>NW_027649803.1:0-600000 GCF_965287045.1 Carcharhinus amblyrhynchos | reverse complement strand
TCCAGGACTGTTTCTGACGATTTCCTCCAAGATATCTCCAAAAATTTGATATTTCAGTAAAGAGTGAAAAGTTTACACTTTCCAAAAGAAAATCTTTCACCAAGTTCATCATTTTACGCGCTCCTCATTTGTTTCCAAAGATTCTCTCAAGGCTAGTGACACTTTACAGCCAAAACTCTGATAATGAGGCAACCTGCATATCG
The DNA here is from genome assembly GCF_965287045.1 of Carcharhinus amblyrhynchos. Taxonomy (NCBI): domain Eukaryota; kingdom Metazoa; phylum Chordata; class Chondrichthyes; order Carcharhiniformes; family Carcharhinidae; genus Carcharhinus; species Carcharhinus amblyrhynchos. Next base: position 599,797 of record NW_027649803.1, on the reverse strand, counting down.
CGAAGACATCAACATTTTGAGTAAATCCAGGTTTGGCGGTAAATATAACATCAAATCCACTGACAAATAACGGCTGAAAAGCTGGCAGCGCAGCAAAGTGCATATCTGGACGAGGTAAGCATGTTGAGTGACACCAAAATTGATTCCAATGTTTTCCTCTTTACCGTTGGAACCTTATAGACCACATATTCTGACATAGCGGCAAAGTGCATATCTCAGTGAGATAAGCATTTTAGTAATTTCACATATGATTCCAATTATTTCCTCAACCCAAATGAGCTGTTCCCGCTCACAATCTTATATTGCACTCATTCTCTGACTGCGCGAAGAATTGTGGGTAGAACTTCATAGATTTCCAAAGAGTTGCGAATGCCAGTAAGTCTCTGTTGCCAAAAGTCAGATCTTTCGCCAAGTTTCATAACCTGATGAGGGAAGCATTTTGAGCAAATCCAGAACTGTTCCTGACGACTTCCAAAAACATATCTCCAAAAATTTGATGTTTCAGTAAAGAGTGAAAAGTTTTCAGTTTCCAAAAGAAAATCTTTAACCAAGTTCAACATTTTACTCCCTCCTCATTTGTTTCCAAAGATTCTCTCAATGCTATTGACACTTTACAGCCAAAACTCTGATAATGCGGCAAACTGCATATCTCGAAGAGATCAGTATTTTGAGTAAATCCAGGCTTGGCGGTAAATGTAACATCAAATCCAGTGACTCATGTAGGCTGAAAAGCTGACAGCGCAGCAAAGTGCATATCTGGATGAGGTAAGCATGTTGAGTGACACCAAAATTGATTCAAATGTTTTCCACGTTGCCATTGTAACCTTAACCTCCTCAAATTCTAACATAGCGGCAAAGGGCATTTCTCAGGGAGATAAGAATTTTAGTAATTTCACATATGATTCCAATTATTTCCTCAAACCAAATGAGCTATTCATGCTCACAATCTGATATTGCACTCATTCTCTGACTGCGCGAAGAATTGTGGGTAGAAGAACATAGATTTCCAAAGAGTTGTGGAATGCCAGTCAGTCTCTGTTTCCAAAAGTCAGATCTTACGCCAAATTTCATAACCTGATGAGAAAAGCATTTTGCGCAAATCCAGAACTGTTTCTGACGATTTTCACTAAGATATCACCAAAAATTTGGCGTTTCAGTAATGAGTGAAAAGTTTTCACTTTCGAAAAGAAAATCTTTCACGAAGTTCATCATTTTACACCCTCCTCATTTGTTTCCAAAGATTCTCTCAATGCTATTGACAGTTTACAGCCAAAACTCTGATAATGCGGCAACGTGCATGTCTCGCAGAGATCAGCATTTTGAGTAAATCCAGGTTTGGCGGTAAATATAACATCAAATCCACTGACTCATGAAGGCTGAAACGCTGACAGCGCAGCAAAGTGCATGTCTGGATGAGGTAAGCATGTTGAGTGACACCAAAATTGATTCCAATGTTTTCCTCGTTGCCATTGCATCCTTAAACTCCTCAAATTCTAACATAGCGGCAAAGTGCATATCTCAGTGAGATAAGCATTTTAGTAATTTCACATATGATTCCAATTATTTCCTCAACCCAAATGAGCTGTTCCCGCTCACGATCTGATATTGAACTCATTCTCTGACTGCGCGAAGAATTGTGGGTAGAACAACATGGATTTCCACAGAGTTGCTGAATGCCAGTGAGTCTCTGCTGCCAAATGCCAGATCTTTCGCCAAGTTTCATAAGTAGATGAGTAAAGCATGTTGATCACATCCAGGACTGTATCTGACGATTTCTCCAAGATACCTCCAAAAACTTGATATTTCAGTAATGAGTGAAAAGTTCTCAGTTTCCAAAAGAAAATCTTTCACCAAGTTCATCATTTAAGTCCCTCCTCACTTCTTTCCAAAGACTCTCTCAATGCTATTGACACTTTACAGCCAACACTCTGAAAATGCGGCAAAATGCATATCCCGAAGAGATCAGCATTTTGAGTAAATCCAGGTTTGGCGGTAAACATAACATCAAATCCACTGACTCATGTAGGCTGAAAAGCTCACAGCACAGCAAAGTCCATATCTGGATGAGGAAAACATGTTGAGTGACACCAAAATTGATTGCAATGTTTTCCTCTTCACCATTGTATCCTTCACCTCCACAAATTCTAACTTAACGGCAAAGTGCATATCTCAGTGAGATAAACATTCTAGTAATTTCACATATGATTCCAATTATTTCTTCAAACCAAATGAGCTGTTCCAGCTCATTATCTGATATTTCACTCATTCTCTGACTGCGCGAAGAATTGTGGGTAGAACAACATAGATTTCCAAAGAGTGGCAGAATGCAAGTCAGACTCTGTTGCCCAAAGTCAGATCTTTTGCCTAGTTTCATAACCAGGTGAGAGAAGCATTTTGAGCAAATCCAGGACTGTTTCTGACGATTTCCACAAAGATCTCTCCAAAAATTTGATATTTCAGTGAAGAGTGAAAAGTTTTCACTTTCCAAAAGAAAATCTTTCACCAAGTTCATCATTTCACTCCCTCCTCATTTGTTTCCAAAGATTCTCTCAATGCTATTGACACTTTACAGCCAAAACTTTGATAATGCGGCAAAGTGCATATCCCGAAGAGATCAGCATTTTGAGTAAATCCAGGTTTGGCGGTAAACATAACATCAAATCCACTGACTCATGTAGGCTGAAAAGCTGACAGCACAGCAAAGTGCATATCTGGATGATGAAAACATGTTGAGTGACACCAAAATTGATTGCAACGTTTTCCTCTTCACCATTGTATCCTTAACCTCCACAAATTCTAACTTAACGGCAAAGTGCATATCTCAGTGAGATAAGCATTTTAGTAATTTCACATATGATTCCAATTATTTCCTCAAACCAAATGAGCTGTTCCAGCTCACAATCTGATATTGCACTCATTCTCTGACTGCGCGAAGAATTGTGGGTAGAACAACATAGATGTCCAAAGAGTGGCTGAATGCAACTCAGTCTCTGTTGCCAAAAGTCAGATCTTTTGCCAAGTTTCATAACCAGGTGAGAAAAGCATTTTGAGCAAATCCAGGACTGTTTCTGACGATTTCCACAAAGATATCTCCAAAACTTTGATGTTTCAGTAAATAGTGAGAAGTTTTCACTGTCCAAAAGAAAATCTTTCACCAAGTTCATCATTTCAATCCCTCCTCATTTGTTTCCAAAGATTCTCTCAATGCTATTGACACTTTACAGCCAAAGCTCTGGTAATGCGGCAAACTGCATATCTCGAAGAGATCAGTATTTTGAGTAAATCCAGGTTTGGCGGTAAATATAACATCAAATCCACTGACTCATGTAGGCTGAAAAATGAAAGCGCAGCAAAGTGCATATCTGGATGAGGAAAGCATGTTGTGCGACACCAAAATTGATTCCAATGTTTCCTCGTTGCCATTGTATCCTTGAACTCCTCAAATTCTAACATAGCGGCAAAGTGCATATCTCAGTGAGATAAGCATTTTAGTAATTTCACATATGATTCCAATGATTCCCTCAACCCAAATGAGCTGTTCCCTCTCACAATCTGATATTACACTCATTCTCTGACTGCGCGAAGAATTGCGGGTAGAACAACATAGTTTTCAAAAGAGTTGCAGAATGCCAGTGTGTCTCTGCTGCCAAAAGCCATATCTTTCGCCAAGTTTCATAAATAGATGAGTAGAGCATTTTGATCAAATCCAGGACTGTTTCTGACGATTTCCTCCAAGATATCTCCAAAAATTTGATATTTCAGTACAGAGTGAAAAGTTTACACTTTCCAAAAGAAAATCTTTCACCAAGTTCATCATTTTACGCGCTCCTCATTTGTTTCCAAAGATTCTCTCAAGGCTAGTGACACTTTACAGCCAAAACTCTGATAATGAGGCAACCTGCATATCGCGAAGACATCAACATTTTGAGTAAATCCAGGTTTGGCGGTAAATATAACATCAAATCCACTGACAAATAACGGCTGAAAAGCTGGCAGCGCAGCAAAGTGCATATCTGGACGAGGTAAGCATGTTGAGTGACACCAAAATTGATTCCAATGTTTTCCTCTTTACCGTTGGAACCTTATAGACCACATATTCTGACATAGCGGCAAAGTGCATATCTCAGTGAGATAAGCATTTTAGTAATTTCACATATGATTCCAATTATTTCCTCAACCCAAATGAGCTGTTCCCGCTCACAATCTTATATTGCACTCATTCTCTGACTGCGCGAAGAATTGTGGGTAGAACTTCATAGATTTCCAAAGAGTTGCGAATGCCAGTAAGTCTCTGTTGCCAAAAGTCAGATCTTTCGCCAAGTTTCATAACCTGATGAGGGAAGCATTTTGAGCAAATCCAGAACTGTTCCTGACGACTTCCAAAAACATATCTCCAAAAATTTGATGTTTCAGTAAAGAGTGAAAAGTTTTCAGTTTCCAAAAGAAAATCTTTAACCAAGTTCAACATTTTACTCCCTCCTCATTTGTTTCCAAAGATTCTCTCAATGCTATTGACACTTTACAGCCAAAACTCTGATAATGCGGCAAACTGCATATCTCGAAGAGATCAGTATTTTGAGTAAATCCAGGCTTGGCGGTAAATATAACATCAAATCCAGTGACTCATGTAGGCTGAAAAGCTGACAGCGCAGCAAAGTGCATATCTGGATGAGGTAAGCATGTTGAGTGACACCAAAATTGATTCAAATGTTTTCCACGTTGCCATTGTAACCTTAACCTCCTCAAATTCTAACATAGCGGCAAAGGGCATTTCTCAGGGAGATAAGAATTTTAGTAATTTCACATATGATTCCAATTATTTCCTCAAACCAAATGAGCTATTCATGCTCACAATCTGATATTGCACTCATTCTCTGACTGCGCGAAGAATTGTGGGTAGAAGAACATAGATTTCCAAAGAGTTGTGGAATGCCAGTCAGTCTCTGTTTCCAAAAGTCAGATCTTACGCCAAGTTTCATAACCTGATGAGAAAAGCATTTTGCGCAAATCCAGAACTGTTTCTGACGATTTTCACTAAGATATCACCAAAAATTTGGCGTTTCAGTAATGAGTGAAAAGTTTTCACTTTCGAAAAGAAAATCTTTCACGAAGTTCATCATTTTACACCCTCCTCATTTGTTTCCAAAGATTCTCTCAATGCTATTGACAGTTTACAGCCAAAACTCTGATAATGCGGCAACGTGCATGTCTCGCAGAGATCAGCATTTTGAGTAAATCCAGGTTTGGCGGTAAATATAACATCAAATCCACTGACTCATGAAGGCTGAAACGCTGACAGCGCAGCAAAGTGCATGTCTGGATGAGGTAAGCATGTTGAGTGACACCAAAATTGATTCCAATGTTTTCCTCGTTGCCATTGCATCCTTAAACTCCTCAAATTCTAACATAGCGGCAAAGTGCATATCTCAGTGAGATAAGCATTTTAGTAATTTCACATATGATTCCAATTATTTCCTCAACCCAAATGAGCTGTTCCCGCTCACGATCTGATATTGAACTCATTCTCTGACTGCGCGAAGAATTGTGGGTAGAACAACATGGATTTCCACAGAGTTGCTGAATGCCAGTGAGTCTCTGCTGCCAAATGCCAGATCTTTCGCCAAGTTTCATAAGTAGATGAGTAAAGCATGTTGATCACATCCAGGACTGTATCTGACGATTTCTCCAAGATACCTCCAAAAACTTGATATTTCAGTAATGAGTGAAAAGTTCTCAGTTTCCAAAAGAAAATCTTTCACCAAGTTCATCATTTAAGTCCCTCCTCACTTCTTTCCAAAGACTCTCTCAATGCTATTGACACTTTACAGCCAACACTCTGAAAATGCGGCAAAATGCATATCCCGAAGAGATCAGCATTTTGAGTAAATCCAGGTTTGGCGGTAAACATAACATCAAATCCACTGACTCATGTAGGCTGAAAAGCTCACAGCACAGCAAAGTCCATATCTGGATGAGGAAAACATGTTGAGTGACACCAAAATTGATTGCAATGTTTTCCTCTTCACCATTGTATCCTTCACCTCCACAAATTCTAACTTAACGGCAAAGTGCATATCTCAGTGAGATAAACATTCTAGTAATTTCACATATGATTCCAATTATTTCTTCAAACCAAATGAGCTGTTCCAGCTCATTATCTGATATTTCACTCATTCTCTGACTGCGCGAAGAATTGTGGGTAGAACAACATAGATTTCCAAAGAGTGGCAGAATGCAAGTCAGACTCTGTTGCCCAAAGTCAGATCTTTTGCCTAGTTTCATAACCAGGTGAGAGAAGCATTTTGAGCAAATCCAGGACTGTTTCTGACGATTTCCACAAAGATCTCTCCAAAAATTTGATATTTCAGTGAAGAGTGAAAAGTTTTCACTTTCCAAAAGAAAATCTTTCACCAAGTTCATCATTTCACTCCCTCCTCATTTGTTTCCAAAGATTCTCTCAATGCTATTGACACTTTACAGCCAAAACTTTGATAATGCGGCAAAGTGCATATCCCGAAGAGATCAGCATTTTGAGTAAATCCAGGTTTGGCGGTAAACATAACATCAAATCCACTGACTCATGTAGGCTGAAAAGCTGACAGCACAGCAAAGTGCATATCAGGATGAGGAAAACATGTTGAGTGACACCAAAATTGATTGCAATGTTTTCCTCTTCACCATTGTATCCTTCACCTCCACAAATTCTAACTTAACGGCAAAGTGCATATCTCAGTGAGATAAACATTCTAGTAATTTCACATATGATTCCAATTATTTCTTCAAACCAAATGAGCTGTTCCAGCTCATTATCTGATATTTCACTCATTCTCTGACTGCGCGAAGAATTGTGGGTAGAACAACATAGATTTCCAAAGAGTGGCTGAATGCAACTCAGTCTCTGTTGCCAAAAGTCAGATCTTTTGCCAAGTTTCATAACCAGGTGAGAAAAGCATTTTGAGCAAATCCAGGACTGTTTCTGACGATTTCCACAAAGATATCTCCAAAAATTTGATGTTTCAGTAAAGAGTGAAAAGTTTTCAGTTTCCAAAAGAAAATCTTTCACCAAGTTCATCATTTCACTCCCTCCTTTTTGTTTCCAAAGATTCTCTCAAGTCTATTGACACTTTAAAGCCAAAACTCTGATCATGCGGCAAACTGCACATCTCGAAGAGATCAGTATTTTGAGTAAATCCAGGTTTGGCGGTAAATATAACATCAAATCCACTGACTCATGTAGGCTGAAAAATGAAAGCGCAGCAAAGTGCATATCTGGATGAGGAAAGCATGTTGTGCGACACCAAAATTGATTCCAATGTTTTCCTCGTTGCCATTGCATCCTTAAACTACTCAAATTCTAGAATAGCGGCAAAGTGCATATCTCAGTCAGATAAGCATTTTAGTAATTTCACATATGATTCCAATTATGTCCTCAACCCAAATGAGCTGTTCCAGCTCACAATCTGATATTGCACTCATTCTCTGACTGCGCGAAGAATTGTGGATAGAAGAACATAGATTTCCAAAGAGTGGCTGAATGCAACTCAGTCTCTGTTGCCAAAAGTCAGATCTTTTGCCAAGTTTCATAACCAGGTGAGAAAAGCATTTTGAGCAAATCCAGGACTGTTTCTGACGATTTCCACAAAGACATCTCCAAAAATTTGATATTTCAGTAAAGAGTGAAAAATTTTCACTGTCCAAAAGAAAATCTTTCACCAAGTTCATCATTTCACTCCCTCCTCATTTGTTTCCAAAGATTCTCTCAATGCTATTGACACTTTACAGCCAAAGCTCTGGTAATGCGGCAAACTGCATATCTCGAAGAGATCAGTATTTTGAGTAAAACCAGGTTTGGCGGTAAATATAACATCAAATCCACTGACTCATGTAGGCTGAAAAATGAAAGCGCAGCAAAGTGCATATCTGGATGAGGAAAGCATGTTGTGCGACACCAAAATTGATTCCAATGTTTTCCTCGTTGCCATTGTATCCTTGAACTCCTCAAATTCTAACATAGCGGCAAAGGGCATATCTCAGTGAGATAAGCATTTTAGTAATTTCACATATGATTCCAATTATTCCCTCAACCCAAATGAGCTGTTCCCTCTCACAATCTGATATTACACTCATTCTCTGACTGCGCGAAGAATTGCGGGTAGAACAACATAGTTTTCAAAAGAGTTGCAGAATGCCAGTGTGTCTCTGCTACCAAAAGCCATATCTTTCGCCAAGTTTCATAAATAGATGAGTAAAGCATTTTGATCAAATCCAGGACTGTTTCTGACGATTTCCTCCAAGATATCTCCAAAAATTTGATATTTCAGTAAAGAGTGAAAAGTTTACACTTTCCAAAAGAAAATCTTTCACCAAGTTCATCATTTTACGCGCTCCTCATTTGTTTCCAAAGATTCTCTCAAGGCTAGTGACACTTTACAGCCAAAACTCTGATAATGAGGCAACCTGCATATCGCGAAGACATCAACATTTTGAGTAAATCCAGGTTTGGCGGTAAATATAACATCAAATCCACTGACAAATAACGGCTGAAAAGCTGGCAGCGCAGCAAAGTGCATATCTGGACGAGGTAAGCATGTTGAGTGACACCAAAATTGATTCCAATGTTTTCCTCTTTACCGTTGGAACCTTATAGACCACATATTCTGACATAGCGGCAAAGTGCATATCTCAGTGAGATAAGCATTTTAGTAATTTCACATATGATTCCAATTATTTCCTCAACCCAAATGAGCTGTTCCCGCTCACAATCTTATATTGCACTCATTCTCTGACTGCGCGAAGAATTGTGGGTAGAACTTCATAGATTTCCAAAGAGTTGCGAATGCCAGTAAGTCTCTGTTGCCAAAAGTCAGATCTTTCGCCAAGTTTCATAACCTGATGAGGGAAGCATTTTGAGCAAATCCAGAACTGTTCCTGACGACTTCCAAAAACATATCTCCAAAAATTTGATGTTTCAGTAAAGAGTGAAAAGTTTTCAGTTTCCAAAAGAAAATCTTTAACCAAGTTCAACATTTTACTCCCTCCTCATTTGTTTCCAAAGATTCTCTCAATGCTATTGACACTTTACAGCCAAAACTCTGATAATGCGGCAAACTGCATATCTCGAAGAGATCAGTATTTTGAGTAAATCCAGGCTTGGCGGTAAATATAACATCAAATCCAGTGACTCATGTAGGCTGAAAAGCTGACAGCGCAGCAAAGTGCATATCTGGATGAGGTAAGCATGTTGAGTGACACCAAAATTGATTCAAATGTTTTCCACGTTGCCATTGTAACCTTAACCTCCTCAAATTCTAACATAGCGGCAAAGGGCATTTCTCAGGGAGATAAGAATTTTAGTAATTTCACATATGATTCCAATTATTTCCTCAAACCAAATGAGCTATTCATGCTCACAATCTGATATTGCACTCATTCTCTGACTGCGCGAAGAATTGTGGGTAGAAGAACATAGATTTCCAAAGAGTTGTGGAATGCCAGTCAGTCTCTGTTTCCAAAAGTCAGATCTTACGCCAAGTTTCATAACCTGATGAGAAAAGCATTTTGCGCAAATCCAGAACTGTTTCTGACGATTTTCACTAAGATATCACCAAAAATTTGGCGTTTCAGTAATGAGTGAAAAGTTTTCACTTTCGAAAAGAAAATCTTTCACGAAGTTCATCATTTTACACCCTCCTCATTTGTTTCCAAAGATTCTCTCAATGCTATTGACAGTTTACAGCCAAAACTCTGATAATGCGGCAACGTGCATGTCTCGCAGAGATCAGCATTTTGAGTAAATCCAGGTTTGGCGGTAAATATAACATCAAATCCACTGACTCATGAAGGCTGAAACGCTGACAGCGCAGCAAAGTGCATGTCTGGATGAGGTAAGCATGTTGAGTGACACCAAAATTGATTCCAATGTTTTCCTCGTTGCCATTGCATCCTTAAACTCCTCAAATTCTAACATAGCGGCAAAGTGCATATCTCAGTGAGATAAGCATTTTAGTAATTTCACATATGATTCCAATTATTTCCTCAACCCAAATGAGCTGTTCCCGCTCACGATCTGATATTGAACTCATTCTCTGACTGCGCGAAGAATTGTGGGTAGAACAACATGGATTTCCACAGAGTTGCTGAATGCCAGTGAGTCTCTGCTGCCAAATGCCAGATCTTTCGCCAAGTTTCATAAGTAGATGAGTAAAGCATGTTGATCACATCCAGGACTGTATCTGACGATTTCTCCAAGATACCTCCAAAAACTTGATATTTCAGTAATGAGTGAAAAGTTCTCAGTTTCCAAAAGAAAATCTTTCACCAAGTTCATCATTTAAGTCCCTCCTCACTTCTTTCCAAAGACTCTCTCAATGCTATTGACACTTTACAGCCAACACTCTGAAAATGCGGCAAAATGCATATCCCGAAGAGATCAGCATTTTGAGTAAATCCAGGTTTGGCGGTAAACATAACATCAAATCCACTGACTCATGTAGGCTGAAAAGCTCACAGCACAGCAAAGTCCATATCTGGATGAGGAAAACATGTTGAGTGACACCAAAATTGATTGCAATGTTTTCCTCTTCACCATTGTATCCTTCACCTCCACAAATTCTAACTTAACGGCAAAGTGCATATCTCAGTGAGATAAACATTCTAGTAATTTCACATATGATTCCAATTATTTCTTCAAACCAAATGAGCTGTTCCAGCTCATTATCTGATATTTCACTCATTCTCTGACTGCGCGAAGAATTGTGGGTAGAACAACATAGATTTCCAAAGAGTGGCAGAATGCAAGTCAGACTCTGTTGCCAAAAGTCAGATCTTTTGCCTAGTTTCATAACCAGGTGAGAGAAGCATTTTGAGCAAATCCAGGACTGTTTCTGACGATTTCCACAAAGATCTCTCCAAAAATTTGATATTTCAGTGAAGAGTGAAAAGTTTTCACTTTCCAAAAGAAAATCTTTCACCAAGTTCATCATTTCACTCCCTCCTCATTTGTTTCCAAAGATTCTCTCAATGCTATTGACACTTTACAGCCAAAACTTTGATAATGCGGCAAAGTGCATATCCCGAAGAGATCAGCATTTTGAGTAAATCCAGGTTTGGCGGTAAACATAACATCAAATCCACTGACTCATGTAGGCTGAAAAGCTGACAGCACAGCAAAGTGCATATCTGGATGAGGAAAACATGTTGAGTGACACCAAAATTGATTGCAATGTTTTCCTCTTCACCATTGTATCCTTCACCTCCACAAATTCTAACTTAACGGCAAAGTGCATATCTCAGTGAGATAAACATTCTAGTAATTTCACATATGATTCCAATTATTTCTTCAAACCAAATGAGCTGTTCCAGCTCATTATCTGATATTTCACTCATTCTCTGACTGCGCGAAGAATTGTGGGTAGAACAACATAGATTTCCAAAGAGTGGCTGAATGCAACTCAGTCTCTGTTGCCAAAAGTCAGATCTTTTGCCAAGTTTCATAACCAGGTGAGAAAAGCATTTTGAGCAAATCCAGGACTGGTTCTGACGATTTCCACAAAGATATCTCCAAAAATTTGATATTTCAGTAAAAAGTGAAAAGTTTTCAGTTTCCAAAAGAAAATCTTTCACCAAGTTCATCATTTCACTCCCTCCTTTTTGTTTCCAAAGATTCTCTCAAGTGTATTGACACTTTAAACCCAAAACTCTGATCATGCGGCAAACTGCATATCTCAAAGAGATCAGTATTTTCAGTAAATCCAGGTTTGGCGGTAAATATAACATCAAATCCACTGACTCATGTAGGCTGAAAAATGACAGCGCAGCAAAGTGCATATCTGGATGAGGAAAGCATGTTGTGCGACACCAAAATTGATTCCAATGTTTTCCTCGTTGCCATTGCATCCTTAAACTACTCAAATTCTAGAATAGCGGCAAAGTGCATATCTCAGTGAGATAAGCATTTTAGTAATTTCACATATGATTCCAATTATGTCCTCAACCCAAATGAGCTGTTCCAGCTCACAATCTGATATTGCACTCATTCTCTGACTGCGCGAAGAATTGTGGATAGAAGAACATAGATTTCCAAAGAGTGGCTGAATGCAACTCAGTCTCTGTTGCCAAAAGTCAGATCTTTTGCCAAGTTTCATAACCAGGTGAGAAAAGCATTTTGAGCAAATCCAGGACTGTTTCTGACGATTTCCACAAAGACATCTCCAAAAATTTGATATTTCAGTAAAGAGTGAAAAATTTTCACTGTCCAAAAGAAAATCTTTCACCAAGTTCATCATTTCACTCCCTCCTCATTTGTTTCCAAAGATTCTCTCAATGCTATTGACACTTTACAGCCAAAGCTCTGGTAATGCGGCAAACTGCATATCTCGAAGAGATCAGTATTTTGAGTAAAACCAGGTTTGGCGGTAAATATAACATCAAATCCACTGACTCATGTAGGCTGAAAAATGAAAGCGCAGCAAAGTGCATATCTGGATGAGGAAAGCATGTTGTGCGACACCAAAATTGATTCCAATGTTTTCCTCGTTGCCATTGTATCCTTGAACTCCTCAAATTCTAACATAGCGGCAAAGGGCATATCTCAGTGAGATAAGCATTTTAGTAATTTCACATATGATTCCAATTATTCCCTCAACCCAAATGAGCTGTTCCCTCTCACAATCTGATATTACACTCATTCTCTGACTGCGCGAAGAATTGCGGGTAGAACAACATAGTTTTCAAAAGAGTTGCAGAATGCCAGTGTGTCTCTGCTACCAAAAGCCATATCTTTCGCCAAGTTTCATAAATAGATGAGTAAAGCATTTTGATCAAATCCAGGACTGTTTCTGACGATTTCCTCCAAGATATCTCCAAAAATTTGATATTTCAGTAAAGAGTGAAAAGTTTACACTTTCCAAAAGAAAATCTTTCACCAAGTTCATCATTTTACGCGCTCCTCATTTGTTTCCAAAGATTCTCTCAAGGCTAGTGACACTTTACAGCCAAAACTCTGATAATGAGGCAACCTGCATATCGCGAAGACATCAACATTTTGAGTAAATCCAGGTTTGGCGGTAAATATAACATCAAATCCACTGACAAATAACGGCTGAAAAGCTGGCAGCGCAGCAAAGTGCATATCTGGACGAGGTAAGCATGTTGAGTGACACCAAAATTGATTCCAATGTTTTCCTCTTTACCGTTGGAACCTTATAGACCACATATTCTGACATAGCGGCAAAGTGCATATCTCAGTGAGATAAGCATTTTAGTAATTTCACATATGATTCCAATTATTTCCTCAACCCAAATGAGCTGTTCCCGCTCACAATCTTATATTGCACTCATTCTCTGACTGCGCGAAGAATTGTGGGTAGAACTTCATAGATTTCCAAAGAGTTGCGAATGCCAGTAAGTCTCTGTTGCCAAAAGTCAGATCTTTCGCCAAGTTTCATAACCTGATGAGGGAAGCATTTTGAGCAAATCCAGAACTGTTCCTGACGACTTCCAAAAACATATCTCCAAAAATTTGATGTTTCAGTAAAGAGTGAAAAGTTTTCAGTTTCCAAAAGAAAATCTTTAACCAAGTTCAACATTTTACTCCCTCCTCATTTGTTTCCAAAGATTCTCTCAATGCTATTGACACTTTACAGCCAAAACTCTGATAATGCGGCAAAGTGCATATCTCGAAGAGATCAGTATTTTGAGTAAATCCAGGCTTGGCGGTAAATATAACATCAAATCCAGTGACTCATGTAGGCTGAAAAGCTGACAGCGCAGCAAAGTGCATATCTGGATGAGGTAAGCATGTTGAGTGACACCAAAATTGATTCAAATGTTTTCCACGTTGCCATTGTAACCTTAACCTCCTCAAATTCGAACATAGCGGCAAAGTGCATATCTCAGGGAGATAAGAATTTTAGTAATTTCACATATGATTCCAATTATTTCCTCAAACCAAATGAGCTATTCATGCTCACAATCTGATATTGCACTCATTCTCTGACTGCGCGAAGAATTGTGGGTAGAAGAACATAGATTTCCAAAGAGTTGTGGAATGCCAGTCAGTCTCTGTTTCCAAAAGTCAGATCTTACGCCAAGTTTCATAACCTGATGAGAAAAGCATTTTGCGCAAATCCAGAACTGTTTCTGACGATTTTCACTAAGATATCACCAAAAATTTGGCGTTTCAGTAATGAGTGAAAAGTTTTCACTTTCCAAAAGAAAATCTTTCACGAAGTTCATCATTTTACACCCTCCTCATTTGTTTCCAAAGATTCTCTCAATGCTATTGACAGTTTTCAGCCAAAACTCTGATAATGCGGCAACGTGCATGTCTCGCAGAGATCAGCATTTTGAGTAAATCCAGGTTTGGCGGTAAATATAACATCAAATCCACTGACTCATGAAGGCTGAAACGCTGACAGCGCAGCAAAGTGCATGTCTGGATGAGGTAAGCATGTTGAGGGACACCAAAATTGATTCCAATGTTTTCCTCGTTGCCATTGCATCCTTAAACTCCTCAAATTCTAACATAGCGGCAAAGTGCATATCTCAGTGAGATAAGCATTTTAGTAATTTCACATATGATTCCAATTATGTCCTCAACCCAAATGAGCTGTTCCCGCTCACGATCTGATATTGAACTCATTCTCTGACTGCGCGAAGAATTGTGGGTAGAACTACATGGATTTCCACAGAGTTGCTTAATGCCAGTGAGTCTCTGCTGCCAAATGCCAGATCTTTCGCCAAGTTTCTTAAGTAGATGAGTAAAGCATGTTGATCACATCCAGGACTGTATCTGACGATTTCTCCAAGATACCTCCAAAAATTTGATATTTCAGTAATGAGTGAAAAGTTCTCAGTTTCCAAAAGAAAATCTTTCACCAAGTTCATCATTTAACTCCCTCCTCACTTCTTTCCAAAGATTCTCTCAATTCTATTGACACTTTACAGCCAACACTCTGAAAATGCGGCAAAATGCATATCCCGAAGTGATCAGCATTTTGAGTAAATCCAGGTTTGGCGGTAAACATAACATCAAATCCACTGACTCATGTAGGCTGAAAAGCTCACAGCACAGCAAAGTCCATATCTGGATGAGGAAAACATGTTGAGTGACACCAAAATTGATTGCAATGTTTTCCTCTTCACCATTGTATCCTTCACCTCCACAAATTCTAACTTAACGGCAAAGTGCATATCTCAGTGAGATAAACATTCTAGTAATTTCACATATGATTCCAATTATTTCTTCAAACCAAATGAGCTGTTCCAGCTCATTATCTGATATTTCACTCATTCTCTGACTGCGCGAAGAATTGTGTGTAGAACAACATAGATTTCCAAAGAGTGGCAGAATGCAAGTCAGACTCTGTTGCCAAAAGTCAGATCTTTTGCCAAGTTTCATAACCAGGTGAGAGAAGCATTTTGAGCAAATCCAGGACTGTTTCTGACGATTTCCACAAAGATCTCTCCAAAAATTTGATATTTCAGTGAAGAGTGAAAAGTTTTCAGTTTCCAAAAGAAAATCTTTCACCAAGTTCATCATTTCACTCCCTCCTCATTTGTTTCCAAAGATTCTCTCAATGCTATTGACACTTTACAGCCAAAACTTTGATAATGCGGCAAAGTGCATATCCCGAAGAGATCAGCATTTTGAGTAAATCCAGGTTTGGCGGTAAACATAACATCAAATCCACTGACTCATGTAGGCTGAAAAGCTGACAGCACAGCAAAGTGCATATCTGGATGATGAAAACATGTTGAGTGACACCAAAATTGATTGCATCGTTTTCCTCTTCACCATTGTATCCTTAACCTCCGCAAATTCTAACTTAACGGCAAAGTGCATATCTCAGTGAGATAAGCATTTTAGTAATTTCACATATGATTCCAATTATTTCCTCAAACCAAATGAGCTGTTCCAGCTCACAATCTGATATTGCACTCATTCTCTGACTGCGCGAAGAATTGTGGGTAGAACAACATAGATTTCCAAAGAGTGGCTGAATGCAAGTCAGTCTCTGTTGCCAAAAGTCAGATCTTTTGCCAAGTTTCATAACCAGGTGAGAAAAGCATTTTGAGCAAATCCAGGAGTGTTTCTGACGATTTCCACAAAGATATCTCCAAAAATTTGATGTTTCAGTAAAGAGTGAAAAGTTTTCAGTTTCCAAAAGAAAATCTTTCACCAAGTTCATCATTTCACTCCCTCCTTTTTGTTTCCAAAGATTCTCTCAAGTCTCTTGACACTTTAAAGCCAAAACTCTGATCATGCGGCAAACTGCACATCTCGAAGAGATCAGTATTTTGAGTAAATCCAGGTTTGGCGGTAAATATAACATCAAATCCACTGACTCATGTAGGCTGAAAAATGAAAGCGCAGCAAAGTGCATATCTGGATGAGGAAAGCATGTTGTGCGACACCAAAATTGATTCCAATGTTTTCCTCGTTGCCATTGCATCCTTAAACTACTCAAATTCTAGAATAGCGGCAAAGTGCATATCTCAGTGAGATAAGCATTTTAGTAATTTCACATATGATTCCAATTATGTCCTCAACCCAAATGAGCTGTTCCAGCTCACAATCTGATATTGCACTCATTCTCTGACTGCGCGAAGAATTGTGGATAGAAGAACATAGATTTCCAAAGAGTGGCTGAATGCAACTCAGTCTCTGTTGCCAAAAGTCAGATCTTTTGCCAAGTTTCATAACCAGTTGAGAAAAGCATTTTGAGCAAATCCAGGACTGTTTCTGACGATTTCCACAAAGATATCTCCAAAAATTTGATATTTCAGTAAAGAGTGAAAAGTTTTCACTGTCCAAAAGAAAATCTTTCACCAAGTTCATCATTTCACTCCCTCCTCATTTGTTTCCAAAGATTCTCTCAATGCTATTGACACTTTACAGCCAAAACTTTGATAATGCGGCAAAGTGCATATCCCGAAGAGATCAGCATTTTGAGTAAATCCAGGTTTGGCGGTAAACATAACATCAAATCCACTGACTGATGTATGCTGAAAAGCTGACAGCACAGCAAAGTGCATATCTGGACGATGAAAACATGTTGAGTGACACCAAAATTGATTGCAACGTTTTCCTCTTCACCATTGTATCCTTAACCTCCACAAATTCTAACTTAACGGCAAAGTGCATATCTCAGTGAGATAAGCATTTTAGTAATTTCACATATGATTCCAATTATTTCCTCAAACCAAATGAGCTGTTCCAGCTCACAATCGGATATTGCACTCATTCTCTGACTGCGCGAAGAATTGTGGGTAGAACAACATAGATTTCCAAAGAGTGGCTGAATGCAACTCAGTCTCTGTTGCCAAAAGTCAGATCTTTTGCCAAGTTTCATAACCAGGTGAGAAAAGCATTTTGAGCAAATCCAGGACTGTTTCTGACGATTTCCACAAAGATATCTCCAAAAATTTGATATTTCAGTAAAAAGTGAAAAGTTTTCAGTTTCCAAAAGAAAATCTTTCACCAAGTTCATCATTTCACTCCCTCCTTTTTGTTTCCAAAGATTCTCTCAAGTGTATTGACACTTTAAACCCAAAACTCTGATCATGCGGCAAACTGCATATCTCAAAGAGATCAGTATTTTCAGTAAATCCAGGTTTGGCGGTAAATATAACATCAAATCCACTGACTCATGTAGGCTGAAAAATGACAGCGCAGCAAAGTGCATATCTGGATGAGGAAAGCATGTTGTGCGACACCAAAATTGATTCCAATGTTTTCCTCGTTGCCATTGCATCCTTAAACTACTCAAATTCTAGAATAGCGGCAAAGTGCATATCTCAGTCAGATAAGCATTTTAGTAATTTCACATATGATTCCAATTATGTCCTCAACCCAAATGAGCTGTTCCAGCTCACAATCTGATATTGCACTCATTCTCTGACTGCGCGAAGAATTGTGGATAGAAGAACATAGATTTCCAAAGAGTGGCTGAATGCAACTCAGTCTCTGTTGCCAAAAGTCAGATCTTTTGCCAAGTTTCATAACCAGGTGAGAAAAGCATTTTGAGCAAATCCAGGACTGTTTCTGACGATTTCCACAAAGACATCTCCAAAAATTTGATATTTCAGTAAAGAGTGAAAAATTTTCACTGTCCAAAAGAAAATCTTTCACCAAGTTCATCATTTCACTCCCTCCTCATTTGTTTCCAAAGATTCTCTCAATGCTATTGACACTTTACAGCCAAAGCTCTGGTAATGCGGCAAACTGCATATCTCGAAGAGATCAGTATTTTGAGTAAAACCAGGTTTGGCGGTAAATATAACATCAAATCCACTGACTCATGTAGGCTGAAAAATGAAAGCGCAGCAAAGTGCATATCTGGATGAGGAAAGCATGTTGTGCGACACCAAAATTGATTCCAATGTTTTCCTCGTTGCCATTGTATCCTTGAACTCCTCAAATTCTAACATAGCGGCAAAGGGCATATCTCAGTGAGATAAGCATTTTAGTAATTTCACATATGATTCCAATTATTCCCTCAACCCAAATGAGCTGTTCCCTCTCACAATCTGATATTACACTCATTCTCTGACTGCGCGAAGAATTGCGGGTAGAACAACATAGTTTTCAAAAGAGTTGCAGAATGCCAGTGTGTCTCTGCTACCAAAAGCCATATCTTTCGCCAAGTTTCATAAATAGATGAGTAAAGCATTTTGATCAAATCCAGGACTGTTTCTGACGATTTCCTCCAAGATATCTCCAAAAATTTGATATTTCAGTAAAGAGTGAAAAGTTTACACTTTCCAAAAGAAAATCTTTCACCAAGTTCATCATTTTACGCGCTCCTCATTTGTTTCCAAAGATTCTCTCAAGGCTAGTGACACTTTACAGCCAAAACTCTGATAATGAGGCAACCTGCATATCGCGAAGACATCAACATTTTGAGTAAATCCAGGTTTGGCGGTAAATATAACATCAAATCCACTGACAAATAACGGCTGAAAAGCTGGCAGCGCAGCAAAGTGCATATCTGGACGAGGTAAGCATGTTGAGTGACACCAAAATTGATTCCAATGTTTTCCTCTTTACCGTTGGAACCTTATAGACCACATATTCTGACATAGCGGCAAAGTGCATATCTCAGTGAGATAAGCATTTTAGTAATTTCACATATGATTCCAATTATTTCCTCAACCCAAATGAGCTGTTCCCGCTCACAATCTTATATTGCACTCATTCTCTGACTGCGCGAAGAATTGTGGGTAGAACTTCATAGATTTCCAAAGAGTTGCGAATGCCAGTAAGTCTCTGTTGCCAAAAGTCAGATCTTTCGCCAAGTTTCATAACCTGATGAGGGAAGCATTTTGAGCAAATCCAGAACTGTTCCTGACGACTTCCAAAAACATATCTCCAAAAATTTGATGTTTCAGTAAAGAGTGAAAAGTTTTCAGTTTCCAAAAGAAAATCTTTAACCAAGTTCAACATTTTACTCCCTCCTCATTTGTTTCCAAAGATTCTCTCAATGCTATTGACACTTTACAGCCAAAACTCTGATAATGCGGCAAACTGCATATCTCGAAGAGATCAGTATTTTGAGTAAATCCAGGCTTGGCGGTAAATATAACATCAAATCCAGTGACTCATGTAGGCTGAAAAGCTGACAGCGCAGCAAAGTGCATATCTGGATGAGGTAAGCATGTTGAGTGACACCAAAATTGATTCAAATGTTTTCCACGTTGCCATTGTAACCTTAACCTCCTCAAATTCTAACATAGCGGCAAAGGGCATTTCTCAGGGAGATAAGAATTTTAGTAATTTCACATATGATTCCAATTATTTCCTCAAACCAAATGAGCTATTCATGCTCACAATCTGATATTGCACTCATTCTCTGACTGCGCGAAGAATTGTGGGTAGAAGAACATAGATTTCCAAAGAGTTGTGGAATGCCAGTCAGTCTCTGTTTCCAAAAGTCAGATCTTACGCCAAGTTTCATAACCTGATGAGAAAAGCATTTTGCGCAAATCCAGAACTGTTTCTGACGATTTTCACTAAGATATCACCAAAAATTTGGCGTTTCAGTAATGAGTGAAAAGTTTTCACTTTCGAAAAGAAAATCTTTCACGAAGTTCATCATTTTACACCCTCCTCATTTGTTTCCAAAGATTCTCTCAATGCTATTGACAGTTTACAGCCAAAACTCTGATAATGCGGCAACGTGCATGTCTCGCAGAGATCAGCATTTTGAGTAAATCCAGGTTTGGCGGTAAATATAACATCAAATCCACTGACTCATGAAGGCTGAAACGCTGACAGCGCAGCAAAGTGCATGTCTGGATGAGGTAAGCATGTTGAGTGACACCAAAATTGATTCCAATGTTTTCCTCGTTGCCATTGCATCCTTAAACTCCTCAAATTCTAACATAGCGGCAAAGTGCATATCTCAGTGAGATAAGCATTTTAGTAATTTCACATATGATTCCAATTATTTCCTCAACCCAAATGAGCTGTTCCCGCTCACGATCTGATATTGAACTCATTCTCTGACTGCGCGAAGAATTGTGGGTAGAACAACATGGATTTCCACAGAGTTGCTGAATGCCAGTGAGTCTCTGCTGCCAAATGCCAGATCTTTCGCCAAGTTTCATAAGTAGATGAGTAAAGCATGTTGATCACATCCAGGACTGTATCTGACGATTTCTCCAAGATACCTCCAAAAACTTGATATTTCAGTAATGAGTGAAAAGTTCTCAGTTTCCAAAAGAAAATCTTTCACCAAGTTCATCATTTAAGTCCCTCCTCACTTCTTTCCAAAGACTCTCTCAATGCTATTGACACTTTACAGCCAACACTCTGAAAATGCGGCAAAATGCATATCCCGAAGAGATCAGCATTTTGAGTAAATCCAGGTTTGGCGGTAAACATAACATCAAATCCACTGACTCATGTAGGCTGAAAAGCTCACAGCACAGCAAAGTCCATATCTGGATGAGGAAAACATGTTGAGTGACACCAAAATTGATTGCAATGTTTTCCTCTTCACCATTGTATCCTTCACCTCCACAAATTCTAACTTAACGGCAAAGTGCATATCTCAGTGAGATAAACATTCTAGTAATTTCACATATGATTCCAATTATTTCTTCAAACCAAATGAGCTGTTCCAGCTCATTATCTGATATTTCACTCATTCTCTGACTGCGCGAAGAATTGTGGGTAGAACAACATAGATTTCCAAAGAGTGGCAGAATGCAAGTCAGACTCTGTTGCCCAAAGTCAGATCTTTTGCCTAGTTTCATAACCAGGTGAGAGAAGCATTTTGAGCAAATCCAGGACTGTTTCTGACGATTTCCACAAAGATCTCTCCAAAAATTTGATATTTCAGTGAAGAGTGAAAAGTTTTCACTTTCCAAAAGAAAATCTTTCACCAAGTTCATCACTTCACTCCCTCCTCATTTGTTTCCAAAGATTCTCTCAATGCTATTGACACTTTACAGCCAAAACTTTGATAATGCGGCAAAGTGCATATCCCGAAGAGATCAGCATTTTGAGTAAATCCAGGTTTGGCGGTAAACATAACATCAAATCCACTGACTCATGTAGGCTGAAAAGCTGACAGCACAGCAAAGTGCATATCTGGATGAGGAAAACATGTTGAGTGACACCAAAATTGATTGCAATGTTTTCCTCTTCACCATTGTATCCTTCACCTCCACAAATTCTAACTTAACGGCAAAGTGCATATCTCAGTGAGATAAACATTCTAGTAATTTCACATATGATTCCAATTATTTCTTCAAACCAAATGAGCTGTTCCAGCTCATTATCTGATATTTCACTCATTCTCTGACTGCGCGAAGAATTGTGGGTAGAACAACATAGATTTCCAAAGAGTGGCTGAATGCAACTCAGTCTCTGTTGCCAAAAGTCAGATCTTTTGCCAAGTTTCATAACCAGGTGAGAAAAGCATTTTGAGCAAATCCAGGACTGTTTCTGACGATTTCCACAAAGATATCTCCAAAAATTTGATATTTCAGTAAAAAGTGAAAAGTTTTCAGTTTCCAAAAGAAAATCTTTCACCAAGTTCATCATTTCACTCCCTCCTTTTTGTTTCCAAAGATTCTCTCAAGTGTATTGACACTTTAAACCCAAAACTCTGATCATGCGGCAAACTGCATATCTCAAAGAGATCAGTATTTTCAGTAAATCCAGGTTTGGCGGTAAATATAACATCAAATCCACTGACTCATGTAGGCTGAAAAATGACAGCGCAGCAAAGTGCATATCTGGATGAGGAAAGCATGTTGTGCGACACCAAAATTGATTCCAATGTTTTCCTCGTTGCCATTGCATCCTTAAACTACTCAAATTCTAGAATAGCGGCAAAGTGCATATCTCAGTCAGATAAGCATTTTAGTAATTTCACATATGATTCCAATTATGTCCTCAACCCAAATGAGCTGTTCCAGCTCACAATCTGATATTGCACTCATTCTCTGACTGCGCGAAGAATTGTGGATAGAAGAACATAGATTTCCAAAGAGTGGCTGAATGCAACTCAGTCTCTGTTGCCAAAAGTCAGATCTTTTGCCAAGTTTCATAACCAGGTGAGAAAAGCATTTTGAGCAAATCCAGGACTGTTTCTGACGATTTCCACAAAGACATCTCCAAAAATTTGATATTTCAGTAAAGAGTGAAAAATTTTCACTGTCCAAAAGAAAATCTTTCACCAAGTTCATCATTTCACTCCCTCCTCATTTGTTTCCAAAGATTCTCTCAATGCTATTGACACTTTACAGCCAAAGCTCTGGTAATGCGGCAAACTGCATATCTCGAAGAGATCAGTATTTTGAGTAAAACCAGGTTTGGCGGTAAATATAACATCAAATCCACTGACTCATGTAGGCTGAAAAATGAAAGCGCAGCAAAGTGCATATCTGGATGAGGAAAGCATGTTGTGCGACACCAAAATTGATTCCAATGTTTTCCTCGTTGCCATTGTATCCTTGAACTCCTCAAATTCTAACATAGCGGCAAAGGGCATATCTCAGTGAGATAAGCATTTTAGTAATTTCACATATGATTCCAATTATTCCCTCAACCCAAATGAGCTGTTCCCTCTCACAATCTGATATTACACTCATTCTCTGACTGCGCGAAGAATTGCGGGTAGAACAACATAGTTTTCAAAAGAGTTGCAGAATGCCAGTGTGTCTCTGCTACCAAAAGCCATATCTTTCGCCAAGTTTCATAAATAGATGAGTAAAGCATTTTGATCAAATCCAGGACTGTTTCTGACGATTTCCTCCAAGATATCTCCAAAAATTTGATATTTCAGTAAAGAGTGAAAAGTTTACACTTTCCAAAAGAAAATCTTTCACCAAGTTCATCATTTTACGCGCTCCTCATTTGTTTCCAAAGATTCTCTCAAGGCTAGTGACACTTTACAGCCAAAACTCTGATAATGAGGCAACCTGCATATCGCGAAGACATCAACATTTTGAGTAAATCCAGGTTTGGCGGTAAATATAACATCAAATCCACTGACAAATAACGGCTGAAAAGCTGGCAGCGCAGCAAAGTGCATATCTGGACGAGGTAAGCATGTTGAGTGACACCAAAATTGATTCCAATGTTTTCCTCTTTACCGTTGGAACCTTATAGACCACATATTCTGACATAGCGGCAAAGTGCATATCTCAGTGAGATAAGCATTTTAGTAATTTCACATATGATTCCAATTATTTCCTCAACCCAAATGAGCTGTTCCCGCTCACAATCTTATATTGCACTCATTCTCTGACTGCGCGAAGAATTGTGGGTAGAACTTCATAGATTTCCAAAGAGTTGCGAATGCCAGTAAGTCTCTGTTGCCAAAAGTCAGATCTTTCGCCAAGTTTCATAACCTGATGAGGGAAGCATTTTGAGCAAATCCAGAACTGTTCCTGACGACTTCCAAAAACATATCTCCAAAAATTTGATGTTTCAGTAAAGAGTGAAAAGTTTTCAGTTTCCAAAAGAAAATCTTTAACCAAGTTCAACATTTTATTCCCTCCTCATTTGTTTCCAAAGATTCTCTCAATGCTATTGACACTTTACAGCCAAAACTCTGATAATGCGGCAAAGTGCATATCTCGAAGAGATCAGTATTTTGAGTAAATCCAGGCTTGGCGGTAAATATAACATCAAATCCAGTGACTCATGTAGGCTGAAAAGCTGACAGCGCAGCAAAGTGCATATCTGGATGAGGTAAGCATGTTGAGTGACACCAAAATTGATTCAAATGTTTTCCACGTTGCCATTGTAACCTTAACCTCCTCAAATTCTAACATAGCGGCAAAGGGCATTTCTCAGGGAGATAAGAATTTTAGTAATTTCACATATGATTCCAATTATTTCCTCAAACCAAATGAGCTATTCATGCTCACAATCTGATATTGCACTCATTCTCTGACTGCGCGAAGAATTGTGGGTAGAAGAACATAGATTTCCAAAGAGTTGTGGAATGCCAGTCAGTCTCTGTTTCCAAAAGTCAGATCTTACGCCAAGTTTCATAACCTGATGAGAAAAGCATTTTGCGCAAATCCAGTACTGTTTCTGACGATTTTCACTAAGATATCACCAAAAATTTGGCGTTTCAGTAATGAGTGAAAAGTTTTCACTTTCGAAAAGAAAATCTTTCACGAAGTTCATCATTTTACACCCTCCTCATTTGTTTCCAAAGATTCTCTCAATGCTATTGACAGTTTACAGCCAAAACTCTGATAATGCGGCAACGTGCATGTCTCGCAGAGATCAGCATTTTGAGTAAATCCAGGTTTGGCGGTAAATATAACATCAAATCCACTGACTCATGAAGGCTGAAACGCTGACAGCGCAGCAAAGTGCATGTCTGGATGAGGTAAGCATGTTGAGTGACACCAAAATTGATTCCAATGTTTTCCTCGTTGCCATTGCATCCTTAAACTCCTCAAATTCTAACATAGCGGCAAAGTGCATATCTCAGTGAGATAAGCATTTTAGTAATTTCACATATGATTCCAATTATTTCCTCAACCCAAATGAGCTGTTCCCGCTCACGATCTGATATTGAACTCATTCTCTGACTGCGCGAAGAATTGTGGGTAGAACAACATGGATTTCCACAGAGTTGCTGAATGCCAGTGAGTCTCTGCTGCCAAATGCCAGATCTTTCGCCAAGTTTCATAAGTAGATGAGTAAAGCATGTTGATCACATCCAGGACTGTATCTGACGATTTCTCCAAGATACCTCCAAAAACTTGATATTTCAGTAATGAGTGAAAAGTTCTCAGTTTCCAAAAGAAAATCTTTCACCAAGTTCATCATTTAAGTCCCTCCTCACTTCTTTCCAAAGACTCTCTCAATGCTATTGACACTTTACAGCCAACACTCTGAAAATGCGGCAAAATGCATATCCCGAAGAGATCAGCATTTTGAGTAAATCCAGGTTTGGCGGTAAACATAACATCAAATCCACTGACTCATGTAGGCTGAAAAGCTCACAGCACAGCAAAGTCCATATCTGGATGAGGAAAACATGTTGAGTGACACCAAAATTGATTGCAATGTTTTCCTCTTCACCATTGTATCCTTCACCTCCACAAATTCTAACTTAACGGCAAAGTGCATATCTCAGTGAGATAAACATTCTAGTAATTTCACATATGATTCCAATTATTTCTTCAAACCAAATGAGCTGTTCCAGCTCATTATCTGATATTTCACTCATTCTCTGACTGCGCGAAGAATTGTGGGTAGAACAACATAGATTTCCAAAGAGTGGCAGAATGCAAGTCAGACTCTGTTGCCCAAAGTCAGATCTTTTGCCTAGTTTCATAACCAGGTGAGAGAAGCATTTTGAGCAAATCCAGGACTGTTTCTGACGATTTCCACAAAGATCTCTCCAAAAATTTGATATTTCAGTGAAGAGTGAAAAGTTTTCACTTTCCAAAAGAAAATCTTTCACCAAGTTCATCATTTCACTCCCTCCTCATTTGTTTCCAAAGATTCTCTCAATGCTATTGACACTTTACAGCCAAAACTTTGATAATGCGGCAAAGTGCATATCCCGAAGAGATCAGCATTTTGAGTAAATCCAGGTTTGGCGGTAAACATAACATCAAATCCACTGACTCATGTAGGCTGAAAAGCTGACAGCACAGCAAAGTGCATATCAGGATGAGGAAAACATGTTGAGTGACACCAAAATTGATTGCAATGTTTTCCTCTTCACCATTGTATCCTTCACCTCCACAAATTCTAACTTAACGGCAAAGTGCATATCTCAGTGAGATAAACATTCTAGTAATTTCACATATGATTCCAATTATTTCTTCAAACCAAATGAGCTGTTCCAGCTCATTATCTGATATTTCACTCATTCTCTGACTGCGCGAAGAATTGTGGGTAGAACAACATAGATTTCCAAAGAGTGGCTGAATGCAACTCAGTCTCTGTTGCCAAAAGTCAGATCTTTTGCCAAGTTTCATAACCAGGTGAGAAAAGCATTTTGAGCAACTCCAGGACTGTTTCTGACGATTTCCACAAAGATATCTCCAAAAATTTGATGTTTCAGTAAAGAGTGAAAAGTTTTCAGTTTCCAAAAGAAAATCTTTCACCAAGTTCATCATTTCACTCCCTCCTTTTTGTTTCCAAAGATTCTCTCAAGTCTATTGACACTTTAAAGCCAAAACTCTGATCATGCGGCAAACTGCACATCTCGAAGAGATCAGTATTTTGAGTAAATCCAGGTTTGGCGGTAAATATAACATCAAATCCACTGACTCATGTAGGCTGAAAAATGAAAGCGCAGCAAAGTGCATATCTGGATGAGGAAAGCATGTTGTGCGACACCAAAATTGATTCCAATGTTTTCCTCGTTGCCATTGCATCCTTAAACTACTCAAATTCTAGAATAGCGGCAAAGTGCATATCTCAGTGAGATAAGCATTTTAGTAATTTCACATATGATTCCAATTATGTCCTCAACCCAAATGAGCTGTTCCAGCTCACAATCTGATATTGCACTCATTCTCTGACTGCGCGAAGAATTGTGGATAGAAGAACATAGATTTCCAAAGAGTGGCTGAATGCAACTCAGTCTCTGTTGCCAAAAGTCAGATCTTTTGCCAAGTTTCATAACCAGTTGAGAAAAGCATTTTGAGCAAATCCAGGACTGTTTCTGACGATTTCCACAAAGATATCTCCAAAAATTTGATATTTCAGTAAAGAGTGAAAAGTTTTCACTGTCCAAAAGAAAATCTTTCACCAAGTTCATCATTTCACTCCCTCCTCATTTGTTTCCAAAGATTCTCTCAATGCTATTGACACTTTACAGCCAAAACTTTGATAATGCGGCAAAGTGCATATCCCGAAGAGATCAGCATTTTGAGTAAATCCAGGTTTGGCGGTAAACATAACATCAAATCCACTGACTGATGTATGCTGAAAAGCTGACAGCACAGCAAAGTGCATATCTGGACGATGAAAACATGTTGAGTGACACCAAAATTGATTGCAACGTTTTCCTCTTCACCATTGTATCCTTAACCTCCACAAATTCTAACTTAACGGCAAAGTGCATATCTCAGTGAGATAAGCATTTTAGTAATTTCACATATGATTCCAATTATTTCCTCAAACCAAATGAGCTGTTCCAGCTCACAATCGGATATTGCACTCATTCTCTGACTGCGCGAAGAATTGTGGGTAGAACAACATAGATTTCCAAAGAGTGGCTGAATGCAACTCAGTCTCTGTTGCCAAAAGTCAGATCTTTTGCCAAGTTTCATAACCAGGTGAGAAAAGCATTTTGAGCAAATCCAGGACTGTTTCTGACGATTTCCACAAAGATATCTCCAAAAATTTGATATTTCAGTAAAAAGTGAAAAGTTTTCAGTTTCCAAAAGAAAATCTTTCACCAAGTTCATCATTTCACTCCCTCCTTTTTGTTTCCAAAGATTCTCTCAAGTGTATTGACACTTTAAACCCAAAACTCTGATCATGCGGCAAACTGCATATCTCAAAGAGATCAGTATTTTCAGTAAATCCAGGTTTGGCGGTAAATATAACATCAAATCCACTGACTCATGTAGGCTGAAAAATGACAGCGCAGCAAAGTGCATATCTGGATGAGGAAAGCATGTTGTGCGACACCAAAATTGATTCCAATGTTTTCCTCGTTGCCATTGCATCCTTAAACTACTCAAATTCTAGAATAGCGGCAAAGTGCATATCTCAGTCAGATAAGCATTTTAGTAATTTCACATATGATTCCAATTATGTCCTCAACCCAAATGAGCTGTTCCAGCTCACAATCTGATATTGCACTCATTCTCTGACTGCGCGAAGAATTGTGGATAGAAGAACATAGATTTCCAAAGAGTGGCTGAATGCAACTCAGTCTCTGTTGCCAAAAGTCAGATCTTTTGCCAAGTTTCATAACCAGGTGAGAAAAGCATTTTGAGCAAATCCAGGACTGTTTCTGACGATTTCCACAAAGACATCTCCAAAAATTTGATATTTCAGTAAAGAGTGAAAAATTTTCACTGTCCAAAAGAAAATCTTTCACCAAGTTCATCATTTCACTCCCTCCTCATTTGTTTCCAAAGATTCTCTCAATGCTATTGACACTTTACAGCCAAAGCTCTGGTAATGCGGCAAACTGCATATCTCGAAGAGATCAGTATTTTGAGTAAAACCAGGTTTGGCGGTAAATATAACATCAAATCCACTGACTCATGTAGGCTGAAAAATGAAAGCGCAGCAAAGTGCATATCTGGATGAGGAAAGCATGTTGTGCGACACCAAAATTGATTCCAATGTTTTCCTCGTTGCCATTGTATCCTTGAACTCCTCAAATTCTAACATAGCGGCAAAGTGCATATCTCAGTGAGATAAGCATTTTAGTAATTTCACATATGATTCCAATTATTCCCTCAACCCAAATGAGCTGTTCCCTCTCACAATCTGATATTACACTCATTCTCTGACTGCGCGAAGAATTGCGGGTAGAACAACATAGTTTTCAAAAGAGTTGCAGAATGCCAGTGTGTCTCTGCTACCAAAAGCCATATCTTTCGCCAAGTTTCATAAATAGATGAGTAAAGCATTTTGATCAAATCCAGGACTGTTTCTGACGATTTCCTCCAAGATATCTCCAAAAATTTGATATTTCAGTAAAGAGTGAAAAGTTTACACTTTCCAAAAGAAAATCTTTCACCAAGTTCATCATTTTACGCGCTCCTCATTTGTTTCCAAAGATTCTCTCAAGGCTAGTGACACTTTACAGCCAAAACTCTGATAATGAGGCAACCTGCATATCGCGAAGACATCAACATTTTGAGTAAATCCAGGTTTGGCGGTAAATATAACATCAAATCCACTGACAAATAACGGCTGAAAAGCTGGCAGCGCAGCAAAGTGCATATCTGGACGAGGTAAGCATGTTGAGTGACACCAAAATTGATTCCAATGTTTTCCTCTTTACCGTTGGAACCTTATAGACCACATATTCTGACATAGCGGCAAAGTGCATATCTCAGTGAGATAAGCATTTTAGTAATTTCACATATGATTCCAATTATTTCCTCAACCCAAATGAGCTGTTCCCGCTCACAATCTTATATTGCACTCATTCTCTGACTGCGCGAAGAATTGTGGGTAGAACTTCATAGATTTCCAAAGAGTTGCGAATGCCAGTAAGTCTCTGTTGCCAAAAGTCAGATCTTTCGCCAAGTTTCATAACCTGATGAGGGAAGCATTTTGAGCAAATCCAGAACTGTTCCTGACGACTTCCAAAAACATATCTCCAAAAATTTGATGTTTCAGTAAAGAGTGAAAAGTTTTCAGTTTCCAAAAGAAAATCTTTAACCAAGTTCAACATTTTACTCCCTCCTCATTTGTTTCCAAAGATTCTCTCAATGCTATTGACACTTTACAGCCAAAACTCTGATAATGCGGCAAAGTGCATATCTCGAAGAGATCAGTATTTTGAGTAAATCCAGGCTTGGCGGTAAATATAACATCAAATCCAGTGACTCATGTAGGCTGAAAAGCTGACAGCGCAGCAAAGTGCATATCTGGATGAGGTAAGCATGTTGAGTGACACCAAAATTGATTCAAATGTTTTCCACGTTGCCATTGTAACCTTAACCTCCTCAAATTCTAACATAGCGGCAAAGGGCATTTCTCAGGGAGATAAGAATTTTAGTAATTTCACATATGATTCCAATTATTTCCTCAAACCAAATGAGCTATTCATGCTCACAATCTGATATTGCACTCATTCTCTGACTGCGCGAAGAATTGTGGGTAGAAGAACATAGATTTCCAAAGAGTTGTGGAATGCCAGTCAGTCTCTGTTTCCAAAAGTCAGATCTTACGCCAAGTTTCATAACCTGATGAGAAAAGCATTTTGCGCAAATCCAGAACTGTTTCTGACGATTTTCACTAAGATATCACCAAAAATTTGGCGTTTCAGTAATGAGTGAAAAGTTTTCACTTTCGAAAAGAAAATCTTTCACGAAGTTCATCATTTTACACCCTCCTCATTTGTTTCCAAAGATTCTCTCAATGCTATTGACAGTTTACAGCCAAAACTCTGATAATGCGGCAACGTGCATGTCTCGCAGAGATCAGCATTTTGAGTAAATCCAGGTTTGGCGGTAAATATAACATCAAATCCACTGACTCATGAAGGCTGAAACGCTGACAGCGCAGCAAAGTGCATGTCTGGATGAGGTAAGCATGTTGAGTGACACCAAAATTGATTCCAATGTTTTCCTCGTTGCCATTGCATCCTTAAACTCCTCAAATTCTAACATAGCGGCAAAGTGCATATCTCAGTGAGATAAGCATTTTAGTAATTTCACATATGATTCCAATTATTTCCTCAACCCAAATGAGCTGTTCCCGCTCACGATCTGATATTGAACTCATTCTCTGACTGCGCGAAGAATTGTGGGTAGAACAACATGGATTTCCACAGAGTTGCTGAATGCCAGTGAGTCTCTGCTGCCAAATGCCAGATCTTTCGCCAAGTTTCATAAGTAGATGAGTAAAGCATGTTGATCACATCCAGGACTGTATCTGACGATTTCTCCAAGATACCTCCAAAAACTTGATATTTCAGTAATGAGTGAAAAGTTCTCAGTTTCCAAAAGAAAATCTTTCACCAAGTTCATCATTTAAGTCCCTCCTCACTTCTTTCCAAAGACTCTCTCAATGCTATTGACACTTTACAGCCAACACTCTGAAAATGCGGCAAAATGCATATCCCGAAGAGATCAGCATTTTGAGTAAATCCAGGTTTGGCGGTAAACATAACATCAAATCCACTGACTCATGTAGGCTGAAAAGCTCACAGCACAGCAAAGTCCATATCTGGATGAGGAAAACATGTTGAGTGACACCAAAATTGATTGCAATGTTTTCCTCTTCACCATTGTATCCTTCACCTCCACAAATTCTAACTTAACGGCAAAGTGCATATCTCAGTGAGATAAACATTCTAGTAATTTCACATATGATTCCAATTATTTCTTCAAACCAAATGAGCTGTTCCAGCTCATTATCTGATATTTCACTCATTCTCTGACTGCGCGAAGAATTGTGGGTAGAACAACATAGATTTCCAAAGAGTGGCAGAATGCAAGTCAGACTCTGTTGCCCAAAGTCAGATCTTTTGCCTAGTTTCATAACCAGGTGAGAGAAGCATTTTGAGCAAATCCAGGACTGTTTCTGACGATTTCCACAAAGATCTCTCCAAAAATTTGATATTTCAGTGAAGAGTGAAAAGTTTTCACTTTCCAAAAGAAAATCTTTCACCAAGTTCATCATTTCACTCCCTCCTCATTTGTTTCCAAAGATTCTCTCAATGCTATTGACACTTTACAGCCAAAACTTTGATAATGCGGCAAAGTGCATATCCCGAAGAGATCAGCATTTTGAGTAAATCCAGGTTTGGCGGTAAACATAACATCAAATCCACTGACTCATGTAGGCTGAAAAGCTGACAGCACAGCAAAGTGCATATCTGGATGAGGAAAACATGTTGAGTGACACCAAAATTGATTGCAATGTTTTCCTCTTCACCATTGTATCCTTCACCTCCACAAATTCTAACTTAACGGCAAAGTGCATATCTCAGTGAGATAAACATTCTAGTAATTTCACATATGATTCCAATTATTTCTTCAAACCAAATGAGCTGTTCCAGCTCATTATCTGATATTTCACTCATTCTCTGACTGCGCGAAGAATTGTGGGTAGAACAACATAGATTTCCAAAGAGTGGCTGAATGCAACTCAGTCTCTGTTGCCAAAAGTCAGATCTTTTGCCAAGTTTCATAACCAGGTGAGAAAAGCATTTTGAGCAAATCCAGGACTGTTTCTGACGATTTCCACAAAGATATCTCCAAAAATTTGATATTTCAGTAAAAAGTGAAAAGTTTTCAGTTTCCAAAAGAAAATCTTTCACCAAGTTCATCATTTCACTCCCTCCTTTTTGTTTCCAAAGATTCTCTCAAGTGTATTGACACTTTAAACCCAAAACTCTGATCATGCGGCAAACTGCATATCTCAAAGAGATCAGTATTTTCAGTAAATCCAGGTTTGGCGGTAAATATAACATCAAATCCACTGACTCATGTAGGCTGAAAAATGACAGTGCAGCAAAGTGCATATCTGGATGAGGAAAGCATGTTGTGCGACACCAAAATTGATTCCAATGTTTTCCTCGTTGCCATTGCATCCTTAAACTACTCAAATTCTAGAATAGCGGCAAAGTGCATATCTCAGTCAGATAAGCATTTTAGTAATTTCACATATGATTCCAATTATGTCCTCAACCCAAATGAGCTGTTCCAGCTCACAATCTGATATTGCACTCATTCTCTGACTGCGCGAAGAATTGTGGATAGAAGAACATAGATTTCCAAAGAGTGGCTGAATGCAACTCAGTCTCTGTTGCCAAAAGTCAGATCTTTTGCCAAGTTTCATAACCAGGTGAGAAAAGCATTTTGAGCAAATCCAGGACTGTTTCTGACGATTTCCACAAAGACATCTCCAAAAATTTGATATTTCAGTAAAGAGTGAAAAATTTTCACTGTCCAAAAGAAAATCTTTCACCAAGTTCATCATTTCACTCCCTCCTCATTTGTTTCCAAAGATTCTCTCAATGCTATTGACACTTTACAGCCAAAGCTCTGGTAATGCGGCAAACTGCATATCTCGAAGAGATCAGTATTTTGAGTAAAACCAGGTTTGGCGGTAAATATAACATCAAATCCACTGACTCATGTAGGCTGAAAAATGAAAGCGCAGCAAAGTGCATATCTGGATGAGGAAAGCATGTTGTGCGACACCAAAATTGATTCCAATGTTTTCCTCGTTGCCATTGTATCCTTGAACTCCTCAAATTCTAACATAGCGGCAAAGGGCATATCTCAGTGAGATAAGCATTTTAGTAATTTCACATATGATTCCAATTATTCCCTCAACCCAAATGAGCTGTTCCCTCTCACAATCTGATATTACACTCATTCTCTGACTGCGCGAAGAATTGCGGGTAGAACAACATAGTTTTCAAAAGAGTTGCAGAATGCCAGTGTGTCTCTGCTACCAAAAGCCATATCTTTCGCCAAGTTTCATAAATAGATGAGTAAAGCATTTTGATCAAATCCAGGACTGTTTCTGACGATTTCCTCCAAGATATCTCCAAAAATTTGATATTTCAGTAAAGAGTGAAAAGTTTACACTTTCCAAAAGAAAATCTTTCACCAAGTTCATCATTTTACGCGCTCCTCATTTGTTTCCAAAGATTCTCTCAAGGCTAGTGACACTTTACAGCCAAAACTCTGATAATGAGGCAACCTGCATATCGCGAAGACATCAACATTTTGAGTAAATCCAGGTTTGGCGGTAAATATAACATCAAATCCACTGACAAATAACGGCTGAAAAGCTGGCAGCGCAGCAAAGTGCATATCTGGACGAGGTAAGCATGTTGAGTGACACCAAAATTGATTCCAATGTTTTCCTCTTTACCGTTGGAACCTTATAGACCACATATTCTGACATAGCGGCAAAGTGCATATCTCAGTGAGATAAGCATTTTAGTAATTTCACATATGATTCCAATTATTTCCTCAACCCAAATGAGCTGTTCCCGCTCACAATCTTATATTGCACTCATTCTCTGACTGCGCGAAGAATTGTGGGTAGAACTTCATAGATTTCCAAAGAGTTGCGAATGCCAGTAAGTCTCTGTTGCCAAAAGTCAGATCTTTCGCCAAGTTTCATAACCTGATGAGGGAAGCATTTTGAGCAAATCCAGAACTGTTCCTGACGACTTCCAAAAACATATCTCCAAAAATTTGATGTTTCAGTAAAGAGTGAAAAGTTTTCAGTTTCCAAAAGAAAATCTTTAACCAAGTTCAACATTTTATTCCCTCCTCATTTGTTTCCAAAGATTCTCTCAATGCTATTGACACTTTACAGCCAAAACTCTGATAATGCAGCAAAGTGCATATCTCGAAGAGATCAGTATTTTGAGTAAATCCAGGCTTGGCGGTAAATATAACATCAAATCCAGTGACTCATGTAGGCTGAAAAGCTGACAGCGCAGCAAAGTGCATATCTGGATGAGGTAAGCATGTTGAGTGACACCAAAATTGATTCAAATGTTTTCCACGTTGCCATTGTAACCTTAACCTCCTCAAATTCTAACATAGCGGCAAAGGGCATTTCTCAGGGAGATAAGAATTTTAGTAATTTCACATATGATTCCAATTATTTCCTCAAACCAAATGAGCTATTCATGCTCACAATCTGATATTGCACTCATTCTCTGACTGCGCGAAGAATTGTGGGTAGAAGAACATAGATTTCCAAAGAGTTGTGGAATGCCAGTCAGTCTCTGTTTCCAAAAGTCAGATCTTACGCCAAGTTTCATAACCTGATGAGAAAAGCATTTTGCGCAAATCCAGAACTGTTTCTGACGATTTTCACTAAGATATCACCAAAAATTTGGCGTTTCAGTAATGAGTGAAAAGTTTTCACTTTCGAAAAGAAAATCTTTCACGAAGTTCATCATTTTACACCCTCCTCATTTG
Organism: Carcharhinus amblyrhynchos; assembly: GCF_965287045.1. Taxonomy (NCBI): domain Eukaryota; kingdom Metazoa; phylum Chordata; class Chondrichthyes; order Carcharhiniformes; family Carcharhinidae; genus Carcharhinus; species Carcharhinus amblyrhynchos. Next base: position 564,700 of record NW_027649803.1, on the reverse strand, counting down.
TTTCCAAAGATTCTCTCAATGCTATTGACAGTTTACAGCCAAAACTCTGATAATGCGGCAACGTGCATGTCTCGCAGAGATCAGCATTTTGAGTAAATCCAGGTTTGGCGGTAAATATAACATCAAATCCACTGACTCATGAAGGCTGAAACGCTGACAGCGCAGCAAAGTGCATGTCTGGATGAGGTAAGCATGTTGAGTGACACCAAAATTGATTCCAATGTTTTCCTCGTTGCCATTGCATCCTTAAACTCCTCAAATTCTAACATAGCGGCAAAGTGCATATCTCAGTGAGATAAGCATTTTAGTAATTTCACATATGATTCCAATTATTTCCTCAACCCAAATGAGCTGTTCCCGCTCACGATCTGATATTGAACTCATTCTCTGACTGCGCGAAGAATTGTGGGTAGAACAACATGGATTTCCACAGAGTTGCTGAATGCCAGTGAGTCTCTGCTGCCAAATGCCAGATCTTTCGCCAAGTTTCATAAGTAGATGAGTAAAGCATGTTGATCACATCCAGGACTGTATCTGACGATTTCTCCAAGATACCTCCAAAAACTTGATATTTCAGTAATGAGTGAAAAGTTCTCAGTTTCCAAAAGAAAATCTTTCACCAAGTTCATCATTTAAGTCCCTCCTCACTTCTTTCCAAAGACTCTCTCAATGCTATTGACACTTTACAGCCAACACTCTGAAAATGCGGCAAAATGCATATCCCGAAGAGATCAGCATTTTGAGTAAATCCAGGTTTGGCGGTAAACATAACATCAAATCCACTGACTCATGTAGGCTGAAAAGCTCACAGCACAGCAAAGTCCATATCTGGATGAGGAAAACATGTTGAGTGACACCAAAATTGATTGCAATGTTTTCCTCTTCACCATTGTATCCTTCACCTCCACAAATTCTAACTTAACGGCAAAGTGCATATCTCAGTGAGATAAACATTCTAGTAATTTCACATATGATTCCAATTATTTCTTCAAACCAAATGAGCTGTTCCAGCTCATTATCTGATATTTCACTCATTCTCTGACTGCGCGAAGAATTGTGGGTAGAACAACATAGATTTCCAAAGAGTGGCAGAATGCAAGTCAGACTCTGTTGCCCAAAGTCAGATCTTTTGCCTAGTTTCATAACCAGGTGAGAGAAGCATTTTGAGCAAATCCAGGACTGTTTCTGACGATTTCCACAAAGATCTCTCCAAAAATTTGATATTTCAGTGAAGAGTGAAAAGTTTTCACTTTCCAAAAGAAAATCTTTCACCAAGTTCATCATTTCACTCCCTCCTCATTTGTTTCCAAAGATTCTCTCAATGCTATTGACACTTTACAGCCAAAACTTTGATAATGCGGCAAAGTGCATATCCCGAAGAGATCAGCATTTTGAGTAAATCCAGGTTTGGCGGTAAACATAACATCAAATCCACTGACTCATGTAGGCTGAAAAGCTGACAGCACAGCAAAGTGCATATCAGGATGAGGAAAACATGTTGAGTGACACCAAAATTGATTGCAATGTTTTCCTCTTCACCATTGTATCCTTCACCTCCACAAATTCTAACTTAACGGCAAAGTGCATATCTCAGTGAGATAAACATTCTAGTAATTTCACATATGATTCCAATTATTTCTTCAAACCAAATGAGCTGTTCCAGCTCATTATCTGATATTTCACTCATTCTCTGACTGCGCGAAGAATTGTGGGTAGAACAACATAGATTTCCAAAGAGTGGCTGAATGCAACTCAGTCTCTGTTGCCAAAAGTCAGATCTTTTGCCAAGTTTCATAACCAGGTGAGAAAAGCATTTTGAGCAAATCCAGGACTGTTTCTGACGATTTCCACAAAGATATCTCCAAAAATTTGATGTTTCAGTAAAGAGTGAAAAGTTTTCAGTTTCCAAAAGAAAATCTTTCACCAAGTTCATCATTTCACTCCCTCCTTTTTGTTTCCAAAGATTCTCTCAAGTCTATTGACACTTTAAAGCCAAAACTCTGATCATGCGGCAAACTGCACATCTCGAAGAGATCAGTATTTTGAGTAAATCCAGGTTTGGCGGTAAATATAACATCAAATCCACTGACTCATGTAGGCTGAAAAATGAAAGCGCAGCAAAGTGCATATCTGGATGAGGAAAGCATGTTGTGCGACACCAAAATTGATTCCAATGTTTTCCTCGTTGCCATTGCATCCTTAAACTACTCAAATTCTAGAATAGCGGCAAAGTGCATATCTCAGTGAGATAAGCATTTTAGTAATTTCACATATGATTCCAATTATGTCCTCAACCCAAATGAGCTGTTCCAGCTCACAATCTGATATTGCACTCATTCTCTGACTGCGCGAAGAATTGTGGATAGAAGAACATAGATTTCCAAAGAGTGGCTGAATGCAACTCAGTCTCTGTTGCCAAAAGTCAGATCTTTTGCCAAGTTTCATAACCAGTTGAGAAAAGCATTTTGAGCAAATCCAGGACTGTTTCTGACGATTTCCACAAAGATATCTCCAAAAATTTGATATTTCAGTAAAGAGTGAAAAGTTTTCACTGTCCAAAAGAAAATCTTTCACCAAGTTCATCATTTCACTCCCTCCTCATTTGTTTCCAAAGATTCTCTCAATGCTATTGACACTTTACAGCCAAAACTTTGATAATGCGGCAAAGTGCATATCCCGAAGAGATCAGCATTTTGAGTAAATCCAGGTTTGGCGGTAAACATAACATCAAATCCACTGACTGATGTATGCTGAAAAGCTGACAGCACAGCAAAGTGCATATCTGGACGATGAAAACATGTTGAGTGACACCAAAATTGATTGCAACGTTTTCCTCTTCACCATTGTATCCTTAACCTCCACAAATTCTAACTTAACGGCAAAGTGCATATCTCAGTGAGATAAGCATTTTAGTAATTTCACATATGATTCCAATTATTTCCTCAAACCAAATGAGCTGTTCCAGCTCACAATCGGATATTGCACTCATTCTCTGACTGCGCGAAGAATTGTGGGTAGAACAACATAGATTTCCAAAGAGTGGCTGAATGCAAGTCAGTCTCTGTTGCCAAAAGTCAGATCTTTTGCCAAGTTTCATAACCAGGTGAGAAAAGCATTTTGAGCAAATCCAGGACTGTTTCTGACGATTTCCACAAAGATATCTCCAAAAATTTGATATTTCAGTAAAAAGTGAAAAGTTTTCAGTTTCCAAAAGAAAATCTTTCACCAAGTTCATCATTTCACTCCCTCCTTTTTGTTTCCAAAGATTCTCTCAAGTGTATTGACACTTTAAACCCAAAACTCTGATCATGCGGCAAACTGCATATCTCAAAGAGATCAGTATTTTCAGTAAATCCAGGTTTGGCGGTAAATATAACATCAAATCCACTGACTCATGTAGGCTGAAAAATGACAGCGCAGCAAAGTGCATATCTGGATGAGGAAAGCATGTTGTGCGACACCAAAATTGATTCCAATGTTTTCCTCGTTGCCATTGCATCCTTAAACTACTCAAATTCTAGAATAGCGGCAAAGTGCATATCTCAGTCAGATAAGCATTTTAGTAATTTCACATATGATTCCAATTATGTCCTCAACCCAAATGAGCTGTTCCAGCTCACAATCTGATATTGCACTCATTCTCTGACTGCGCGAAGAATTGTGGATAGAAGAACATAGATTTCCAAAGAGTGGCTGAATGCAACTCAGTCTCTGTTGCCAAAAGTCAGATCTTTTGCCAAGTTTCATAACCAGGTGAGAAAAGCATTTTGAGCAAATCCAGGACTGTTTCTGACGATTTCCACAAAGACATCTCCAAAAATTTGATATTTCAGTAAAGAGTGAAAAATTTTCACTGTCCAAAAGAAAATCTTTCACCAAGTTCATCATTTCACTCCCTCCTCATTTGTTTCCAAAGATTCTCTCAATGCTATTGACACTTTACAGCCAAAGCTCTGGTAATGCGGCAAACTGCATATCTCGAAGAGATCAGTATTTTGAGTAAAACCAGGTTTGGCGGTAAATATAACATCAAATCCACTGACTCATGTAGGCTGAAAAATGAAAGCGCAGCAAAGTGCATATCTGGATGAGGAAAGCATGTTGTGCGACACCAAAATTGATTCCAATGTTTTCCTCGTTGCCATTGTATCCTTGAACTCCTCAAATTCTAACATAGCGGCAAAGGGCATATCTCAGTGAGATAAGCATTTTAGTAATTTCACATATGATTCCAATTATTCCCTCAACCCAAATGAGCTGTTCCCTCTCACAATCTGATATTACACTCATTCTCTGACTGCGCGAAGAATTGCGGGTAGAACAACATAGTTTTCAAAAGAGTTGCAGAATGCCAGTGTGTCTCTGCTACCAAAAGCCATATCTTTCGCCAAGTTTCATAAATAGATGAGTAAAGCATTTTGATCAAATCCAGGACTGTTTCTGACGATTTCCTCCAAGATATCTCCAAAAATTTGATATTTCAGTAAAGAGTGAAAAGTTTACACTTTCCAAAAGAAAATCTTTCACCAAGTTCATCATTTTACGCGCTCCTCATTTGTTTCCAAAGATTCTCTCAAGGCTAGTGACACTTTACAGCCAAAACTCTGATAATGAGGCAACCTGCATATCGCGAAGACATCAACATTTTGAGTAAATCCAGGTTTGGCGGTAAATATAACATCAAATCCACTGACAAATAACGGCTGAAAAGCTGGCAGCGCAGCAAAGTGCATATCTGGACGAGGTAAGCATGTTGAGTGACACCAAAATTGATTCCAATGTTTTCCTCTTTACCGTTGGAACCTTATAGACCACATATTCTGACATAGCGGCAAAGTGCATATCTCAGTGAGATAAGCATTTTAGTAATTTCACATATGATTCCAATTATTTCCTCAACCCAAATGAGCTGTTCCCGCTCACAATCTTATATTGCACTCATTCTCTGACTGCGCGAAGAATTGTGGGTAGAACTTCATAGATTTCCAAAGAGTTGCGAATGCCAGTAAGTCTCTGTTGCCAAAAGTCAGATCTTTCGCCAAGTTTCATAACCTGATGAGGGAAGCATTTTGAGCAAATCCAGAACTGTTCCTGACGACTTCCAAAAACATATCTCCAAAAATTTGATGTTTCAGTAAAGAGTGAAAAGTTTTCAGTTTCCAAAAGAAAATCTTTAACCAAGTTCAACATTTTACTCCCTCCTCATTTGTTTCCAAAGATTCTCTCAATGCTATTGACACTTTACAGCCAAAACTCTGATAATGCGGCAAACTGCATATCTCGAAGAGATCAGTATTTTGAGTAAATCCAGGCTTGGCGGTAAATATAACATCAAATCCAGTGACTCATGTAGGCTGAAAAGCTGACAGCGCAGCAAAGTGCATATCTGGATGAGGTAAGCATGTTGAGTGACACCAAAATTGATTCAAATGTTTTCCACGTTGCCATTGTAACCTTAACCTCCTCAAATTCTAACATAGCGGCAAAGGGCATTTCTCAGGGAGATAAGAATTTTAGTAATTTCACATATGATTCCAATTATTTCCTCAAACCAAATGAGCTATTCATGCTCACAATCTGATATTGCACTCATTCTCTGACTGCGCGAAGAATTGTGGGTAGAAGAACATAGATTTCCAAAGAGTTGTGGAATGCCAGTCAGTCTCTGTTTCCAAAAGTCAGATCTTACGCCAAGTTTCATAACCTGATGAGAAAAGCATTTTGCGCAAATCCAGAACTGTTTCTGACGATTTTCACTAAGATATCACCAAAAATTTGGCGTTTCAGTAATGAGTGAAAAGTTTTCACTTTCGAAAAGAAAATCTTTCACGAAGTTCATCATTTTACACCCTCCTCATTTGTTTCCAAAGATTCTCTCAATGCTATTGACAGTTTACAGCCAAAACTCTGATAATGCGGCAACGTGCATGTCTCGCAGAGATCAGCATTTTGAGTAAATCCAGGTTTGGCGGTAAATATAACATCAAATCCACTGACTCATGAAGGCTGAAACGCTGACAGCGCAGCAAAGTGCATGTCTGGATGAGGTAAGCATGTTGAGTGACACCAAAATTGATTCCAATGTTTTCCTCGTTGCCATTGCATCCTTAAACTCCTCAAATTCTAACATAGCGGCAAAGTGCATATCTCAGTGAGATAAGCATTTTAGTAATTTCACATATGATTCCAATTATTTCCTCAACCCAAATGAGCTGTTCCCGCTCACGATCTGATATTGAACTCATTCTCTGACTGCGCGAAGAATTGTGGGTAGAACAACATGGATTTCCACAGAGTTGCTGAATGCCAGTGAGTCTCTGCTGCCAAATGCCAGATCTTTCGCCAAGTTTCATAAGTAGATGAGTAAAGCATGTTGATCACATCCAGGACTGTATCTGACGATTTCTCCAAGATACCTCCAAAAACTTGATATTTCAGTAATGAGTGAAAAGTTCTCAGTTTCCAAAAGAAAATCTTTCACCAAGTTCATCATTTAAGTCCCTCCTCACTTCTTTCCAAAGACTCTCTCAATGCTATTGACACTTTACAGCCAACACTCTGAAAATGCGGCAAAATGCATATCCCGAAGAGATCAGCATTTTGAGTAAATCCAGGTTTGGCGGTAAACATAACATCAAATCCACTGACTCATGTAGGCTGAAAAGCTCACAGCACAGCAAAGTCCATATCTGGATGAGGAAAACATGTTGAGTGACACCAAAATTGATTGCAATGTTTTCCTCTTCACCATTGTATCCTTCACCTCCACAAATTCTAACTTAACGGCAAAGTGCATATCTCAGTGAGATAAACATTCTAGTAATTTCACATATGATTCCAATTATTTCTTCAAACCAAATGAGCTGTTCCAGCTCATTATCTGATATTTCACTCATTCTCTGACTGCGCGAAGAATTGTGGGTAGAACAACATAGATTTCCAAAGAGTGGCAGAATGCAAGTCAGACTCTGTTGCCCAAAGTCAGATCTTTTGCCTAGTTTCATAACCAGGTGAGAGAAGCATTTTGAGCAAATCCAGGACTGTTTCTGACGATTTCCACAAAGATCTCTCCAAAAATTTGATATTTCAGTGAAGAGTGAAAAGTTTTCACTTTCCAAAAGAAAATCTTTCACCAAGTTCATCATTTCACTCCCTCCTCATTTGTTTCCAAAGATTCTCTCAATGCTATTGACACTTTACAGCCAAAACTTTGATAATGCGGCAAAGTGCATATCCCGAAGAGATCAGCATTTTGAGTAAATCCAGGTTTGGCGGTAAACATAACATCAAATCCACTGACTCATGTAGGCTGAAAAGCTGACAGCACAGCAAAGTGCATATCTGGATGATGAAAACATGTTGAGTGACACCAAAATTGATTGCAATGTTTTCCTCTTCACCATTGTATCCTTCACCTCCACAAATTCTAACTTAACGGCAAAGTGCATATCTCAGTGAGATAAACATTCTAGTAATTTCACATATGATTCCAATTATTTCTTCAAACCAAATGAGCTGTTCCAGCTCATTATCTGATATTTCACTCATTCTCTGACTGCGCGAAGAATTGTGGGTAGAACAACATAGATTTCCAAAGAGTGGCTGAATGCAACTCAGTCTCTGTTGCCAAAAGTCAGATCTTTTGCCAAGTTTCATAACCAGGTGAGAAAAGCATTTTGAGCAAATCCAGGACTGTTTCTGACGATTTCCACAAAGATATCTCCAAAAATTTGATATTTCAGTAAAAAGTGAAAAGTTTTCAGTTTCCAAAAGAAAATCTTTCACCAAGTTCATCATTTCACTCCCTCCTTTTTGTTTCCAAAGATTCTCTCAAGTGTATTGACACTTTAAACCCAAAACTCTGATCATGCGGCAAACTGCATATCTCAAAGAGATCAGTATTTTCAGTAAATCCAGGTTTGGCGGTAAATATAACATCAAATCCACTGACTCATGTAGGCTGAAAAATGAAAGCGCAGCAAAGTGCATATCTGGATGAGGAAAGCATGTTGTGCGACACCAAAATTGATTCCAATGTTTTCCTCGTTGCCATTGCATCCTTAAACTACTCAAATTCTAGAATAGCGGCAAAGTGCATATCTCAGTCAGATAAGCATTTTAGTAATTTCACATATGATTCCAATTATGTCCTCAACCCAAATGAGCTGTTCCAGCTCACAATCTGATATTGCACTCATTCTCTGACTGCGCGAAGAATTGTGGATAGAAGAACATAGATTTCCAAAGAGTGGCTGAATGCAACTCAGTCTCTGTTGCCAAAAGTCAGATCTTTTGCCAAGTTTCATAACCAGGTGAGAAAAGCATTTTGAGCAAATCCAGGACTGTTTCTGACGATTTCCACAAAGACATCTCCAAAAATTTGATATTTCAGTAAAGAGTGAAAAATTTTCACTGTCCAAAAGAAAATCTTTCACCAAGTTCATCATTTCACTCCCTCCTCATTTGTTTCCAAAGATTCTCTCAATGCTATTGACACTTTACAGCCAAAGCTCTGGTAATGCGGCAAACTGCATATCTCGAAGAGATCAGTATTTTGAGTAAAACCCGGTTTGGCGGTAAATATAACATCAAATCCACTGACTCATGTAGGCTGAAAAATGAAAGCGCAGCAAAGTGCATATCTGGATGAGGAAAGCATGTTGTGCGACACCAAAATTGATTCCAATGTTTTCCTCGTTGCCATTGTATCCTTGAACTCCTCAAATTCTAACATAGCGGCAAAGGGCATATCTCAGTGAGATAAGCATTTTAGTAATTTCACATATGATTCCAATTATTCCCTCAACCCAAATGAGCTGTTCCCTCTCACAATCTGATATTACACTCATTCTCTGACTGCGCGAAGAATTGCGGGTAGAACAACATAGTTTTCAAAAGAGTTGCAGAATGCCAGTGTGTCTCTGCTACCAAAAGCCATATCTTTCGCCAAGTTTCATAAATAGATGAGTAAAGCATTTTGATCAAATCCAGGACTGTTTCTGACGATTTCCTCCAAGATATCTCCAAAAATTTGATATTTCAGTAAAGAGTGAAAAGTTTACACTTTCCAAAAGAAAATCTTTCACCAAGTTCATCATTTTACGCGCTCCTCATTTGTTTCCAAAGATTCTCTCAAGGCTAGTGACACTTTACAGCCAAAACTCTGATAATGAGGCAACCTGCATATCGCGAAGACATCAACATTTTGAGTAAATCCAGGTTTGGCGGTAAATATAACATCAAATCCACTGACAAATAACGGCTGAAAAGCTGGCAGCGCAGCAAAGTGCATATCTGGACGAGGTAAGCATGTTGAGTGACACCAAAATTGATTCCAATGTTTTCCTCTTTACCGTTGGAACCTTATAGACCACATATTCTGACATAGCGGCAAAGTGCATATCTCAGTGAGATAAGCATTTTAGTAATTTCACATATGATTCCAATTATTTCCTCAACCCAAATGAGCTGTTCCCGCTCACAATCTTATATTGCACTCATTCTCTGACTGCGCGAAGAATTGTGGGTAGAACTTCATAGATTTCCAAAGAGTTGCGAATGCCAGTAAGTCTCTGTTGCCAAAAGTCAGATCTTTCGCCAAGTTTCATAACCTGATGAGGGAAGCATTTTGAGCAAATCCAGAACTGTTCCTGACGACTTCCAAAAACATATCTCCAAAAATTTGATGTTTCAGTAAAGAGTGAAAAGTTTTCAGTTTCCAAAAGAAAATCTTTAACCAAGTTCAACATTTTACTCCCTCCTCATTTGTTTCCAAAGATTCTCTCAATGCTATTGACACTTTACAGCCAAAACTCTGATAATGCGGCAAACTGCATATCTCGAAGAGATCAGTATTTTGAGTAAATCCAGGCTTGGCGGTAAATATAACATCAAATCCAGTGACTCATGTAGGCTGAAAAGCTGACAGCGCAGCAAAGTGCATATCTGGATGAGGTAAGCATGTTGAGTGACACCAAAATTGATTCAAATGTTTTCCACGTTGCCATTGTAACCTTAACCTCCTCAAATTCTAACATAGCGGCAAAGGGCATTTCTCAGGGAGATAAGAATTTTAGTAATTTCACATATGATTCCAATTATTTCCTCAAACCAAATGAGCTATTCATGCTCACAATCTGATATTGCACTCATTCTCTGACTGCGCGAAGAATTGTGGGTAGAAGAACATAGATTTCCAAAGAGTTGTGGAATGCCAGTCAGTCTCTGTTTCCAAAAGTCAGATCTTACGCCAAGTTTCATAACCTGATGAGAAAAGCATTTTGCGCAAATCCAGAACTGTTTCTGACGATTTTCACTAAGATATCACCAAAAATTTGGCGTTTCAGTAATGAGTGAAAAGTTTTCACTTTCGAAAAGAAAATCTTTCACGAAGTTCATCATTTTACACCCTCCTCATTTGTTTCCAAAGATTCTCTCAATGCTATTGACAGTTTACAGCCAAAACTCTGATAATGCGGCAACGTGCATGTCTCGCAGAGATCAGCATTTTGAGTAAATCCAGGTTTGGCGGTAAATATAACATCAAATCCACTGACTCATGAAGGCTGAAACGCTGACAGCGCAGCAAAGTGCATGTCTGGATGAGGTAAGCATGTTGAGTGACACCAAAATTGATTCCAATGTTTTCCTCGTTGCCATTGCATCCTTAAACTCCTCAAATTCTAACATAGCGGCAAAGTGCATATCTCAGTGAGATAAGCATTTTAGTAATTTCACATATGATTCCAATTATTTCCTCAACCCAAATGAGCTGTTCCCGCTCACGATCTGATATTGAACTCATTCTCTGACTGCGCGAAGAATTGTGGGTAGAACAACATGGATTTCCACAGAGTTGCTGAATGCCAGTGAGTCTCTGCTGCCAAATGCCAGATCTTTCGCCAAGTTTCATAAGTAGATGAGTAAAGCATGTTGATCACATCCAGGACTGTATCTGACGATTTCTCCAAGATACCTCCAAAAACTTGATATTTCAGTAATGAGTGAAAAGTTCTCAGTTTCCAAAAGAAAATCTTTCACCAAGTTCATCATTTAAGTCCCTCCTCACTTCTTTCCAAAGACTCTCTCAATGCTATTGACACTTTACAGCCAACACTCTGAAAATGCGGCAAAATGCATATCCCGAAGAGATCAGCATTTTGAGTAAATCCAGGTTTGGCGGTAAACATAACATCAAATCCACTGACTCATGTAGGCTGAAAAGCTCACAGCACAGCAAAGTCCATATCTGGATGAGGAAAACATGTTGAGTGACACCAAAATTGATTGCAATGTTTTCCTCTTCACCATTGTATCCTTCACCTCCACAAATTCTAACTTAACGGCAAAGTGCATATCTCAGTGAGATAAACATTCTAGTAATTTCACATATGATTCCAATTATTTCTTCAAACCAAATGAGCTGTTCCAGCTCATTATCTGATATTTCACTCATTCTCTGACTGCGCGAAGAATTGTGGGTAGAACAACATAGATTTCCAAAGAGTGGCAGAATGCAAGTCAGACTCTGTTGCCCAAAGTCAGATCTTTTGCCTAGTTTCATAACCAGGTGAGAGAAGCATTTTGAGCAAATCCAGGACTGTTTCTGACGATTTCCACAAAGATCTCTCCAAAAATTTGATATTTCAGTGAAGAGTGAAAAGTTTTCACTTTCCAAAAGAAAATCTTTCACCAAGTTCATCATTTCACTCCCTCCTCATTTGTTTCCAAAGATTCTCTCAATGCTATTGACACTTTACAGCCAAAACTTTGATAATGCGGCAAAGTGCATATCCCGAAGAGATCAGCATTTTGAGTAAATCCAGGTTTGGCGGTAAACATAACATCAAATCCACTGACTCATGTAGGCTGAAAAGCTGACAGCACAGCAAAGTGCATATCAGGATGAGGAAAACATGTTGAGTGACACCAAAATTGATTGCAATGTTTTCCTCTTCACCATTGTATCCTTCACCTCCACAAATTCTAACTTAACGGCAAAGTGCATATCTCAGTGAGATAAACATTCTAGTAATTTCACATATGATTCCAATTATTTCTTCAAACCAAATGAGCTGTTCCAGCTCATTATCTGATATTTCACTCATTCTCTGACTGCGCGAAGAATTGTGGGTAGAACAACATAGATTTCCAAAGAGTGGCTGAATGCAACTCAGTCTCTGTTGCCAAAAGTCAGATCTTTTGCCAAGTTTCATAACCAGGTGAGAAAAGCATTTTGAGCAAATCCAGGACTGTTTCTGACGATTTCCACAAAGATATCTCCAAAAATTTGATGTTTCAGTAAAGAGTGAAAAGTTTTCAGTTTCCAAAAGAAAATCTTTCACCAAGTTCATCATTTCACTCCCTCCTTTTTGTTTCCAAAGATTCTCTCAAGTCTATTGACACTTTAAAGCCAAAACTCTGATCATGCGGCAAACTGCACATCTCGAAGAGATCAGTATTTTGAGTAAATCCAGGTTTGGCGGTAAATATAACATCAAATCCACTGACTCATGTAGGCTGAAAAATGAAAGCGCAGCAAAGTGCATATCTGGATGAGGAAAGCATGTTGTGCGACACCAAAATTGATTCCAATGTTTTCCTCGTTGCCATTGCATCCTTAAACTACTCAAATTCTAGAATAGCGGCAAAGTGCATATCTCAGTGAGATAAGCATTTTAGTAATTTCACATATGATTCCAATTATGTCCTCAACCCAAATGAGCTGTTCCAGCTCACAATCTGATATTGCACTCATTCTCTGACTGCGCGAAGAATTGTGGATAGAAGAACATAGATTTCCAAAGAGTGGCTGAATGCAACTCAGTCTCTGTTGCCAAAAGTCAGATCTTTTGCCAAGTTTCATAACCAGTTGAGAAAAGCATTTTGAGCAAATCCAGGACTGTTTCTGACGATTTCCACAAAGATATCTCCAAAAATTTGATATTTCAGTAAAGAGTGAAAAGTTTTCACTGTCCAAAAGAAAATCTTTCACCAAGTTCATCATTTCACTCCCTCCTCATTTGTTTCCAAAGATTCTCTCAATGCTATTGACACTTTACAGCCAAAACTTTGATAATGCGGCAAAGTGCATATCCCGAAGAGATCAGCATTTTGAGTAAATCCAGGTTTGGCGGTAAACATAACATCAAATCCACTGACTGATGTATGCTGAAAAGCTGACAGCACAGCAAAGTGCATATCTGGACGATGAAAACATGTTGAGTGACACCAAAATTGATTGCAACGTTTTCCTCTTCACCATTGTATCCTTAACCTCCACAAATTCTAACTTAACGGCAAAGTGCATATCTCAGTGAGATAAGCATTTTAGTAATTTCACATATGATTCCAATTATTTCCTCAAACCAAATGAGCTGTTCCAGCTCACAATCGGATATTGCACTCATTCTCTGACTGCGCGAAGAATTGTGGGTAGAACAACATAGATTTCCAAAGAGTGGCTGAATGCAAGTCAGTCTCTGTTGCCAAAAGTCAGATCTTTTGCCAAGTTTCATAACCAGGTGAGAAAAGCATTTTGAGCAAATCCAGGACTGTTTCTGACGATTTCCACAAAGATATCTCCAAAAATTTGATATTTCAGTAAAAAGTGAAAAGTTTTCAGTTTCCAAAAGAAAATCTTTCACCAAGTTCATCATTTCACTCCCTCCTTTTTGTTTCCAAAGATTCTCTCAAGTGTATTGACACTTTAAACCCAAAACTCTGATCATGCGGCAATCTGCATATCTCAAAGAGATCAGTATTTTCAGTAAATCCAGGTTTGGCGGTAAATATAACATCAAATCCACTGACTCATGTAGGCTGAAAAATGACAGCGCAGCAAAGTGCATATCTGGATGAGGAAAGCATGTTGTGCGACACCAAAATTGATTCCAATGTTTTCCTCGTTGCCATTGCATCCTTAAACTACTCAAATTCTAGAATAGCGGCAAAGTGCATATCTCAGTCAGATAAGCATTTTAGTAATTTCACATATGATTCCAATTATGTCCTCAACCCAAATGAGCTGTTCCAGCTCACAATCTGATATTGCACTCATTCTCTGACTGCGCGAAGAATTGTGGATAGAAGAACATAGATTTCCAAAGAGTGGCTGAATGCAACTCAGTCTCTGTTGCCAAAAGTCAGATCTTTTGCCAAGTTTCATAACCAGGTGAGAAAAGCATTTTGAGCAAATCCAGGACTGTTTCTGACGATTTCCACAAAGACATCTCCAAAAATTTGATATTTCAGTAAAGAGTGAAAAATTTTCACTGTCCAAAAGAAAATCTTTCACCAAGTTCATCATTTCACTCCCTCCTCATTTGTTTCCAAAGATTCTCTCAATGCTATTGACACTTTACAGCCAAAGCTCTGGTAATGCGGCAAACTGCATATCTCGAAGAGATCAGTATTTTGAGTAAAACCCGGTTTGGCGGTAAATATAACATCAAATCCACTGACTCATGTAGGCTGAAAAATGAAAGCGCAGCAAAGTGCATATCTGGATGAGGAAAGCATGTTGTGCGACACCAAAATTGATTCCAATGTTTTCCTCGTTGCCATTGTATCCTTGAACTCCTCAAATTCTAACATAGCGGCAAAGGGCATATCTCAGTGAGATAAGCATTTTAGTAATTTCACATATGATTCCAATTATTCCCTCAACCCAAATGAGCTGTTCCCTCTCACAATCTGATATTACACTCATTCTCTGACTGCGCGAAGAATTGCGGGTAGAACAACATAGTTTTCAAAAGAGTTGCAGAATGCCAGTGTGTCTCTGCTACCAAAAGCCATATCTTTCGCCAAGTTTCATAAATAGATGAGTAAAGCATTTTGATCAAATCCAGGACTGTTTCTGACGATTTCCTCCAAGATATCTCCAAAAATTTGATACTTCAGTAAAGAGTGAAAAGTTTACACTTTCCAAAAGAAAATCTTTCACCAAGTTCATCATTTTACGCGCTCCTCATTTGTTTCCAAAGATTCTCTCAAGGCTAGTGACACTTTACAGCCAAAACTCTGATAATGAGGCAACCTGCATATCGCGAAGACATCAACATTTTGAGTAAATCCAGGTTTGGCGGTAAATATAACATCAAATCCACTGACAAATAACGGCTGAAAAGCTGGCAGCGCAGCAAAGTGCATATCTGGACGAGGTAAGCATGTTGAGTGACACCAAAATTGATTCCAATGTTTTCCTCTTTACCGTTGGAACCTTATAGACCACATATTCTGACATAGCGGCAAAGTGCATATCTCAGTGAGATAAGCATTTTAGTAATTTCACATATGATTCCAATTATTTCCTCAACCCAAATGAGCTGTTCCCGCTCACAATCTTATATTGCACTCATTCTCTGACTGCGCGAAGAATTGTGGGTAGAACTTCATAGATTTCCAAAGAGTTGCGAATGCCAGTAAGTCTCTGTTGCCAAAAGTCAGATCTTTCGCCAAGTTTCATAACCTGATGAGGGAAGCATTTTGAGCAAATCCAGAACTGTTCCTGACGACTTCCA
The DNA here is from genome assembly GCF_965287045.1 of Carcharhinus amblyrhynchos. Lineage (NCBI taxonomy): Eukaryota > Metazoa > Chordata > Chondrichthyes > Carcharhiniformes > Carcharhinidae > Carcharhinus > Carcharhinus amblyrhynchos. The sequence continues at coordinate 549,176 of NW_027649803.1, read as the reverse complement.
AAAACATATCTCCAAAAATTTGATGTTTCAGTAAAGAGTGAAAAGTTTTCAGTTTCCAAAAGAAAATCTTTAACCAAGTTCAACATTTTACTCCCTCCTCATTTGTTTCCAAAGATTCTCTCAATGCTATTGACACTTTACAGCCAAAACTCTGATAATGCGGCAAACTGCATATCTCGAAGAGATCAGTATTTTGAGTAAATCCAGGCTTGGCGGTAAATATAACATCAAATCCAGTGACTCATGTAGGCTGAAAAGCTGACAGCGCAGCAAAGTGCATATCTGGATGAGGTAAGCATGTTGAGTGACACCAAAATTGATTCAAATGTTTTCCACGTTGCCATTGTAACCTTAACCTCCTCAAATTCTAACATAGCGGCAAAGGGCATTTCTCAGGGAGATAAGAATTTTAGTAATTTCACATATGATTCCAATTATTTCCTCAAACCAAATGAGCTATTCATGCTCACAATCTGATATTGCACTCATTCTCTGACTGCGCGAAGAATTGTGGGTAGAAGAACATAGATTTCCAAAGAGTTGTGGAATGCCAGTCAGTCTCTGTTTCCAAAAGTCAGATCTTACGCCAAGTTTCATAACCTGATGAGAAAAGCATTTTGCGCAAATCCAGAACTGTTTCTGACGATTTTCACTAAGATATCACCAAAAATTTGGCGTTTCAGTAATGAGTGAAAAGTTTTCACTTTCGAAAAGAAAATCTTTCACGAAGTTCATCATTTTACACCCTCCTCATTTGTTTCCAAAGATTCTCTCAATGCTATTGACAGTTTACAGCCAAAACTCTGATAATGCGGCAACGTGCATGTCTCGCAGAGATCAGCATTTTGAGTAAATCCAGGTTTGGCGGTAAATATAACATCAAATCCACTGACTCATGAAGGCTGAAACGCTGACAGCGCAGCAAAGTGCATGTCTGGATGAGGTAAGCATGTTGAGTGACACCAAAATTGATTCCAATGTTTTCCTCGTTGCCATTGCATCCTTAAACTCCTCAAATTCTAACATAGCGGCAAAGTGCATATCTCAGTGAGATAAGCATTTTAGTAATTTCACATATGATTCCAATTATTTCCTCAACCCAAATGAGCTGTTCCCGCTCACGATCTGATATTGAACTCATTCTCTGACTGCGCGAAGAATTGTGGGTAGAACAACATGGATTTCCACAGAGTTGCTGAATGCCAGTGAGTCTCTGCTGCCAAATGCCAGATCTTTCGCCAAGTTTCATAAGTAGATGAGTAAAGCATGTTGATCACATCCAGGACTGTATCTGACGATTTCTCCAAGATACCTCCAAAAACTTGATATTTCAGTAATGAGTGAAAAGTTCTCAGTTTCCAAAAGAAAATCTTTCACCAAGTTCATCATTTAAGTCCCTCCTCACTTCTTTCCAAAGACTCTCTCAATGCTATTGACACTTTACAGCCAACACTCTGAAAATGCGGCAAAATGCATATCCCGAAGAGATCAGCATTTTGAGTAAATCCAGGTTTGGCGGTAAACATAACATCAAATCCACTGACTCATGTAGGCTGAAAAGCTCACAGCACAGCAAAGTCCATATCTGGATGAGGAAAACATGTTGAGTGACACCAAAATTGATTGCAATGTTTTCCTCTTCACCATTGTATCCTTCACCTCCACAAATTCTAACTTAACGGCAAAGTGCATATCTCAGTGAGATAAACATTCTAGTAATTTCACATATGATTCCAATTATTTCTTCAAACCAAATGAGCTGTTCCAGCTCATTATCTGATATTTCACTCATTCTCTGACTGCGCGAAGAATTGTGGGTAGAACAACATAGATTTCCAAAGAGTGGCAGAATGCAAGTCAGACTCTGTTGCCCAAAGTCAGATCTTTTGCCTAGTTTCATAACCAGGTGAGAGAAGCATTTTGAGCAAATCCAGGACTGTTTCTGACGATTTCCACAAAGATCTCTCCAAAAATTTGATATTTCAGTGAAGAGTGAAAAGTTTTCACTTTCCAAAAGAAAATCTTTCACCAAGTTCATCATTTCACTCCCTCCTCATTTGTTTCCAAAGATTCTCTCAATGCTATTGACACTTTACAGCCAAAACTTTGATAATGCGGCAAAGTGCATATCCCGAAGAGATCAGCATTTTGAGTAAATCCAGGTTTGGCGGTAAACATAACATCAAATCCACTGACTCATGTAGGCTGAAAAGCTGACAGCACAGCAAAGTGCATATCTGGATGATGAAAACATGTTGAGTGACACCAAAATTGATTGCAATGTTTTCCTCTTCACCATTGTATCCTTCACCTCCACAAATTCTAACTTAACGGCAAAGTGCATATCTCAGTGAGATAAACATTCTAGTAATTTCACATATGATTCCAATTATTTCTTCAAACCAAATGAGCTGTTCCAGCTCATTATCTGATATTTCACTCATTCTCTGACTGCGCGAAGAATTGTGGGTAGAACAACATAGATTTCCAAAGAGTGGCTGAATGCAACTCAGTCTCTGTTGCCAAAAGTCAGATCTTTTGCCAAGTTTCATAACCAGGTGAGAAAAGCATTTTGAGCAAATCCAGGACTGTTTCTGACGATTTCCACAAAGATATCTCCAAAAATTTGATATTTCAGTAAAAAGTGAAAAGTTTTCAGTTTCCAAAAGAAAATCTTTCACCAAGTTCATCATTTCACTCCCTCCTTTTTGTTTCCAAAGATTCTCACAAGTGTATTGACACTTTAAACCCAAAACTCTGATCATGCGGCAAACTGCATATCTCAAAGAGATCAGTATTTTCAGTAAATCCAGGTTTGGCGGTAAATATAACATCAAATCCACTGACTCATGTAGGCTGAAAAATGACAGCGCAGCAAAGTGCATATCTGGATGAGGAAAGCATGTTGTGCGACACCAAAATTGATTCCAATGTTTTCCTCGTTGCCATTGCATCCTTAAACTACTCAAATTCTAGAATAGCGGCAAAGTGCATATCTCAGTCAGATAAGCATTTTAGTAATTTCACATATGATTCCAATTATGTCCTCAACCCAAATGAGCTGTTCCAGCTCACAATCTGATATTGCACTCATTCTCTGACTGCGCGAAGAATTGTGGATAGAAGAACATAGATTTCCAAAGAGTGGCTGAATGCAACTCAGTCTCTGTTGCCAAAAGTCAGATCTTTTGCCAAGTTTCATAACCAGGTGAGAAAAGCATTTTGAGCAAATCCAGGACTGTTTCTGACGATTTCCACAAAGACATCTCCAAAAATTTGATATTTCAGTAAAGAGTGAAAAATTTTCACTGTCCAAAAGAAAATCTTTCACCAAGTTCATCATTTCACTCCCTCCTCATTTGTTTCCAAAGATTCTCTCAATGCTATTGACACTTTACAGCCAAAGCTCTGGTAATGCGGCAAACTGCATATCTCGAAGAGATCAGTATTTTGAGTAAAACCCGGTTTGGCGGTAAATATAACATCAAATCCACTGACTCATGTAGGCTGAAAAATGAAAGCGCAGCAAAGTGCATATCTGGATGAGGAAAGCATGTTGTGCGACACCAAAATTGATTCCAATGTTTTCCTCGTTGCCATTGTATCCTTGAACTCCTCAAATTCTAACATAGCGGCAAAGGGCATATCTCAGTGAGATAAGCATTTTAGTAATTTCACATATGATTCCAATTATTCCCTCAACCCAAATGAGCTGTTCCCTCTCACAATCTGATATTACACTCATTCTCTGACTGCGCGAAGAATTGCGGGTAGAACAACATAGTTTTCAAAAGAGTTGCAGAATGCCAGTGTGTCTCTGCTACCAAAAGCCATATCTTTCGCCAAGTTTCATAAATGGACGAGTAAAGCATTTTGATCAAATCCAGGACTGTTTCTGACGATTTCCTCCAAGATATCTCCAAAAATTTGATATTTCAGTAAAGAGTGAAAAGTTTACACTTTCCAAAAGAAAATCTTTCACCAAGTTCATCATTTTACGCGCTCCTCATTTGTTTCCAAAGATTCTCTCAAGGCTAGTGACACTTTACAGCCAAAACTCTGATAATGAGGCAACCTGCATATCGCGAAGACATCAACATTTTGAGTAAATCCAGGTTTGGCGGTAAATATAACATCAAATCCACTGACAAATAACGGCTGAAAAGCTGGCAGCGCAGCAAAGTGCATATCTGGACGAGGTAAGCATGTTGAGTGACACCAAAATTGATTCCAATGTTTTCCTCTTTACCGTTGGAACCTTATAGACCACATATTCTGACATAGCGGCAAAGTGCATATCTCAGTGAGATAAGCATTTTAGTAATTTCACATATGATTCCAATTATTTCCTCAACCCAAATGAGCTGTTCCCGCTCACAATCTTATATTGCACTCATTCTCTGACTGCGCGAAGAATTGTGGGTAGAACTTCATAGATTTCCAAAGAGTTGCGAATGCCAGTAAGTCTCTGTTGCCAAAAGTCAGATCTTTCGCCAAGTTTCATAACCTGATGAGGGAAGCATTTTGAGCAAATCCAGAACTGTTCCTGACGACTTCCAAAAACATATCTCCAAAAATTTGATGTTTCAGTAAAGAGTGAAAAGTTTTCAGTTTCCAAAAGAAAATCTTTAACCAAGTTCAACATTTTACTCCCTCCTCATTTGTTTCCAAAGATTCTCTCAATGCTATTGACACTTTACAGCCAAAACTCTGATAATGCGGCAAACTGCATATCTCGAAGAGATCAGTATTTTGAGTAAATCCAGGCTTGGCGGTAAATATAACATCAAATCCAGTGACTCATGTAGGCTGAAAAGCTGACAGCGCAGCAAAGTGCATATCTGGATGAGGTAAGCATGTTGAGTGACACCAAAATTGATTCAAATGTTTTCCACGTTGCCATTGTAACCTTAACCTCCTCAAATTCTAACATAGCGGCAAAGGGCATTTCTCAGGGAGATAAGAATTTTAGTAATTTCACATATGATTCCAATTATTTCCTCAAACCAAATGAGCTATTCATGCTCACAATCTGATATTGCACTCATTCTCTGACTGCGCGAAGAATTGTGGGTAGAAGAACATAGATTTCCAAAGAGTTGTGGAATGCCAGTCAGTCTCTGTTTCCAAAAGTCAGATCTTACGCCAAGTTTCATAACCTGATGAGAAAAGCATTTTGCGCAAATCCAGAACTGTTTCTGACGATTTTCACTAAGATATCACCAAAAATTTGGCGTTTCAGTAATGAGTGAAAAGTTTTCACTTTCGAAAAGAAAATCTTTCACGAAGTTCATCATTTTACACCCTCCTCATTTGTTTCCAAAGATTCTCTCAATGCTATTGACAGTTTACAGCCAAAACTCTGATAATGCGGCAACGTGCATGTCTCGCAGAGATCAGCATTTTGAGTAAATCCAGGTTTGGCGGTAAATATAACATCAAATCCACTGACTCATGAAGGCTGAAACGCTGACAGCGCAGCAAAGTGCATGTCTGGATGAGGTAAGCATGTTGAGTGACACCAAAATTGATTCCAATGTTTTCCTCGTTGCCATTGCATCCTTAAACTCCTCAAATTCTAACATAGCGGCAAAGTGCATATCTCAGTGAGATAAGCATTTTAGTAATTTCACATATGATTCCAATTATTTCCTCAACCCAAATGAGCTGTTCCCGCTCACGATCTGATATTGAACTCATTCTCTGACTGCGCGAAGAATTGTGGGTAGAACAACATGGATTTCCACAGAGTTGCTGAATGCCAGTGAGTCTCTGCTGCCAAATGCCAGATCTTTCGCCAAGTTTCATAAGTAGATGAGTAAAGCATGTTGATCACATCCAGGACTGTATCTGACGATTTCTCCAAGATACCTCCAAAAACTTGATATTTCAGTAATGAGTGAAAAGTTCTCAGTTTCCAAAAGAAAATCTTTCACCAAGTTCATCATTTAAGTCCCTCCTCACTTCTTTCCAAAGACTCTCTCAATGCTATTGACACTTTACAGCCAACACTCTGAAAATGCGGCAAAATGCATATCCCGAAGAGATCAGCATTTTGAGTAAATCCAGGTTTGGCGGTAAACATAACATCAAATCCACTGACTCATGTAGGCTGAAAAGCTCACAGCACAGCAAAGTCCATATCTGGATGAGGAAAACATGTTGAGTGACACCAAAATTGATTGCAATGTTTTCCTCTTCACCATTGTATCCTTCACCTCCACAAATTCTAACTTAACGGCAAAGTGCATATCTCAGTGAGATAAACATTCTAGTAATTTCACATATGATTCCAATTATTTCTTCAAACCAAATGAGCTGTTCCAGCTCATTATCTGATATTTCACTCATTCTCTGACTGCGCGAAGAATTGTGGGTAGAACAACATAGATTTCCAAAGAGTGGCAGAATGCAAGTCAGACTCTGTTGCCCAAAGTCAGATCTTTTGCCTAGTTTCATAACCAGGTGAGAGAAGCATTTTGAGCAAATCCAGGACTGTTTCTGACGATTTCCACAAAGATCTCTCCAAAAATTTGATATTTCAGTGAAGAGTGAAAAGTTTTCACTTTCCAAAAGAAAATCTTTCACCAAGTTCATCATTTCACTCCCTCCTCATTTGTTTCCAAAGATTCTCTCAATGCTATTGACACTTTACAGCCAAAACTTTGATAATGCGGCAAAGTGCATATCCCGAAGAGATCAGCATTTTGAGTAAATCCAGGTTTGGCGGTAAACATAACATCAAATCCACTGACTCATGTAGGCTGAAAAGCTGACAGCACAGCAAAGTGCATATCTGGATGAGGAAAACATGTTGAGTGACACCAAAATTGATTGCAATGTTTTCCTCTTCACCATTGTATCCTTCACCTCCACAAATTCTAACTTAACGGCAAAGTGCATATCTCAGTGAGATAAACATTCTAGTAATTTCACATATGATTCCAATTATTTCTTCAAACCAAATGAGCTGTTCCAGCTCATTATCTGATATTTCACTCATTCTCTGACTGCGCGAAGAATTGTGGGTAGAACAACATAGATTTCCAAAGAGTGGCTGAATGCAACTCAGTCTCTGTTGCCAAAAGTCAGATCTTTTGCCAAGTTTCATAACCAGGTGAGAAAAGCATTTTGAGCAAATCCAGGACTGTTTCTGACGATTTCCACAAAGATATCTCCAAAAATTTGATATTTCAGTAAAAAGTGAAAAGTTTTCAGTTTCCAAAAGAAAATCTTTCACCAAGTTCATCATTTCACTCCCTCCTTTTTGTTTCCAAAGATTCTCTCAAGTGTATTGACACTTTAAACCCAAAACTCTGATCATGCGGCAAACTGCATATCTCAAAGAGATCAGTATTTTCAGTAAATCCAGGTTTGGCGGTAAATATAACATCAAATCCACTGACTCATGTAGGCTGAAAAATGACAGCGCAGCAAAGTGCATATCTGGATGAGGAAAGCATGTTGTGCGACACCAAAATTGATTCCAATGTTTTCCTCGTTGCCATTGCATCCTTAAACTACTCAAATTCTAGAATAGCGGCAAAGTGCATATCTCAGTGAGATAAGCATTTTAGTAATTTCACATATGATTCCAATTATGTCCTCAACCCAAATGAGCTGTTCCAGCTCACAATCTGATATTGCACTCATTCTCTGACTGCGCGAAGAATTGTGGATAGAAGAACATAGATTTCCAAAGAGTGGCTGAATGCAACTCAGTCTCTGTTGCCAAAAGTCAGATCTTTTGCCAAGTTTCATAACCAGGTGAGAAAAGCATTTTGAGCAAATCCAGGACTGTTTCTGACGATTTCCACAAAGATATCTCTAAAAATTTGATATTTCAGTAAAGAGTGAAAAGTTTTCACTGTCCAAAAGAAAATCTTTCACCAAGTTCATCATTTCACTCCCTCCTCATTTGTTTCCAAAGATTCTCTCAATGCTATTGACACTTTACAGCCAAAACTTTGATAATGCGGCAAAGTGCATATCCCGAAGAGATCAGCATTTTGAGTAAATCCAGGTTTGGCGGTAAACATAACATCAAATCCACTGACTGATGTATGCTGAAAAGCTGACAGCACAGCAAAGTGCATATCTGGACGATGAAAACATGTTGAGTGACACCAAAATTGATTGCAACGTTTTCCTCTTCACCATTGTATCCTTAACCTCCACAAATTCTAACTTAACGGCAAAGTGCATATCTCAGTGAGATAAGCATTTTAGTAATTTCACATATGATTCCAATTATTTCCTCAAACCAAATGAGCTGTTCCAGCTCACAATCGGATATTGCACTCATTCTCTGACTGCGCGAAGAATTGTGGGTAGAACAACATAGATTTCCAAAGAGTGGCTGAATGCAACTCAGTCTCTGTTGCCAAAAGTCAGATCTTTTGCCAAGTTTCATAACCAGGTGAGAAAAGCATTTTGAGCAAATCCAGGACTGTTTCTGACGATTTCCACAAAGATATCTCCAAAAATTTGATATTTCAGTAAAAAGTGAAAAGTTTTCAGTTTCCAAAAGAAAATCTTTCACCAAGTTCATCATTTCACTCCCTCCTTTTTGTTTCCAAAGATTCTCTCAAGTGTATTGACACTTTAAACCCAAAACTCTGATCATGCGGCAAACTGCATATCTCAAAGAGATCAGTATTTTCAGTAAATCCAGGTTTGGCGGTAAATATAACATCAAATCCACTGACTCATGTAGGCTGAAAAATGACAGCGCAGCAAAGTGCATATCTGGATGAGGAAAGCATGTTGTGCGACACCAAAATTGATTCCAATGTTTTCCTCGTTGCCATTGCATCCTTAAACTACTCAAATTCTAGAATAGCGGCAAAGTGCATATCTCAGTCAGATAAGCATTTTAGTAATTTCACATATGATTCCAATTATGTCCTCAACCCAAATGAGCTGTTCCAGCTCACAATCTGATATTGCACTCATTCTCTGACTGCGCGAAGAATTGTGGATAGAAGAACATAGATTTCCAAAGAGTGGCTGAATGCAACTCAGTCTCTGTTGCCAAAAGTCAGATCTTTTGCCAAGTTTCATAACCAGGTGAGAAAAGCATTTTGAGCAAATCCAGGACTGTTTCTGACGATTTCCACAAAGACATCTCCAAAAATTTGATATTTCAGTAAAGAGTGAAAAATTTTCACTGTCCAAAAGAAAATCTTTCACCAAGTTCATCATTTCACTCCCTCCTCATTTGTTTCCAAAGATTCTCTCAATGCTATTGACACTTTACAGCCAAAGCTCTGGTAATGCGGCAAACTGCATATCTCGAAGAGATCAGTATTTTGAGTAAATCCAGGTTTGGCGGTAAATATAACATCAAATCCACTGACTCATGTAGGCTGAAAAATGAAAGCGCAGCAAAGTGCATATCTGGATGAGGAAAGCATGTTGTGCGACACCAAAATTGATTCCAATGTTTTCCTCGTTGCCATTGTATCCTTGAACTCCTCAAATTCTAACATAGCGGCAAAGGGCATATCTCAGTGAGATAAGCATTTTAGTAATTTCACATATGATTCCAATTATTCCCTCAACCCAAATGAGCTGTTCCCTCTCACAATCTGATATTACACTCATTCTCTGACTGCGCGAAGAATTGCGGGTAGAACAACATAGTTTTCAAAAGAGTTGCAGAATGCCAGTGTGTCTCTGCTACCAAAAGCCATATCTTTCGCCAAGTTTCATAAATAGATGAGTAAAGCATTTTGATCAAATCCAGGACTGTTTCTGACGATTTCCTCCAAGATATCTCCAAAAATTTGATATTTCAGTAAAGAGTGAAAAGTTTACACTTTCCAAAAGAAAATCTTTCACCAAGTTCATCATTTTACGCGCTCCTCATTTGTTTCCAAAGATTCTCTCAAGGCTAGTGACACTTTACAGCCAAAACTCTGATAATGAGGCAACCTGCATATCGCGAAGACATCAACATTTTGAGTAAATCCAGGTTTGGCGGTAAATATAACATCAAATCCACTGACAAATAACGGCTGAAAAGCTGGCAGCGCAGCAAAGTGCATATCTGGACGAGGTAAGCATGTTGAGTGACACCAAAATTGATTCCAATGTTTTCCTCTTTACCGTTGGAACCTTATAGACCACATATTCTGACATAGCGGCAAAGTGCATATCTCAGTGAGATAAGCATTTTAGTAATTTCACATATGATTCCAATTATTTCCTCAACCCAAATGAGCTGTTCCCGCTCACAATCTTATATTGCACTCATTCTCTGACTGCGCGAAGAATTGTGGGTAGAACTTCATAGATTTCCAAAGAGTTGCGAATGCCAGTAAGTCTCTGTTGCCAAAAGTCAGATCTTTCGCCAAGTTTCATAACCTGATGAGGGAAGCATTTTGAGCAAATCCAGAACTGTTCCTGACGACTTCCAAAAACATATCTCCAAAAATTTGATGTTTCAGTAAAGAGTGAAAAGTTTTCAGTGTCCAAAAGAAAATCTTTAACCAAGTTCAACATTTTACTCCCTCCTCATTTGTTTCCAAAGATTCTCTCAATGCTATTGACACTTTACAGCCAAAACTCTGATAATGCGGCAAACTGCATATCTCGAAGAGATCAGTATTTTGAGTAAATCCAGGCTTGGCGGTAAATATAACATCAAATCCAGTGACTCATGTAGGCTGAAAAGCTGACAGCGCAGCAAAGTGCATATCTGGATGAGGTAAGCATGTTGAGTGACACCAAAATTGATTCAAATGTTTTCCACGTTGCCATTGTAACCTTAACCTCCTCAAATTCGAACATAGCGGCAAAGTGCATATCTCAGGGAGATAAGAATTTTAGTAATTTCACATATGATTCCAATTATTTCCTCAAACCAAATGAGCTATTCATGCTCACAATCTGATATTGCACTCATTCTCTGACTGCGCGAAGAATTGTGGGTAGAAGAACATAGATTTCCAAAGAGTTGTGGAATGCCAGTCAGTCTCTGTTTCCAAAAGTCAGATCTTACGCCAAGTTTCATAACCTGATGAGAAAAGCATTTTGCGCAAATCCAGAACTGTTTCTGACGATTTTCACTAAGATATCACCAAAAATTTGGCGTTTCAGTAATGAGTGAAAAGTTTTCACTTTCCAAAAGAAAATCTTTCACGAAGTTCATCATTTTACACCCTCCTCATTTGTTTCCAAAGATTCTCTCAATGCTATTGACAGTTTTCAGCCAAAACTCTGATAATGCGGCAACGTGCATGTCTCGCAGAGATCAGCATTTTGAGTAAATCCAGGTTTGGCGGTAAATATAACATCAAATCCACTGACTCATGAAGGCTGAAACGCTGACAGCGCAGCAAAGTGCATGTCTGGATGAGGTAAGCATGTTGAGGGACACCAAAATTGATTCCAATGTTTTCCTCGTTGCCATTGCATCCTTAAACTCCTCAAATTCTAACATAGCGGCAAAGTGCATATCTCAGTGAGATAAGCATTTTAGTAATTTCACATATGATTCCAATTATTTCCTCAACCCAAATGAGCTGTTCCCGCTCACGATCTGATATTGAACTCATTCTCTGACTGCGCGAAGAATTGTGGGTAGAACTACATGGATTTCCACAGAGTTGCTTAATGCCAGTGAGTCTCTGCTGCCAAATGCCAGATCTTTCGCCAAGTTTCTTAAGTAGATGAGAAAAGCATGTTGATCACATCCAGGACTGTATCTGACGATTTCTCCAAGATACCTCCAAAAATTTGATATTTCAGTAATGAGTGAAAAGTTCTCAGTTTCCAAAAGAAAATCTTTCACCAAGTTCATCATTTAACTCCCTCCTCACTTCTTTCCAAAGATTCTCTCAATTCTATTGACACTTTACAGCCAACACTCTGAAAATGCGGCAAAATGCATATCCCGAAGTGATCAGCATTTTGAGTAAATCCAGGTTTGGCGGTAAACATAACATCAAATCCACTGACTCATGTAGGCTGAAAAGCTCACAGCACAGCAAAGTCCATATCTGGATGAGGAAAACATGTTGAGTGACACCAAAATTGATTGCAATGTTTTCCTCTTCACCATTGTATCCTTCACCTCCACAAATTCTAACTTAACGGCAAAGTGCATATCTCAGTGAGATAAACATTCTAGTAATTTCACATATGATTCCAATTATTTCTTCAAACCAAATGAGCTGTTCCAGCTCATTATCTGATATTTCACTCATTCTCTGACTGCGCGAAGAATTGTGTGTAGAACAACATAGATTTCCAAAGAGTGGCAGAATGCAAGTCAGACTCTGTTGCCAAAAGTCAGATCTTTTGCCAAGTTTCATAACCAGGTGAGGGAAGCATTTTGAGCAAATCCAGGACTGTTTCTGACGATTTCCACAAAGATCTCTCCAAAAATTTGATATTTCAGTGAAGAGTGAAAAGTTTTCAGTTTCCAAAAGAAAATCTTTCACCAAGTTCATCATTTCACTCCCTCCTCATTTGTTTCCAAAGATTCTCTCAATGCTATTGACACTTTACAGCCAAAACTTTGATAATGCGGCAAAGTGCATATCCCGAAGAGATCAGCATTTTGAGTAAATCCAGGTTTGGCGGTAAACATAACATCAAATCCACTGACTCATGTAGGCTGAAAAGCTGACAGCACAGCAAAGTGCATATCTGGATGATGAAAACATGTTGAGTGACACCAAAATTGATTGCATCGTTTTCCTCTTCACCATTGTATCCTTAACCTCCGCAAATTCTAACTTAACGGCAAAGTGCATATCTCAGTGAGATAAGCATTTTAGTAATTTCACATATGATTCCAATTATTTCCTCAAACCAAATGAGCTGTTCCAGCTCACAATCTGATATTGCACTCATTCTCTGACTGCGCGAAGAATTGTGGGTAGAACAACATAGATTTCCAAAGAGTGGCTGAATGCAAGTCAGTCTCTGTTGCCAAAAGTCAGATCTTTTGCCAAGTTTCATAACCAGGTGAGAAAAGCATTTTGAGCAAATCCAGGAGTGTTTCTGACGATTTCCACAAAGATATCTCCAAAAATTTGATGTTTCAGTAAAGAGTGAAAAGTTTTCAGTTTCCAAAAGAAAATCTTTCACCAAGTTCATCATTTCACTCCCTCCTTTTTGTTTCCAAAGATTCTCTCAAGTCTCTTGACACTTTAAAGCCAAAACTCTGATCATGCGGCAAACTGCACATCTCGAAGAGATCAGTATTTTGAGTAAATCCAGGTTTGGCGGTAAATATAACATCAAATCCACTGACTCATGTAGGCTGAAAAATGAAAGCGCAGCAAAGTGCATATCTGGATGAGGAAAGCATGTTGTGCGACACCAAAATTGATTCCAATGTTTTCCTCGTTGCCATTGCATCCTTAAACTACTCAAATTCTAGAATAGCGGCAAAGTGCATATCTCAGTGAGATAAGCATTTTAGTAATTTCACATATGATTCCAATTATGTCCTCAACCCAAATGAGCTGTTCCAGCTCACAATCTGATATTGCACTCATTCTCTGACTGCGCGAAGAATTGTGGATAGAAGAACATAGATTTCCAAAGAGTGGCTGAATGCAACTCAGTCTCTGTTGCCAAAAGTCAGATCTTTTGCCAAGTTTCATAACCAGTTGAGAAAAGCATTTTGAGCAAATCCAGGACTGTTTCTGACGATTTCCACAAAGATATCTCCAAAAATTTGATATTTCAGTAAAGAGTGAAAAGTTTTCACTGTCCAAAAGAAAATCTTTCACCAAGTTCATCATTTCACTCCCTCCTCATTTGTTTCCAAAGATTCTCTCAATGCTATTGACACTTTACAGCCAAAACTTTGATAATGCGGCAAAGTGCATATCCCGAAGAGATCAGCATTTTGAGTAAATCCAGGTTTGGCGGTAAACATAACATCAAATCCACTGACTGATGTATGCTGAAAAGCTGACAGCACAGCAAAGTGCATATCTGGACGATGAAAACATGTTGAGTGACACCAAAATTGATTGCAACGTTTTCCTCTTCACCATTGTATCCTTAACCTCCACAAATTCTAACTTAACGGCAAAGTGCATATCTCAGTGAGATAAGCATTTTAGTAATTTCACATATGATTCCAATTATTTCCTCAAACCAAATGAGCTGTTCCAGCTCACAATCGGATATTGCACTCATTCTCTGACTGCGCGAAGAATTGTGGGTAGAACAACATAGATTTCCAAAGAGTGGCTGAATGCAACTCAGTCTCTGTTGCCAAAAGTCAGATCTTTTGCCAAGTTTCATAACCAGGTGAGAAAAGCATTTTGAGCAAATCCAGGACTGTTTCTGACGATTTCCACAAAGATATCTCCAAAAATTTGATATTTCAGTAAAAAGTGAAAAGTTTTCAGTTTCCAAAAGAAAATCTTTCACCAAGTTCATCATTTCACTCCCTCCTTTTTGTTTCCAAAGATTCTCTCAAGTGTATTGACACTTTAAACCCAAAACTCTGATCATGCGGCAAACTGCATATCTCAAAGAGATCAGTATTTTCAGTAAATCCAGGTTTAGCGGTAAATATAACATCAAATCCACTGACTCATGTAGGCTGAAAAATGACAGCGCAGCAAAGTGCATATCTGGATGAGGAAAGCATGTTGTGCGACACCAAAATTGATTCCAATGTTTTCCTCGTTGCCATTGCATCCTTAAACTACTCAAATTCTAGAATAGCGGCAAAGTGCATATCTCAGTCAGATAAGCATTTTAGTAATTTCACATATGATTCCAATTATGTCCTCAACCCAAATGAGCTGTTCCAGCTCACAATCTGATATTGCACTCATTCTCTGACTGCGCGAAGAATTGTGGATAGAAGAACATAGATTTCCAAAGAGTGGCTGAATGCAACTCAGTCTCTGTTGCCAAAAGTCAGATCTTTTGCCAAGTTTCATAACCAGGTGAGAAAAGCATTTTGAGCAAATCCAGGACTGTTTCTGACGATTTCCACAAAGACATCTCCAAAAATTTGATATTTCAGTAAAGAGTGAAAAATTTTCACTGTCCAAAAGAAAATCTTTCACCAAGTTCATCATTTCACTCCCTCCTCATTTGTTTCCAAAGATTCTCTCAATGGTATTGACACTTTACAGCCAAAGCTCTGGTAATGCGGCAAACTGCATATCTCGAAGAGATCAGTATTTTGAGTAAAACCAGGTTTGGCGGTAAATATAACATCAAATCCACTGACTCATGTAGGCTGAAAAATGAAAGCGCAGCAAAGTGCATATCTGGATGAGGAAAGCATGTTGTGCGACACCAAAATTGATTCCAATGTTTTCCTCGTTGCCATTGTATCCTTGAACTCCTCAAATTCTAACATAGCGGCAAAGGGCATATCTCAGTGAGATAAGCATTTTAGTAATTTCACATATGATTCCAATTATTCCCTCAACCCAAATGAGCTGTTCCCTCTCACAATCTGATATTACACTCATTCTCTGACTGCGCGAAGAATTGCGGGTAGAACAACATAGTTTTCAAAAGAGTTGCAGAATGCCAGTGTGTCTCTGCTACCAAAAGCCATATCTTTCGCCAAGTTTCATAAATAGATGAGTAAAGCATTTTGATCAAATCCAGGACTGTTTCTGACGATTTCCTCCAAGATATCTCCAAAAATTTGATATTTCAGTAAAGAGTGAAAAGTTTACACTTTCCAAAAGAAAATCTTTCACCAAGTTCATCATTTTACGCGCTCCTCATTTGTTTCCAAAGATTCTCTCAAGGCTAGTGACACTTTACAGCCAAAACTCTGATAATGAGGCAACCTGCATATCGCGAAGACATCAACATTTTGAGTAAATCCAGGTTTGGCGGTAAATATAACATCAAATCCACTGACAAATAACGGCTGAAAAGCTGGCAGCGCAGCAAAGTGCATATCTGGACGAGGTAAGCATGTTGAGTGACACCAAAATTGATTCCAATGTTTTCCTCTTTACCGTTGGAACCTTATAGACCACATATTCTGACATAGCGGCAAAGTGCATATCTCAGTGAGATAAGCATTTTAGTAATTTCACATATGATTCCAATTATTTCCTCAACCCAAATGAGCTGTTCCCGCTCACAATCTTATATTGCACTCATTCTCTGACTGCGCGAAGAATTGTGGGTAGAACTTCATAGATTTCCAAAGAGTTGCGAATGCCAGTAAGTCTCTGTTGCCAAAAGTCAGATCTTTCGCCAAGTTTCATAACCTGATGAGGGAAGCATTTTGAGCAAATCCAGAACTGTTCCTGACGACTTCCAAAAACATATCTCCAAAAATTTGATGTTTCAGTAAAGAGTGAAAAGTTTTCAGTTTCCAAAAGAAAATCTTTAACCAAGTTCAACATTTTACTCCCTCCTCATTTGTTTCCAAAGATTCTCTCAATGCTATTGACACTTTACAGCCAAAACTCTGATAATGCGGCAAACTGCATATCTCGAAGAGATCAGTATTTTGAGTAAATCCAGGCTTGGCGGTAAATATAACATCAAATCCAGTGACTCATGTAGGCTGAAAAGCTGACAGCGGAGCAAAGTGCATATCTGGATGAGGTAAGCATGTTGAGTGACACCAAAATTGATTCAAATGTTTTCCACGTTGCCATTGTAACCTTAACCTCCTCAACTTCTAACATAGCGGCAAAGGGCATTTCTCAGGGAGATAAGAATTTTAGTAATTTCACATATGATTCCAATTATTTCCTCAAACCAAATGAGCTATTCATGCTCACAATCTGATATTGCACTCATTCTCTGACTGCGCGAAGAATTGTGGGTAGAAGAACATAGATTTCCAAAGAGTTGTGGAATGCCAGTCAGTCTCTGTTTCCAAAAGTCAGATCTTACGCCAAGTTTCATAACCTGATGAGAAAAGCATTTTGCGCAAATCCAGAACTGTTTCTGACGATTTTCACTAAGATATCACCAAAAATTTGGCGTTTCAGTAATGAGTGAAAAGTTTTCACTTTCGAAAAGAAAATCTTTCACGAAGTTCATCATTTTACACCCTCCTCATTTGTTTCCAAAGATTCTCTCAATGCTATTGACAGTTTACAGCCAAAACTCTGATAATGCGGCAACGTGCATGTCTCGCAGAGATCAGCATTTTGAGTAAATCCAGGTTTGGCGGTAAATATAACATCAAATCCACTGACTCATGAAGGCTGAAACGCTGACAGCGCAGCAAAGTGCATGTCTGGATGAGGTAAGCATGTTGAGTGACACCAAAATTGATTCCAATGTTTTCCTCGTTGCCATTGCATCCTTAAACTCCTCAAATTCTAACATAGCGGCAAAGTGCATATCTCAGTGAGATAAGCATTTTAGTAATTTCACATATGATTCCAATTATTTCCTCAACCCAAATGAGCTGTTCCCGCTCACGATCTGATATTGAACTCATTCTCTGACTGCGCGAAGAATTGTGGGTAGAACAACATGGATTTCCACAGAGTTGCTGAATGCCAGTGAGTCTCTGCTGCCAAATGCCAGATCTTTCGCCAAGTTTCATAAGTAGATGAGTAAAGCATGTTGATCACATCCAGGACTGTATCTGACGATTTCTCCAAGATACCTCCAAAAACTTGATATTTCAGTAATGAGTGAAAAGTTCTCAGTTTCCAAAAGAAAATCTTTCACCAAGTTCATCATTTAAGTCCCTCCTCACTTCTTTCCAAAGACTCTCTCAATGCTATTGACACTTTACAGCCAACACTCTGAAAATGCGGCAAAATGCATATCCCGAAGAGATCAGCATTTTGAGTAAATCCAGGTTTGGCGGTAAACATAACATCAAATCCACTGACTCATGTAGGCTGAAAAGCTCACAGCACAGCAAAGTCCATATCTGGATGAGGAAAACATGTTGAGTGACACCAAAATTGATTGCAATGTTTTCCTCTTCACCATTGTATCCTTCACCTCCACAAATTCTAACTTAACGGCAAAGTGCATATCTCAGTGAGATAAACATTCTAGTAATTTCACATATGATTCCAATTATTTCTTCAAACCAAATGAGCTGTTCCAGCTCATTATCTGATATTTCACTCATTCTCTGACTGCGCGAAGAATTGTGGGTAGAACAACATAGATTTCCAAAGAGTGGCAGAATGCAAGTCAGACTCTGTTGCCCAAAGTCAGATCTTTTGCCTAGTTTCATAACCAGGTGAGAGAAGCATTTTGAGCAAATCCAGGACTGTTTCTGACGATTTCCACAAAGATCTCTCCAAAAATTTGATATTTCAGTGAAGAGTGAAAAGTTTTCACTTTCCAAAAGAAAATCTTTCACCAAGTTCATCATTTCACTCCCTCCTCATTTGTTTCCAAAGATTCTCTCAATGCTATTGACACTTTACAGCCAAAACTTTGATAATGCGGCAAAGTGCATATCCCGAAGAGATCAGCATTTTGAGTAAATCCAGGTTTGGCGGTAAACATAACATCAAATCCACTGACTCATGTAGGCTGAAAAGCTGACAGCACAGCAAAGTGCATATCTGGATGAGGAAAACATGTTGAGTGACACCAAAATTGATTGCAATGTTTTCCTCTTCACCATTGTATCCTTCACCTCCACAAATTCTAACTTAACGGCAAAGTGCATATCTCAGTGAGATAAACATTCTAGTAATTTCACATATGATTCCAATTATTTCTTCAAACCAAATGAGCTGTTCCAGCTCATTATCTGATATTTCACTCATTCTCTGACTGCGCGAAGAATTGTGGGTAGAACAACATAGATTTCCAAAGAGTGGCTGAATGCAACTCAGTCTCTGTTGCCAAAAGTCAGATCTTTTGCCAAGTTTCATAACCAGGTGAGAAAAGCATTTTGAGCAAATCCAGGACTGTTTCTGACGATTTCCACAAAGATATCTCCAAAAATTTGATATTTCAGTAAAAAGTGAAAAGTTTTCAGTTTCCAAAAGAAAATCTTTCACCAAGTTCATCATTTCACTCCCTCCTTTTTGTTTCCAAAGATTCTCTCAAGTGTATTGACACTTTAAACCCAAAACTCTGATCATGCGGCAAACTGCATATCTCAAAGAGATCAGTATTTTCAGTAAATCCAGGTTTGGCGGTAAATATAACATCAAATCCACTGACTCATGTAGGCTGAAAAATGACAGCGCAGCAAAGTGCATATCTGGATGAGGAAAGCATGTTGTGCGACACCAAAATTGATTCCAATGTTTTCCTCGTTGCCATTGCATCCTTAAACTACTCAAATTCTAGAATAGCGGCAAAGTGCATATCTCAGTCAGATAAGCATTTTAGTAATTTCACATATGATTCCAATTATGTCCTCAACCCAAATGAGCTGTTCCAGCTCACAATCTGATATTGCACTCATTCTCTGACTGCGCGAAGAATTGTGGATAGAAGAACATAGATTTCCAAAGAGTGGCTGAATGCAACTCAGTCTCTGTTGCCAAAAGTCAGATCTTTTGCCAAGTTTCATAACCAGGTGAGAAAAGCATTTTGAGCAAATCCAGGACTGTTTCTGACGATTTCCACAAAGACATCTCCAAAAATTTGATATTTCAGTAAAGAGTGAAAAATTTTCACTGTCCAAAAGAAAATCTTTCACCAAGTTCATCATTTCACTCCCTCCTCATTTGTTTCCAAAGATTCTCTCAATGCTATTGACACTTTACAGCCAAAGCTCTGGTAATGCGGCAAACTGCATATCTCGAAGAGATCAGCATTTTGAGTAAAACCAGGTTTGGCGGTAAATATAACATCAAATCCACTGACTCATGTAGGCTGAAAAATGAAAGCGCAGCAAAGTGCATATCTGGATGAGGAAAGCATGTTGTGCGACACCAAAATTGATTCCAATGTTTTCCTCGTTGCCATTGTATCCTTGAACTCCTCAAATTCTAACATAGCGGCAAAGGGCATATCTCAGTGAGATAAGCATTTTAGTAATTTCACATATGATTCCAATTATTCCCTCAACCCAAATGAGCTGTTCCCTCTCACAATCTGATATTACACTCATTCTCTGACTGCGCGAAGAATTGCGGGTAGAACAACATAGTTTTCAAAAGAGTTGCAGAATGCCAGTGTGTCTCTGCTACCAAAAGCCATATCTTTCGCCAAGTTTCATAAATAGATGAGTAAAGCATTTTGATCAAATCCAGGACTGTTTCTGACGATTTCCTCCAAGATATCTCCAAAAATTTGATATTTCAGTAAAGAGTGAAAAGTTTACACTTTCCAAAAGAAAATCTTTCACCAAGTTCATCATTTTACGCGCTCCTCATTTGTTTCCAAAGATTCTCTCAAGGCTAGTGACACTTTACAGCCAAAACTCTGATAATGAGGCAACCTGCATATCGCGAAGACATCAACATTTTGAGTAAATCCAGGTTTGGCGGTAAATATAACATCAAATCCACTGACAAATAACGGCTGAAAAGCTGGCAGCGCAGCAAAGTGCATATCTGGACGAGGTAAGCATGTTGAGTGACACCAAAATTGATTCCAATGTTTTCCTCTTTACCGTTGGAACCTTATAGACCACATATTCTGACATAGCGGCAAAGTGCATATCTCAGTGAGATAAGCATTTTAGTAATTTCACATATGATTCCAATTATTTCCTCAACCCAAATGAGCTGTTCCCGCTCACAATCTTATATTGCACTCATTCTCTGACTGCGCGAAGAATTGTGGGTAGAACTTCATAGATTTCCAAAGAGTTGCGAATGCCAGTAAGTCTCTGTTGCCAAAAGTCAGATCTTTCGCCAAGTTTCATAACCTGATGAGGGAAGCATTTTGAGCAAATCCAGAACTGTTCCTGACGACTTCCAAAAACATATCTCCAAAAATTTGATGTTTCAGTAAAGAGTGAAAAGTTTTCAGTTTCCAAAAGAAAATCTTTAACCAAGTTCAACATTTTATTCCCTCCTCATTTGTTTCCAAAGATTCTCTCAATGCTATTGACACTTTACAGCCAAAACTCTGATAATGCGGCAAAGTGCATATCTCGAAGAGATCAGTATTTTGAGTAAATCCAGGCTTGGCGGTAAATATAACATCAAATCCAGTGACTCATGTAGGCTGAAAAGCTGACAGCGCAGCAAAGTGCATATCTGGATGAGGTAAGCATGTTGAGTGACACCAAAATTGATTCAAATGTTTTCCACGTTGCCATTGTAACCTTAACCTCCTCAAATTCTAACATAGCGGCAAAGGGCATTTCTCAGGGAGATAAGAATTTTAGTAATTTCACATATGATTCCAATTATTTCCTCAAACCAAATGAGCTATTCATGCTCACAATCTGATATTGCACTCATTCTCTGACTGCGCGAAGAATTGTGGGTAGAAGAACATAGATTTCCAAAGAGTTGTGGAATGCCAGTCAGTCTCTGTTTCCAAAAGTCAGATCTTACGCCAAGTTTCATAACCTGATGAGAAAAGCATTTTGCGCAAATCCAGAACTGTTTCTGACGATTTTCACTAAGATATCACCAAAAATTTGGCGTTTCAGTAATGAGTGAAAAGTTTTCACTTTCGAAAAGAAAATCTTTCACGAAGTTCATCATTTTACACCCTCCTCATTTGTTTCCAAAGATTCTCTCAATGCTATTGACAGTTTACAGCCAAAACTCTGATAATGCGGCAACGTGCATGTCTCGCAGAGATCAGCATTTTGAGTAAATCCAGGTTTGGCGGTAAATATAACATCAAATCCACTGACTCATGAAGGCTGAAACGCTGACAGCGCAGCAAAGTGCATGTCTGGATGAGGTAAGCATGTTGAGTGACACCAAAATTGATTCCAATGTTTTCCTCGTTGCCATTGCATCCTTAAACTCCTCAAATTCTAACATAGCGGCAAAGTGCATATCTCAGTGAGATAAGCATTTTAGTAATTTCACATATGATTCCAATTATTTCCTCAACCCAAATGAGCTGTTCCCGCTCACGATCTGATATTGAACTCATTCTCTGACTGCGCGAAGAATTGTGGGTAGAACAACATGGATTTCCACAGAGTTGCTGAATGCCAGTGAGTCTCTGCTGCCAAATGCCAGATCTTTCGCCAAGTTTCATAAGTAGATGAGTAAAGCATGTTGATCACATCCAGGACTGTATCTGACGATTTCTCCAAGATACCTCCAAAAACTTGATATTTCAGTAATGAGTGAAAAGTTCTCAGTTTCCAAAAGAAAATCTTTCACCAAGTTCATCATTTAAGTCCCTCCTCACTTCTTTCCAAAGACTCTCTCAATGCTATTGACACTTTACAGCCAACACTCTGAAAATGCGGCAAAATGCATATCCCGAAGAGATCAGCATTTTGAGTAAATCCAGGTTTGGCGGTAAACATAACATCAAATCCACTGACTCATGTAGGCTGAAAAGCTCACAGCACAGCAAAGTCCATATCTGGATGAGGAAAACATGTTGAGTGACACCAAAATTGATTGCAATGTTTTCCTCTTCACCATTGTATCCTTCACCTCCACAAATTCTAACTTAACGGCAAAGTGCATATCTCAGTGAGATAAACATTCTAGTAATTTCACATATGATTCCAATTATTTCTTCAAACCAAATGAGCTGTTCCAGCTCATTATCTGATATTTCACTCATTCTCTGACTGCGCGAAGAATTGTGTGTAGAACAACATAGATTTCCAAAGAGTGGCAGAATGCAAGTCAGACTCTGTTGCCCAAAGTCAGATCTTTTGCCTAGTTTCATAACCAGGTGAGAGAAGCATTTTGAGCAAATCCAGGACTGTTTCTGACGATTTCCACAAAGATCTCTCCAAAAATTTGATATTTCAGTGAAGAGTGAAAAGTTTTCACTTTCCAAAAGAAAATCTTTCACCAAGTTCATCATTTCACTCCCTCCTCATTTGTTTCCAAAGATTCTCTCAATGCTATTGACACTTTACAGCCAAAACTTTGATAATGCGGCAAAGTGCATATCCCGAAGAGATCAGCATTTTGAGTAAATCCAGGTTTGGCGGTAAACATAACATCAAATCCACTGACTCATGTAGGCTGAAAAGCTGACAGCACAGCAAAGTGCATATCTGGATGAGGAAAACATGTTGAGTGACACCAAAATTGATTGCAATGTTTTCCTCTTCACCATTGTATCCTTCACCTCCACAAATTCTAACTTAACGGCAAAGTGCATATCTCAGTGAGATAAACATTCTAGTAATTTCACATATGATTCCAATTATTTCTTCAAACCAAATGAGCTGTTCCAGCTCATTATCTGATATTTCACTCATTCTCTGACTGCGCGAAGAATTGTGGGTAGAACAACATAGATTTCCAAAGAGTGGCTGAATGCAACTCAGTCTCTGTTGCCAAAAGTCAGATCTTTTGCCAAGTTTCATAACCAGGTGAGAAAAGCATTTTGAGCAAATCCAGGACTGTTTCTGACGATTTCCACAAAGATATCTCCAAAAATTTGATATTTCAGTAAAAAGTGAAAAGTTTTCAGTTTCCAAAAGAAAATCTTTCACCAAGTTCATCATTTCACTCCCTCCTTTTTGTTTCCAAAGATTCTCTCAAGTGTATTGACACTTTAAACCCAAAACTCTGATCATGCGGCAAACTGCATATCTCAAAGAGATCAGTATTTTCAGTAAATCCAGGTTTGGCGGTAAATATAACATCAAATCCACTGACTCATGTAGGCTGAAAAATGACAGCGCAGCAAAGTGCATATCTGGATGAGGAAAGCATGTTGTGCGACACCAAAATTGATTCCAATGTTTTCCTCGTTGCCATTGCATCCTTAAACTACTCAAATTCTAGAATAGCGGCAAAGTGCATATCTCAGTGAGATAAGCATTTTAGTAATTTCACATATGATTCCAATTATGTCCTCAACCCAAATGAGCTGTTCCAGCTCACAATCTGATATTGCACTCATTCTCTGACTGCGCGAAGAATTGTGGATAGAAGAACATAGATTTCCAAAGAGTGGCTGAATGCAACTCAGTCTCTGTTGCCAAAAGTCAGATCTTTTGCCAAGTTTCATAACCAGGTGAGAAAAGCATTTTGAGCAAATCCAGGACTGTTTCTGACGATTTCCACAAAGATATCTCTAAAAATTTGATATTTCAGTAAAGAGTGAAAAGTTTTCACTGTCCAAAAGAAAATCTTTCACCAAGTTCATCATTTCACTCCCTCCTCATTTGTTTCCAAAGATTCTCTCAATGCTATTGACACTTTACAGCCAAAACTTTGATAATGCGGCAAAGTGCATATCCCGAAGAGATCAGCATTTTGAGTAAATCCAGGTTTGGCGGTAAACATAACATCAAATCCACTGACTGATGTATGCTGAAAAGCTGACAGCACAGCAAAGTGCATATCTGGACGATGAAAACATGTTGAGTGACACCAAAATTGATTGCAACGTTTTCCTCTTCACCATTGTATCCTTAACCTCCACAAATTCTAACTTAACGGCAAAGTGCATATCTCAGTGAGATAAGCATTTTAGTAATTTCGCATATGATTCCAATTATTTCCTCAAGCCAAATGAGCTGTTCCAGCTCACAATCGGATATTGCACTCATTCTCTGACTGCGCGAAGAATTGTGGGTAGAACAACATAGATTTCCAAAGAGTGGCTGAATGCAACTCAGTCTCTGTTGCCAAAAGTCAGATCTTTTGCCAAGTTTCATAACCAGGTGAGAAAAGCATTTTGAGCAAATCCAGGACTGTTTCTGACGATTTCCACAAAGATATCTCCAAAAATTTGATATTTCAGTAAAAAGTGAAAAGTTTTCAGTTTCCAAAAGAAAATCTTTCACCAAGTTCATCATTTCACTCCCTCCTTTTTGTTTCCAAAGATTCTCTCAAGTGTATTGACACTTTAAACCCAAAACTCTGATCATGCGGCAATCTGCATATCTCAAAGAGATCAGTATTTTCAGTAAATCCAGGTTTGGCGGTAAATATAACATCAAATCCACTGACTCATGTAGGCTGAAAAATGACAGCGCAGCAAAGTGCATATCTGGATGAGGAAAGCATGTTGTGCGACACCAAAATTGATTCCAATGTTTTCCTCGTTGCCATTGCATCCTTAAACTACTCAAATTCTAGAATAGCGGCAAAGTGCATATCTCAGTCAGATAAGCATTTTAGTAATTTCACATATGATTCCAATTATGTCCTCAACCCAAATGAGCTGTTCCAGCTCACAATCTGATATTGCACTCATTCTCTGACTGCGCGAAGAATTGTGGATAGAAGAACATAGATTTCCAAAGAGTGGCTGAATGCAACTCAGTCTCTGTTGCCAAAAGTCAGATCTTTTGCCAAGTTTCATAACCAGGTGAGAAAAGCATTTTGAGCAAATCCAGGACTGTTTCTGACGATTTCCACAAAGACATCTCCAAAAATTTGATATTTCAGTAAAGAGTGAAAAATTTTCACTGTCCAAAAGAAAATCTTTCACCAAGTTCATCATTTCACTCCCTCCTCATTTGTTTCCAAAGATTCTCTCAATGCTATTGACACTTTACAGCCAAAGCTCTGGTAATGCGGCAAACTGCATATCTCGAAGAGATCAGTATTTTGAGTAAAACCCGGTTTGGCGGTAAATATAACATCAAATCCACTGACTCATGTAGGCTGAAAAATGAAAGCGCAGCAAAGTGCATATCTGGATGAGGAAAGCATGTTGTGCGACACCAAAATTGATTCCAATGTTTTCCTCGTTGCCATTGTATCCTTGAACTCCTCAAATTCTAACATAGCGGCAAAGGGCATATCTCAGTGAGATAAGCATTTTAGTAATTTCACATATGATTCCAATTATTCCCTCAACCCAAATGAGCTGTTCCCTCTCACAATCTGATATTACACTCATTCTCTGACTGCGCGAAGAATTGCGGGTAGAACAACATAGTTTTCAAAAGAGTTGCAGAATGCCAGTGTGTCTCTGCTACCAAAAGCCATATCTTTCGCCAAGTTTCATAAATAGATGAGTAAAGCATTTTGATCAAATCCAGGACTGTTTCTGACGATTTCCTCCAAGATATCTCCAAAAATTTGATATTTCAGTAAAGAGTGAAAAGTTTACACTTTCCAAAAGAAAATCTTTCACCAAGTTCATCATTTTACGCGCTCCTCATTTGTTTCCAAAGATTCTCTCAAGGCTAGTGACACTTTACAGCCAAAACTCTGATAATGAGGCAACCTGCATATCGCGAAGACATCAACATTTTGAGTAAATCCAGGTTTGGCGGTAAATATAACATCAAATCCACTGACAAATAACGGCTGAAAAGCTGGCAGCGCAGCAAAGTGCATATCTGGACGAGGTAAGCATGTTGAGTGACACCAAAATTGATTCCAATGTTTTCCTCTTTACCGTTGGAACCTTATAGACCACATATTCTGACATAGCGGCAAAGTGCATATCTCAGTGAGATAAGCATTTTAGTAATTTCACATATGATTCCAATTATTTCCTCAACCCAAATGAGCTGTTCCCGCTCACAATCTTATATTGCACTCATTCTCTGACTGCGCGAAGAATTGTGGGTAGAACTTCATAGATTTCCAAAGAGTTGCGAATGCCAGTAAGTCTCTGTTGCCAAAAGTCAGATCTTTCGCCAAGTTTCATAACCTGATGAGGG
The DNA here is from genome assembly GCF_965287045.1 of Carcharhinus amblyrhynchos. NCBI lineage: Eukaryota > Metazoa > Chordata > Chondrichthyes > Carcharhiniformes > Carcharhinidae > Carcharhinus > Carcharhinus amblyrhynchos. The sequence continues at coordinate 522,517 of NW_027649803.1, read as the reverse complement.
AAGCATTTTGAGCAAATCCAGAACTGTTCCTGACGACTTCCAAAAACATATCTCCAAAAATTTGATGTTTCAGTAAAGAGTGAAAAGTTTTCAGTTTCCAAAAGAAAATCTTTAACCAAGTTCAACATTTTACTCCCTCCTCATTTGTTTCCAAAGATTCTCTCAATGCTATTGACACTTTACAGCCAAAACTCTGATAATGCGGCAAACTGCATATCTCGAAGAGATCAGTATTTTGAGTAAATCCAGGCTTGGCGGTAAATATAACATCAAATCCAGTGACTCATGTAGGCTGAAAAGCTGACAGCGCAGCAAAGTGCATATCTGGATGAGGTAAGCATGTTGAGTGACACCAAAATTGATTCAAATGTTTTCCACGTTGCCATTGTAACCTTAACCTCCTCAAATTCTAACATAGCGGCAAAGGGCATTTCTCAGGGAGATAAGAATTTTAGTAATTTCACATATGATTCCAATTATTTCCTCAAACCAAATGAGCTATTCATGCTCACAATCTGATATTGCACTCATTCTCTGACTGCGCGAAGAATTGTGGGTAGAAGAACATAGATTTCCAAAGAGTTGTGGAATGCCAGTCAGTCTCTGTTTCCAAAAGTCAGATCTTACGCCAAGTTTCATAACCTGATGAGAAAAGCATTTTGCGCAAATCCAGAACTGTTTCTGACGATTTTCACTAAGATATCACCAAAAATTTGGCGTTTCAGTAATGAGTGAAAAGTTTTCACTTTCGAAAAGAAAATCTTTCACGAAGTTCATCATTTTACACCCTCCTCATTTGTTTCCAAAGATTCTCTCAATGCTATTGACAGTTTACAGCCAAAACTCTGATAATGCGGCAACGTGCATGTCTCGCAGAGATCAGCATTTTGAGTAAATCCAGGTTTGGCGGTAAATATAACATCAAATCCACTGACTCATGAAGGCTGAAACGCTGACAGCGCAGCAAAGTGCATGTCTGGATGAGGTAAGCATGTTGAGTGACACCAAAATTGATTCCAATGTTTTCCTCGTTGCCATTGCATCCTTAAACTCCTCAAATTCTAACATAGCGGCAAAGTGCATATCTCAGTGAGATAAGCATTTTAGTAATTTCACATATGATTCCAATTATTTCCTCAACCCAAATGAGCTGTTCCCGCTCACGATCTGATATTGAACTCATTCTCTGACTGCGCGAAGAATTGTGGGTAGAACAACATGGATTTCCACAGAGTTGCTGAATGCCAGTGAGTCTCTGCTGCCAAATGCCAGATCTTTCGCCAAGTTTCATAAGTAGATGAGTAAAGCATGTTGATCACATCCAGGACTGTATCTGACGATTTCTCCAAGATACCTCCAAAAACTTGATATTTCAGTAATGAGTGAAAAGTTCTCAGTTTCCAAAAGAAAATCTTTCACCAAGTTCATCATTTAAGTCCCTCCTCACTTCTTTCCAAAGACTCTCTCAATGCTATTGACACTTTACAGCCAACACTCTGAAAATGCGGCAAAATGCATATCCCGAAGAGATCAGCATTTTGAGTAAATCCAGGTTTGGCGGTAAACATAACATCAAATCCACTGACTCATGTAGGCTGAAAAGCTCACAGCACAGCAAAGTCCATATCTGGATGAGGAAAACATGTTGAGTGACACCAAAATTGATTGCAATGTTTTCCTCTTCACCATTGTATCCTTCACCTCCACAAATTCTAACTTAACGGCAAAGTGCATATCTCAGTGAGATAAACATTCTAGTAATTTCACATATGATTCCAATTATTTCTTCAAACCAAATGAGCTGTTCCAGCTCATTATCTGATATTTCACTCATTCTCTGACTGCGCGAAGAATTGTGGGTAGAACAACATAGATTTCCAAAGAGTGGCAGAATGCAAGTCAGACTCTGTTGCCCAAAGTCAGATCTTTTGCCTAGTTTCATAACCAGGTGAGAGAAGCATTTTGAGCAAATCCAGGACTGTTTCTGACGATTTCCACAAAGATCTCTCCAAAAATTTGATATTTCAGTGAAGAGTGAAAAGTTTTCACTTTCCAAAAGAAAATCTTTCACCAAGTTCATCATTTCACTCCCTCCTCATTTGTTTCCAAAGATTCTCTCAATGCTATTGACACTTTACAGCCAAAACTTTGATAATGCGGCAAAGTGCATATCCCGAAGAGATCAGCATTTTGAGTAAATCCAGGTTTGGCGGTAAACATAACATCAAATCCACTGACTCATGTAGGCTGAAAAGCTGACAGCACAGCAAAGTGCATATCTGGATGATGAAAACATGTTGAGTGACACCAAAATTGATTGCAATGTTTTCCTCTTCACCATTGTATCCTTCACCTCCACAAATTCTAACTTAACGGCAAAGTGCATATCTCAGTGAGATAAACATTCTAGTAATTTCACATATGATTCCAATTATTTCTTCAAACCAAATGAGCTGTTCCAGCTCATTATCTGATATTTCACTCATTCTCTGACTGCGCGAAGAATTGTGGGTAGAACAACATAGATTTCCAAAGAGTGGCTGAATGCAACTCAGTCTCTGTTGCCAAAAGTCAGATCTTTTGCCAAGTTTCATAACCAGGTGAGAAAAGCATTTTGAGCAAATCCAGGACTGTTTCTGACGATTTCCACAAAGATATCTCCAAAAATTTGATATTTCAGTAAAAAGTGAAAAGTTTTCAGTTTCCAAAAGAAAATCTTTCACCAAGTTCATCATTTCACTCCCTCCTTTTTGTTTCCAAAGATTCTCACAAGTGTATTGACACTTTAAACCCAAAACTCTGATCATGCGGCAAACTGCATATCTCAAAGAGATCAGTATTTTCAGTAAATCCAGGTTTGGCGGTAAATATAACATCAAATCCACTGACTCATGTAGGCTGAAAAATGACAGCGCAGCAAAGTGCATATCTGGATGAGGAAAGCATGTTGTGCGACACCAAAATTGATTCCAATGTTTTCCTCGTTGCCATTGCATCCTTAAACTACTCAAATTCTAGAATAGCGGCAAAGTGCATATCTCAGTCAGATAAGCATTTTAGTAATTTCACATATGATTCCAATTATGTCCTCAACCCAAATGAGCTGTTCCAGCTCACAATCTGATATTGCACTCATTCTCTGACTGCGCGAAGAATTGTGGATAGAAGAACATAGATTTCCAAAGAGTGGCTGAATGCAACTCAGTCTCTGTTGCCAAAAGTCAGATCTTTTGCCAAGTTTCATAACCAGGTGAGAAAAGCATTTTGAGCAAATCCAGGACTGTTTCTGACGATTTCCACAAAGACATCTCCAAAAATTTGATATTTCAGTAAAGAGTGAAAAATTTTCACTGTCCAAAAGAAAATCTTTCACCAAGTTCATCATTTCACTCCCTCCTCATTTGTTTCCAAAGATTCTCTCAATGCTATTGACACTTTACAGCCAAAGCTCTGGTAATGCGGCAAACTGCATATCTCGAAGAGATCAGTATTTTGAGTAAAACCCGGTTTGGCGGTAAATATAACATCAAATCCACTGACTCATGTAGGCTGAAAAATGAAAGCGCAGCAAAGTGCATATCTGGATGAGGAAAGCATGTTGTGCGACACCAAAATTGATTCCAATGTTTTCCTCGTTGCCATTGTATCCTTGAACTCCTCAAATTCTAACATAGCGGCAAAGGGCATATCTCAGTGAGATAAGCATTTTAGTAATTTCACATATGATTCCAATTATTCCCTCAACCCAAATGAGCTGTTCCCTCTCACAATCTGATATTACACTCATTCTCTGACTGCGCGAAGAATTGCGGGTAGAACAACATAGTTTTCAAAAGAGTTGCAGAATGCCAGTGTGTCTCTGCTACCAAAAGCCATATCTTTCGCCAAGTTTCATAAATGGACGAGTAAAGCATTTTGATCAAATCCAGGACTGTTTCTGACGATTTCCTCCAAGATATCTCCAAAAATTTGATATTTCAGTAAAGAGTGAAAAGTTTACACTTTCCAAAAGAAAATCTTTCACCAAGTTCATCATTTTACGCGCTCCTCATTTGTTTCCAAAGATTCTCTCAAGGCTAGTGACACTTTACAGCCAAAACTCTGATAATGAGGCAACCTGCATATCGCGAAGACATCAACATTTTGAGTAAATCCAGGTTTGGCGGTAAATATAACATCAAATCCACTGACAAATAACGGCTGAAAAGCTGGCAGCGCAGCAAAGTGCATATCTGGACGAGGTAAGCATGTTGAGTGACACCAAAATTGATTCCAATGTTTTCCTCTTTACCGTTGGAACCTTATAGACCACATATTCTGACATAGCGGCAAAGTGCATATCTCAGTGAGATAAGCATTTTAGTAATTTCACATATGATTCCAATTATTTCCTCAACCCAAATGAGCTGTTCCCGCTCACAATCTTATATTGCACTCATTCTCTGACTGCGCGAAGAATTGTGGGTAGAACTTCATAGATTTCCAAAGAGTTGCGAATGCCAGTAAGTCTCTGTTGCCAAAAGTCAGATCTTTCGCCAAGTTTCATAACCTGATGAGGGAAGCATTTTGAGCAAATCCAGAACTGTTCCTGACGACTTCCAAAAACATATCTCCAAAAATTTGATGTTTCAGTAAAGAGTGAAAAGTTTTCAGTTTCCAAAAGAAAATCTTTAACCAAGTTCAACATTTTACTCCCTCCTCATTTGTTTCCAAAGATTCTCTCAATGCTATTGACACTTTACAGCCAAAACTCTGATAATGCGGCAAACTGCATATCTCGAAGAGATCAGTATTTTGAGTAAATCCAGGCTTGGCGGTAAATATAACATCAAATCCAGTGACTCATGTAGGCTGAAAAGCTGACAGCGCAGCAAAGTGCATATCTGGATGAGGTAAGCATGTTGAGTGACACCAAAATTGATTCAAATGTTTTCCACGTTGCCATTGTAACCTTAACCTCCTCAAATTCTAACATAGCGGCAAAGGGCATTTCTCAGGGAGATAAGAATTTTAGTAATTTCACATATGATTCCAATTATTTCCTCAAACCAAATGAGCTATTCATGCTCACAATCTGATATTGCACTCATTCTCTGACTGCGCGAAGAATTGTGGGTAGAAGAACATAGATTTCCAAAGAGTTGTGGAATGCCAGTCAGTCTCTGTTTCCAAAAGTCAGATCTTACGCCAAGTTTCATAACCTGATGAGAAAAGCATTTTGCGCAAATCCAGAACTGTTTCTGACGATTTTCACTAAGATATCACCAAAAATTTGGCGTTTCAGTAATGAGTGAAAAGTTTTCACTTTCGAAAAGAAAATCTTTCACGAAGTTCATCATTTTACACCCTCCTCATTTGTTTCCAAAGATTCTCTCAATGCTATTGACAGTTTACAGCCAAAACTCTGATAATGCGGCAACGTGCATGTCTCGCAGAGATCAGCATTTTGAGTAAATCCAGGTTTGGCGGTAAATATAACATCAAATCCACTGACTCATGAAGGCTGAAACGCTGACAGCGCAGCAAAGTGCATGTCTGGATGAGGTAAGCATGTTGAGTGACACCAAAATTGATTCCAATGTTTTCCTCGTTGCCATTGCATCCTTAAACTCCTCAAATTCTAACATAGCGGCAAAGTGCATATCTCAGTGAGATAAGCATTTTAGTAATTTCACATATGATTCCAATTATTTCCTCAACCCAAATGAGCTGTTCCCGCTCACGATCTGATATTGAACTCATTCTCTGACTGCGCGAAGAATTGTGGGTAGAACAACATGGATTTCCACAGAGTTGCTGAATGCCAGTGAGTCTCTGCTGCCAAATGCCAGATCTTTCGCCAAGTTTCATAAGTAGATGAGTAAAGCATGTTGATCACATCCAGGACTGTATCTGACGATTTCTCCAAGATACCTCCAAAAACTTGATATTTCAGTAATGAGTGAAAAGTTCTCAGTTTCCAAAAGAAAATCTTTCACCAAGTTCATCATTTAAGTCCCTCCTCACTTCTTTCCAAAGACTCTCTCAATGCTATTGACACTTTACAGCCAACACTCTGAAAATGCGGCAAAATGCATATCCCGAAGAGATCAGCATTTTGAGTAAATCCAGGTTTGGCGGTAAACATAACATCAAATCCACTGACTCATGTAGGCTGAAAAGCTCACAGCACAGCAAAGTCCATATCTGGATGAGGAAAACATGTTGAGTGACACCAAAATTGATTGCAATGTTTTCCTCTTCACCATTGTATCCTTCACCTCCACAAATTCTAACTTAACGGCAAAGTGCATATCTCAGTGAGATAAACATTCTAGTAATTTCACATATGATTCCAATTATTTCTTCAAACCAAATGAGCTGTTCCAGCTCATTATCTGATATTTCACTCATTCTCTGACTGCGCGAAGAATTGTGGGTAGAACAACATAGATTTCCAAAGAGTGGCAGAATGCAAGTCAGACTCTGTTGCCCAAAGTCAGATCTTTTGCCTAGTTTCATAACCAGGTGAGAGAAGCATTTTGAGCAAATCCAGGACTGTTTCTGACGATTTCCACAAAGATCTCTCCAAAAATTTGATATTTCAGTGAAGAGTGAAAAGTTTTCACTTTCCAAAAGAAAATCTTTCACCAAGTTCATCATTTCACTCCCTCCTCATTTGTTTCCAAAGATTCTCTCAATGCTATTGACACTTTACAGCCAAAACTTTGATAATGCGGCAAAGTGCATATCCCGAAGAGATCAGCATTTTGAGTAAATCCAGGTTTGGCGGTAAACATAACATCAAATCCACTGACTCATGTAGGCTGAAAAGCTGACAGCACAGCAAAGTGCATATCTGGATGAGGAAAACATGTTGAGTGACACCAAAATTGATTGCAATGTTTTCCTCTTCACCATTGTATCCTTCACCTCCACAAATTCTAACTTAACGGCAAAGTGCATATCTCAGTGAGATAAACATTCTAGTAATTTCACATATGATTCCAATTATTTCTTCAAACCAAATGAGCTGTTCCAGCTCATTATCTGATATTTCACTCATTCTCTGACTGCGCGAAGAATTGTGGGTAGAACAACATAGATTTCCAAAGAGTGGCTGAATGCAACTCAGTCTCTGTTGCCAAAAGTCAGATCTTTTGCCAAGTTTCATAACCAGGTGAGAAAAGCATTTTGAGCAAATCCAGGACTGTTTCTGACGATTTCCACAAAGATATCTCCAAAAATTTGATATTTCAGTAAAAAGTGAAAAGTTTTCAGTTTCCAAAAGAAAATCTTTCACCAAGTTCATCATTTCACTCCCTCCTTTTTGTTTCCAAAGATTCTCTCAAGTGTATTGACACTTTAAACCCAAAACTCTGATCATGCGGCAAACTGCATATCTCAAAGAGATCAGTATTTTCAGTAAATCCAGGTTTGGCGGTAAATATAACATCAAATCCACTGACTCATGTAGGCTGAAAAATGACAGCGCAGCAAAGTGCATATCTGGATGAGGAAAGCATGTTGTGCGACACCAAAATTGATTCCAATGTTTTCCTCGTTGCCATTGCATCCTTAAACTACTCAAATTCTAGAATAGCGGCAAAGTGCATATCTCAGTGAGATAAGCATTTTAGTAATTTCACATATGATTCCAATTATGTCCTCAACCCAAATGAGCTGTTCCAGCTCACAATCTGATATTGCACTCATTCTCTGACTGCGCGAAGAATTGTGGATAGAAGAACATAGATTTCCAAAGAGTGGCTGAATGCAACTCAGTCTCTGTTGCCAAAAGTCAGATCTTTTGCCAAGTTTCATAACCAGGTGAGAAAAGCATTTTGAGCAAATCCAGGACTGTTTCTGACGATTTCCACAAAGATATCTCTAAAAATTTGATATTTCAGTAAAGAGTGAAAAGTTTTCACTGTCCAAAAGAAAATCTTTCACCAAGTTCATCATTTCACTCCCTCCTCATTTGTTTCCAAAGATTCTCTCAATGCTATTGACACTTTACAGCCAAAACTTTGATAATGCGGCAAAGTGCATATCCCGAAGAGATCAGCATTTTGAGTAAATCCAGGTTTGGCGGTAAACATAACATCAAATCCACTGACTGATGTATGCTGAAAAGCTGACAGCACAGCAAAGTGCATATCTGGACGATGAAAACATGTTGAGTGACACCAAAATTGATTGCAACGTTTTCCTCTTCACCATTGTATCCTTAACCTCCACAAATTCTAACTTAACGGCAAAGTGCATATCTCAGTGAGATAAGCATTTTAGTAATTTCACATATGATTCCAATTATTTCCTCAAACCAAATGAGCTGTTCCAGCTCACAATCGGATATTGCACTCATTCTCTGACTGCGCGAAGAATTGTGGGTAGAACAACATAGATTTCCAAAGAGTGGCTGAATGCAACTCAGTCTCTGTTGCCAAAAGTCAGATCTTTTGCCAAGTTTCATAACCAGGTGAGAAAAGCATTTTGAGCAAATCCAGGACTGTTTCTGACGATTTCCACAAAGATATCTCCAAAAATTTGATATTTCAGTAAAAAGTGAAAAGTTTTCAGTTTCCAAAAGAAAATCTTTCACCAAGTTCATCATTTCACTCCCTCCTTTTTGTTTCCAAAGATTCTCTCAAGTGTATTGACACTTTAAACCCAAAACTCTGATCATGCGGCAAACTGCATATCTCAAAGAGATCAGTATTTTCAGTAAATCCAGGTTTGGCGGTAAATATAACATCAAATCCACTGACTCATGTAGGCTGAAAAATGACAGCGCAGCAAAGTGCATATCTGGATGAGGAAAGCATGTTGTGCGACACCAAAATTGATTCCAATGTTTTCCTCGTTGCCATTGCATCCTTAAACTACTCAAATTCTAGAATAGCGGCAAAGTGCATATCTCAGTCAGATAAGCATTTTAGTAATTTCACATATGATTCCAATTATGTCCTCAACCCAAATGAGCTGTTCCAGCTCACAATCTGATATTGCACTCATTCTCTGACTGCGCGAAGAATTGTGGATAGAAGAACATAGATTTCCAAAGAGTGGCTGAATGCAACTCAGTCTCTGTTGCCAAAAGTCAGATCTTTTGCCAAGTTTCATAACCAGGTGAGAAAAGCATTTTGAGCAAATCCAGGACTGTTTCTGACGATTTCCACAAAGACATCTCCAAAAATTTGATATTTCAGTAAAGAGTGAAAAATTTTCACTGTCCAAAAGAAAATCTTTCACCAAGTTCATCATTTCACTCCCTCCTCATTTGTTTCCAAAGATTCTCTCAATGCTATTGACACTTTACAGCCAAAGCTCTGGTAATGCGGCAAACTGCATATCTCGAAGAGATCAGTATTTTGAGTAAATCCAGGTTTGGCGGTAAATATAACATCAAATCCACTGACTCATGTAGGCTGAAAAATGAAAGCGCAGCAAAGTGCATATCTGGATGAGGAAAGCATGTTGTGCGACACCAAAATTGATTCCAATGTTTTCCTCGTTGCCATTGTATCCTTGAACTCCTCAAATTCTAACATAGCGGCAAAGGGCATATCTCAGTGAGATAAGCATTTTAGTAATTTCACATATGATTCCAATTATTCCCTCAACCCAAATGAGCTGTTCCCTCTCACAATCTGATATTACACTCATTCTCTGACTGCGCGAAGAATTGCGGGTAGAACAACATAGTTTTCAAAAGAGTTGCAGAATGCCAGTGTGTCTCTGCTACCAAAAGCCATATCTTTCGCCAAGTTTCATAAATAGATGAGTAAAGCATTTTGATCAAATCCAGGACTGTTTCTGACGATTTCCTCCAAGATATCTCCAAAAATTTGATATTTCAGTAAAGAGTGAAAAGTTTACACTTTCCAAAAGAAAATCTTTCACCAAGTTCATCATTTTACGCGCTCCTCATTTGTTTCCAAAGATTCTCTCAAGGCTAGTGACACTTTACAGCCAAAACTCTGATAATGAGGCAACCTGCATATCGCGAAGACATCAACATTTTGAGTAAATCCAGGTTTGGCGGTAAATATAACATCAAATCCACTGACAAATAACGGCTGAAAAGCTGGCAGCGCAGCAAAGTGCATATCTGGACGAGGTAAGCATGTTGAGTGACACCAAAATTGATTCCAATGTTTTCCTCTTTACCGTTGGAACCTTATAGACCACATATTCTGACATAGCGGCAAAGTGCATATCTCAGTGAGATAAGCATTTTAGTAATTTCACATATGATTCCAATTATTTCCTCAACCCAAATGAGCTGTTCCCGCTCACAATCTTATATTGCACTCATTCTCTGACTGCGCGAAGAATTGTGGGTAGAACTTCATAGATTTCCAAAGAGTTGCGAATGCCAGTAAGTCTCTGTTGCCAAAAGTCAGATCTTTCGCCAAGTTTCATAACCTGATGAGGGAAGCATTTTGAGCAAATCCAGAACTGTTCCTGACGACTTCCAAAAACATATCTCCAAAAATTTGATGTTTCAGTAAAGAGTGAAAAGTTTTCAGTGTCCAAAAGAAAATCTTTAACCAAGTTCAACATTTTACTCCCTCCTCATTTGTTTCCAAAGATTCTCTCAATGCTATTGACACTTTACAGCCAAAACTCTGATAATGCGGCAAACTGCATATCTCGAAGAGATCAGTATTTTGAGTAAATCCAGGCTTGGCGGTAAATATAACATCAAATCCAGTGACTCATGTAGGCTGAAAAGCTGACAGCGCAGCAAAGTGCATATCTGGATGAGGTAAGCATGTTGAGTGACACCAAAATTGATTCAAATGTTTTCCACGTTGCCATTGTAACCTTAACCTCCTCAAATTCGAACATAGCGGCAAAGTGCATATCTCAGGGAGATAAGAATTTTAGTAATTTCACATATGATTCCAATTATTTCCTCAAACCAAATGAGCTATTCATGCTCACAATCTGATATTGCACTCATTCTCTGACTGCGCGAAGAATTGTGGGTAGAAGAACATAGATTTCCAAAGAGTTGTGGAATGCCAGTCAGTCTCTGTTTCCAAAAGTCAGATCTTACGCCAAGTTTCATAACCTGATGAGAAAAGCATTTTGCGCAAATCCAGAACTGTTTCTGACGATTTTCACTAAGATATCACCAAAAATTTGGCGTTTCAGTAATGAGTGAAAAGTTTTCACTTTCCAAAAGAAAATCTTTCACGAAGTTCATCATTTTACACCCTCCTCATTTGTTTCCAAAGATTCTCTCAATGCTATTGACAGTTTTCAGCCAAAACTCTGATAATGCGGCAACGTGCATGTCTCGCAGAGATCAGCATTTTGAGTAAATCCAGGTTTGGCGGTAAATATAACATCAAATCCACTGACTCATGAAGGCTGAAACGCTGACAGCGCAGCAAAGTGCATGTCTGGATGAGGTAAGCATGTTGAGGGACACCAAAATTGATTCCAATGTTTTCCTCGTTGCCATTGCATCCTTAAACTCCTCAAATTCTAACATAGCGGCAAAGTGCATATCTCAGTGAGATAAGCATTTTAGTAATTTCACATATGATTCCAATTATTTCCTCAACCCAAATGAGCTGTTCCCGCTCACGATCTGATATTGAACTCATTCTCTGACAGCGCGAAGAATTGTGGGTAGAACTACATGGATTTCCACAGAGTTGCTTAATGCCAGTGAGTCTCTGCTGCCAAATGCCAGATCTTTCGCCAAGTTTCTTAAGTAGATGAGAAAAGCATGTTGATCACATCCAGGACTGTATCTGACGATTTCTCCAAGATACCTCCAAAAATTTGATATTTCAGTAATGAGTGAAAAGTTCTCAGTTTCCAAAAGAAAATCTTTCACCAAGTTCATCATTTAACTCCCTCCTCACTTCTTTCCAAAGATTCTCTCAATTCTATTGACACTTTACAGCCAACACTCTGAAAATGCGGCAAAATGCATATCCCGAAGTGATCAGCATTTTGAGTAAATCCAGGTTTGGCGGTAAACATAACATCAAATCCACTGACTCATGTAGGCTGAAAAGCTCACAGCACAGCAAAGTCCATATCTGGATGAGGAAAACATGTTGAGTGACACCAAAATTGATTGCAATGTTTTCCTCTTCACCATTGTATCCTTCACCTCCACAAATTCTAACTTAACGGCAAAGTGCATATCTCAGTGAGATAAACATTCTAGTAATTTCACATATGATTCCAATTATTTCTTCAAACCAAATGAGCTGTTCCAGCTCATTATCTGATATTTCACTCATTCTCTGACTGCGCGAAGAATTGTGTGTAGAACAACATAGATTTCCAAAGAGTGGCAGAATGCAAGTCAGACTCTGTTGCCAAAAGTCAGATCTTTTGCCAAGTTTCATAACCAGGTGAGGGAAGCATTTTGAGCAAATCCAGGACTGTTTCTGACGATTTCCACAAAGATCTCTCCAAAAATTTGATATTTCAGTGAAGAGTGAAAAGTTTTCAGTTTCCAAAAGAAAATCTTTCACCAAGTTCATCATTTCACTCCCTCCTCATTTGTTTCCAAAGATTCTCTCAATGCTATTGACACTTTACAGCCAAAACTTTGATAATGCGGCAAAGTGCATATCCCGAAGAGATCAGCATTTTGAGTAAATCCAGGTTTGGCGGTAAACATAACATCAAATCCACTGACTCATGTAGGCTGAAAAGCTGACAGCACAGCAAAGTGCATATCTGGATGATGAAAACATGTTGAGTGACACCAAAATTGATTGCATCGTTTTCCTCTTCACCATTGTATCCTTAACCTCCGCAAATTCTAACTTAACGGCAAAGTGCATATCTCAGTGAGATAAGCATTTTAGTAATTTCACATATGATTCCAATTATTTCCTCAAACCAAATGAGCTGTTCCAGCTCACAATCTGATATTGCACTCATTCTCTGACTGCGCGAAGAATTGTGGGTAGAACAACATAGATTTCCAAAGAGTGGCTGAATGCAAGTCAGTCTCTGTTGCCAAAAGTCAGATCTTTTGCCAAGTTTCATAACCAGGTGAGAAAAGCATTTTGAGCAAATCCAGGAGTGTTTCTGACGATTTCCACAAAGATATCTCCAAAAATTTGATGTTTCAGTAAAGAGTGAAAAGTTTTCAGTTTCCAAAAGAAAATCTTTCACCAAGTTCATCATTTCACTCCCTCCTTTTTGTTTCCAAAGATTCTCTCAAGTCTCTTGACACTTTAAAGCCAAAACTCTGATCATGCGGCAAACTGCACATCTCGAAGAGATCAGTATTTTGAGTAAATCCAGGTTTGGCGATAAATATAACATCAAATCCACTGACTCATGTAGGCTGAAAAATGAAAGCGCAGCAAAGTGCATATCTGGATGAGGAAAGCATGTTGTGCGACACCAAAATTGATTCCAATGTTTTCCTCGTTGCCATTGCATCCTTAAACTACTCAAATTCTAGAATAGCGGCAAAGTGCATATCTCAGTGAGATAAGCATTTTAGTAATTTCACATATGATTCCAATTATGTCCTCAACCCAAATGAGCTGTTCCAGCTCACAATCTGATATTGCACTCATTCTCTGACTGCGCGAAGAATTGTGGATAGAAGAACATAGATTTCCAAAGAGTGGCTGAATGCAACTCAGTCTCTGTTGCCAAAAGTCAGATCTTTTGCCAAGTTTCATAACCAGTTGAGAAAAGCATTTTGAGCAAATCCAGGACTGTTTCTGACGATTTCCACAAAGATATCTCCAAAAATTTGATATTTCAGTAAAGAGTGAAAAGTTTTCACTGTCCAAAAGAAAATCTTTCACCAAGTTCATCATTTCACTCCCTCCTCATTTGTTTCCAAAGATTCTCTCAATGCTATTGACACTTTACAGCCAAAACTTTGATAATGCGGCAAAGTGCATATCCCGAAGAGATCAGCATTTTGAGTAAATCCAGGTTTGGCGGTAAACATAACATCAAATCCACTGACTGATGTATGCTGAAAAGCTGACAGCACAGCAAAGTGCATATCTGGACGATGAAAACATGTTGAGTGACACCAAAATTGATTGCAACGTTTTCCTCTTCACCATTGTATCCTTAACCTCCACAAATTCTAACTTAACGGCAAAGTGCATATCTCAGTGAGATAAGCATTTTAGTAATTTCACATATGATTCCAATTATTTCCTCAAACCAAATGAGCTGTTCCAGCTCACAATCGGATATTGCACTCATTCTCTGACTGCGCGAAGAATTGTGGGTAGAACAACATAGATTTCCAAAGAGTGGCTGAATGCAACTCAGTCTCTGTTGCCAAAAGTCAGATCTTTTGCCAAGTTTCATAACCAGGTGAGAAAAGCATTTTGAGCAAATCCAGGACTGTTTCTGACGATTTCCACAAAGATATCTCCAAAAATTTGATATTTCAGTAAAAAGTGAAAAGTTTTCAGTTTCCAAAAGAAAATCTTTCACCAAGTTCATCATTTCACTCCCTCCTTTTTGTTTCCAAAGATTCTCTCAAGTGTATTGACACTTTAAACCCAAAACTCTGATCATGCGGCAAACTGCATATCTCAAAGAGATCAGTATTTTCAGTAAATCCAGGTTTAGCGGTAAATATAACATCAAATCCACTGACTCATGTAGGCTGAAAAATGACAGCGCAGCAAAGTGCATATCTGGATGAGGAAAGCATGTTGTGCGACACCAAAATTGATTCCAATGTTTTCCTCGTTGCCATTGCATCCTTAAACTACTCAAATTCTAGAATAGCGGCAAAGTGCATATCTCAGTCAGATAAGCATTTTAGTAATTTCACATATGATTCCAATTATGTCCTCAACCCAAATGAGCTGTTCCAGCTCACAATCTGATATTGCACTCATTCTCTGACTGCGCGAAGAATTGTGGATAGAAGAACATAGATTTCCAAAGAGTGGCTGAATGCAACTCAGTCTCTGTTGCCAAAAGTCAGATCTTTTGCCAAGTTTCATAACCAGGTGAGAAAAGCATTTTGAGCAAATCCAGGACTGTTTCTGACGATTTCCACAAAGACATCTCCAAAAATTTGATATTTCAGTAAAGAGTGAAAAATTTTCACTGTCCAAAAGAAAATCTTTCACCAAGTTCATCATTTCACTCCCTCCTCATTTGTTTCCAAAGATTCTCTCAATGGTATTGACACTTTACAGCCAAAGCTCTGGTAATGCGGCAAACTGCATATCTCGAAGAGATCAGTATTTTGAGTAAAACCAGGTTTGGCGGTAAATATAACATCAAATCCACTGACTCATGTAGGCTGAAAAATGAAAGCGCAGCAAAGTGCATATCTGGATGAGGAAAGCATGTTGTGCGACACCAAAATTGATTCCAATGTTTTCCTCGTTGCCATTGTATCCTTGAACTCCTCAAATTCTAACATAGCGGCAAAGGGCATATCTCAGTGAGATAAGCATTTTAGTAATTTCACATATGATTCCAATTATTCCCTCAACCCAAATGAGCTGTTCCCTCTCACAATCTGATATTACACTCATTCTCTGACTGCGCGAAGAATTGCGGGTAGAACAACATAGTTTTCAAAAGAGTTGCAGAATGCCAGTGTGTCTCTGCTACCAAAAGCCATATCTTTCGCCAAGTTTCATAAATAGATGAGTAAAGCATTTTGATCAAATCCAGGACTGTTTCTGACGATTTCCTCCAAGATATCTCCAAAAATTTGATATTTCAGTAAAGAGTGAAAAGTTTACACTTTCCAAAAGAAAATCTTTCACCAAGTTCATCATTTTACGCGCTCCTCATTTGTTTCCAAAGATTCTCTCAAGGCTAGTGACACTTTACAGCCAAAACTCTGATAATGAGGCAACCTGCATATCGCGAAGACATCAACATTTTGAGTAAATCCAGGTTTGGCGGTAAATATAACATCAAATCCACTGACAAATAACGGCTGAAAAGCTGGCAGCGCAGCAAAGTGCATATCTGGACGAGGTAAGCATGTTGAGTGACACCAAAATTGATTCCAATGTTTTCCTCTTTACCGTTGGAACCTTATAGACCACATATTCTGACATAGCGGCAAAGTGCATATCTCAGTGAGATAAGCATTTTAGTAATTTCACATATGATTCCAATTATTTCCTCAACCCAAATGAGCTGTTCCCGCTCACAATCTTATATTGCACTCATTCTCTGACTGCGCGAAGAATTGTGGGTAGAACTTCATAGATTTCCAAAGAGTTGCGAATGCCAGTAAGTCTCTGTTGCCAAAAGTCAGATCTTTCGCCAAGTTTCATAACCTGATGAGGGAAGCATTTTGAGCAAATCCAGAACTGTTCCTGACGACTTCCAAAAACATATCTCCAAAAATTTGATGTTTCAGTAAAGAGTGAAAAGTTTTCAGTTTCCAAAAGAAAATCTTTAACCAAGTTCAACATTTTACTCCCTCCTCATTTGTTTCCAAAGATTCTCTCAATGCTATTGACACTTTACAGCCAAAACTCTGATAATGCGGCAAACTGCATATCTCGAAGAGATCAGTATTTTGAGTAAATCCAGGCTTGGCGGTAAATATAACATCAAATCCAGTGACTCATGTAGGCTGAAAAGCTGACAGCGGAGCAAAGTGCATATCTGGATGAGGTAAGCATGTTGAGTGACACCAAAATTGATTCAAATGTTTTCCACGTTGCCATTGTAACCTTAACCTCCTCAACTTCTAACATAGCGGCAAAGGGCATTTCTCAGGGAGATAAGAATTTTAGTAATTTCACATATGATTCCAATTATTTCCTCAAACCAAATGAGCTATTCATGCTCACAATCTGATATTGCACTCATTCTCTGACTGCGCGAAGAATTGTGGGTAGAAGAACATAGATTTCCAAAGAGTTGTGGAATGCCAGTCAGTCTCTGTTTCCAAAAGTCAGATCTTACGCCAAGTTTCATAACCTGATGAGAAAAGCATTTTGCGCAAATCCAGAACTGTTTCTGACGATTTTCACTAAGATATCACCAAAAATTTGGCGTTTCAGTAATGAGTGAAAAGTTTTCACTTTCGAAAAGAAAATCTTTCACGAAGTTCATCATTTTACACCCTCCTCATTTGTTTCCAAAGATTCTCTCAATGCTATTGACAGTTTACAGCCAAAACTCTGATAATGCGGCAACGTGCATGTCTCGCAGAGATCAGCATTTTGAGTAAATCCAGGTTTGGCGGTAAATATAACATCAAATCCACTGACTCATGAAGGCTGAAACGCTGACAGCGCAGCAAAGTGCATGTCTGGATGAGGTAAGCATGTTGAGTGACACCAAAATTGATTCCAATGTTTTCCTCGTTGCCATTGCATCCTTAAACTCCTCAAATTCTAACATAGCGGCAAAGTGCATATCTCAGTGAGATAAGCATTTTAGTAATTTCACATATGATTCCAATTATTTCCTCAACCCAAATGAGCTGTTCCCGCTCACGATCTGATATTGAACTCATTCTCTGACTGCGCGAAGAATTGTGGGTAGAACAACATGGATTTCCACAGAGTTGCTGAATGCCAGTGAGTCTCTGCTGCCAAATGCCAGATCTTTCGCCAAGTTTCATAAGTAGATGAGTAAAGCATGTTGATCACATCCAGGACTGTATCTGACGATTTCTCCAAGATACCTCCAAAAACTTGATATTTCAGTAATGAGTGAAAAGTTCTCAGTTTCCAAAAGAAAATCTTTCACCAAGTTCATCATTTAAGTCCCTCCTCACTTCTTTCCAAAGACTCTCTCAATGCTATTGACACTTTACAGCCAACACTCTGAAAATGCGGCAAAATGCATATCCCGAAGAGATCAGCATTTTGAGTAAATCCAGGTTTGGCGGTAAACATAACATCAAATCCACTGACTCATGTAGGCTGAAAAGCTCACAGCACAGCAAAGTCCATATCTGGATGAGGAAAACATGTTGAGTGACACCAAAATTGATTGCAATGTTTTCCTCTTCACCATTGTATCCTTCACCTCCACAAATTCTAACTTAACGGCAAAGTGCATATCTCAGTGAGATAAACATTCTAGTAATTTCACATATGATTCCAATTATTTCTTCAAACCAAATGAGCTGTTCCAGCTCATTATCTGATATTTCACTCATTCTCTGACTGCGCGAAGAATTGTGGGTAGAACAACATAGATTTCCAAAGAGTGGCAGAATGCAAGTCAGACTCTGTTGCCCAAAGTCAGATCTTTTGCCTAGTTTCATAACCAGGTGAGAGAAGCATTTTGAGCAAATCCAGGACTGTTTCTGACGATTTCCACAAAGATCTCTCCAAAAATTTGATATTTCAGTGAAGAGTGAAAAGTTTTCACTTTCCAAAAGAAAATCTTTCACCAAGTTCATCATTTCACTCCCTCCTCATTTGTTTCCAAAGATTCTCTCAATGCTATTGACACTTTACAGCCAAAACTTTGATAATGCGGCAAAGTGCATATCCCGAAGAGATCAGCATTTTGAGTAAATCCAGGTTTGGCGGTAAACATAACATCAAATCCACTGACTCATGTAGGCTGAAAAGCTGACAGCACAGCAAAGTGCATATCTGGATGAGGAAAACATGTTGAGTGACACCAAAATTGATTGCAATGTTTTCCTCTTCACCATTGTATCCTTCACCTCCACAAATTCTAACTTAACGGCAAAGTGCATATCTCAGTGAGATAAACATTCTAGTAATTTCACATATGATTCCAATTATTTCTTCAAACCAAATGAGCTGTTCCAGCTCATTATCTGATATTTCACTCATTCTCTGACTGCGCGAAGAATTGTGGGTAGAACAACATAGATTTCCAAAGAGTGGCTGAATGCAACTCAGTCTCTGTTGCCAAAAGTCAGATCTTTTGCCAAGTTTCATAACCAGGTGAGAAAAGCATTTTGAGCAAATCCAGGACTGTTTCTGACGATTTCCACAAAGATATCTCCAAAAATTTGATATTTCAGTAAAAAGTGAAAAGTTTTCAGTTTCCAAAAGAAAATCTTTCACCAAGTTCATCATTTCACTCCCTCCTTTTTGTTTCCAAAGATTCTCTCAAGTGTATTGACACTTTAAACCCAAAACTCTGATCATGCGGCAAACTGCATATCTCAAAGAGATCAGTATTTTCAGTAAATCCAGGTTTGGCGGTAAATATAACATCAAATCCACTGACTCATGTAGGCTGAAAAATGACAGCGCAGCAAAGTGCATATCTGGATGAGGAAAGCATGTTGTGCGACACCAAAATTGATTCCAATGTTTTCCTCGTTGCCATTGCATCCTTAAACTACTCAAATTCTAGAATAGCGGCAAAGTGCATATCTCAGTCAGATAAGCATTTTAGTAATTTCACATATGATTCCAATTATGTCCTCAACCCAAATGAGCTGTTCCAGCTCACAATCTGATATTGCACTCATTCTCTGACTGCGCGAAGAATTGTGGATAGAAGAACATAGATTTCCAAAGAGTGGCTGAATGCAACTCAGTCTCTGTTGCCAAAAGTCAGATCTTTTGCCAAGTTTCATAACCAGGTGAGAAAAGCATTTTGAGCAAATCCAGGACTGTTTCTGACGATTTCCACAAAGACATCTCCAAAAATTTGATATTTCAGTAAAGAGTGAAAAATTTTCACTGTCCAAAAGAAAATCTTTCACCAAGTTCATCATTTCACTCCCTCCTCATTTGTTTCCAAAGATTCTCTCAATGCTATTGACACTTTACAGCCAAAGCTCTGGTAATGCGGCAAACTGCATATCTCGAAGAGATCAGTATTTTGAGTAAAACCAGGTTTGGCGGTAAATATAACATCAAATCCACTGACTCATGTAGGCTGAAAAATGAAAGCGCAGCAAAGTGCATATCTGGATGAGGAAAGCATGTTGTGCGACACCAAAATTGATTCCAATGTTTTCCTCGTTGCCATTGTATCCTTGAACTCCTCAAATTCTAACATAGCGGCAAAGGGCATATCTCAGTGAGATAAGCATTTTAGTAATTTCACATATGATTCCAATTATTCCCTCAACCCAAATGAGCTGTTCCCTCTCACAATCTGATATTACACTCATTCTCTGACTGCGCGAAGAATTGCGGGTAGAACAACATAGTTTTCAAAAGAGTTGCAGAATGCCAGTGTGTCTCTGCTACCAAAAGCCATATCTTTCGCCAAGTTTCATAAATAGATGAGTAAAGCATTTTGATCAAATCCAGGACTGTTTCTGACGATTTCCTCCAAGATATCTCCAAAAATTTGATATTTCAGTAAAGAGTGAAAAGTTTACACTTTCCAAAAGAAAATCTTTCACCAAGTTCATCATTTTACGCGCTCCTCATTTGTTTCCAAAGATTCTCTCAAGGCTAGTGACACTTTACAGCCAAAACTCTGATAATGAGGCAACCTGCATATCGCGAAGACATCAACATTTTGAGTAAATCCAGGTTTGGCGGTAAATATAACATCAAATCCACTGACAAATAACGGCTGAAAAGCTGGCAGCGCAGCAAAGTGCATATCTGGACGAGGTAAGCATGTTGAGTGACACCAAAATTGATTCCAATGTTTTCCTCTTTACCGTTGGAACCTTATAGACCACATATTCTGACATAGCGGCAAAGTGCATATCTCAGTGAGATAAGCATTTTAGTAATTTCACATATGATTCCAATTATTTCCTCAACCCAAATGAGCTGTTCCCGCTCACAATCTTATATTGCACTCATTCTCTGACTGCGCGAAGAATTGTGGGTAGAACTTCATAGATTTCCAAAGAGTTGCGAATGCCAGTAAGTCTCTGTTGCCAAAAGTCAGATCTTTCGCCAAGTTTCATAACCTGATGAGGGAAGCATTTTGAGCAAATCCAGAACTGTTCCTGACGACTTCCAAAAACATATCTCCAAAAATTTGATGTTTCAGTAAAGAGTGAAAAGTTTTCAGTTTCCAAAAGAAAATCTTTAACCAAGTTCAACATTTTATTCCCTCCTCATTTGTTTCCAAAGATTCTCTCAATGCTATTGACACTTTACAGCCAAAACTCTGATAATGCGGCAAAGTGCATATCTCGAAGAGATCAGTATTTTGAGTAAATCCAGGCTTGGCGGTAAATATAACATCAAATCCAGTGACTCATGTAGGCTGAAAAGCTGACAGCGCAGCAAAGTGCATATCTGGATGAGGTAAGCATGTTGAGTGACACCAAAATTGATTCAAATGTTTTCCACGTTGCCATTGTAACCTTAACCTCCTCAAATTCTAACATAGCGGCAAAGGGCATTTCTCAGGGAGATAAGAATTTTAGTAATTTCACATATGATTCCAATTATTTCCTCAAACCAAATGAGCTATTCATGCTCACAATCTGATATTGCACTCATTCTCTGACTGCGCGAAGAATTGTGGGTAGAAGAACATAGATTTCCAAAGAGTTGTGGAATGCCAGTCAGTCTCTGTTTCCAAAAGTCAGATCTTACGCCAAGTTTCATAACCTGATGAGAAAAGCATTTTGCGCAAATCCAGAACTGTTTCTGACGATTTTCACTAAGATATCACCAAAAATTTGGCGTTTCAGTAATGAGTGAAAAGTTTTCACTTTCGAAAAGAAAATCTTTCACGAAGTTCATCATTTTACACCCTCCTCATTTGTTTCCAAAGATTCTCTCAATGCTATTGACAGTTTACAGCCAAAACTCTGATAATGCGGCAACGTGCATGTCTCGCAGAGATCAGCATTTTGAGTAAATCCAGGTTTGGCGGTAAATATAACATCAAATCCACTGACTCATGAAGGCTGAAACGCTGACAGCGCAGCAAAGTGCATGTCTGGATGAGGTAAGCATGTTGAGTGACACCAAAATTGATTCCAATGTTTTCCTCGTTGCCATTGCATCCTTAAACTCCTCAAATTCTAACATAGCGGCAAAGTGCATATCTCAGTGAGATAAGCATTTTAGTAATTTCACATATGATTCCAATTATTTCCTCAACCCAAATGAGCTGTTCCCGCTCACGATCTGATATTGAACTCATTCTCTGACTGCGCGAAGAATTGTGGGTAGAACAACATGGATTTCCACAGAGTTGCTGAATGCCAGTGAGTCTCTGCTGCCAAATGCCAGATCTTTCGCCAAGTTTCATAAGTAGATGAGTAAAGCATGTTGATCACATCCAGGACTGTATCTGACGATTTCTCCAAGATACCTCCAAAAACTTGATATTTCAGTAATGAGTGAAAAGTTCTCAGTTTCCAAAAGAAAATCTTTCACCAAGTTCATCATTTAAGTCCCTCCTCACTTCTTTCCAAAGACTCTCTCAATGCTATTGACACTTTACAGCCAACACTCTGAAAATGCGGCAAAATGCATATCCCGAAGAGATCAGCATTTTGAGTAAATCCAGGTTTGGCGGTAAACATAACATCAAATCCACTGACTCATGTAGGCTGAAAAGCTCACAGCACAGCAAAGTCCATATCTGGATGAGGAAAACATGTTGAGTGACACCAAAATTGATTGCAATGTTTTCCTCTTCACCATTGTATCCTTCACCTCCACAAATTCTAACTTAACGGCAAAGTGCATATCTCAGTGAGATAAACATTCTAGTAATTTCACATATGATTCCAATTATTTCTTCAAACCAAATGAGCTGTTCCAGCTCATTATCTGATATTTCACTCATTCTCTGACTGCGCGAAGAATTGTGTGTAGAACAACATAGATTTCCAAAGAGTGGCAGAATGCAAGTCAGACTCTGTTGCCCAAAGTCAGATCTTTTGCCTAGTTTCATAACCAGGTGAGAGAAGCATTTTGAGCAAATCCAGGACTGTTTCTGACGATTTCCACAAAGATCTCTCCAAAAATTTGATATTTCAGTGAAGAGTGAAAAGTTTTCACTTTCCAAAAGAAAATCTTTCACCAAGTTCATCATTTCACTCCCTCCTCATTTGTTTCCAAAGATTCTCTCAATGCTATTGACACTTTACAGCCAAAACTTTGATAATGCGGCAAAGTGCATATCCCGAAGAGATCAGCATTTTGAGTAAATCCAGGTTTGGCGGTAAACATAACATCAAATCCACTGACTCATGTAGGCTGAAAAGCTGACAGCACAGCAAAGTGCATATCTGGATGAGGAAAACATGTTGAGTGACACCAAAATTGATTGCAATGTTTTCCTCTTCACCATTGTATCCTTCACCTCCACAAATTCTAACTTAACGGCAAAGTGCATATCTCAGTGAGATAAACATTCTAGTAATTTCACATATGATTCCAATTATTTCTTCAAACCAAATGAGCTGTTCCAGCTCATTATCTGATATTTCACTCATTCTCTGACTGCGCGAAGAATTGTGGGTAGAACAACATAGATTTCCAAAGAGTGGCTGAATGCAACTCAGTCTCTGTTGCCAAAAGTCAGATCTTTTGCCAAGTTTCATAACCAGGTGAGAAAAGCATTTTGAGCAAATCCAGGACTGTTTCTGACGATTTCCACAAAGATATCTCCAAAAATTTGATATTTCAGTAAAAAGTGAAAAGTTTTCAGTTTCCAAAAGAAAATCTTTCACCAAGTTCATCATTTCACTCCCTCCTTTTTGTTTCCAAAGATTCTCTCAAGTGTATTGACACTTTAAACCCAAAACTCTGATCATGCGGCAAACTGCATATCTCAAAGAGATCAGTATTTTCAGTAAATCCAGGTTTGGCGGTAAATATAACATCAAATCCACTGACTCATGTAGGCTGAAAAATGACAGCGCAGCAAAGTGCATATCTGGATGAGGAAAGCATGTTGTGCGACACCAAAATTGATTCCAATGTTTTCCTCGTTGCCATTGCATCCTTAAACTACTCAAATTCTAGAATAGCGGCAAAGTGCATATCTCAGTGAGATAAGCATTTTAGTAATTTCACATATGATTCCAATTATGTCCTCAACCCAAATGAGCTGTTCCAGCTCACAATCTGATATTGCACTCATTCTCTGACTGCGCGAAGAATTGTGGATAGAAGAACATAGATTTCCAAAGAGTGGCTGAATGCAACTCAGTCTCTGTTGCCAAAAGTCAGATCTTTTGCCAAGTTTCATAACCAGGTGAGAAAAGCATTTTGAGCAAATCCAGGACTGTTTCTGACGATTTCCACAAAGATATCTCTAAAAATTTGATATTTCAGTAAAGAGTGAAAAGTTTTCACTGTCCAAAAGAAAATCTTTCACCAAGTTCATCATTTCACTCCCTCCTCATTTGTTTCCAAAGATTCTCTCAATGCTATTGACACTTTACAGCCAAAACTTTGATAATGCGGCAAAGTGCATATCCCGAAGAGATCAGCATTTTGAGTAAATCCAGGTTTGGCGGTAAACATAACATCAAATCCACTGACTGATGTATGCTGAAAAGCTGACAGCACAGCAAAGTGCATATCTGGACGATGAAAACATGTTGAGTGACACCAAAATTGATTGCAACGTTTTCCTCTTCACCATTGTATCCTTAACCTCCACAAATTCTAACTTAACGGCAAAGTGCATATCTCAGTGAGATAAGCATTTTAGTAATTTCGCATATGATTCCAATTATTTCCTCAAGCCAAATGAGCTGTTCCAGCTCACAATCGGATATTGCACTCATTCTCTGACTGCGCGAAGAATTGTGGGTAGAACAACATAGATTTCCAAAGAGTGGCTGAATGCAACTCAGTCTCTGTTGCCAAAAGTCAGATCTTTTGCCAAGTTTCATAACCAGGTGAGAAAAGCATTTTGAGCAAATCCAGGACTGTTTCTGACGATTTCCACAAAGATATCTCCAAAAATTTGATATTTCAGTAAAAAGTGAAAAGTTTTCAGTTTCCAAAAGAAAATCTTTCACCAAGTTCATCATTTCACTCCCTCCTTTTTGTTTCCAAAGATTCTCTCAAGTGTATTGACACTTTAAACCCAAAACTCTGATCATGCGGCAAACTGCATATCTCAAAGAGATCAGTATTTTCAGTAAATCCAGGTTTGGCGGTAAATATAACATCAAATCCACTGACTCATGTAGGCTGAAAAATGACAGCGCAGCAAAGTGCATATCTGGATGAGGAAAGCATGTTGTGCGACACCAAAATTGATTCCAATGTTTTCCTCGTTGCCATTGCATCCTTAAACTACTCAAATTCTAGAATAGCGGCAAAGTGCATATCTCAGTCAGATAAGCATTTTAGTAATTTCACATATGATTCCAATTATGTCCTCAACCCAAATGAGCTGTTCCAGCTCACAATCTGATATTGCACTCATTCTCTGACTGCGCGAAGAATTGTGGATAGAAGAACATAGATTTCCAAAGAGTGGCTGAATGCAACTCAGTCTCTGTTGCCAAAAGTCAGATCTTTTGCCAAGTTTCATAACCAGGTGAGAAAAGCATTTTGAGCAAATCCAGGACTGTTTCTGACGATTTCCACAAAGACATCTCCAAAAATTTGATATTTCAGTAAAGAGTGAAAAATTTTCACTGTCCAAAAGAAAATCTTTCACCAAGTTCATCATTTCACTCCCTCCTCATTTGTTTCCAAAGATTCTCTCAATGCTATTGACACTTTACAGCCAAAGCTCTGGTAATGCGGCAAACTGCATATCTCGAAGAGATCAGTATTTTGAGTAAATCCAGGTTTGGCGGTAAATATAACATCAAATCCACTGACTCATGTAGGCTGAAAAATGAAAGCGCAGCAAAGTGCATATCTGGATGAGGAAAGCATGTTGTGCGACACCAAAATTGATTCCAATGTTTTCCTCGTTGCCATTGTATCCTTGAACTCCTCAAATTCTAACATAGCGGCAAAGGGCATATCTCAGTGAGATAAGCATTTTAGTAATTTCACATATGATTCCAATTATTCCCTCAACCCAAATGAGCTGTTCCCTCTCACAATCTGATATTACACTCATTCTCTGACTGCGCGAAGAATTGCGGGTAGAACAACATAGTTTTCAAAAGAGTTGCAGAATGCCAGTGTGTCTCTGCTACCAAAAGCCATATCTTTCGCCAAGTTTCATAAATAGATGAGTAAAGCATTTTGATCAAATCCAGGACTGTTTCTGACGATTTCCTCCAAGATATCTCCAAAAATTTGATATTTCAATACAGAGTGAAAAGTTTACACTTTCCAAAAGAAAATCTTTCACCAAGTTCATCATTTTACGCGCTCCTCATTTGTTTCCAAAGATTCTCTCAAGGCTAGTGACACTTTACAGCCAAAACTCTGATAATGAGGCAACCTGCATATCGCGAAGACATCAACATTTTGAGTAAATCCAGGTTTGGCGGTAAATATAACATCAAATCCACTGACAAATAACGGCTGAAAAGCTGGCAGCGCAGCAAAGTGCATATCTGGACGAGGTAAGCATGTTGAGTGACACCAAAATTGATTCCAATGTTTTCCTCTTTACCGTTGGAACCTTATAGACCACATATTCTGACATAGCGGCAAAGTGCATATCTCAGTGAGATAAGCATTTTAGTAATTTCACATATGATTCCAATTATTTCCTCAACCCAAATGAGCTGTTCCCGCTCACAATCTTATATTGCACTCATTCTCTGACTGCGCGAAGAATTGTGGGTAGAACTTCATAGATTTCCAAAGAGTTGCGAATGCCAGTAAGTCTCTGTTGCCAAAAGTCAGATCTTTCGCCAAGTTTCATAACCTGATGAGGGAAGCATTTTGAGCAAATCCAGAACTGTTCCTGACGACTTCCAAAAACATATCTCCAAAAATTTGATGTTTCAGTAAAGAGTGAAAAGTTTTCAGTGTCCAAAAGAAAATCTTTAACCAAGTTCAACATTTTACTCCCTCCTCATTTGTTTCCAAAGATTCTCTCAATGCTATTGACACTTTACAGCCAAAACTCTGATAATGCGGCAAACTGCATATCTCGAAGAGATCAGTATTTTGAGTAAATCCAGGCTTGGCGGTAAATATAACATCAAATCCAGTGACTCATGTAGGCTGAAAAGCTGACAGCGCAGCAAAGTGCATATCTGGATGAGGTAAGCATGTTGAGTGACACCAAAATTGATTCAAATGTTTTCCACGTTGCCATTGTAACCTTAACCTCCTCAAATTCGAACATAGCGGCAAAGTGCATATCTCAGGGAGATAAGAATTTTAGTAATTTCACATATGATTCCAATTATTTCCTCAAACCAAATGAGCTATTCATGCTCACAATCTGATATTGCACTCATTCTCTGACTGCGCGAAGAATTGTGGGTAGAAGAACATAGATTTCCAAAGAGTTGTGGAATGCCAGTCAGTCTCTGTTTCCAAAAGTCAGATCTTACGCCAAGTTTCATAACCTGATGAGAAAAGCATTTTGCGCAAATCCAGAACTGTTTCTGACGATTTTCACTAAGATATCACCAAAAATTTGGCGTTTCAGTAATGAGTGAAAAGTTTTCACTTTCCAAAAGAAAATCTTTCACGAAGTTCATCATTTTACACCCTCCTCATTTGTTTCCAAAGATTCTCTCAATGCTATTGACAGTTTTCAGCCAAAACTCTGATAATGCGGCAACGTGCATGTCTCGCAGAGATCAGCATTTTGAGTAAATCCAGGTTTGGCGGTAAATATAACATCAAATCCACTGACTCATGAAGGCTGAAACGCTGACAGCGCAGCAAAGTGCATGTCTGGATGAGGTAAGCATGTTGAGGGACACCAAAATTGATTCCAATGTTTTCCTCGTTGCCATTGCATCCTTAAACTCCTCAAATTCTAACATAGCGGCAAAGTGCATATCTCAGTGAGATAAGCATTTTAGTAATTTCACATATGATTCCAATTATTTCCTCAACCCAAATGAGCTGTTCCCGCTCACGATCTGATATTGAACTCATTCTCTGACTGCGCGAAGAATTGTGGGTAGAACTACATGGATTTCCACAGAGTTGCTTAATGCCAGTGAGTCTCTGCTGCCAAATGCCAGATCTTTCGCCAAGTTTCTTAAGTAGATGAGTAAAGCATGTTGATCACATCCAGGACTGTATCTGACGATTTCTCCAAGATACCTCCAAAAATTTGATATTTCAGTAATGAGTGAAAAGTTCTCAGTTTCCAAAAGAAAATCTTTCACCAAGTTCATCATTTAACTCCCTCCTCACTTCTTTCCAAAGATTCTCTCAATTCTATTGACACTTTACAGCCAACACTCTGAAAATGCGGCAAAATGCATATCCCGAAGTGATCAGCATTTTGAGTAAATCCAGGTTTGGCGGTAAACATAACATCAAATCCACTGACTCATGTAGGCTGAAAAGCTCACAGCACAGCAAAGTCCATATCTGGATGAGGAAAACATGTTGAGTGACACCAAAATTGATTGCAATGTTTTCCTCTTCACCATTGTATCCTTCACCTCCACAAATTCTAACTTAACGGCAAAGTGCATATCTCAGTGAGATAAACATTCTAGTAATTTCACATATGATTCCAATTATTTCTTCAAACCAAATGAGCTGTTCCAGCTCATTATCTGATATTTCACTCATTCTCTGACTGCGCGAAGAATTGTGTGTAGAACAACATAGATTTCCAAAGAGTGGCAGAATGCAAGTCAGACTCTGTTGCCAAAAGTCAGATCTTTTGCCAAGTTTCATAACCAGGTGAGAGAAGCATTTTGAGCAAATCCAGGACTGTTTCTGACGATTTCCACAAAGATCTCTCCAAAAATTTGATATTTCAGTGAAGAGTGAAAAGTTTTCAGTTTCCAAAAGAAAATCTTTCACCAAGTTCATCATTTCACTCCCTCCTCATTTGTTTCCAATGATTCTCTCAATGCTATTGACACTTTACAGCCAAAACTTTGATAATGCGGCAAAGTGCATATCCCGAAGAGATCAGCATTTTGAGTAAATCCAGGTTTGGCGGTAAACATAACATCAAATCCACTGACTCATGTAGGCTGAAAAGCTGACAGCACAGCAAAGTGCATATATGGATGATGAAAACATGTTGAGTGACACCAAAATTGATTGCATCGTTTTCCTCTTCACCATTGTATCCTTAACCTCCGCAAATTCTAACTTAACGGCAAAGTGCATATCTCAGTGAGATAAGCATTTTAGTAATTTCACATATGATTCCAATTATTTCCTCAAACCAAATGAGCTGTTCCAGCTCACAATCTGATATTGCACTCATTCTCTGACTGCGCGAAGAATTGTGGGTAGAACAACATAGATTTCCAAAGAGTGGCTGAATGCAAGTCAGTCTCTGTTGCCAAAAGTCAGATCTTTTGCCAAGTTTCATAACCAGGTGAGAAAAGCATTTTGAGCAAATCCAGGAGTGTTTCTGACGATTTCCACAAAGATATCTCCAAAAATTTGATGTTTCAGTAAAGAGTGAAAAGTTTTCAGTTTCCAAAAGAAAATCTTTCACCAAGTTCATCATTTCACTCCCTCCTTTTTGTTTCCAAAGATTCTCTCAAGTCTCTTGACACTTTAAAGCCAAAACTCTGATCATGCGGCAAACTGCATATCTCGAAGAGATCAGTATTTTCAGTAAATCCAGGTTTGGCGGTAAATATAACATCAAATCCACTGACTCATGTAGGCTGAAAAATGAAAGCGCAGCAAAGCGCATATCTGGATGAGGAAAGCATGTTGTGCGACACCAAAATTGATTCCAATGTTTTCCTCGTTGCCATTGCATCCTTAAACTACTCAAATTCTAGAATAGCGGCAAAGTGCATATCTCAGTGAGATAAGCATTTTAGTAATTTCACATATGATTCCAATTATGTCCTCAACCCAAATGAGCTGTTCCAGCTCACAATCTGATATTGCACTCATTCTCTGACTGCGCGAAGAATTGTGGATAGAAGAACATAGATTTCCAAAGAGTGGCTGAATGCAACTCAGTCTCTGTTGCCAAAAGTCAGATCTTTTGCCAAGTTTCATAACCAGGTGAGAAAAGCATTTTGAGCAAATCCAGGACTGTTTCTGACGATTTCCACAAAGATATCTCCAAAAATTTGATATTTCAGTAAAGAGTGAAAAGTTTTCACTGTCCAAAAGAAAATCTTTCACCAAGTTCATCATTTCACTCCCTCCTCATTTGTTTCCAAAGATTCTCTCAAGTCTATTGACACTTTACAGCCAAAACTCTGATAATGCGGCAAACTGCATATCTGGAAGAGATCAGTATTTTGAGTAAATCCAGGTTTGGCGGTAAATATAACATCAAATCCACTGACTCATGTAGGCTGAAAAATGACAGCACAGCAAAGTGCATATCTGGATGAGGAAAGCATGTTGTGCGACACCAAAATTGATTCCAATGTTTTCCTCGTTGCCATTGTATCCTTGAACTCCTCAAATTCTAACATAGCGGCGAAGGGCATATCTCAGTGAGATAAGCATTTTAGTAATTTCACATATGATTCCAATTATTCCCTCAACCCAAATGAGCTGTTCCCTCTCACAATCTGATATTACACTCATTCTCTGACTGCGCGAAGAATTGTGGGTAGAACAACATAGTTTTCAAAAGATTTGCAGAATGCCAGTGTGTCTCTGCTACCAAAAGCCATATCTTTCGCCAAGTTTCATAAATAGATGAGTAAAGCACTTTGATCAAATCCAGGACTGTTTCTGACGATTTCCTCCAAGATATCTCCAAAAATTTGATATTTCAGTACAGAGTGAAAAGTTTACACTTTCCAAAAGGAAATCTTTCTCCAAGTTCATCATTTTACGCGCTCCTCATTTGTTTCCAAAGATTCTCTCAAGGCTAGTGACACTTTACAGCCAAAACTCTGATAATGAGGCAACCTGCATATCGCAAAGACATCAACATTTTGAGTAAATCCAGGTTTGGCGGTAAATATAACATCAAATCCACTGACACATAAAGGCTGAAAAGCTGGCAGCGCAGCAAAGTGCACAATTGGACGAGGTATGCATGTTGAGTGACACCAAAATTGATTCCAATGTTTTCCTCTTTACCGTTGGAACCTTATAGACCACATATTCTGACATAGCGGCAAAGTGCATATCTCAGTGAGATAAGCATTTTAGTAATTTCACATATGATTCCAATTATTTCCTCAACCCAAATGAGCTGTTCCCGCTCACAATCTTATATTGCACTCATTCTCTGACTGCGCGAAGAATTGTGGGTAGAACTTCATAGATTTCCAAAGAGTTGCGAATGCCAGTAAGTCTCTGTTGCCAAAAGTCAGATCTTTCGCCAAGTTTCATAACCTGATGAGGGAAGCATTTTGAGCAAATCCAGAACTGTTCCTGACGACTTCCACAAACATATCTCCAACAATTTGATGTTTCAGTAAAGAGTGAAAAGTTTTCAGTTTCCAAAAGAAAATCTTTAACCAAGTTCAACATTTTACTCCCTCCTCATTTGTTTCCAAAGATTCTCTCAATGCTATTGACACTTTACAGCCAAAACTCTGATAATGCGGCAAAGTGCATATCTCGAAGAGATCAGTATTTTGAGTAAATCCAGGTTTGGCGGTAAATATAACATCAAATCCAGTGACTCATGTAGGCTGAAAAGCTGACAGCGCAGCAAAGTGCATATCTGGATGAGGTAAGCATGTTGAGTGACACCAAAATTGATTCCAATGTTTTCCTCGTTGCCATTGTAACCTTAACCTCCTCAAATTCTAACATAGCGGCAAAGTGCATATCTCAGGGAGATAAGAATTTTAGTAATTTCACATATGATTCCAATTATTTCCTCAAACCAAATGAGCTATTCATGCTCACAATCTGATATTGCACTCATTCTCTGACTGCGCGAAGAATTGTGGGTAGAACAACATGAATTTCCACAGAGTTGCTGAATGCCAGTGAGTCTCTGCTGCCAAATGCCAGATCTTTCGCCAAGTTTCATAAGTAGATGAGTAAAGCATGTTGATCACATCCAGGACTGTATCTGACGATTTCCCCAAGATATCTCCAAAAATTTGATATTTCAGTAATGAGTGAAAAGTTCTCAGTTTCCAAAAGAAAATCTTTCACCAAGTTCATCATTTAACTCCCTCCTCACTTCTTTCCAAAGATTCTCTCAATGCTATTGACACTTTACAGCCAACACTCTGAAAATGCGGCAAAATGCATTTCCCGAAGAGATCAGCATTTTGAGTAAACCCAGGTTTGGCGGTAAACATAACATCAAATCCACTGACTCATGTAGGCTGAAAAGCTGACAGCACAGCAAAGTCCATATCTGGATGAGGAAAACATGTTGAGTGACACCAAAATTGATTCCAATGTTTTCCTCTTCACCATTGTATCCTTCACCTCCACAAATTCTAACTTAACGGCAAAGTGCATATCTCAGTGAGATAAGCATTCTAGTAATTTCACATATGATTCCAATTATTTCTTCAAACCAAATGAGCTGTTCCAGCTCATTATCTGATATTTCACTCATTCTCTGACTGCGCGAAGAATTGTGTGTAGAACAACATAGATTTCCAAAGAGTGGCAGAATGCAAGTCAGACTCTGTTGCCAAAAGTCAGATGTTTTGCCAAGTTTCATAACCAGGTGAGAAAAGCATTTTGAGCAAATCCAGGAGTGTTTCTGACGATTTCCACAAAGATATCTCCAAAAATTTGATACTTCAGTGAAGAGTGAAAAGTTTTCACTTTCCTAACGAAAATCTTTCACCAAGTTCATCATATCACTCCCTCCTCATTTGTTTCCAAAGATTCTCTCAATGCTATTGACACTTTAGAGCCAAAATTTTGATAATGCGGCAAAATGCATATCCCGAAGAGATCAGCATTTTGAGTAAATCCAGGTTTGGCGGTAAACATAACATCAAATCCACTGACTCATGTAGGCTGAAAAGCTGACAGCACAGCAAAGTGCATATCTGGATGATGAAAACATGTTGAGTGACACCAAAATTGATTGCAACGTTTTCCTCTTCACCATTGTATCCTTAACCTCCGCAAATTCTAACTTAACGGCAAAGTGCATATCTCAGTGAGATAAGCATTTTAGTAATTTCACATATGATTCCAATTATTTCCTCAAACCAAATGAGCTGTTCCAGCTCACAATCTGATATTGCACTCATTCTCTGAATTCGCGAAGAATTGTGGGTAGAACAACATAGATTTCCAAAGAGTGGCTGAATGCAAGTCAGTCTCTGTTGCCAAAAGTCAGATCTTTTGCCAAGTTTCATAACCAGGTGAGAAAAGCATTTTGAGCAAATCCAGGAGTGTTTCTGACGATTTCCACAAAGATATCTCCAAAAATTTGATGTTTCAGTAAAGAGTGAAAAGTTTTCAGTTTCCAAAAGAAAATCTTTCACCAAGTTCATCATTTCACTCCCTCCCTTTTGTTTCCAAAGATTCTCTCAAGTCTATTGAAACTTTACAGCCAAAACTCTGATAATGCGGCAAACTGCATATCTCGAAGAGATCAGTATTTTCAGTAAATCCAGGTTTGCCGGTAAATATAACATCAAATCCACTGACTCATGTAGGCTGAAAAACGACAGCGCAGCAAAGTGCATATCTGGATGAGGTAAGCATGTTGAGTGACACCAAAATTGATTCCAATAATTTCCTCGTTGCCATTGCATCCTTAAACTACTCAAATTCTAAAATAGCGGCAAAGTGCATATCTCAGTGAGATAAGCATTTTAGTAATTTCACATACGATTCCAATTATGTCCTCAACCCAAATGAGTTGTTCCCTCTCACAATCTGATATTGCACTCATTCTCTGACTGCGCGAAGAATTGTGGATAGAAGAACATAGATTTCCAAAGAGTTGCTGAATGCAACTCAGTCTCTGTTGCCAAACGTCAGATCTTTTGCCAAGTTTCATAACCAGGTGAGAAAAGCATTTTGAGCAAATCCAGGACTGTTTCTGACGATTTCCACAAAGATATCTCCAAAAATTTGATATTTCAGTAAAGAGTGAAAAGTTTTAACTGTCAAAAGAAAATCTTTCACCAAGTTCATCACTTCACTCCCTCCTCATTTGTTTCCAAAGATTCTCTCAATGCTATTGACACTTTACAGCCAAAGCTCTGGTAATGCGGCAAACTGCATATCTCGAAGAGATCAGTATTTTGAGTAAAACCAGGTTTGGCGGTAAATATAACATCAAATCCACTGACTCATGTAGGCTGAAAAATGAAAGCGCAGCAAAGTGCATATCTGGATGAGGAAAGCATGTTGTGCGACACCAAAATTGATTCCAATGTTTTCCTCGTTGCCATTGTATCCTTGAACTCCTCAAATTCTAACATAGCGGCAAAGGGCATATCTCAGTGAGATAAGCATTTTAGTAATTTCACATATGATTCCAATTATTCCCTCAACCCAAATGAGCTGTTCCCTCTCACAATCTGATATTACACTCATTCTCTGACTGCGCGAAGAATTGCGGGTAGAACGACATAGTTTTCAAAAGATTTGCAGAATGCCAGTGTGTCTCTGCTACCAAAAGCCATATCTTTCGCCAAGTTTCATAAATAGATGAGTAAAGCATTTTGATCGAATCCAGGACTGTTTCTGACGATTTCCTCTAAGATATCACCAAAAATTTGATATTTCAGTACAGAGTGAAAAGTTTACACTTTCCAAAAGAAAATCTTTCACCAAGTTCATCAGTTTACGCGCTCCTCATTTGTTTCCAAAGATTCTCTCAAGGCTAGTGACACTTTACAGCCAAAACTCTGATAATGAGGCAACCTGCGTATCGCGAAGACATCAACATTTTGAGTAAATCCAGGTTTGGCGGTAAATATAACATCAAATCCACTGACACATGAAGGCTGAAAATCTGGCAGCGCAGCAAAGTGCATATCTGGAAGAGGTAAGCATGTTGAGTGACACCAAAATTGATTCCAATGTTTTCCTCTTTACCGTTGGAACCTTATAGACCACATATTCTGACATAGCGGCAAAGTGCATATCTCAGTGAGATAAGCATTTTAGTAATTTCACATATGATTCCAATTATTTCCTCAACCCAAATGAGCTGTTCCCGCTCACAATCTTATATTGCACTCATTCTCTGACTGCGCGAAGAATTGTGGGTAGAACTTCATAGATTTCCAAAGAGTTGCGAATGCCAGTAAGTCTCTGTTGCCAAAAGTCAGATCTTTCGCCAAGTTTCATAACCTGATGAGGGAAGCATTTTGAGCAAATCCAGAACTGTTCCTGACGACTTCCACAAACATATCTCCAAAAATTTGATGTTTTAGTAAAGAGTGAAAAGTTTTCAGTTTCCAAAAGAAAATCTTTAACCAAGTTCAACATTTTACTCCCTCCTCATTTGTTTCCAAAGATTCTCTCAATGCTATTGACACTTTACAGCCAAAACTTTGATAATGCGGCAAAGTGCATATCCCGAAGAGATCAGCATTTTGAGGAAATCCAGGTTTGGCGGTAAACATAACATCAAATCCACTGACTCATGTATGCTGAAAAGCTGACTGCACAGCAAAGTGCATATCTGGATGATGAAAACATGTTGAGTGACACCAAATTTGATTGCAACGTTTTCCTCTTCACCATTGTATCCTTAACCTCCACAAATTCTAATTTAACGGCAAAGTGCATATCTCAGTGAGATAAGCATTTTAGTAATTTCACATATGATTCCAATTATTTCCTCAAACCAAATGAGCTGTTCCAGCTCACATTCTGATATTGCGCTCATTCTCTGACTGCGCGTAGAATTGTGGGTAGAACAACATAGATTTCCAAAGAGTGGCTGAATGCAAGTCAGTCTCTGTTGCCAAAAGTCAGATTTTGCCAAGTTTCAAAACCAGGTGAGAAAAGCATTTTGAGCAAATCCAGGACTGTTTCTGACGATTTCCACAAAGATATCTCCAAAAATTTGATATTTCAGTGAAGAGTGAAAAGTTTTCAGTTTCCAAAAGAAAATCTTTCACCAAGTTCATCATTTCACTCCCTCCTCATTTGTTTCCAAAGATTCTCTCAATGCTATTGACACTTTACAGCCAAAACTTTGATAATGCGGCAAAGTGCATATCCCGAAGAGATCAGCATTTTGAGTAAATCCAGGTTTGGCGGTAAACATAACATCAAATCCACTGACTCATGTAGGCTGAAAAGCTGACAGCACAGCAAAGTGCATATCTGGATGATGAAAACATGTTGAGTGACACCAAAATTGATTGCATCGTTTTCCTCTTCACCATTGTATCCTTAACCTCCGCAAATTCTAACTTAACGGCAAAGTGCATATCTCAGTGAGATAAGCATTTTAGTAATTTCACATATGATTCCAATTATTTCCTCAAACCAAATGAGCTGTTCCAGCTCACAATCTGATATTGCACTCATTCTCTGACTGCGCGAAGAATTGTGGGTAGAACAACATAGATTTCCAAAGAGTGGCTGAATGCAAGTCAGTCTCTGTTGCCAAAAGTCAGATCTTTTGCCAAGTTTCATAACCAGGTGAGAAAAGCATTTTGAGCAAATCCAGGAGTGTTTCTGACGATTTCCACAAAGATATCTCCAAAAATTTGATGTTTCAGTAAAGAGTGAAAAGTTTTCAGTTTCCAAACGAAAATCTTTCACCAAGTTCATCATTTCACTCCCTCCTTTTTGTTTCCAAAGATTCTCTCAAGTCTATTGACACTTTAAAGCCAAAACTCTGATCATGCGGCAAACTGCATATCTCGAAGAGATCAGTATTTTCAGTAAATCCAGGTTTGGCGGTAAATATAACATCAAATCCACTGACTCATGTAGGCTGAAAACTGAAAGCGCAGCAAAGTGCATATCTGGATGAGGAAAGCATGTTGTGCGACACCAAAATTGATTCCAATGTTTTCCTCGTTGCCATTGCATCCTTAAACTACTCAAATTCTAGAATAGCGGCAAAGTGCATATCTCAGTGAGATAAGCATTTTAGTAATTTCACATATGATTCCAATTATGTCCTCAACGCAAATGAGCTGTTCCAGCTCACAATCTGATATTGCACTCATTCTCTGACTGCGCGAAGAATTGTGGATAGAAGAACATAGATTTCCAAAGAGTGGCTGAATGCAACTCAGTCTCTGTTGCCAAAAGTCAGATCTTTTGCCAAGTTTCATAACCAGGTGAGAAAAGCATTTTGAGCAAATCCAGGACTGTT
Source organism: Carcharhinus amblyrhynchos (assembly GCF_965287045.1). Lineage (NCBI taxonomy): Eukaryota > Metazoa > Chordata > Chondrichthyes > Carcharhiniformes > Carcharhinidae > Carcharhinus > Carcharhinus amblyrhynchos. The sequence goes on along the minus strand of NW_027649803.1, from coordinate 485,371 downwards.
TCTGACGATTTCCACAAAGATATCTCCAAAAATTTGATATTTCAGTAAAGAGTGAAAAGTTTTCACTGTCCAAAAGAAAATCTTTCACCAAGTTCATCATTTCACTCCCTCCTCATTTGTTTCCAAAGATTCTCTCAAGTCTATTGACACTTTACAGCCAAAACTCTGATAATGCGGCAAACTGCATATCTCGAAGAGATCAGTATTTTGAGTAAATCCAGGTTTGGCGGTAAATATAACATCAAATCCACTGACTCATGTAGGCTGAAAAATGAAAGCGCAGCAAAGTGCATATCTGGATGAGGAAAGCATGTTGTGCGACACCAAAATTGATTCCAATGTTTTCCTCGTTGCCATTGTATCCTTGAACTCCTCAAATTCTAACATAGCGGCGAAGGGCATATCTCAGTGAGATAAGCATTTTAGTAATTTCACATATGATTCCAATTATTCCCTCAACCCAAATGAGCTGTGCCCTCTCACAATCTGATATTACACTCATTCTCTGACTGCGCGAAGAATTGTGGGTAGAACAACATAGTTTTCAAAAGATTTGCAGAATGCCAGTGTGTCTCTGCTACCAAAAGCCATATCTTTCGCCAAGTTTCATAAATAGATGAGTAAAGCATTTTGATCAAATCCAGGACTGTTTCTGACGATTTCCTCCAAGATATCTCCAAAAATTTGATATTTCAGTACAGAGTGAAAAGTTTACACTTTCCAAAAGGAAATCTTTCTCCAAGTTCATCATTTTACGCGCTCCTCATTTGTTTCCAAAGATTCTCTCAAGGCTAGTGACACTTTACAGCCAAAACTCTGATAATGAGGCAACCTGCATATCGCAAAGACATCAACATTTTGAGTAAATCCAGGTTTGGCGGTAAATATAACATCAAATCCACTGACACATAAAGGCTGAAAAGCTGGCAGCGCAGCAAAGTGCACAATTGGACGAGGTATGCATGTTGAGTGACACCAAAATTGATTCCAATGTTTTCCTCTTTACCGTTGGAACCTTATAGACCACATATTCTGACATAGCGGCAAAGTGCATATCTCAGTGAGATAAGCATTTTAGTAATTTCACATATGATTCCAATTATTTCCTCAACCCAAATGAGCTGTTCCCGCTCACAATCTTATATTGCACTCATTCTCTGACTGCGCGAAGAATTGTGGGTAGAACTTCATAGATTTCCAAAGAGTTGCGAATGCCAGTAAGTCTCTGTTGCCAAAAGTCAGATCTTTCGCCAAGTTTCATAACCTGATGAGGGAAGCATTTTGAGCAAATCCAGAACTGTTCCTGACGACTTCCACAAACATATCTCCAAAAATTTGATGTTTCAGTAAAGAGTGAAAAGTTTTCAGTTTCCAAAAGAAAATCTTTAACCAAGTTCAACATTTTACTCCCTCCTCATTTGTTTCCAAAGATTCTCTCAATGCTATTGACACTTTACAGCCAAAACTCTGATAATGCGGCAAAGTGCATATCTCGAAGAGATCAGTATTTTGAGTAAATCCAGGTTTGGCGGTAAATATAACATCAAATCCAGTGACTCATGTAGGCTGAAAAGCTGACAGCGCAGCAAAGTGCATATCTGGATGAGGTAAGCATGTTGAGTGACACCAAAATTGATTCCAATGTTTTCCTCGTTGCCATTGTAACCTTAACCTCCTCAAATTCTAACATAGCGGCAAAGTGCATATCTCAGGGAGATAAGAATTTTAGTAATTTCACATATGATTCCAATTATTTCCTCAAACCAAATGAGCTATTCATGCTCACAATCTGATATTGCACTCATTCTCTGACTGCGCGAAGAATTGTGGGTAGAACAACATGAATTTCCACAGAGTTGCTGAATGCCAGTGAGTCTCTGCTGCCAAATGCCAGATCTTTCGCCAAGTTTCATAAGTAGATGAGTAAAGCATGTTGATCACATCCAGGACTGTATCTGACGATTTCTCCAAGATATCTCCAAAAATTTGATATTTCAGTAAAGAGTGAAAAGTTCTCAGTTTCCAAAAGAAAATCTTTCACCAAGTTCATCATTTAACTCCCTCCTCACTTCTTTCCAAACATTCTCTCAATGCTATTGACACTTTACAGCCAACACTCTGAAAATGCGGCAAAATGCATATCCCGAAGAGATCAGCATTTTGAGTAAACCCAGGTTTGGCGGTAAACATAACATCAAATCCACTGACTCATGTAGGCTGAAAAGCTGACAGCACAGAAAAGTCCATATCTGGATGATGAAAACATGTTGAGTGACACCAAAATTGATTGCGATGTTTTCCTCTTCACCCTTGTATCCTTCACCTCCACAAATTCTAACTTAACGGCAAAGTGCATATCTCAGTGAGATAAGCATTCTAGTAATTTCACATATGATTCCAATTATTTCTTCAAACCAAATGAGCTGTTCCAGCTCATTATCTGATATTTCACTCATTCTCTTACTGCGCGAAGAATTGTGTGTAGAACAACATAGATTTCCAAAGAGTGGCAGAATGCAAGTCAGACTCTGTTGCCAAAAGTCAGATGTTTTGCCAAGTTTCATAACCAGGTGAGAAAAGCATTTTGAGCAAATCCAGGAGTGTTTCTGACGATTTCCACAAAGATATCTCCAAAAATTTGATATTTCAGTGAAGAGTGAAAAGTTTTCACTTTCCTAACGAAAATCTTTCACCAAGTTCATCATATCACTCCCTCCTCATTTGTTTCCAAAGATTCTCTCAATGCTATTGACACTTTAGAGCCAAAACTTTGATAATGCGGCAAAATGCATATCCCGAAGAGATCAGCATTTTGAGTAAATCCAGGTTTGGCGGTAAACATAACATCAAATCCACTGACTCATGTAGGCTGAAAAGCTGACAGCACAGCAAAGTGCATATCTGGATGATGAAAACATGTTGAGTGACACCAAAATTGATTGCAACGTTTTCCTCTTCACCATTGTATCCTTAACCTCCGCAAATTCTAACTTAACGGCAAAGTGCATATCTCAGTGAGATAAGCATTTTAGTAATTTCACATATGATTCCAATTATTTCCTCAAACCAAATGAGCTGTTCCAGCTCACAATCTGATATTGCACTCATTCTCTGAATTCGCGAAGAATTGTGGGTAGAACAACATAGATTTCCAAAGAGTGGCTGAATGCAAGTCAGTCTCTGTTGCCAAAAGTCAGATCTTTTGCCAAGTTTCATAACCAGGTGAGAAAAGCATTTTGAGCAAATCCAGGAGTGTTTCTGACGATTTCCACAAAGATATCTCCAAAAATTTGATGTTTCAGTAAAGAGTGAAAAGTTTTCAGTTTCCAAAAGAAAATCTTTCACCAAGTTCATCATTTCACTCCCTCCCTTTTGTTTCCAAAGATTCTCTCAAGTCTATTGAAACTTTACAGCCAAAACTCTGATAATGCGGCAAACTGCATATCTCGAAGAGATCAGTATTTTCAGTAAATCCAGGTTTGCCGGTAAATATAACATCAAATCCACTGACTCATGTAGGCTGAAAAACGACAGCGCAGCAAAGTGCATATCTGGATGAGGTAAGCATGTTGAGTGACACCAAAATTGATTCCAATAATTTCCTCGTTGCCATTGCATCCTTAAACTACTCAAATTCTAAAATAGCGGCAAAGTGCATATCTCAGTGAGATAAGCATTTTAGTAATTTCACATACGATTCCAATTATGTCCTCAACCCAAATGAGTTGTTCCCTCTCACAATCTGATATTGCACTCATTCTCTGACTGCGCGAAGAATTGTGGATAGAAGAACATAGATTTCCAAAGAGTGGCTGAATGCAACTCAGTCTCTGTTGCCAAACGTCAGATCTTTTGCCAAGTTTCATAACCAGGTGAGAAAAGCATTTTGAGCAAATCCAGGACTGTTTCTGACGATTTCCACAAAGATATCTCCAAAAATTTGATATTTCAGTAAAGAGTGAAAAGTTTTAACTGTCAAAAGAAAATCTTTCACCAAGTTCATCACTTCACTCCCTCCTCATTTGTTTCCAAAGATTCTCTCAATGCTATTGACACTTTACAGCCAAAGCTCTGGTAATGCGGCAAACTGCATATCTCGAAGAGATCAGTATTTTGAGTAAAACCAGGTTTGGCGGTAAATATAACATCAAATCCACTGACTCATGTAGGCTGAAAAATGAAAGCGCAGCAAAGTGCATATCTGGATGAGGAAAGCATGTTGTGCGACACCAAAATTGATTCCAATGTTTTCCTCGTTGCCATTGTATCCTTGAACTCCTCAAATTCTAACATAGCGGCGAAGGGCATATCTCAGTGAGATAAGCATTTTAGTAATTTCACATATGATTCCAATTATTCCCTCAACCCAAATGAGCTGTTCCCTCTCACAATCTGATATTACACTCATTCTCTGACTGCGCGAAGAATTGTGGGTAGAACAACATAGTTTTCAAAAGATTTGCAGAATGCCAGTGTGTCTCTGCTACCAAAAGCCATATCTTTCGCCAAGTTTCATAAATAGATGAGTAAAGCATTTTGATCAAATCCAGGACTGTTTCTGACGATTTCCTCCAAGATATCTCCAAAAATTTGATATTTCAGTACAGAGTGAAAAGTTTACACTTTCCAAAAGGAAATCTTTCTCCAAGTTCATCATTTTACGCGCTCCTCATTTGTTTCCAAAGATTCTCTCAAGGCTAGTGACACTTTACAGCCAAAACTCTGATAATGAGGCAACCTGCATATCGCAAAGACATCAACATTTTGAGTAAATCCAGGTTTGGCGGTAAATATAACATCAAATCCACTGACACATAAAGGCTGAAAAGCTGGCAGCGCAGCAAAGTGCACAATTGGACGAGGTATGCATGTTGAGTGACACCAAAATTGATTCCAATGTTTTCCTCTTTACCGTTGGAACCTTATAGACCACATATTCTGACATAGCGGCAAAGTGCATATCTCAGTGAGATAAGCATTTTAGTAATTTCACATATGATTCCAATTATTTCCTCAACCCAAATGAGCTGTTCCCGCTCACAATCTTATATTGCACTCATTCTCTGACTGCGCGAAGAATTGTGGGTAGAACTTCATAGATTTCCAAAGAGTTGCGAATGCCAGTAAGTCTCTGTTGCCAAAAGTCAGATCTTTCGCCAAGTTTCATAACCTGATGAGGGAAGCATTTTGAGCAAATCCAGAACTGTTCCTGACGACTTCCACAAACATATCTCCAAAAATTTGATGTTTCAGTAAAGAGTGAAAAGTTTTCAGTTTCCAAAAGAAAATCTTTAACCAAGTTCAACATTTTACTCCCTCCTCATTTGTTTCCAAAGATTCTCTCAATGCTATTGACACTTTACAGCCAAAACTCTGATAATGCGGCAAAGTGCATATCTCGAAGAGATCAGTATTTTGAGTAAATCCAGGTTTGGCGGTAAATATAACATCAAATCCAGTGACTCATGTAGGCTGAAAAGCTGACAGCGCAGCAAAGTGCATATCTGGATGAGGTAAGCATGTTGAGTGACACCAAAATTGATTCCAATGTTTTCCTCGTTGCCATTGTAACCTTAACCTCCTCAAATTCTAACATAGCGGCAAAGTGCATATCTCAGGGAGATAAGAATTTTAGTAATTTCACATATGATTCCAATTATTTCCTCAAACCAAATGAGCTATTCATGCTCACAATCTGATATTGCACTCATTCTCTGACTGCGCGAAGAATTGTGGGTAGAACAACATGAATTTCCACAGAGTTGCTGAATGCCAGTGAGTCTCTGCTGCCAAATGCCAGATCTTTCGCCAAGTTTCATAAGTAGATGAGTAAAGCATGTTGATCACATCCAGGACTGTATCTGACGATTTCTCCAAGATATCTCCAAAAATTTGATATTTCAGTAAAGAGTGAAAAGTTCTCAGTTTCCAAACGAAAATCTTTCACCAAGTTCATCATTTAACTCCCTCCTCACTTCTTTCCAAAGATTCTCTCAATGCTATTGACACTTTACAGCCAACACTCTGAAAATGCGGCAAAATGCATATCCCGAAGAGATCAGCATTTTGAGTAAACCCAGGTTTGGCGGTAAACATAACATCAAATCCACTGACTCATGTAGGCTGAAAAACTGACAGCTCAGCAAAGTCCATATCTGGATGAGGAAAACATGTTGAGTGACACCAAAATTGATTGCGATGTTTTCCTCTTCACCATTGTATCCTTCACCTCCACAAATTCTAACTTAACGGCAAAGTGCATATCTCAGTGAGATAAGCATTCTAGTAATTTCACATATGATTCCAATTATTTCTTCAAACCAAATGAGCTGTTCCAGCTCATTATCTGATATTTCACTCATTCTCTTACTGCGCGAAGAATTGTGTGTAGAACAACATAGATTTCCAAAGAGTGGCAGAATGCAAGTCAGACTCTGTTGCCAAAAGTCAGATGTTTTGCCAAGTTTCATAACCAGGTGAGAAAAGCATTTTGAGCAAATCCAGGAGTGTTTCTGACGATTTCCACAAGATATCTCCAAAAATTTGATACTTCAGTGAAGAGTGAAAAGTTTTCACTTTCCTAACGAAAATCTTTCACCAAGTTCATCATATCACTCCCTCCTCATTTGTTTCCAAAGATTCTCTCAATGCTATTGACACTTTAGAGCCAAAATTTTGATAATGCGGCAAAATGCATATCCCGAAGAGATCAGCATTTTGAGTAAATCCAGGTTTGGCGGTAAACATAACATCAAATCCACTGACTCATGAAGGCTGAAAAGCTGACAGCACAGCAAAGTGCATATCTGGATGATGAAAACATGTTGAGTGACACCAAAATTGATTGCAACGTTTTCCTCTTCACCATTGTATCCTTAACCTCCGCAAATTCTAACTTAACGGCAAAGTGCATATCTCAGTGAGATAAGCATTTTAGTAATTTCACATATGATTCCAATTATTTCCTCAAACCAAATGAGCTGTTCCAGCTCACAATCTGATATTGCACTCATTCTCTGAATTCGCGAAGAATTGTGGGTAGAACAACATAGATTTCCAAAGAGTGGCTGAATGCAAGTCAGTCTCTGTTGCCAAAAGTCAGATCTTTTGCCAAGTTTCATAACCAGGTGAGAAAAGCATTTTGAGCAAATCCAGGAGTGTTTCTGACGATTTCCACAAAGATATCTCCAAAAATTTGATGTTTCAGTAAAGAGTGAAAAGTTTTCAGTTTCCAAAAGAAAATCTTTCACCAAGTTCATCATTTCACTCCCTCCCTTTTGTTTCCAAAGATTCTCTCAAGTCTATTGAAACTTTACAGCCAAAACTCTGATAATGCGGCAAACTGCATATCTCGAAGAGATCAGTATTTTCAGTAAATCCAGGTTTGCCGGTAAATATAACATCAAATCCACTGACTCATGTAGGCTGAAAAACGACAGCGCAGCAAAGTGCATATCTGGATGAGGTAAGCATGTTGAGTGACACCAAAATTGATTCCAATAATTTCCTCGTTGCCATTGCATCCTTAAACTACTCAAATTCTAAAATAGCGGCAAAGTGCATATCTCAGTGAGATAAGCATTTTAGTAATTTCACATACGATTCCAATTATGTCCTCAACCCAAATGAGTTGTTCCCTCTCACAATCTGATATTGCACTCATTCTCTGACTGCGCGAAGAATTGTGGATAGAAGAACATAGATTTCCAAAGAGTTGCTGAATGCAACTCAGTCTCTGTTGCCAAACGTCAGATCTTTTGCCAAGTTTCATAACCAGGTGAGAAAAGCATTTTGAGCAAATCCAGGACTGTTTCTGACGATTTCCACAAATATATCTCCAAAAATTTGATATTTCAGTAAAGAGTGAAAAGTTTTAACTGTCAAAAGAAAATCTTTCACCAAGTTCATCACTTCACTCCCTCCTCATTTGTTTCCAAAGATTCTCTCAACGCTATTGACACTTTACAGCCAAAGCTCTGGTAATGCGGCAAACTGCATATCTCGAAGAGATCAGTATTTTGAGTAAAACCAGGTTTGGCGGTAAATATAAAATCAAATCCACTGACTCATGTAGGCTGAAAAATGAAAGCGCAGCAATGTGCATATCTGGATGAGGAAAGCATGTTGTGCGACACCAAAATTGATTCCAATGTTTTCCTCGTTGCCATTGTATCCTTGAACTCCTCAAATTCTAACATAGCGGCAAAGGGCATTTCTCAGTGAGATAAGCATTTTAGTAATTTCACATATGATTCCAATTATTCCCTCAACCCAAATGAGCTGTTCCCTCTCACAATCTGATATTACACTCATTCTCTGACTGCGCGAAGAATTGCGGGTAGAACGACATAGTTTTCAAAAGATTTGCAGAATGCCAGTGTGTCTCTGCTACCAAAAGCCATATCTTTCGCCAAGTTTCATAAATAGATGAGTAAAGCATTTTGATCGAATCCAGGACTGTTTCTGACGATTTCCTCCAAGATATCACCAAAAATTTGATATTTCAGTACAGAGTGAAAAGTTTACACTTTCCAAAAGAAAATCTTTCACCAAGTTCATCAGTTTACGCGCTCCTCATTTGTTTCCAAAGATTCTCTCAAGGCTAGTGACACTTTACAGCCAAAACTCTGATAATGAGGCAACCTGCGTATCGCGAAGACATCAACATTTTGAGTAAATCCAGGTTTGGCGGTAAATATAACATCAAATCCACTGACACATGAAGACTGAAAATCTGGCAGCGCAGCAAAGTGCATATCTGGAAGAGGTAAGCATGTTGAGTGACACCAAAATTGATTCCAATGTTTTCCTCTTTACCGTTGGAACCTTATAGACCACATATTCTGACATAGCGGCAAAGTGCATATCTCAGTGAGATAAGCATTTTAGTAATTTCACATATGATTCCAATTATTTCCTCAACCCAAATGAGCTGTTCCCGCTCACAATCTTATATTGCACTCATTCTCTGACTGCGCGAAGAATTGTGGGTAGAACTTCATAGATTTCCAAAGAGTTGCCAAAAGTCAGATCTTTCGCCAAGTTTCATAACCTGATGAGAAAAGCATTTTGAGCAAATCCAGAACTGTTCCTGACGACTACCACAAACATATCTCCAAAAATTTGATGTTTCAGTAAAGAGTGAAAAGTTTTCAGTTTCCAAAAGAAAATCTTTAACCAAGTTCAACATTTTACTCCCTCCTCATTTGTTTCCAAAGATTCTCTCAATGCTATTGACACTTTACAGCCAAAACTCTGATAATGCGGCAAACTGCATATCTCGAAGAGATCAGTATTTTGAGTAAATCCAGGTTTGGCGGTAAATATAACATCAAATCCAGTGACTCATGTAGGCTGAAAAGCTGACAGCGCAGCAAAGTGCATATCTGGATGAGGTAAGCATGTTGAGTGACACCAATATTGATTCCAATGTTTTCCTCGTTGCCATTGTAACCTTAACCTCCTCAAATTCTAACATAGCGGCAAAGTGCATATCTCAGGGAGATAAGAATTTTAGTAATTTCACATATGATTCCAATTATTTCCTCAAACCAAATGAGCTATTCATGCTCACAATCTGATATTGCACTCATTCTCTGACTGCGCGAAGAATTGTGGGTAGAAGAACATAGATTTCCAAAGAGTTGTGGAATGCCAGTCAGTCTCTGTTGCCAAACGTCAGATCTTACGCCAAGTTTCATAACCTGATGAGAAAAGCATTTTGCGCAAATCCAGAACTGTTTCTGACGATTTTCACAAAGATATCACCAAAAATTTGGCATTTCAGTAATGAGTGAAAAGTTTTCACTTTCCAAAAGAAAATCTTTCACCAAGTTCATCATTTTACACCCTCCTCATTTGTTTCCAAAGACTCTCTCAATGCTATTGACAGTTTACAGCCAAAACTCTGATAATGCGGCAACGTTCATGTCTCGCAGAGATCAGCATTTTGAGTAAATCCAGGTTTGGCGGTAAATATAACATCAAATCCACTGACTCATGAAGGCTGAAACGCTGACAGCGCAGCAAAGTGCATGTCTGGATGAGGTAAGCATGTTGAGTGACACCAAAATTGATTCCAATGTTTTCCCCGTTGCCATTGCATCCTTAAACTCCTCAAATTCTAACTTAGCGGCAAAGTGCATATCTCAGTGAGATAAGCATTTTAGTAATTTCACATATGATTCCAATTATTTCCTCAACCCAAATGAGCTGTTCCCGCTCACGATCTGATATTGAACTCATTCTCTGACTGCGCGAAGAATTGTGGGTAGAACAACATGGATTTCCACAGAGTTGCAAAATGCCAGTGAGTCTCTGCTGCCAAATGCCAGATCTTTCGCCAAGTTTCATAAGTAGATGAGTAAAGCATGTTGATCACATCCAGGACTGTATCTGACGATTTCTCCAAGATATCTCCAAAAATTTGATATTTCAGTAAAGAGTGAAAAGTTCTCAGTTTCCAAAAGAAAATCTTTCACCAAGTTCATCATTTAACTCCCTCCTCACTTCTTTCCAAAGATTCTCTCAATGCTATTGACACTTTACAGCCAACACTCTGAAAATGCGGCAAAATGCATATCCCGAAGAGATCAGCATTTTGAGTAAATCCAGGTTTGGCGGTAAACATAACATCAAATCCACTGACTCATGTAGGCTGAAAAGCTGACAGCACAGCAAAGTCCATATCTGGATGAGGAAAACATGTTGACTGACACCAAAATTGATTGCAATGTTTTCCTCTTCACCATTGTATCCTTCACCTCCACAAATTCTAACTTAACGGCGAAATGCATATCTCAGTGAGATAAGCATTTTAGTAATTTCACATATGATTCCAATTATTTCTTCAAACCAAATGAGCTGTTCCAGCTCATTATCTGATATTTCACTCATTCTCTGACTGTGCGAAGAATTGTGTGTAGAACAACATAGATTTCCAAAGAGTGGCAGAATGCAAGTCAGACTCTGTTGCCAAAAGTCAGATCTTTTGACAAGTTTCATAAACAGGTGAGAAAAGCATTTTGAGCAAATCCAGGACTGTTTCTGACGATTTCCACAAAGATATCTCCAAAAATTTGATATTTCAGTGAAGAGTGAAAAGTTTTCACTTTCCTAACGAAAATCTTTCACCAAGTTCATCATTTCACTCCCTCTTCATTTGTTTCCAAAGATTCTCTCAATGCTATTGACACTTTACAGCCAAAACTTTGATAATGCGGCATAGTGCATATCCCGAAGAGATCAGTATTTTGAGTAAATCCATGTTTGGCGGTAAACATAACATCAAATCCACTGACTCATGTAGGCTGAAAAATGAAAGCGCTGCAAAGTGCATGTCTGGATGAGGTAAGCATGTTGAGTGACACCAAAATTGATTCCAGTGTTTTCTTCGTTGCCATTGTATCCTTAAACTCCTCAAATTCTAACATAGCGGCTAAGGGCATATCTCAGTGAGATAAGCATTTTAGTAATTTCACATATGATTCCAATTATTTCCTCAACCCAAATGAACTGTTCCCGCTCACGATCTGATATTGAACTCATTCTCTGACTGCGCGAAGAATTGTGGGTAGAACAATATAGATTTCCAAAGAGTTGCTAAATGCCAGTGAGTCTCTGCTGCCAAAATCCAGATCTTTCACCAAGTTTCATAAATAGATGAGTAAAGCATTTTGATCAAATCCAGGACTGTTTCTGACGATTTCCACAAACATATCTCCAAAAATTTGATATTTCAGTAAAGAGTGAAAAGTTTTCAGTTTCCAAAAGAAATTCTTACACCAAGTTCACCATTTTACGCGCTCCTCATTTGTTTCCAAAGATTCTCTCAAGGCTAGTGACACTTCACAGCCAAAACTCTGATAATGAGGCAACCTGCATATCGCGAAGACATCAACATTTTGAGTAAATCCAGGTTTGGCGGTAAATATAACATCAAATCCACTGACACATAAAGGCTGAAAAGCTGGCAGCGCAGCAAAGTGCACAATTGGACGAGGTATGCATGTTGAGTGACACCAAAATTGATTCCAATGTTTTCCTCTTTACCGTTGGAACCTTATAGACCACATATTCTGACATAGCGGCAAAGTGCATATCTCAGTGAGATAAGCATTTTAGTAATATCACATATGATTCCAATTATTTCCTCAACCCAAATGCGCTGTTCCCGCTCACAATCTTATATTGCACTCATTCCCTGACTGCGCGAAGAATTGTGGGTAGAACTTCATAGATTTCCGAAGAGTTGCGAATGCCAGTAAGTCTCTGTTGCCAAAAGTCAGATCTTTCGCCAAGTTTCATAACCTGATGAGAAAAGCATTTTGAGCAAATCCAGAACTGTTCCTGACGACTTCCACAAACATATCTCCAAAAATTTGATGTTTCAGTAAAAAGTGAAAAGTTTTCAGTTTCCAAAAGAAAATCTTTAACCAAGTTCATCTTTTCACTCCCTCCTCATTTGTTTCCAAAGATTCTCTCAATGCTATTGACACTTTACAGCCAAAGCTCTGGTAATGCGGCAAACTGCATATCTCGAAGAGATCAGTATTTTGAGTAAATCCAGGTTTGGCGGCAAATATAACATCAAATCCACTGACTCATGTAGGCTGAAAAATGACAGCGCAGCAAAGTGCATAGCTGGATGAGGTAAGCATGTTGAGTGACACCAAAATTGATTCCAATGTTTTCCTCGTTACCACTGTATCCTTAAACTCCTCAAGTTCTACCATAGCGGCAAAGTGCATATCTCAGTGAGATGAGCATTTTAGTAATTTCACATATGATTCCAATTATTTCCTTAACCCAAATGAGCTGTTCCCTCTCACTGTCTGATATTGCACTCATTCTCTGAATGCGCTAAGAATTGTGGGTAGAACAACATAGATTTCCAAAGAGTTGCTGAATGCCAGTGAGTCTCTGCTGACAAAAGCCAGATCTTTCACCAAGTTTCTTAAACAGATGAGTAAAGCATTTTGATCAAATCCAGGACTGTTTCTGACGATTTCCTCCAAGATATCTCCAAAAATTTGATATTTCAGTGAAGAGTGAAAAGTTTTCACTTTCCTAACGAAAATCTTTCACCAAGTTCATCATTTCACTCCCTCTTCATTTGTTTCCAAAGATTCTCTCAATGCTATTGACACTTTACAGCCAAAACTTTGATAATGCGGCATAGTGCATATCCCGAAGAGATCAGTATTTTGAGTAAATCCATGTTTGGCGGTAAACATAACATCAAATCCACTGACTCATGTAGGCTGAAAAATGAAAGCGCTGCAAAGTGCATGTCTGGATGAGGTAAGCATGTTGAGTGACACCAAAATTGATTCCAGTGTTTTCTTCGTTGCCATTGTATCCTTAAACTCCTCAAATTCTAACATAGCGGCTAAGGGCATATCTCAGTGAGATAAGCATTTTAGTAATTTCACATATGATTCCAATTATTTCCTCAACCCAAATGAACTGTTCCCGCTCACGATCTGATATTGAACTCATTCTCTGACTGCGCGAAGAATTGTGGGTAGAACAATATAGATTTCCAAAGAGTTGCTAAATGCCAGTGAGTCTCTGCTGCCAAAATCCAGATCTTTCACCAAGTTTCATAAATAGATGAGTAAAGCATTTTGATCAAATCCAGGACTGTTTCTGACGATTTCCACAAACATATCTCCAAAAATTTGATATTTCAGTAAAGAGTGAAAAGTTTTCAGTTTCCAAAAGAAATTCTTACACCAAGTTCACCATTTTACGCGCTCCTCATTTGTTTCCAAAGATTCTCTCAAGGCTAGTGACACTTCACAGCCAAAACTCTGATAATGAGGCAACCTGCATATCGCGAAGACATCAACATTTTGAGTAAATCCAGGTTTGGCGGTAAATATAACATCAAATCCACTGACACATAAAGGCTGAAAAGCTGGCAGCGCAGCAAAGTGCACAATTGGACGAGGTATGCATGTTGAGTGACACCAAAATTGATTCCAATGTTTTCCTCTTTACCGTTGGAACCTTATAGACCACATATTCTGACATAGCGGCAAAGTGCATATCTCAGTGAGATAAGCATTTTAGTAATATCACATATGATTCCAATTATTTCCTCAACCCAAATGCGCTGTTCCCGCTCACAATCTTATATTGCACTCATTCCCTGACTGCGCGAAGAATTGTGGGTAGAACTTCATAGATTTCCGAAGAGTTGCGAATGCCAGTAAGTCTCTGTTGCCAAAAGTCAGATCTTTCGCCAAGTTTCATAACCTGATGAGAAAAGCATTTTGAGCAAATCCAGAACTGTTCCTGACGACTTCCACAAACATATCTCCAAAAATTTGATGTTTCAGTAAAAAGTGAAAAGTTTTCAGTTTCCAAAAGAAAATCTTTAACCAAGTTCATCTTTTCACTCCCTCCTCATTTGTTTCCAAAGATTCTCTCAATGCTATTGACACTTTACAGCCAAAGCTCTGGTAATGCGGCAAACTGCATATCTCGAAGAGATCAGTATTTTGAGTAAATCCAGGTTTGGCGGCAAATATAACATCAAATCCACTGACTCATGTAGGCTGAAAAATGACAGCGCAGCAAAGTGCATAGCTGGATGAGGTAAGCATGTTGAGTGACACCAAAATTGATTCCAATGTTTTCCTCGTTACCACTGTATCCTTAAACTCCTCAAGTTCTACCATAGCGGCAAAGTGCATATCTCAGTGAGATGAGCATTTTAGTAATTTCACATATGATTCCAATTATTTCCTTAACCCAAATGAGCTGTTCCCTCTCACTGTCTGATATTGCACTCATTCTCTGAATGCGCTAAGAATTGTGGGTAGAACAACATAGATTTCCAAAGAGTTGCTGAATGCCAGTGAGTCTCTGCTGACAAAAGCCAGATCTTTCACCAAGTTTCTTAAACAGATGAGTAAAGCATTTTGATCAAATCCAGGACTGTTTCTGACGATTTCCTCCAAGATATCTCCAAAAATTTTATATTCAGTAAAGAGTGAAAAGTTCTCAGTTTCCAAAAGAAAATCTTTCACCAAGTTCATCATTTCACTCCCTCCTCATTTGTCTCCAAAGATTTTCTCAATGCTATTGACTCTTTACAGCCAAAACTTTGATAATGCGGCAAAGTGCATATCCCGAAGAGATCAGCATTTTGAGGAAATCCAGGTTTGGCGGTAAACGTAACATCAAATCCACTGACTCATGTAGGCTGAAAAGCTGACAGCACAGCAAAGTGCATATCTGGATGATGAAAACATGTTGAGTGACACCAAAATTGATTGCAACGTTTTCCTCTTCACCTTTGTATCCTTAACCTCCTCAAATTCTAACTTAACGGCAAAGTGCATATCTCAGTGAGATAAGCATTTTAGTAATTTCACACATGATTCCAATTATTTCCTCAAACCAAATGAGCTGTTCCAGCTCACAATCTGATATTGCACTCATTCTCTGACTGCGCGAAGAATTGTGGGTAGAACAACATAGATTTCCAAAGAGTGGCTGAATGCAAGTCAGTGTCTATTGCCAAAAGTCAGATCTTTTGCCAAGTTTCATAACCAGGTGAGAAAAGCATTTTGAGCAAATCCAGGACTGTTTCTGACGATTTCCACAAAGATATCTCCAAAAATTTGATGTTTCAGTCGAGAGTGAAAAGTTTCCAGTTTCCAAAAGAAAATCTTTCACCAAGTTCATCATTTCACTTCCTCCTTTTTGTTTCCAAAGATTCTCTCAAGTCTATTGACACTTTACAGCCAAAACTCTGATAATGCGGCAAACTGCACATCTCGAAGAGATCAGTATTTTCAGTAAATCCAGGTTTGGCGGTAAATATAACATCAAATCCATCGACTCATGTAGGCTGAAAAATGACAGCGCAGCAAAGTGCATATCTGGATGAGGTAAGCATGTTGAGTGACACCAAAATTGATTCCAATGTTTTCCTCGTTGCCATTGCATCCTTAAACTCCTCAAATTCTAACGTAGCGGCAAAGTGCATATCTCAGTGAGATAAGCATTTTAGTAATTTCACATATGATTCCAATTATGTCCTCAACCCAAATGAGCTGTTCCCTCTCACAATCTGATATTGCACTCATTCTCTGACTGCGCGAAGAATTGTGGATTGAAGAACATAGATTTCCAAAGAGTGGCTGAATGCAAGTCAGTCTCTGGTGCCAAAAGTCAGATCTTTTGCCAAGTTTCATAACCAGGTGAGAAAAGCATTTTGAGCAATTCCAGGACTGTTTCTGACGATTTCCACAAAGATATCTCCACAAATTTGATATTTCAG
The DNA here is from genome assembly GCF_965287045.1 of Carcharhinus amblyrhynchos. NCBI lineage: Eukaryota > Metazoa > Chordata > Chondrichthyes > Carcharhiniformes > Carcharhinidae > Carcharhinus > Carcharhinus amblyrhynchos. The sequence goes on along the minus strand of NW_027649803.1, from coordinate 469,074 downwards.
TAAAGAGTGAAAAGTTTTCACTGTCCAAAAGAAAATCTTTCACCAAGTTCATCATTTCACTCCCTCCTCATTTGTTTCCAAAGATTCTCTCAATGCTATTGACACTTTACAGCAAAGCTCTGGTAATGCGGCAAACTGCATATCTCGAAGAGATCAGTATTTTGAGTAAATCCAGGTTTGGCGGTAAATATAACATCAAATCCACTGACTCATGTAGGCTGAAAAATGAAAGCAGAGCAAAGTGCATGTCTGGATGAGGTAAGCATGTTGAGTGACACCAAAATTGATTCCAGTGTTTTCTTCGTTGCCATTGTATCCTTAAACACCTCAAATTCTAACGGAGCGGCAAAGTCCATATCTCAGTGAGATAAGCATTTTAGTAATTTCACATATGATTCCAATTATTTCCTCAACCCAAATGAGCTGTTCCCGCTCACGATCTGATATTGAACTCATTCTCTGACTGCGCGAAGAATTGTGGGTAGAACAATATAGATTTCCAAAGAGTTGCTAAATGCCAGTGAGTCTCTGCTGCCAAAAGCCAGATCTTTCACCAAGTTTCATAAATGGATGAGTAAAGCATTTTGATCAAATCCAGGACTGTTTCTGACGATTTCCACAAAGATATCTCCAAAAATTTGATATTTCAGTAAAGAGTGAAAAGTTTTCAGTTTCCAAAAGAAAATCTTTCACCAAGTTCATCATTTCACTCCCTCCTCATTTGTCTCAAAGATTCTCTCAATGCTATTGTCACTTTACAGCCAAAACTCTGATAATGCGGCAAAGTGCATATCCCGAAGAGATCAGCATTTTGAGTAAATCCTGGTTTGGCGGTAAATATAACATCAAATCCAGTGACTCATGTAGTCTGAAAAGCTGACAGCGCAGCAAAGTCCATATCTGGATGGAGTAAGCATGTTGAGTGACACCAAAATTGATTGGAATGTTTTCCTCTTTACCATTGTATCCTTAACCTCCACAAATTCTAACTTAACGGCAAAGTGCATATCTCAGTGAGATAAGCATTTTAGTAATTTCACTTATGATTCCAATTATTTCCTCAAACCAAATGAGCTATTCATGCTCACAATCTGATATTGCACTCATTCTCTGACTGCGCGAAGAATTGTGGGTAGAAGAACATAGATTTCCAAAGAGTTGTGGAATGCCAGTCAGTCTCTGTTGCCAAAAGTCAGATCTTACGCCAAGTTTCATAACCTGATGAGAAAAGCATTTTGCGCAAATCCAGAACTGTTTCTGACGATTTTCACAAAGATATCACCAAAAATTTGGCATTTCAGTAATGAGTGAAAAGTTTTCACTTTCCAAAAGAAAATCTCTCACCAAGTTCATCATTTTACACCCTCCTCAATTGTTTCCAAAGATTCTCTCAATGCTATTGACAGTTTACAGCCAAAACTCTGACAATGCGGCAACGTGCATGTCTCGCAGAGATCAGCATTTTGAGTAAATCCAGGTTTGGCGGTAAATATAACATCAAATCCACTGACTCATGAAGGCTGAAACGCTGACAGCGCAGCAAAGTGCATATCTGGATGAGGTAAGCATGTTGAGTGACACCAAAATTGATTCCAATGTTTTCCTCTATGCCATTGTAACCTTAACCTCCACAAATTCTAACATTGCGGCAAAGTGCATACCTCAGTGAGATAAGCATGTTATTAATTTCACATGTGATTCCAATTGTTTCCTCAACCCAAATGAGCTGTACCCGCTCACAGCCTGATATTGCACTCATTCTCTGACTGCGCGAAGAATTGTGGATAGAACAACATTGATATCCAAAGAGTTGCTGAATGCCAGTCAGTCTCTGTTGCCAAAAGTCAGATCTTTTCCAAGCTTCATAACGAGGTGAGAAAATCATTTGAGCAAATCCAGGACTGTTTCTGACGATTTCCACAAAGATATCTCCAACAATTTGATATTTCAGTAAAGAGTGAAATGTTTTCACTTTCCACCAGAAAATCTTTCACCAAGTTCATCATTTTACTCCCTCCTCATTTGTTTCCAAAGATTCTCTCAATGCTATTGACACTTTACAGCGAAAACTCTGGTAATGCGGCAAACTGCATGTCTCGAAGAGATCAGCATCTTGAGTAAATCCAAGTTTGGCGGTAAATATAACATCAAATCCACTGAATCATGTAGGCTGAAAAATGAAAGCGCAGCAAAGTGCATATCTGGATGAGGAAAGCATGTTGTGCGACACCAAAATTGATTCCAATGTTTTCCTCGTTGCCATTGTATCCTTAAACTCCTCAAATTCTTACATAGCGGCAAAGGGCATATCTCAATGAGATAAGCATTTTAGTAATTTCACATATGATTCCAATTATTTCCTCAACCCAAATGAGCTGTTCCCTCTCACAATCTGATGTTACACTCATTCTCTGACTGCGCGAAGAATTGTGGGTAGAACAACATAGTTTTCAAAAGAGTTGCAGAATGCCAGTGAGTCTCTGCTACCAAAAGCCATATCTTTCGCCAAGTTTCATAAATGGACGAGTAAAGCATTTTGATCAAATCCAGGACTGTTTCTGACGATTTCCTCCAAGATATCTCCAAAAATTTGATATTTCAGTACAGAGTGAAAAGTTTACACTTTCCAAAAGAAAATCTTTCACCAAGTTCATCATTTTACGCGCTCCTCATTTGTTTCCAAAGATTCTCTCAAGTCTGTTGACACTTTACAGCCGAAACTCTGATAATGCGGCAAACTGCATATCTCGAAGAGATCAGTATTTTCAGTAAATCCAGGTTTGGCGGTAAATATAACATCAAATCCACTGACTCATGTAGGCTGAAAAATGACAGCGCAGCAAAGTGCATATCTGGATGAGGTAAGCATGTTGAGTGACACCAAAATTGATTCCAATGTTTTCCTCTTTACCGTTGGAACCTTACAGACCACATATTCTGAATTAGCGGCAAAGTGCATATCTCAGTGAGATAAGCATTTTAGTAATTTCACATATGATTCCAATTATTTCCTCAACCCAAATGAGCTGTTCCCGCTCACAATCTTATATTGCACTCATTCTCTGACTGCGCGAAGAATTGTGGGTAGAACTTCATAGATTTCCGAAGAGTTGCGAATGCCAGTAAGTCTCTGTTGCCAAAAGTCAGATCTTTCGCCAAGTTTCATAACCTGATGAGAAAAGCATTTTGAGCAAATCCAGAACTGTTCCTGACGACTTCCACAAACATATCTCCAAAAATTTGATGTTTCAGTAAAGAGTGAAAAGTTTTCAGTTTCCAAAAGAAAATCTTTAACCAAGTTCAACATTTTACTCCCTCCTCATTTGTTTCCAAAGATTCTCTCAATGCTATTGACACTTTACAGCCAAAACTCTGATAATGCGGCAAAATGCATATCTCGAAGAGATCAGTATTTTGAGTAAATCCAGGTTTGGCGGTAAATATAACATCAAATCCACTGACTCATGTAGGCTGAAAAATGACAGCGCAGCAAAGTGCATATCTGGATGAGGTAAGCATGTTGAGTGACACCAAAATTGATTCCAATGTTTTCCTCGTTGCCATTGTAACCTTAACCTCCTCAAATTCTAACATAGCGGCAAAGTGCATATCTCAGGGAGATAAGAAGTATAGTAATGTCACATATGATTCCAATTATTTCCTCAAACCAAATGAGCTTTTCATGCTCACAACATGATATTGCACTCATTCTCTGACTGCGCGAAGAATTGTGGGTAGAAGAACATAGATTTCCAAAGAGTTGTGGAATGCCAGTCAGTCTCTGTTGCCAAAAGTCAGATCTTACGCCAAGTTTCATAACCTGATGAGAAAAGCATTTTGCGCAAATCCAGAACTGTTTCTGACGATTTTCACAAAGATATCACCAAAAATTTGGCATTCAGTAATGAGTGAAAAGTTTTCACTTTCCAAAAGAAAATCTTTCACCAAGTTCAACATTTTACACCCTCCTCATTTGTTTCCAAAGATTCTCTCAATGCTATTGACAGTTTACAGCCAAAACTCTGATAAGGCGGCAACGCGCATGTCTCGCAGAGATCAGCATTTTGAGTAAATCCAGGTTTGGCGGTAAATATAACATCAAATCCACTGACTCATGAAGGCTGAAACGCTGACAGCGCAGCAAAGTCCATATCTGGATGGAGTAAGCATGTTGAGTGACACCAAAATTGATTGCAATGTTTTCCTCGTTGCAATTGCATCCTTAAACTCCTCAAATTCTAACATAGCGGCAAAGTGCATATCTCAGTGAGATAAGCATTTTAGTAATTTCACATATGATTCCAATTATTTCCTCAACCCAAATGAGCTGTTCCCGCTCACGATCTGATATTGAACTCGTTCTCTGACTGCGCGAAGAATTGTGGGTAGAACAACATGGATTTCCACAGAGTTGCTGAATGCCAGTGAGTCTCTGCTCCCAAATGCCAGATCTTCCGCCAAGTTTCATAAGTAGATGAGTAAAGCATGTTGATCACATCCAGGACTGTATCTGACGATTTCTCCAAGATATCTCCAAAAATTTGATATTTCAGTAAAGAGTGAAAAGTTCTCAGTTTCCAAAAGAAAATCTTTCACCAAGTTCATCATTTAACTCCCTCCTCACTTCTTTCCAAGGATCCCCTCAATTCTATTGACACTTTACAGCCAACACTCTGAAAATGCGGCAAAATGCATATCCCGAAGAGATCAGCATTTTGAGGAAATCCAGGTTTGGCGGTAAACATAACATCAAATCCACTGACTCATGTAGGCTGAAAAGCTGACAGCACAGCAAAGTCCATATCTGGATGAGGAAAATATGTTGAGTGACACCAAAATTGATTGCAATGTATTCCTCTTCACCATTGTATCCTTCACCTCCACAAATTCTAACTTAACGGCAAAGTGCATATCTCAGTGAGATAAGCATTCTAGTAATTTCACATATGATTCCAATTATTTCTTCAAACCAAATGAGCTGTTCCAGCTCATTATCTGATATTTCACTCATTCTCTGACTGCGCGAAGAATTGTGTGTAGAACAACATGGATTTCCAAAGAGTGGCAGAATGCAACTCAGACTCTGTTGCCAAAAGTCAGATCTTTTGCCAAGTTTCATAACCAGCTGAGAAAAGCATTTTGAGCAAATCCAGGACTGTTTCTGACGATTTCCACAAAGATATCTCCAAAACTTTGATGTTTCAGTCAAGAGTGAAAAGTTTCCAGTTTCCAAAAGAAAATCTTTCACCAAGTTCATCATTTCACTTCCTCCTTTTTGTTTCCAAAGATTCTCTCAAGTCTATTGACACTTTACAGCCAAAACTCTGATAATGCGGCAAACTGCATATCTCGAAGAGATCAGTATTTTCAGTAAATCCAGGTTTGGCGGTAAATATAACATCAAATCCACCGACTCATGTAGGCTGAAAAATGACAGCGCAGCAAAGTGCATATCTGGATGAGGTAAGCATGTTGAGTGACACCAAAATTGATTCCAATGTTTTCCTCGTTACCACTGTATCCTTAAACTCCTCAAATTCTACCATAGCGGCAAAGTGCATATCTCAGTGAGATGAGCATTTTAGTAATTTCACATATGATTCTAATTATTTCCTCAACCCAAATGAGCTGTTCCCTCTCACTGTCTGATATTGCACTCATTCTCTGAATGCGCGAAGAATTGTGGGTAGAAGAACATAGATTTCCAAAGAGTTGCTGAATGCCAGTGAGTCTCTGCTGACAAAAGCCAGATCTTTCACCAAGTTTCTTAAACAGATGAGTAAAGCATTTTGATCAAATCCAGGACTGTTTCTGACGATTTCCTCCAAGATATCTCTAAAAATTTTATATTCAGTAAAGAGTGAAAAGTTCTCAGTTTCCAAAAGAAAATCTTTCACCAAGTTCATCATTTCACTCCCTCCTCATTTGTCTCCAAAGATTTTCTCAATGCTATTGACACTTTACAGCCAAAACTTTGATAATGCGGCAAAGTGCATATCCCGAAGAGATCAGCATTTTGAGGAAATCCAGGTTTGGCGGTAAACATAACATCAAATCCACTGACTCATGTAGGCTGAAAAGCTGACAGCACAGCAAAGTGCATATCTGGATGATGAAAACATGTTGAGTGACACCAAAATTGATTGCAACGTTTTCCTCTTCACCATTGTATCCTTAACCTCCTCAAATTCTAACTTAACGGCAAAGTGCATATCTCAGTGAGATAAGCATTTTAGTAATTTCACATATGATTCCAATTATTTCCTCAAACCAAATGAGCTGTTCCAGCTCACAATCTGATATTGCACTCATTCTCTGACTGCGCGAAGAATTGTGGGTAGAACAACATAGATTTCCAAAGAGTGGCTGAATGCAAGTCAGTCTCTATTGCCAAAAGTCAGATCTTTTGCCAAGTTTCATAACCAGGTGAGAAAAGCATTTTGAGCAAATCCAGGACTGTTTCTGACGATTTCCACAAAGATATCTCCAAAAATTTGATGTTTAAGTAAAGAGTGAAAAGTTTTCAGTATCCAAAAGAAAATCTTTCACCAAGTTCATCATTTCACTCCCTCCTTTTTGTTTCCAAAGATTCTCTCAAGTCTATTGACAGTTTACAGCCAAAACTCTGATAATGCGGCAAACTGCATACCTCGAAGAGATCAGTATTTTGAGTAAATCCAGGTTTGGCGGTAAATATAACATCAAATCCACTGAATCATGTAGGCTGAAAAATGAAAGCGCAGCAAAGTGCATATCTGGATGAGGAAAGCATGTTGTGCGACACCAAAATTGATTCCAATGTTTTCCTCGTTGCCATTGTATCCTTGGACTCCTCAAATTCTAACATAGCGGCAAAGGGCATATCTCAGTGAGATAAGCATTTTAGTAATTTCACATATGATTCCAATTATTCCCTCAACCCAAATGAGCTGTTCCCTCTCACAATCTGATATTACACTCATTCTCTGACTGCGCGAAGAATTGCGGGTAGAACAACATAGTTTTCAAAAGAGTTGCAGAATGCCAGTGTGTCTCTGCTACCAAAAGCCATATCTTTCGCCAAGTTTCATAAATAGATGAGTAAAGCATTTTGATCAAATCCAGGACTGTTTCTGACGATTTCGTCCAAGATTTCTCCAAAAATTTGATATTTCAGTACAGAGCGAAAAGTTTACACTTTCCAAAAGAAAATCTTTCACCAAGTTCATCATTTTACGCGCTCCTCATTTGTTTCCAAAGATTCTCTCAAGGCTAGTGACACTTCACAGCCAAAACTCTGATAATGAGGCAACCTGCATATCGCGAAGACATCAACATTTTGAGTAAATCCAGGTTTGGCGGTAAATATAACATCAAATCCACTGACACATAAAGGCTGAAAAGCTGGCAGCGCAGCAAAGTGCACAATTGGACGAGGTATGCATGTTGAGTGACACCAAAATTGATTCCAATGTTTTCCTCTTTACCGTTGGAACCTTATAGACCACATATTCCGACATAGCGGCAAAGTGCATATCTCAGTGAGATAGCATTTTAGTAATATCACATATGATTCCAATTATTTCCTCAACCCAAATGAGCTGTTCCCGCTCACAATCTTATATTGCACTCATTCTCTGACTGCGCGAAGAATTGTGGGTAGAACTTCATAGATTTCCAAAGAGTTGCGAATGCCAGTAAGTCTCTGTTGCCAAAAGTCAGATCTTTCGCCAAGTTTCATAACCTGATGAGAAAAGCATTTTGAGCAAATCCAGAACTGTTCCTGACGACTACAACAAACATATCTCCAAAAATTTGATGTTTCAGTAAAGAGTGAAAAGTTTTCAGTTTCCAAAAGAAAATCTTTAACCAAGTTCAACATTTTACTCCCTCCTCATTTGTTTCCAAAGATTCTCTCAATGCTATTGACACTTTACAGCCAAAACTCTGATAACGCGGCAAACTGCATATCTCGAAGAGATCAGTATTTTGAGTAAATCCAGGTTTGGCGGTAAATATAACATCAAATCCAGTGACGCATGTAGGCTGAAAAGCTGACAGCGCAGCAAAGTGCATATCTGGATGAGGTAAGCATGTTGAGTGACACCAAAATTGATTCCAATGTTTTCCTCGTTGCCATTGTAACCTTAACCTCCTCAAATTCTAACATAGCGGCAAAGTGCATATCTCAGGGAGATAAGAATTTTAGTAATTTCACATATGATTCCAATTATTTCCTCAAACCAAATGAGCTATTCATGCTCACAATCTGATATTGCACTCATTCTCTGACTGCGCGATGAATTGTGGGTAGAAGAACATAGATTTCCAAAGAGTTGTGGAATGCCAGTCAGTCTCTGTTGCCAAACGTCAGATCTTACGCCAAGTTTCATAACCTGATGAGAAAAGCATTTTGCGCAAATCCAGAACTGTTTCTGACGATTTTCACAAAGATATCACCAAAAATTTGGCATTTCAGTAATGAGTGAAAAGTTTTCACTTTCCAAAAGAAAATCTTTCACCAAGTTCATCATTTTACACCCTCCTCATTTGTTTCCAAAGACTCTCTCAATGCTATTGACAGTTTACAGCCAAAACTTTGATAATGCGGCAAAGTGCATATCCCGAAGAGATCAGCTTTTTGAGGAAATCCAGGTTTGGCGGTAAACATAACATCAAATCCACTGACTCATGAAGGCTGAAACGCTGACAGCGCAGCAAAGTGCATGTCTGGATGAGGTAAGCATGTTGAGTGACACCAAAATTGATTCCAATGTTTTCCCCGTTGCCATTGCATCCTTAAACTCCTCAAATTCTAACTTAGCGGCAAAGTGCATATCTCAGTGAGATAAGCATTTTAGTAATTTCACATATGATTCCAATTATTTCCTCAACCCAAATGAGCTGTTCCCGCTCACGATCTGATATTGAACTCATTCTCTGACTGCGCGAAGAATTGTGGGTAGAACAACATGGATTTCCACAGAGTTGCAAAATGCCAGTGAGTCTCTGCTGCCAAATGCCAGATCTTTCGCCAAGTTTCATAAGTAGATGAGTAAAGCATGTTGATCACATCCAGGACTGTATCTGACGATTTCTCCAAGATATCTCCAAAAATTTGATATTTCAGTAAAGAGTGAAAAGTTCTCAGTTTCCAAAAGAAAATCTTTCACCAAGTTCATCATTTAACTCCCTCCTCACTTCTTTCCAAAGATTCTCTCAATGCTATTGACACTTTACAGCCAACACTCTGAAAATGCGGCAAAATGCATATCCCGAAGAGATCAGCATTTTGAGTAAATCCAGGTTTGGCGGTAAACATAACATCAAATCCACTGACTCATGTAGGCTGAAAAGCTGACAGCACAGCAAAGTCCATATCTGGATGAGGAAAACATGTTGACTGACACCAAAATTGATTGCAATGTTTTCCTCTTCACCATTGTATCCTTCACCTCCACAAATTCTAACTTAACGGCGAAATGCATATCTCAGTGAGATAAGCATTTTAGTAATTTCACATATGATTCCAATTATTTCTTCAAACCAAATGAGCTGTTCCAGCTCATTATCTGATATTTCACTCATTCTCTGACTGTGCGAAGAATTGTGTGTAGAACAACATAGATTTCCAAAGAGTGGCAGAATGCAAGTCAGACTCTGTTGCCAAAAGTCAGATCTTTTGACAAGTTTCATAAACAGGTGAGAAAAGCATTTTGAGCAAATCCAGGACTGTTTCTGACGATTTCCACAAAGATATCTCCAAAAATTTGATATTTCAGTGAAGAGTGAAAAGTTTTCACTTTCCTAACGAAAATCTTTCACCAAGTTCATCATTTCACTCCCTCTTCATTTGTTTCCAAAGATTCTCTCAATGCTATTGACACTTTACAGCCAAAACTTTGATAATGCGGCATAGTGCATATCCCGAAGAGATCAGTATTTTGAGTAAATCCAGGTTTGGCGGTAAACATAACATCAAATCCACTGACTCATGTAGGCTGAAAAATGAAAGCGCTGCAAAGTGCATGTCTGGATGAGGTAAGCATGTTGAGTGACACCAAAATTGATTCCAGTGTTTTCTTCGTTGCCATTGTATCCTTAAACTCCTCAAATTCTAACATAGCGGCTAAGGGCATATCTCAGTGAGATAAGCATTTTAGTAATTTCACATATGATTCCAATTATTTCCTCAACCCAAATGAACTGTTCCCGCTCACGATCTGATATTGAACTCATTCTCTGACTGCGCGAAGAATTGTGGGTAGAACAATATAGATTTCCAAAGAGTTGCTAAATGCCAGTGAGTCTCTGCTGCCAAAATCCAGATCTTTCACCAAGTTTCATAAATAGATGAGTAAAGCATTTTGATCAAATCCAGGACTGTTTCTGACGATTTCCACAAACATATCTCCAAAAATTTGATATTTCAGTAAAGAGTGAAAAGTTTTCAGTTTCCAAAAGAAATTCTTACACCAAGTTCACCATTTTACGCGCTCCTCATTTGTTTCCAAAGATTCTCTCAAGGCTAGTGACACTTCACAGCCAAAACTCTGATAATGAGGCAACCTGCATATCGCGAAGACATCAACATTTTGAGTAAATCCAGGTTTGGCGGTAAATATAACATCAAATCCACTGACACATAAAGGCTGAAAAGCTGGCAGCGCAGCAAAGTGCACAATTGGACGAGGTATGCATGTTGAGTGACACCAAAATTGATTCCAATGTTTTCCTCTTTACCGTTGGAACCTTATAGACCACATATTCTGACATAGCGGCAAAGTGCATATCTCAGTGAGATAAGCATTTTAGTAATATCACATATGATTCCAATTATTTCCTCAACCCAAATGCGCTGTTCCCGCTCACAATCTTATATTGCACTCATTCTCTGACTGCGCGAAGAATTGTGGGTAGAACTTCATAGATTTCCGAAGACTTGCGAATGCCAGTAAGTCTCTGTTGCCAAAAGTCAGATCTTTCGCCAAGTTTCATAACCTGATGAGAAAAGCATTTTGAGCAAATCCAGAACTGTTCCTGACGACTTCCACAAACATATCTCCAAAAATTTGATGTTTCAGTAAAAAGTGAAAAGTTTTCAGTTTCCAAAAGAAAATCTTTAACCAAGTTCATCTTTTCACTCCCTCCTCATTTGTTTCCAAAGATTCTCTCAATGCTATTGACACTTTACAGCCAAAGCTCTGGTAATGCGGCAAACTGCATATCTCGAAGAGATCAGTATTTTGAGTAAATCCAGGTTTGGCGGCAAATATAACATCAAATCCACTGACTCATGTAGGCTGAAAAATGACAGCGCAGCAAAGTGCATATCTGGATGAGGTAAGCATGTTGAGTGACACCAAAATTGATTCCAATGTTTTCCTCGTTACCACTGTATCCTTAAACTCCTCAAGTTCTACCATAGCGGCAAAGTGCATATCTCAGTGAGATGAGCATTTTAGTAATTTCACATATGATTCCAATTATTTCCTCAACCCAAATGAGCTGTTCCCTCTCACTGTCTGATATTGCACTCATTCTCTGAATGCGCTAAGAATTGTGGGTAGAACAACATAGATTTCCAAAGAGTTGCTGAATGCCAGTGAGTCTCTGCTGACAAAAGCCAGATCTTTCACCAAGTTTCTTAAACAGATGAGTAAAGCATTTTGATCAAATCCAGGACTGTTTCTGACGATTTCCTCCAAGATATCTCCAAAAATTTTATATTCAGTAAAGAGTGAAAAGTTCTCAGTTTCCAAAAGAAAATCTTTCACCAAGTTCATCATTTCACTCCCTCCTCATTTGTCTCCAAAGATTTTCTCAATGCTATTGACTCTTTACAGCCAAAACTTTGATAATGCGGCAAAGTGCATATCCCGAAGAGATCAGCATTTTGAGGAAATCCAGGTTTGGCGGTAAACGTAACATCAAATCCACTGACTCATGTAGGCTGAAAAGCTGACAGCACAGCAAAGTGCATATCTGGATGATGAAAACATGTTGAGTGACACCAAAATTGATTGCAACGTTTTCCTCTTCACCTTTGTATCCTTAACCTCCTCAAATTCTAACTTAACGGCAAAGTGCATATCTCAGTGAGATAAGCATTTTAGTAATTTCACACATGATTCCAATTATTTCCTCAAACCAAATGAGCTGTTCCAGCTCACAATCTGATATTGCACTCATTCTCTGACTGCGCGAAGAATTGTGGGTAGAACAACATAGATTTCCAAAGAGTGGCTGAATGCAAGTCAGTGTCTATTGCCAAAAGTCAGATCTTTTGCCAAGTTTCATAACCAGGTGAGAAAAGCATTTTGAGCAAATCCAGGACTGTTTCTGACGATTTCCACAAAGATATCTCCAAAAATTTGATGTTTCAGTCGAGAGTGAAAAGTTTCCAGTTTCCAAAAGAAAATCTTTCACCAAGTTCATCATTTCACTTCCTCCTTTTTGTTTCCAAAGATTCTCTCAAGTCTATTGAAACTTTACAGCCAAAACTCTGATAATGCGGCAAACTGCACATCTCGAAGAGATCAGTATTTTCAGTAAATCCAGGTTTGGCGGTAAATATAACATCAAATCCATCGACTCATGTAGGCTGAAAAATGACAGCGCAGCAAAGTGCATATCTGGATGAGGTAAGCATGTTGAGTGACACCAAAATTGATTCCAATGTTTTCCTCGTTGCCATTGCATCCTTAAACTCCTCAAATTCTAACGTAGCGGCAAAGTGCATATCTCAGTGAGATAAGCATTTTAGTAATTTCACATATGATTCCAATTATGTCCTCAACCCAAATGAGCTGTTCCCTCTCACAATCTGATATTGCACTCATTCTCTGACTGCGCGAAGAATTGTGGATTGAAGAACATAGATTTCCAAAGAGTGGCTGAATGCAAGTCAGTCTCTGGTGCCAAAAGTCAGATCTTTTGCCAAGTTTCATAACCAGGTGAGAAAAGCATTTTGAGCAATTCCAGGACTGTTTCTGACGATTTCCACAAAGATATCTCCACAAATTTGATATTTCAGTAAAGAGTGAAAAGTTTTCACTGTCCAAAAGAAAATCTTTCACCAAGTTCATCATTTCACTCCCTCCTCATTTGTTTCCAAAGATTCTCTCAATGCTATTGACACTTTACAGCAAAGCTCTGGTAATGCGGCAAACTGCATATCTCGAAGAGATCAGTATTTTGAGTAAATCCAGGTTTGGCGGTAAATATAACATCAAATCCACTGACTCATGTAGGCTGAAAAATGAAAGCAGAGCAAAGTGCATGTCTGGATGAGGTAAGCATGTTGAGTGACACCAAAATTGATTCCAGTGTTTTCTTCGTTGCCATTGTATCCTTAAACACCTCAAATTCTAACGGAGCGGCAAAGTCCATATCTCAGTGAGATAAGCATTTTAGTAATTTCACATATGATTCCAATTATTTCCTCAACCCAAATGAGCTGTTCCCGCTCACGATCTGATATTGAACTCATTCTCTGACTGCGCGAAGAATTGTGGGTAGAACAATATAGATTTCCAAAGAGTTGCTAAATGCCAGTGAGTCTCTGCTGCCAAAAGCCAGATCTTTCACCAAGTTTCATAAATGGATGAGTAAAGCATTTTGATCAAATCCAGGACTGTTTCTGACGATTTCCACAAAGATATCTCCAAAAATTTGATATTTCAGTAAAGAGTGAAAAGTTTTCAGTTTCCAAAAGAAAATCTTTCACCAAGTTCATCATTTCACTCCCTCCTCATTTGTCTCAAAGATTCTCTCAATGCTATTGTCACTTTACAGCCAAAACTCTGATAATGCGGCAAAGTGCATATCCCGAAGAGATCAGCATTTTGAGTAAATCCTGGTTTGGCGGTAAATATAACATCAAATCCAGTGACTCATGTAGTCTGAAAAGCTGACAGCGCAGCAAAGTCCATATCTGGATGGAGTAAGCATGTTGAGTGACACCAAAATTGATTCCAATGTTTTCCTCTTTACCATTGTATCCTTAACCTCCACAAATTCTAACTTAACGGCAAAGTGCATATCTCAGTGAGATAAGCATTTTAGTAATTTCACTTATGATTCCAATTATTTCCTCAAACCAAATGAGCTATTCATGCTCACAATCTGATATTGCACTCATTCTCTGACTGCGCGAAGAATTGTGGGTAGAAGAACATAGATTTCCAAAGAGTTGTGGAATGCCAGTCAGTCTCTGTTGCCAAAAGTCAGATCTTACGCCAAGTTTCATAACCTGATGAGAAAAGCATTTTGCGCAAATCCAGAACTGTTTCTGACGATTTTCACAAAGATATCACCAAAAATTTGGCATTTCAGTAATGAGTGAAAAGTTTTCACTTTCCAAAAGAAAATCTCTCACCAAGTTCATCATTTTACACCCTCCTCAATTGTTTCCAAAGATTCTCTCAATGCTATTGACAGTTTACAGCCAAAACTCTGACAATGCGGCAACGTGCATGTCTCGCAGAGATCAGCATTTTGAGTAAATCCAGGTTTGGCGGTAAATATAACATCAAATCCACTGACTCATGAAGGCTGAAACGCTGACAGCGCAGCAAAGTGCATATCTGGATGAGGTAAGCATGTTGAGTGACACCAAAATTGATTCCAATGTTTTCCTCTATGCCATTGTAACCTTAACCTCCACAAATTCTAACATTGCGGCAAAGTGCATACCTCAGTGAGATAAGCATGTTATTAATTTCACATGTGATTCCAATTGTTTCCTCAACCCAAATGAGCTGTACCCGCTCACAGCCTGATATTGCACTCATTCTCTGACTGCGCGAAGAATTGTGGATAGAACAACATTGATATCCAAAGAGTTGCTGAATGCCAGTCAGTCTCTGTTGCCAAAAGTCAGATCTTTTCCAAGCTTCATAACGAGGTGAGAAAATCATTTGAGCAAATCCAGGACTGTTTCTGACGATTTCCACAAAGATATCTCCAACAATTTGATATTTCAGTAAAGAGTGAAATGTTTTCACTTTCCACCAGAAAATCTTTCACCAAGTTCATCATTTTACTCCCTCCTCATTTGTTTCCAAAGATTCTCTCAATGCTATTGACACTTTACAGCCAAAACTCTGGTAATGCGGCAAACTGCATGTCTCGAAGAGATCAGCATCTTGAGTAAATCCAAGTTTGGCGGTAAATATAACATCAAATCCACTGAATCATGTAGGCTGAAAAATGAAAGCGCAGCAAAGTGCATATCTGGATGAGGAAAGCATGTTGTGCGACACCAAAATTGATTCCAATGTTTTCCTCGTTGCCATTGTATCCTTAAACTCCTCAAATTCTTACATAGCGGCAAAGGGCATATCTCAATGAGATAAGCATTTTAGTAATTTCACATATGATTCCAATTATTTCCTCAACCCAAATGAGCTGTTCCCTCTCACAATCTGATGTTACACTCATTCTCTGACTGCGCGAAGAATTGTGGGTAGAACAACATAGTTTTCAAAAGAGTTGCAGAATGCCAGTGAGTCTCTGCTACCAAAAGCCATATCTTTCGCCAAGTTTCATAAATGGACGAGTAAAGCATTTTGATCAAATCCAGGACTGTTTCTGACGATTTCCTCCAAGATATCTCCAAAAATTTGATATTTCAGTACAGAGTGAAAAGTTTACACTTTCCAAAAGAAAATCTTTCACCAAGTTCATCATTTTACGCGCTCCTCATTTGTTTCCAAAGATTCTCTCAAGTCTGTTGACACTTTACAGCCGAAACTCTGATAATGCGGCAAACTGCATATCTCGAAGAGATCAGTATTTTCAGTAAATCCAGGTTTGGCGGTAAATATAACATCAAATCCACTGACTCATGTAGGCTGAAAAATGACAGCGCAGCAAAGTGCATATCTGGATGAGGTAAGCATGTTGAGTGACACCAAAATTGATTCCAATGTTTTCCTCTTTACCGTTGGAACCTTACAGACCACATATTCTGAATTAGCGGCAAAGTGCATATCTCAGTGAGATAAGCATTTTAGTAATTTCACATATGATTCCAATTATTTCCTCAACCCAAATGAGCTGTTCCCGCTCACAATCTTATATTGCACTCATTCTCTGACTGCGCGAAGAATTGTGGGTAGAACTTCATAGATTTCCGAAGAGTTGCGAATGCCAGTAAGTCTCTGTTGCCAAAAGTCAGATCTTTCGCCAAGTTTCATAACCTGATGAGAAAAGCATTTTGAGCAAATCCAGAACTGTTCCTGACGACTTCCACAAACATATCTCCAAAAATTTGATGTTTCAGTAAAGAGTGAAAAGTTTTCAGTTTCCAAAAGAAAATCTTTAACCAAGTTCAACATTTTACTCCCTCCTCATTTGTTTCCAAAGATTCTCTCAATGCTATTGACACTTTACAGCCAAAACTCTGATAATGCGGCAAACTGCATATCTCGAAGAGATCAGTATTTTGAGTAAATCCAGGTTTGGCGGTAAATATAACATCAAATCCACTGACTCATGTAGGCTGAAAAATGACAGCGCAGCAAAGTGCATATCTGGATGAGGTAAGCATGTTGAGTGACACCAAAATTGATTCCAATGTTTTCCTCGTTGCCATTGTAACCTTAACCTCCTCAAATTCTAACATAGCGGCAAAGTGCATATCTCAGGGAGATAAGAAGTATAGTAATGTCACATATGATTCCAATTATTTCCTCAAACCAAATGAGCTTTTCATGCTCACAACATGATATTGCACTCATTCTCTGACTGCGCGAAGAATTGTGGGTAGAAGAACATAGATTTCCAAAGAGTTGTGGAATGCCAGTCAGTCTCTGTTGCCAAAAGTCAGATCTTACGCCAAGTTTCATAACCTGATGAGAAAAGCATTTTGCGCAAATCCAGAACTGTTTCTGACGATTTTCACAAAGATATCACCAAAAATTTGGCATTCAGTAATGAGTGAAAAGTTTTCACTTTCCAAAAGAAAATCTTTCACCAAGTTCAACATTTTACACCCTCCTCATTTGTTTCCAAAGATTCTCTCAATGCTATTGACAGTTTACAGCCAAAACTCTGATAAGGCGGCAACGCGCATGTCTCGCAGAGATCAGCATTTTGAGTAAATCCAGGTTTGGCGGTAAATATAACATCAAATCCACTGACTCATGAAGGCTGAAACGCTGACAGCGCAGCAAAGTCCATATCTGGATGGAGTAAGCATGTTGAGTGACACCAAAATTGATTGCAATGTTTTCCTCGTTGCAATTGCATCCTTAAACTCCTCAAATTCTAACATAGCGGCAAAGTGCATATCTCAGTGAGATAAGCATTTTAGTAATTTCACATATGATTCCAATTATTTCCTCAACCCAAATGAGCTGTTCCCGCTCACGATCTGATATTGAACTCGTTCTCTGACTGCGCGAAGAATTGTGGGTAGAACAACATGGATTTCCACAGAGTTGCTGAATGCCAGTGAGTCTCTGCTCCCAAATGCCAGATCTTCCGCCAAGTTTCATAAGTAGATGAGTAAAGCATGTTGATCACATCCAGGACTGTATCTGACGATTTCTCCAAGATATCTCCAAAAATTTGATATTTCAGTAAAGAGTGAAAAGTTCTCAGTTTCCAAAAGAAAATCTTTCACCAAGTTCATCATTTAACTCCCTCCTCACTTCTTTCCAAGGATCCCCTCAATTCTATTGACACTTTACAGCCAACACTCTGAAAATGCGGCAAAATGCATATCCCGAAGAGATCAGCATTTTGAGGAAATCCAGGTTTGGCGGTAAACATAACATCAAATCCACTGACTCATGTAGGCTGAAAAGCTGACAGCACAGCAAAGTCCATATCTGGATGAGGAAAATATGTTGAGTGACACCAAAATTGATTGCAATGTATTCCTCTTCACCATTGTATCCTTCACCTCCACAAATTCTAACTTAACGGCAAAGTGCATATCTCAGTGAGATAAGCATTCTAGTAATTTCACATATGATTCCAATTATTTCTTCAAACCAAATGAGCTGTTCCAGCTCATTATCTGATATTTCACTCATTCTCTGACTGCGCGAAGAATTGTGTGTAGAACAACATGGATTTCCAAAGAGTGGCAGAATGCAACTCAGACTCTGTTGCCAAAAGTCAGATCTTTTGCCAAGTTTCATAACCAGCTGAGAAAAGCATTTTGAGCAAATCCAGGACTGTTTCTGACGATTTCCACAAAGATATCTCCAAAACTTTGATGTTTCAGTCAAGAGTGAAAAGTTTCCAGTTTCCAAAAGAAAATCTTTCACCAAGTTCATCATTTCACTTCCTCCTTTTTGTTTCCAAAGATTCTCTCAAGTCTATTGACACTTTACAGCCAAAACTCTGATAATGCGGCAAACTGCATATCTCGAAGAGATCAGTATTTTCAGTAAATCCAGGTTTGGCGGTAAATATAACATCAAATCCACCGACTCATGTAGGCTGAAAAATGACAGCGCAGCAAAGTGCATATCTGGATGAGGTAAGCATGTTGAGTGACACCAAAATTGATTCCAATGTTTTCCTCGTTACCACTGTATCCTTAAACTCCTCAAATTCTACCATAGCGGCAAAGTGCATATCTCAGTGAGATGAGCATTTTAGTAATTTCACATATGATTCTAATTATTTCCTCAACCCAAATGAGCTGTTCCCTCTCACTGTCTGATATTGCACTCATTCTCTGAATGCGCGAAGAATTGTGGGTAGAAGAACATAGATTTCCAAAGAGTTGCTGAATGCCAGTGAGTCTCTGCTGACAAAAGCCAGATCTTTCACCAAGTTTCTTAAACAGATGAGTAAAGCATTTTGATCAAATCCAGGACTGTTTCTGACGATTTCCTCCAAGATATCTCTAAAAATTTTATATTCAGTAAAGAGTGAAAAGTTCTCAGTTTCCAAAAGAAAATCTTTCACCAAGTTCATCATTTCACTCCCTCCTCATTTGTCTCCAAAGATTTTCTCAATGCTATTGACACTTTACAGCCAAAACTTTGATAATGCGGCAAAGTGCATATCCCGAAGAGATCAGCATTTTGAGGAAATCCAGGTTTGGCGGTAAACATAACATCAAATCCACTGACTCATGTAGGCTGAAAAGCTGACAGCACAGCAAAGTGCATATCTGGATGATGAAAACATGTTGAGTGACACCAAAATTGATTGCAACGTTTTCCTCTTCACCATTGTATCCTTAACCTCCTCAAATTCTAACTTAACGGCAAAGTGCATATCTCAGTGAGATAAGCATTTTAGTAATTTCACATATGATTCCAATTATTTCCTCAAACCAAATGAGCTGTTCCAGCTCACAATCTGATATTGCACTCATTCTCTGACTGCGCGAAGAATTGTGGGTAGAACAACATAGATTTCCAAAGAGTGGCTGAATGCAAGTCAGTCTCTATTGCCAAAAGTCAGATCTTTTGCCAAGTTTCATAACCAGGTGAGAAAAGCATTTTGAGCAAATCCAGGACTGTTTCTGACGATTTCCACAAAGATATCTCCAAAAATTTGATGTTTAAGTAAAGAGTGAAAAGTTTTCAGTATCCAAAAGAAAATCTTTCACCAAGTTCATCATTTCACTCCCTCCTTTTTGTTTCCAAAGATTCTCTCAAGTCTATTGACAGTTTACAGCCAAAACTCTGATAATGCGGCAAACTGCATACCTCGAAGAGATCAGTATTTTGAGTAAATCCAGGTTTGGCGGTAAATATAACATCAAATCCACTGAATCATGTAGGCTGAAAAATGAAAGCGCAGCAAAGTGCATATCTGGATGAGGAAAGCATGTTGTGCGACACCAAAATTGATTCCAATGTTTTCCTCGTTGCCATTGTATCCTTGGACTCCTCAAATTCTAACATAGCGGCAAAGGGCATATCTCAGTGAGATAAGCATTTTAGTAATTTCACATATGATTCCAATTATTCCCTCAACCCAAATGAGCTGTTCCCTCTCACAATCTGATATTACACTCATTCTCTGACTGCGCGAAGAATTGCGGGTAGAACAACATAGTTTTCAAAAGAGTTGCAGAATGCCAGTGTGTCTCTGCTACCAAAAGCCATATCTTTCGCCAAGTTTCATAAATAGATGAGTAAAGCATTTTGATCAAATCCAGGACTGTTTCTGACGATTTCGTCCAAGATTTCTCCAAAAATTTGATATTTCAGTACAGAGCGAAAAGTTTACACTTTCCAAAAGAAAATCTTTCACCAAGTTCATCATTTTACGCGCTCCTCATTTGTTTCCAAAGATTCTCTCAAGGCTAGTGACACTTCACAGCCAAAACTCTGATAATGAGGCAACCTGCATATCGCGAAGACATCAACATTTTGAGTAAATCCAGGTTTGGCGGTAAATATAACATCAAATCCACTGACAGATGAAGGCTGAAAAGCTGGCAGCGCAGCAAAGTGCACAATTGGACGAGGTATGCATGTTGAGTGACACCAAAATTGATTCCAATGTTTTCCTCTTTACCGTTGGAACCTTATAGACCACATATTCCGACATAGCGGCAAAGTGCATATCTCAGTGAGATAGCATTTTAGTAATATCACATATGATTCCAATTATTTCCTCAACCCAAATGAGCTGTTCCCGCTCACAATCTTATATTGCACTCATTCTCTGACTGCGCGAAGAATTGTGGGTAGAACTTCATAGATTTCCAAAGAGTTGCGAATGCCAGTAAGTCTCTGTTGCCAAAAGTCAGATCTTTCGCCAAGTTTCATAACCTGATGAGAAAAGCATTTTGAGCAAATCCAGAACTGTTCCTGACGACTACAACAAACATATCTCCAAAAATTTGATGTTTCAGTAAAGAGTGAAAAGTTTTCAGTTTCCAAAAGAAAATCTTTAACCAAGTTCAACATTTTACTCCCTCCTCATTTGTTTCCAAAGATTCTCTCAATGCTATTGACACTTTACAGCCAAAACTCTGATAACGCGGCAAACTGCATATCTCGAAGAGATCAGTATTTTGAGTAAATCCAGGTTTGGCGGTAAATATAACATCAAATCCAGTGACGCATGTAGGCTGAAAAGCTGACAGCGCAGCAAAGTGCATATCTGGATGAGGTAAGCATGTTGAGTGACACCAAAATTGATTCCAATGTTTTCCTCGTTGCCATTGTAAGCTTAACCTCCTCAAATTCTAACATAGCGGCAAAGTGCATATCTCAGGGAGATAAGAATTTTAGTAATTTCACATATGATTCCAATTATTTCCTCAAACCAAATGAGCTATTCATGCTCACAATCTGATATTGCACTCATTCTCTGACTGCGCGATGAATTGTGGGTAGAAGAACATAGATTTCCAAAGAGTTGTGGAATGCCAGTCAGTCTCTGTTGCCAAACGTCAGATCTTACGCCAAGTTTCATAACCTGATGAGAAAAGCATTTTGCGCAAATCCAGAACTGTTTCTGACGATTTTCACAAAGATATCACCAAAAATTTGGCATTTCAGTAATGAGTGAAAAGTTTTCACTTTCCAAAAGAAAATCTTTCACCAAGTTCATCATTTTACACCCTCCTCATTTGTTTCCAAAGACTCTCTCAATGCTATTGACAGTTTACAGCCAAAACTTTGATAATGCGGCAAAGTGCATATCCCGAAGAGATCAGCTTTTTGAGGAAATCCAGGTTTGGCGGTAAACATAACATCAAATCCACTGACTCATGTATGCTGAAAAGCTGACAGCACAGCAAAGTGCATATCTGGATGATGAAAACATGTTGAGTGACACCAAATTTGATTGCAACGTTTTCCTCTTCACCATTGTATCCTTAACCTCCACAAATTCTAATTTAACGGCAAAGTGCATATCTCAGTGAGATAAGCATTTTAGTAATTTCACATATGATTCCAATTATTTCCTCAAACCAAATGAGCTGTTCCAGCTCACATTCTGATATTGCGCTCATTCTCTGACTGCGCGTAGAATTGTGGGTAGAACAACATAGATTTCCAAAGAGTGGCTGAATGCAAGTCAGTCTCTGTTGCCAAAAGTCAGATCTTTTGCCAAGTTTCATAACCAGGTGAGAAAAGCATTTTGAGCAAATCCAGGACTGTTTCTGACGATTTCCACAAAGATATCTCCAAAAATTTGATGTTTAAGTAAAGAGTGAAAAGTTTTCAGTATCCAAAAGAAAATTTTTCACCAAGTTCATCATTTCACTCCCTCCTTTTTGTTTCCAAAGATTCTCTCAAGTCTATTGACAGTTTACAGCCAAAACTCTGATAATGCGGCAAACTGCATACCTCGAAGAGATCAGTATTTTGAGTAAATCCAGGTTTGGCGGTAAATATAACATCAAATCCACTGACTCATGTAGGCTGAAAAATGAAAGCGCAGCAAAGTGCATATCTGGATGAGGAAAGCATGTTGTGCGACACCAAAATTGATTCCAATGTTTTCCTCGTTGCCATTGTATCCTTGGACTCCTCAAATTCTAACATAGCGGCAAAGGGCATATCTCAGTGAGATAAGCATTTTAGTAATTTCACATATGATTCCAATTATTCCCTCAACCCAAATGAGCTGTTCCCTCTCACAATCTGATATTACACTCATTCTCTGACTGCGCGAAGAATTGCGGGTAGAACAGCATAGTTTTCAAAAGAGTTGCAGAATGCCAGTGTGTCTCTGCTACCAAAAGCCATATCTTTCGCCAAGTTTCATAAATAGATGAGTAAAGCATTTTGATCAAATCCAGGACTGTTTCTGACGATTTCGTCCAAGATTTCTCCAAAAATTTGATATTTCAGTACAGAGCGACAAGTTTACACTTTCCAAAAGAAAATCTTTCACCAAGTTCATCATTTTACGCGCTCCTCATTTGTTTCCAAAGATTCTCTCAAGGCTAGTGACACTTCACAGCCAAAACTCTGATAATGAGGCAACCTGCATATCGCGAAGACATCAACATTTTGAGTAAATCCAGGTTTGGCGGTAAATATAACATCAAATCCACTGACACATAAAGGCTGAAAAGCTGGCAGCGCAGCAAAGTGCACAATTGGACGAGGTATGCATGTTGAGTGACACCAAAATTGATTCCAATGTTTTCCTCTTTACCGTTGGAACCTTATAGACCACATATTCCGACATAGCGGCAAAGTGCATATCTCAGTGAGATAGCATTTTAGTAATATCACATATGATTCCAATTATTTCCTCAACCCAAATGAGCTGTTCCCGCTCACAATCTTATATTGCACTCATTCTCTGACTGCGCGAAGAATTGTGGGTAGAACTTCATAGATTTCCAAAGAGTTGCGAATGCCAGTAAGTCTCTGTTGCCAAAAGTCAGATCTTTCGCCAAGTTTCATAACCTGATGAGAAAAGCATTTTGAGCAAATCCAGAACTGTTCCTGACGACTACCACAAACATATCTCCAAAAATTTGATGTTTCAGTAAAGAGTGAAAAGTTTTCAGTTTCCAAAAGAAAATCTTTAACCAAGTTCAACATTTTACTCCCTCCTCATTTGTTTCCAAAGATTCTCTCAATGCTATTGACACTTTACAGCCAAAACTCTGATAATGCGGCAAACTGCATATCTCGAAGAGATCAGTATTTTGAGTAAATCCAGGTTTGGCGGTAAATATAACATCAAATCCAGTGACTCATGTAGGCTGAAAAGCTGACAGCGCAGCAAAGTGCATATCTGGATGAGGTAAGCATGTTGAGTGACACCAATATTGATTCCAATGTTTTCCTCGTTGCCATTGTAACCTTAACCTCCTCAAATTCTAACATAGCGGCAAAGTGCATATCTCAGGGAGATAAGAATTTTAGTAATTTCACATATGATTCCAATTATTTCCTCAAACCAAATGAGCTATTCATGCTCACAATCTGATATTGCACTCATTCTCTGACTGCGCGAAGAATTGTGGGTAGAAGAACATAGATTTCCAAAGAGTTGTGGAATGCCAGTCAGTCTCTGTTGCCAAACGTCAGATCTTACGCCAAGTTTCATAACCTGATGAGAAAAGCATTTTGCGCAAATCCAGAACTGTTTCTGACGATTTTCACAAAGATATCACCAAAAATTTGGCATTTCAGTAATGAGTGAAAAGTTTTCACTTTCCAAAAGAAAATCTTTCACCAAGTTCATCATTTTACACCCTCCTCATTTGTTTCCAAAGACTCTCTCAATGCTATTGACAGTTTACAGCCAAAACTTTGATAATGCGGCAAAGTGCATATCCCGAAGAGATCAGCTTTTTGAGGAAATCCAGGTTTGGCGGTAAACATAACATCAAATCCACTGACTCATGTATGCTGAAAAGCTGACAGCACAGCAAAGTGCATATCTGGATGATGAAAACATGTTGAGTGACACCAAATTTGATTGCAACGTTTTCCTCTTCACCATTGTATCCTTAACCTCCACAAATTCTAATTTAACGGCAAAGTGCATATCTCAGTGAGATAAGCATTTTAGTAATTTCACATATGATTCCAATTATTTCC
This sequence comes from Carcharhinus amblyrhynchos, assembly GCF_965287045.1. Classification (NCBI taxonomy): domain Eukaryota; kingdom Metazoa; phylum Chordata; class Chondrichthyes; order Carcharhiniformes; family Carcharhinidae; genus Carcharhinus; species Carcharhinus amblyrhynchos. The sequence continues at coordinate 444,586 of NW_027649803.1, read as the reverse complement.
TCAAACCAAATGAGCTGTTCCAGCTCACATTCTGATATTGCGCTCATTCTCTGACTGCGCGTAGAATTGTGGGTAGAACAACATAGATTTCCAAAGAGTGGCTGAATGCAAGTCAGTCTCTGTTGCCAAAAGTCAGATCTTTTGCCAAGTTTCATAACCAGGTGAGAAAAGCATTTTGAGCAAATCCAGGACTGTTTCTGACGATTTCCACAAAGATATCTCCAAAAATTTGATGTTTAAGTAAAGAGTGAAAAGTTTTCAGTATCCAAAAGAAAATTTTTCACCAAGTTCATCATTTCACTCCCTCCTTTTTGTTTCCAAAGATTCTCTCAAGTCTATTGACAGTTTACAGCCAAAACTCTGATAATGCGGCAAACTGCATACCTCGAAGAGATCAGTATTTTGAGTAAATCCAGGTTTGGCGGTAAATATAACATCAAATCCACTGACTCATGTAGGCTGAAAAATGAAAGCGCAGCAAAGTGCATATCTGGATGAGGAAAGCATGTTGTGCGACACCAAAATTGATTCCAATGTTTTCCTCGTTGCCATTGTATCCTTGGACTCCTCAAATTCTAACATAGCGGCAAAGGGCATATCTCAGTGAGATAAGCATTTTAGTAATTTCACATATGATTCCAATTATTCCCTCAACCCAAATGAGCTGTTCCCTCTCACAATCTGATATTACACTCATTCTCTGACTGCGCGAAGAATTGCGGGTAGAACAGCATAGTTTTCAAAAGAGTTGCAGAATGCCAGTGTGTCTCTGCTACCAAAAGCCATATCTTTCGCCAAGTTTCATAAATAGATGAGTAAAGCATTTTGATCAAATCCAGGACTGTTTCTGACGATTTCGTCCAAGATTTCTCCAAAAATTTGATATTTCAGTACAGAGCGAAAAGTTTACACTTTCCAAAAGAAAATCTTTCACCAAGTTCATCATTTTACGCGCTCCTCATTTGTTTCCAAAGATTCTCTCAAGGCTAGTGACACTTCACAGCCAAAACTCTGATAATGAGGCAACCTGCATATCGCGAAGACATCAACATTTTGAGTAAATCCAGGTTTGGCGGTAAATATAACATCAAATCCACTGACACATAAAGGCTGAAAAGCTGGCAGCGCAGCAAAGTGCACAATTGGACGAGGTATGCATGTTGAGTGACACCAAAATTGATTCCAATGTTTTCCTCTTTACCGTTGGAACCTTATAGACCACATATTCCGACATAGCGGCAAAGTGCATATCTCAGTGAGATAGCATTTTAGTAATATCACATATGATTCCAATTATTTCCTCAACCCAAATGAGCTGTTCCCGCTCACAATCTTATATTGCACTCATTCTCTGACTGCGCGAAGAATTGTGGGTAGAACTTCATAGATTTCCAAAGAGTTGCGAATGCCAGTAAGTCTCTGTTGCCAAAAGTCAGATCTTTCGCCAAGTTTCATAACCTGATGAGAAAAGCATTTTGAGCAAATCCAGAACTGTTCCTGACGACTACCACAAACATATCTCCAAAAATTTGATGTTTCAGTAAAGAGTGAAAAGTTTTCAGTTTCCAAAAGAAAATCTTTAACCAAGTTCAACATTTTACTCCCTCCTCATTTGTTTCCAAAGATTCTCTCAATGCTATTGACACTTTACAGCCAAAACTCTGATAATGCGGCAAACTGCATATCTCGAAGAGATCAGTATTTTGAGTAAATCCAGGTTTGGCGGTAAATATAACATCAAATCCAGTGACTCATGTAGGCTGAAAAGCTGACAGCGCAGCAAAGTGCATATCTGGATGAGGTAAGCATGTTGAGTGACACCAATATTGATTCCAATGTTTTCCTCGTTGCCATTGTAACCTTAACCTCCTCAAATTCTAACATAGCGGCAAAGTGCATATCTCAGGGAGATAAGAATTTTAGTAATTTCACATATGATTCCAATTATTTCCTCAAACCAAATGAGCTATTCATGCTCACAATCTGATATTGCACTCATTCTCTGACTGCGCGAAGAATTGTGGGTAGAAGAACATAGATTTCCAAAGAGTTGTGGAATGCCAGTCAGTCTCTGTTGCCAAACGTCAGATCTTACGCCAAGTTTCATAACCTGATGAGAAAAGCATTTTGCGCAAATCCAGAACTGTTTCTGACGATTTTCACAAAGATATCACCAAAAATTTGGCATTTCAGTAATGAGTGAAAAGTTTTCACTTTCCAAAAGAAAATCTTTCACCAAGTTCATCATTTTACACCCTCCTCATTTGTTTCCAAAGACTCTCTCAATGCTATTGACAGTTTACAGCCAAAACTCTGATAATGCGGCAACGTTCATGTCTCGCAGAGATCAGCATTTTGAGTAAATCCAGGTTTGGCGGTAAATATAACATCAAATCCACTGACTCATGAAGGCTGAAACGCTGACAGCGCAGCAAAGTGCATGTCTGGATGAGGTAAGCATGTTGAGTGACACCAAAATTGATTCCAATGTTTTCCCCGTTGCCATTGCATCCTTAAACTCCTCAAATTCTAACTTAGCGGCAAAGTGCATATCTCAGTGAGATAAGCATTTTAGTAATTTCACATATGATTCCAATTATTTCCTCAACCCAAATGAGCTGTTCCCGCTCACGATCTGATATTGAACTCATTCTCTGACTGCGCGAAGAATTGTGGGTAGAACAACATGGATTTCCACAGAGTTGCAAAATGCCAGTGAGTCTCTGCTGCCAAATGCCAGATCTTTCGCCAAGTTTCATAAGTAGATGAGTAAAGCATGTTGATCACATCCAGGACTGTATCTGACGATTTCTCCAAGATATCTCCAAAAATTTGATATTTCAGTAAAGAGTGAAAAGTTCTCAGTTTCCAAAAGAAAATCTTTCACCAAGTTCATCATTTAACTCCCTCCTCACTTCTTTCCAAAGATTCTCTCAATGCTATTGACACTTTACAGCCAACACTCTGAAAATGCGGCAAAATGCATATCCCGAAGAGATCAGCATTTTGAGTAAATCCAGGTTTGGCGGTAAACATAACATCAAATCCACTGACTCATGTAGGCTGAAAAGCTGACAGCACAGCAAAGTCCATATCTGGATGAGGAAAACATGTTGACTGACACCAAAATTGATTGCAATGTTTTCCTCTTCACCATTGTATCCTTCACCTCCACAAATTCTAACTTAACGGCGAAATGCATATCTCAGTGAGATAAGCATTTTAGTAATTTCACATATGATTCCAATTATTTCTTCAAACCAAATGAGCTGTTCCAGCTCATTATCTGATATTTCACTCATTCTCTGACTGTGCGAAGAATTGTGTGTAGAACAACATAGATTTCCAAAGAGTGGCAGAATGCAAGTCAGACTCTGTTGCCAAAAGTCAGATCTTTTGACAAGTTTCATAAACAGGTGAGAAAAGCATTTTGAGCAAATCCAGGACTGTTTCTGACGATTTCCACAAAGATATCTCCAAAGATTTGATATTTCAGTGAAGAGTGAAAAGTTTTCACTTTCCTAACGAAAATCTTTCACCAAGTTCATCATTTCACTCCCTCTTCATTTGTTTCCAAAGATTCTCTCAATGCTATTGACACTTTACAGCCAAAACTTTGATAATGCGGCATAGTGCATATCCCGAAGAGATCAGTATTTTGAGTAAATCCAGGTTTGGCGGTAAACATAACATCAAATCCACTGACTCATGTAGGCTGAAAAATGAAAGCGCTGCAAAGTGCATGTCTGGATGAGGTAAGCATGTTGAGTGACACCAAAATTGATTCCAGTGTTTTCTTCGTTGCCATTGTATCCTTAAACTCCTCAAATTCTAACATAGCGGCTAAGGGCATATCTCAGTGAGATAAGCATTTTAGTAATTTCACATATGATTCCAATTATTTCCTCAACCCAAATGAACTGTTCCCGCTCACGATCTGATATTGAACTCATTCTCTGACTGCGCGAAGAATTGTGGGTAGAACAATATAGATTTCCAAAGAGTTGCTAAATGCCAGTGAGTCTCTGCTGCCAAAATCCAGATCTTTCACCAAGTTTCATAAATAGATGAGTAAAGCATTTTGATCAAATCCAGGACTGTTTCTGACGATTTCCACAAACATATCTCCGAAAATTTGATATTTCAGTAAAGAGTGAAAAGTTTTCAGTTTCCAAAAGAAATTCTTACACCAAGTTCACCATTTTACGCGCTCCTCATTTGTTTCCAAAGATTCTCTCAAGGCTAGTGACACTTCACAGCCAAAACTCTGATAATGAGGCAACCTGCATATCGCGAAGGCATCAACATTTTGAGTAAATCCAGGTTTGGCGGTAAATATAACATCAAATCCACTGACACATAAAGGCTGAAAAGCTGGCAGCGCAGCAAAGTGCACAATTGGACGAGGTATGCATGTTGAGTGACACCAAAATTGATTCCAATGTTTTCCTCTTTACCGTTGGAACCTTATAGACCACATATTCTGACATAGCGGCAAAGTGCATATCTCAGTGAGATAAGCATTTTAGTAATATCACATATGATTCCAATTATTTCCTCAACCCAAATGCGCTGTTCCCGCTCACAATCTTATATTGCACTCATTCTCTGACTGCGCGAAGAATTGTGGGTAGAACTTCATAGATTTCCGAAGAGTTGCGAATGCCAGTAAGTCTCTGTTGCCAAAAGTCAGATCTTTCGCCAAGTTTCATAACCTGATGAGAAAAGCATTTTGAGCAAATCCAGAACTGTTCCTGACGACTTCCACAAACATATCTCCAAAAATTTGATGTTTCAGTAAAAAGTGAAAAGTTTTCAGTTTCCAAAAGAAAATCTTTAACCAAGTTCATCTTTTCACACCCTCCTCATTTGTTTCCAAAGATTCTCTCAATGCTATTGACACTTTACAGCCAAAGCTCTGGTAATGCGGCAAAGTGCATATCTCGAAGAGATCAGTATTTTGAGTAAATCCAGGTTTGGCGGCAAATATAACATCAAATCCACTGACTCATGTAGGCTGAAAAATGACAGCGCAGCAAAGTGCATATCTGGATGAGGTAAGCATGTTGAGTGACACCAAAATTGATTCCAATGTTTTCCTCGTTACCACTGTATCCTTAAACTCCTCAAGTTCTACCATAGCGGCAAAGTGCATATCTCAGTGAGATGAGCATTTTAGTAATTTCACATATGATTCCAATTATTTCCTCAACCCAAATGAGCTGTTCCCTCTCACTGTCTGATATTGCACTCATTCTCTGAATGCGCTAAGAATTGTGGGTAGAACAACATAGATTTCCAAAGAGTTGCTGAATGCCAGTGAGTCTCTGCTGACAAAAGCCAGATCTTTCACCAAGTTTCTTAAACAGATGAGTAAAGCATTTTGATCAAATCCAGGACTGTTTCTGACGATTTCCTCCAAGATATCTCCAAAAATTTTATATTCAGTAAAGAGTGAAAAGTTCTCAGTTTCCAAAAGAAAATCTTTCACCAAGTTCATCATTTCACTCCCTCCTCATTTGTCTCCAAAGATTTTCTCAATGCTATTGACTCTTTACAGCCAAAACTTTGATAATGCGGCAAAGTGCATATCCCGAAGAGATCAGCATTTTGAGGAAATCCAGGTTTGGCGGTAAACGTAACATCAAATCCACTGACTCATGTAGGCTGAAAAGCTGACAGCACAGCAAAGTGCATATCTGGATGATGAAAACATGTTGAGTGACACCAAAATTGATTGCAACGTTTTCCTCTTCACCATTGTATCCTTAACCTCCTCAAATTCTAACTTAACGGCAAAGTGCATATCTCAGTGAGATAAGCATTTTAGTAATTTCACACATGATTCCAATTATTTCCTCAAACCAAATGAGCTGTTCCAGCTCACAATCTGATATTGCACTCATTCTCTGACTGCGCGAAGAATTGTGGGTAGAACAACATAGATTTCCAAAGAGTGGCTGAATGCAAGTCAGTGTCTATTGCCAAAAGTCAGATCTTTTGCCAAGTTTCATAACCAGGTGAGAAAAGCATTTTGAGCAAATCCAGGACTGTTTCTGACGATATCCACAAAGATATCTCCAAAAATTTGATGCTTCAGTCGAGAGTGAAAAGTTTCCAGTTTCCAAAAGAAAATCTTTCACCAAGTTCATCATTTCACTTCCTCCTTTTTGTTTCCAAAGATTCTCTCAAGTCTATTGACACTTTACAGCCAAAACTCTGATAATGCGGCAAACTGCACATCTCGAAGAGATCAGTATTTTCAGTAAATCCAGGTTTGGCGGTAAATATAACATCAAATCCATCGACTCATGTAGGCTGAAAAATGACAGCGCAGCAAAGTGCATATCTGGATGAGGTAAGCATGTTGAGTGACACCAAAATTGATTCCAATGTTTTCCTCGTTGCCATTGCATCCTTAAACTCCTCAAATTCTAACGTAGCGGCAAAGTGCATATCTCAGTGAGATAAGCATTTTAGTAATTTCACATATGATTCCAATTATGTCCTCAACCCAAATGAGCTGTTCCCTCTCACAATCTGATATTGCACTCATTCTCTGACTGCGCGAAGAATTGTGGATTGAAGAACATAGATTTCCAAAGAGTGGCTGAATGCAAGTCAGTCTCTGGTGCCAAAAGTCAGATCTTTTGCCAAGTTTCATAACCAGGTGAGAAAAGCATTTTGAGCAATTCCAGGACTGTTTCTGACGATTTCCACAAAGATATCTCCACAAATTTGATATTTCAGTAAAGAGTGAAAAGTTTTCACTGTCCAAAAGAAAATCTTTCACCAAGTTCATCATTTCACTCCCTCCTCATTTGTTTCCAAAGATTCTCTCAATGCTATTGACACTTTACAGCAAAGCTCTGGTAATGCGGCAAACTGCATATCTCGAAGAGATCAGTATTTTGAGTAAATCCAGGTTTGGCGGTAAATATAACATCAAATCCACTGACTCATGTAGGCTGAAAAATGAAAGCAGAGCAAAGTGCATGTCTGGATGAGGTAAGCATGTTGAGTGACACCAAAATTGATTCCAGTGTTTTCTTCGTTGCCATTGTATCCTTAAACACCTCAAATTCTAACGGAGCGGCAAAGTCCATATCTCAGTGAGATAAGCATTTTAGTAATTTCACATATGATTCCAATTATTTCCTCAACCCAAATGAGCTGTTCCCGCTCACGATCTGATATTGAACTCATTCTCTGACTGCGCGAAGAATTGTGGGTAGAACAATATAGATTTCCAAAGAGTTGCTAAATGCCAGTGAGTCTCTGCTGCCAAAAGCCAGATCTTTCACCAAGTTTCATAAATGGATGAGTAAAGCATTTTGATCAAATCCAGGACTGTTTCTGACGATTTCCACAAAGATATCTCCAAAAATTTGATATTTCAGTAAAGAGTGAAAAGTTTTCAGTTTCCAAAAGAAAATCTTTCACCAAGTTCATCATTTCACTCCCTCCTCATTTGTCTCAAAGATTCTCTCAATGCTATTGTCACTTTACAGCCAAAACTCTGATAATGCGGCAAAGTGCATATCCCGAAGAGATCAGCATTTTGAGTAAATCCTGGTTTGGCGGTAAATATAACATCAAATCCAGTGACTCATGTAGTCTGAAAAGCTGACAGCGCAGCAAAGTCCATATCTGGATGGAGTAAGCATGTTGAGTGACACCAAAATTGATTGGAATGTTTTCCTCTTTACCATTGTATCCTTAACCTCCACAAATTCTAACTTAACGGCAAAGTGCATATCTCAGTGAGATAAGCATTTTAGTAATTTCACTTATGATTCCAATTATTTCCTCAAACCAAATGAGCTATTCATGCTCACAATCTGATATTGCACTCATTCTCTGACTGCGCGAAGAATTGTGGGTAGAAGAACATAGATTTCCAAAGAGTTGTGGAATGCCAGTCAGTCTCTGTTGCCAAAAGTCAGATCTTACGCCAAGTTTCATAACCTGATGAGAAAAGCATTTTGCGCAAATCCAGAACTGTTTCTGACGATTTTCACAAAGATATCACCAAAAATTTGGCATTTCAGTAATGAGTGAAAAGTTTTCACTTTCCAAAAGAAAATCTCTCACCAAGTTCATCATTTTACACCCTCCTCAATTGTTTCCAAAGATTCTCTCAATGCTATTGACAGTTTACAGCCAAAACTCTGACAATGCGGCAACGTGCATGTCTCGCAGAGATCAGCATTTTGAGTAAATCCAGGTTTGGCGGTAAATATAACATCAAATCCACTGACTCATGAAGGCTGAAACGCTGACAGCGCAGCAAAGTGCATATCTGGATGAGGTAAGCATGTTGAGTGACACCAAAATTGATTCCAATGTTTTCCTCTATGCCATTGTAACCTTAACCTCCACAAATTCTAACATTGCGGCAAAGTGCATACCTCAGTGAGATAAGCATGTTATTAATTTCACATGTGATTCCAATTGTTTCCTCAACCCAAATGAGCTGTACCCGCTCACAGCCTGATATTGCACTCATTCTCTGACTGCGCGAAGAATTGTGGATAGAACAACATTGATATCCAAAGAGTTGCTGAATGCCAGTCAGTCTCTGTTGCCAAAAGTCAGATCTTTTCCAAGCTTCATAACGAGGTGAGAAAATCATTTGAGCAAATCCAGGACTGTTTCTGACGATTTCCACAAAGATATCTCCAACAATTTGATATTTCAGTAAAGAGTGAAATGTTTTCACTTTCCACCAGAAAATCTTTCACCAAGTTCATCATTTTACTCCCTCCTCATTTGTTTCCAAAGATTCTCTCAATGCTATTGACACTTTACAGCGAAAACTCTGGTAATGCGGCAAACTGCATGTCTCGAAGAGATCAGCATCTTGAGTAAATCCAGGTTTGGCGGTAAATATAACATCAAATCCACTGAATCATGTAGGCTGAAAAATGAAAGCGCAGCAAAGTGCATATCTGGATGAGGAAAGCATGTTGTGCGACACCAAAATTGATTCCAATGTTTTCCTCGTTGCCATTGTATCCTTAAACTCCTCAAATTCTTACATAGCGGCAAAGGGCATATCTCAATGAGATAAGCATTTTAGTAATTTCACATATGATTCCAATTATTTCCTCAACCCAAATGAGCTGTTCCCTCTCACAATCTGATGTTACACTCATTCTCTGACTGCGCGAAGAATTGTGGGTAGAACAACATAGTTTTCAAAAGAGTTGCAGAATGCCAGTGAGTCTCTGCTACCAAAAGCCATATCTTTCGCCAAGTTTCATAAATGGACGAGTAAAGCATTTTGATCAAATCCAGGACTGTTTCTGACGATTTCCTCCAAGATATCTCCAAAAATTTGATATTTCAGTACAGAGTGAAAAGTTTACACTTTCCAAAAGAAAATCTTTCACCAAGTTCATCATTTTACGCGCTCCTCATTTGTTTCCAAAGATTCTCTCAAGTCTGTTGACACTTTACAGCCGAAACTCTGATAATGCGGCAAACTGCATATCTCGAAGAGATCAGTATTTTCAGTAAATCCAGGTTTGGCGGTAAATATAACATCAAATCCACTGACTCATGTAGGCTGAAAAATGACAGCGCAGCAAAGTGCATATCTGGATGAGGTAAGCATGTTGAGTGACACCAAAATTGATTCCAATGTTTTCCTCTTTACCGTTGGAACCTTACAGACCACATATTCTGAATTAGCGGCAAAGTGCATATCTCAGTGAGATAAGCATTTTAGTAATTTCACATATGATTCCAATTATTTCCTCAACCCAAATGAGCTGTTCCCGCTCACAATCTTATATTGCACTCATTCTCTGACTGCGCGAAGAATTGTGGGTAGAACTTCATAGATTTCCGAAGAGTTGCGAATGCCAGTAAGTCTCTGTTGCCAAAAGTCAGATCTTTCGCCAAGTTTCATAACCTGATGAGAAAAGCATTTTGAGCAAATCCAGAACTGTTCCTGACGACTTCCACAAACATATCTCCAAAAATTTGATGTTTCAGTAAAGAGTGAAAAGTTTTCAGTTTCCAAAAGAAAATCTTTAACCAAGTTCAACATTTTACTCCCTCCTCATTTGTTTCCAAAGATTCTCTCAATGCTATTGACACTTTACAGCCAAAACTCTGATAATGCGGCAAAGTGCATATCTCGAAGAGATCAGTATTTTGAGTAAATCCAGGTTTGGCGGTAAATATAACATCAAATCCACTGACTCATGTAGGCTGAAAAATGACAGCGCAGCAAAGTGCATATCTGGATGAGGTAAGCATGTTGAGTGACACCAAAATTGATTCCAATGTTTTCCTCGTTGCCATTGTAACCTTAACCTCCTCAAATTCTAACATAGCGGCAAAGTGCATATCTCAGGGAGATAAGAAGTATAGTAATGTCACATATGATTCCAATTATTTCCTCAAACCAAATGAGCTTTTCATGCTCACAACATGATATTGCACTCATTCTCTGACTGCGCGAAGAATTGTGGGTAGAAGAACATAGATTTCCAAAGAGTTGTGGAATGCCAGTCAGTCTCTGTTGCCAAAAGTCAGATCTTACGCCAAGTTTCATAACCTGATGAGAAAAGCATTTTGCGCAAATCCAGAACTGTTTCTGACGATTTTCACAAAGATATCACCAAAAATTTGGCATTCAGTAATGAGTGAAAAGTTTTCACTTTCCAAAAGAAAATCTTTCACCAAGTTCAACATTTTACACCCTCCTCATTTGTTTCCAAAGATTCTCTCAATGCTATTGACAGTTTACAGCCAAAACTCTGATAAGGCGGCAACGCGCATGTCTCGCAGAGATCAGCATTTTGAGTAAATCCAGGTTTGGCGGTAAATATAACATCAAATCCACTGACTCATGAAGGCTGAAACGCTGACAGCGCAGCAAAGTCCATATCTGGATGGAGTAAGCATGTTGAGTGACACCAAAATTGATTGCAATGTTTTCCTCGTTGCAATTGCATCCTTAAACTCCTCAAATTCTAACATAGCGGCAAAGTGCATATCTCAGTGAGATAAGCATTTTAGTAATTTCACATATGATTCCAATTATTTCCTCAACCCAAATGAGCTGTTCCCGCTCACGATCTGATATTGAACTCGTTCTCTGACTGCGCGAAGAATTGTGGGTAGAACAACATGGATTTCCACAGAGTTGCTGAATGCCAGTGAGTCTCTGCTCCCAAATGCCAGATCTTCCGCCAAGTTTCATAAGTAGATGAGTAAAGCATGTTGATCACATCCAGGACTGTATCTGACGATTTCTCCAAGATATCTCCAAAAATTTGATATTTCAGTAAAGAGTGAAAAGTTCTCAGTTTCCAAAAGAAAATCTTTCACCAAGTTCATCATTTAACTCCCTCCTCACTTCTTTCCAAGGATCCCCTCAATTCTATTGACACTTTACAGCCAACACTCTGAAAATGCGGCAAAATGCATATCCCGAAGAGATCAGCATTTTGAGGAAATCCAGGTTTGGCGGTAAACATAACATCAAATCCACTGACTCATGTAGGCTGAAAAGCTGACAGCACAGCAAAGTCCATATCTGGATGAGGAAAATATGTTGAGTGACACCAAAATTGATTGCAATGTATTCCTCTTCACCATTGTATCCTTCACCTCCACAAATTCTAACTTAACGGCAAAGTGCATATCTCAGTGAGATAAGCATTCTAGTAATTTCACATATGATTCCAATTATTTCTTCAAACCAAATGAGCTGTTCCAGCTCATTATCTGATATTTCACTCATTCTCTGACTGCGCGAAGAATTGTGTGTAGAACAACATGGATTTCCAAAGAGTGGCAGAATGCAACTCAGACTCTGTTGCCAAAAGTCAGATCTTTTGCCAAGTTTCATAACCAGCTGAGAAAAGCATTTTGAGCAAATCCAGGACTGTTTCTGACGATTTCCACAAAGATATCTCCAAAACTTTGATGTTTCAGTCAAGAGTGAAAAGTTTCCAGTTTCCAAAAGAAAATCTTTCACCAAGTTCATCATTTCACTTCCTCCTTTTTGTTTCCAAAGATTCTCTCAATGCTATTGACACTTTACAGCCAAAACTCTGATAATGCGGCAAACTGCATATCTCGAAGAGATCAGTATTTTCAGTAAATCCAGGTTTGGCGGTAAATATAACATCAAATCCACCGACTCATGTAGGCTGAAAAATGACAGCGCAGCAAAGTGCATATCTGGATGAGGTAAGCATGTTGAGTGACACCAAAATTGATTCCAATGTTTTCCTCGTTACCACTGTATCCTTAAACTCCTCAAATTCTACCATAGCGGCAAAGTGCATATCTCAGTGAGATGAGCATTTTAGTAATTTCACATATGATTCTAATTATTTCCTCAACCCAAATGAGCTGTTCCCTCTCACTGTCTGATATTGCACTCATTCTCTGAATGCGCGAAGAATTGTGGGTAGAAGAACATAGATTTCCAAAGAGTTGCTGAATGCCAGTGAGTCTCTGCTGACAAAAGCCAGATCTTTCACCAAGTTTCTTAAACAGATGAGTAAAGCATTTTGATCAAATCCAGGACTGTTTCTGACGATTTCCTCCAAGATATCTCTAAAAATTTTATATTCAGTAAAGAGTGAAAAGTTCTCAGTTTCCAAAAGAAAATCTTTCACCAAGTTCATCATTTCACTCCCTCCTCATTTGTCTCCAAAGATTTTCTCAATGCTATTGACACTTTACAGCCAAAACTTTGATAATGCGGCAAAGTGCATATCCCGAAGAGATCAGCATTTTGAGGAAATCCAGGTTTGGCGGTAAACATAACATCAAATCCACTGACTCATGTAGGCTGAAAAGCTGACAGCACAGCAAAGTGCATATCTGGATGATGAAAACATGTTGAGTGACACCAAAATTGATTGCAACGTTTTCCTCTTCACCATTGTATCCTTAACCTCCTCAAATTCTAACTTAACGGCAAAGTGCATATCTCAGTGAGATAAGCATTTTAGTAATTTCACATATGATTCCAATTATTTCCTCAAACCAAATGAGCTGTTCCAGCTCACAATCTGATATTGCACTCATTCTCTGACTGCGCGAAGAATTGTGGGTAGAACAACATAGATTTCCAAAGAGTGGCTGAATGCAAGTCAGTCTCTATTGCCAAAAGTCAGATCTTTTGCCAAGTTTCATAACCAGGTGAGAAAAGCATTTTGAGCAAATCCAGGACTGTTTCTGACGATTTCCACAAAGATATCTCCAAAACTTTGATGTTTCAGTCAAGAGTGAAAAGTTTCCAGTTTCCAAAAGAAAATCTTTCACCAAGTTCATCATTTCACTTCCTCCTTTTTGTTTCCAAAGATTCTCTCAAGTCTATTGACACTTTACAGCCAAAACTCTGATAATGCGGCAAACTGCATATCTCGAAGAGATCAGTATTTTCAGTAAATCCAGGTTTGGCGGTAAATATAACATCAAATCCACCGACTCATGTAGGCTGAAAAATGACAGCGCAGCAAAGTGCATATCTGGATGAGGTAAGCATGTTGAGTGACACCAAAATTGATTCCAATGTTTTCCTCGTTGCCATTGCATCCTTAAACTCCTCAAATTCTAACGTAGCGGCAAAGTGCATATCTCAGTGAGATAAGCATTTTAGTAATTTCACATATGATTCCAATTATGTCCTCAACCCAAATGAGCTGTTCCCTCTCACAATCTGATATTGCACTCATTCTCTGACTGCGCGAAGAATTGTGGATTGAAGAACATAGATTTCCAAAGAGTGGCTGAATGCAAGTCAGTCTCTGGTGCCAAAAGTCAGATCTTTTGCCAAGTTTCATAACCAGGTGAGAAAAGCATTTTGAGCAATTCCAGGACTGTTTCTGACGATTTCCACAAAGATATCTCCAAAAATTTGATATTTCAGTAAAGAGTGAAAAGTTTTCACTGTCCAAAAGAAAATCTTTCACCAAGTTCATCATTTCAATCCCTCCTCATTTGTTTCCAAAGATTCTCTCAATGCTATTGACACTTTACAGCAAAGCTCTGGTAATGCGGCAAACTGCATATCTCGAAGAGATCAGTATTTTGAGTAAATCCAGGTCTGGCGGTAAATATAACATCAAATCCACTGACTCATGTAGGCTGAAAAATGAAAGCAGAGCAAAGTGCATGTCTGGATGAGGTAAGCATGTTGAGTGACACCAAAATTGATTCCAGTGTTTTCTTCGTTGCCATTGTATCCTTAAACTCCTCAAATTCTAACATAGCGGCTAAGGGCATATCTCAGTGAGATAAGCATTTTAGTAATTTCACATATGATTCCAATTATTTCCTCAACCCAAATGAGCTGTTCCCGCTCACGATCTGATATTGAACTCATTCTCTGACTGCGCGAAGAATTGTGGGTAGAACAATATAGATTTCCAAAGAGTTGCTAAATGCCAGTGAGTCTCTGCTGCCAAAAGCCAGATCTTTCACCAAGTTTCATAAATGGATGAGTAAAGCATTTTGATCAAATCCAGGACTGTTTCTGACGATTTCCACAAAGATATCTCCAAAAATTTGATATTTCAGTAAAGAGTGAAAAGTTTTCAGTTTCCAAAAGAAAATCTTTCACCAAGTTCATCATTTCACTCCCTCCTCATTTGTCTCAAAGATTCTCTCAATGCTATTGTCACTTTACAGCCAAAACTCTGATAATGCGGCAAAGTGCATATCCCGAAGAGATCAGCATTTTGAGTAAATCCTGGTTTGGCGGTAAATATAACATCAAATCCAGTGACTCATGTAGTCTGAAAAGCTGACAGCGCAGCAAAGTCCATATCTGGATGGAGTAAGCATGTTGAGTGACACCAAAATTGATTCCAATGTTTTCCTCTTTACCATTGTATCCTTAACCTCCACAAATTCTAACTTAACGGCAAAGTGCATATCTCAGTGAGATAAGCATTTTAGTAATTTCACTTATGATTCCAATTATTTCCTCAAACCAAATGAGCTATTCATGCTCACAATCTGATATTGCACTCATTCTCTGACTGCGCGAAGAATTGTGGGTAGAAGAACATAGATTTCCAAAGAGTTGTGGAATGCCAGTCAGTCTCTGTTGCCAAAAGTCAGATCTTACGCCAAGTTTCATAACCTGATGAGAAAAGCATTTTGCGCAAATCCAGAACTGTTTCTGACGATTTTCACAAAGATATCACCAAAAATTTGGCATTTCAGTAATGAGTGAAAAGTTTTCACTTTCCAAAAGAAAATCTCTCACCAAGTTCATCATTTTACACCCTCCTCAATTGTTTCCAAAGATTCTCTCAATGCTATTGACAGTTTACAGCCAAAACTCTGACAATGCGGCAACGTGCATGTCTCGCAGAGATCAGCATTTTGAGTAAATCCAGGTTTGGCGGTAAATATAACATCAAATCCACTGACTCATGAAGGCTGAAACGCTGACAGCGCAGCAAAGTGCATATCTGGATGAGGTAAGCATGTTGAGTGACACCAAAATTGATTCCAATGTTTTCCTCTATGCCATTGTAACCTTAACCTCCACAAATTCTAACATTGCGGCAAAGTGCATACCTCAGTGAGATAAGCATGTTATTAATTTCACATGTGATTCCAATTGTTTCCTCAACCCAAATGAGCTGTACCCGCTCACAGCCTGATATTGCACTCATTCTCTGACTGCGCGAAGAATTGTGGATAGAACAACATTGATATCCAAAGAGTTGCTGAATGCCAGTCAGTCTCTGTTGCCAAAAGTCAGATCTTTTCCAAGCTTCATAACGAGGTGAGAAAATCATTTGAGCAAATCCAGGACTGTTTCTGACGATTTCCACAAAGATATCTCCAACAATTTGATATTTCAGTAAAGAGTGAAATGTTTTCACTTTCCACCAGAAAATCTTTCACCAAGTTCATCATTTTACTCCCTCCTCATTTGTTTCCAAAGATTCTCTCAATGCTATTGACACTTTACAGCGAAAACTCTGGTAATGCGGCAAACTGCATGTCTCGAAGAGATCAGCATCTTGAGTAAATCCAGGTTTGGCGGTAAATATAACATCAAATCCACTGAATCATGTAGGCTGAAAAATGAAAGCGCAGCAAAGTGCATATCTGGATGAGGAAAGCATGTTGTGCGACACCAAAATTGATTCCAATGTTTTCCTCGTTGCCATTGTATCCTTAAACTCCTCAAATTCTTACATAGCGGCAAAGGGCATATCTCAATGAGATAAGCATTTTAGTAATTTCACATATGATTCCAATTATTTCCTCAACCCAAATGAGCTGTTCCCTCTCACAATCTGATGTTACACTCATTCTCTGACTGCGCGAAGAATTGTGGGTAGAACAACATAGTTTTCAAAAGAGTTGCAGAATGCCAGTGAGTCTCTGCTACCAAAAGCCATATCTTTCGCCAAGTTTCATAAATGGACGAGTAAAGCATTTTGATCAAATCCAGGACTGTTTCTGACGATTTCCTCCAAGATATCTCCAAAAATTTGATATTTCAGTACAGAGTGAAAAGTTTACACTTTCCAAAAGAAAATCTTTCACCAAGTTCATCATTTTACGCGCTCCTCATTTGTTTCCAAAGATTCTCTCAAGTCTGTTGACACTTTACAGCCGAAACTCTGATAATGCGGCAAACTGCATATCTCGAAGAGATCAGTATTTTCAGTAAATCCAGGTTTGGCGGTAAATATAACATCAAATCCACTGACTCATGTAGGCTGAAAAATGACAGCGCAGCAAAGTGCATATCTGGATGAGGTAAGCATGTTGAGTGACACCAAAATTGATTCCAATGTTTTCCTCTTTACCGTTGGAACCTTACAGACCACATATTCTGAATTAGCGGCAAAGTGCATATCTCAGTGAGATAAGCATTTTAGTAATTTCACATATGATTCCAATTATTTCCTCAACCCAAATGAGCTGTTCCCGCTCACAATCTTATATTGCACTCATTCTCTGACTGCGCGAAGAATTGTGGGTAGAACTTCATAGATTTCCGAAGAGTTGCGAATGCCAGTAAGTCTCTGTTGCCAAAAGTCAGATCTTTCGCCAAGTTTCATAACCTGATGAGAAAAGCATTTTGAGCAAATCCAGAACTGTTCCTGACGACTTCCACAAACATATCTCCAAAAATTTGATGTTTCAGTAAAGAGTGAAAAGTTTTCAGTTTCCAAAAGAAAATCTTTAACCAAGTTCAACATTTTACTCCCTCCTCATTTGTTTCCAAAGATTCTCTCAATGCTATTGACACTTTACAGCCAAAACTCTGATAATGCGGCAAAGTGCATATCTCGAAGAGATCAGTATTTTGAGTAAATCCAGGTTTGGCGGTAAATATAACATCAAATCCACTGACTCATGTAGGCTGAAAAATGACAGCGCAGCAAAGTGCATATCTGGATGAGGTAAGCATGTTGAGTGACACCAAAATTGATTCCAATGTTTTCCTCGTTGCCATTGTAACCTTAACCTCCTCAAATTCTAACATAGCGGCAAAGTGCATATCTCAGGGAGATAAGAAGTATAGTAATGTCACATATGATTCCAATTATTTCCTCAAACCAAATGAGCTTTTCATGCTCACAACATGATATTGCACTCATTCTCTGACTGCGCGAAGAATTGTGGGTAGAAGAACATAGATTTCCAAAGAGTTGTGGAATGCCAGTCAGTCTCTGTTGCCAAAAGTCAGATCTTACGCCAAGTTTCATAACCTGATGAGAAAAGCATTTTGCGCAAATCCAGAACTGTTTCTGACGATTTTCACAAAGATATCACCAAAAATTTGGCATTCAGTAATGAGTGAAAAGTTTTCACTTTCCAAAAGAAAATCTTTCACCAAGTTCAACATTTTACACCCTCCTCATTTGTTTCCAAAGATTCTCTCAATGCTATTGACAGTTTACAGCCAAAACTCTGATAAGGCGGCAACGCGCATGTCTCGCAGAGATCAGCATTTTGAGTAAATCCAGGTTTGGCGGTAAATATAACATCAAATCCACTGACTCATGAAGGCTGAAACGCTGACAGCGCAGCAAAGTCCATATCTGGATGGAGTAAGCATGTTGAGTGACACCAAAATTGATTGCAATGTTTTCCTCGTTGCAATTGCATCCTTAAACTCCTCAAATTCTAACATAGCGGCAAAGTGCATATCTCAGTGAGATAAGCATTTTAGTAATTTCACATATGATTCCAATTATTTCCTCAACCCAAATGAGCTGTTCCCGCTCACGATCTGATATTGAACTCGTTCTCTGACTGCGCGAAGAATTGTGGGTAGAACAACATGGATTTCCACAGAGTTGCTGAATGCCAGTGAGTCTCTGCTCCCAAATGCCAGATCTTCCGCCAAGTTTCATAAGTAGATGAGTAAAGCATGTTGATCACATCCAGGACTGTATCTGACGATTTCTCCAAGATATCTCCAAAAATTTGATATTTCAGTAAAGAGTGAAAAGTTCTCAGTTTCCAAAAGAAAATCTTTCACCAAGTTCATCATTTAACTCCCTCCTCACTTCTTTCCAAGGATCCCCTCAATTCTATTGACACTTTACAGCCAACACTCTGAAAATGCGGCAAAATGCATATCCCGAAGAGATCAGCATTTTGAGGAAATCCAGGTTTGGCGGTAAACATAACATCAAATCCACTGACTCATGTAGGCTGAAAAGCTGACAGCACAGCAAAGTCCATATCTGGATGAGGAAAATATGTTGAGTGACACCAAAATTGATTGCAATGTATTCCTCTTCACCATTGTATCCTTCACCTCCACAAATTCTAACTTAACGGCAAAGTGCATATCTCAGTGAGATAAGCATTCTAGTAATTTCACATATGATTCCAATTATTTCTTCAAACCAAATGAGCTGTTCCAGCTCATTATCTGATATTTCACTCATTCTCTGACTGCGCGAAGAATTGTGTGTAGAACAACATGGATTTCCAAAGAGTGGCAGAATGCAACTCAGACTCTGTTGCCAAAAGTCAGATCTTTTGCCAAGTTTCATAACCAGCTGAGAAAAGCATTTTGAGCAAATCCAGGACTGTTTCTGACGATTTCCACAAAGATATCTCCAAAACTTTGATGTTTCAGTCAAGAGTGAAAAGTTTCCAGTTTCCAAAAGAAAATCTTTCACCAAGTTCATCATTTCACTTCCTCCTTTTTGTTTCCAAAGATTCTCTCAAGTCTATTGACACTTTACAGCCAAAACTCTGATAATGCGGCAAACTGCATATCTCGAAGAGATCAGTATTTTCAGTAAATCCAGGTTTGGCGGTAAATATAACATCAAATCCACCGACTCATGTAGGCTGAAAAATGACAGCGCAGCAAAGTGCATATCTGGATGAGGTAAGCATGTTGAGTGACACCAAAATTGATTCCAATGTTTTCTTCGTTACCACTGTATCCTTAAACTCCTCAAATTCTACCATAGCGGCAAAGTGCATATCTCAGTGAGATGAGCATTTTAGTAATTTCACATATGATTCTAATTATTTCCTCAACCCAAATGAGCTGTTCCCTCTCACTGTCTGATATTGCACTCATTCTCTGAATGCGCGAAGAATTGTGGGTAGAAGAACATAGATTTCCAAAGAGTTGCTGAATGCCAGTGAGTCTCTGCTGACAAAAGCCAGATCTTTCACCAAGTTTCTTAAACAGATGAGTAAAGCATTTTGATCAAATCCAGGACTGTTTCTGACGATTTCCTCCAAGATATCTCTAAAAATTTTATATTCAGTAAAGAGTGAAAAGTTCTCAGTTTCCAAAAGAAAATCTTTCACCAAGTTCATCATTTCACTCCCTCCTCATTTGTCTCCAAAGATTTTCTCAATGCTATTGACACTTTAGAGCCAAAACTTTGATAATGCGGCAAAGTGCATATCCCGAAGAGATCAGCATTTTGAGGAAATCCAGGTTTGGCGGTAAACATAACATCAAATCCACTGACTCATGTAGGCTGAAAAGCTGACAGCACAGCAAAGTGCATATCTGGATGATGAAAACATGTTGAGTGACACCAAAATTGATTGCAACGTTTTCCTCTTCACCATTGTATCCTTAACCTCCTCAAATTCTAACTTAACGGCAAAGTGCATATCTCAGTGAGATAAGCATTTTAGTAATTTCACATATGATTCCAATTATTTCCTCAAACCAAATGAGCTGTTCCAGCTCACAATCTGATATTGCACTCATTCTCTGACTGCGCGAAGAATTGTGGGTAGAACAACATAGATTTCCAAAGAGTGGCTGAATGCAAGTCAGTCTCTATTGCCAAAAGTCAGATCTTTTGCCAAGTTTCATAACCAGGTGAGAAAAGCATTTTGAGCAAATCCAGGACTGTTTCTGACGATTTCCACAAAGATATCTCCAAAACTTTGATGTTTCAGTCAAGAGTGAAAAGTTTCCAGTTTCCAAAAGAAAATCTTTCACCAAGTTCATCATTTCACTTCCTCCTTTTTGTTTCCAAAGATTCTCTCAAGTCTATTGACACTTTACAGCCAAAACTCTGATAATGCGGCAAACTGCATATCTCGAAGAGATCAGTATTTTCAGTAAATCCAGGTTTGGCGGTAAATATAACATCAAATCCACCGACTCATGTAGGCTGAAAAATGACAGCGCAGCAAAGTGCATATCTGGATGAGGTAAGCATGTTGAGTGACACCAAAATTGATTCCAATGTTTTCCTCGTTGCCATTGCATCCTTAAACTCCTCAAATTCTAACGTAGCGGCAAAGTGCATATCTCAGTGAGATAAGCATTTTAGTAATTTCACATATGATTCCAATTATGTCCTCAACCCAAATGAGCTGTTCCCTCTCACAATCTGATATTGCACTCATTCTCTGACTGCGCGAAGAATTGTGGATTGAAGAACATAGATTTCCAAAGAGTGGCTGAATGCAAGTCAGTCTCTGGTGCCAAAAGTCAGATCTTTTGCCAAGTTTCATAACCAGGTGAGAAAAGCATTTTGAGCAATTCCAGGACTGTTTCTGACGATTTCCACAAAGATATCTCCAAAAATTTGATATTTCAGTAAAGAGTGAAAAGTTTTCACTGTCCAAAAGAAAATCTTTCACCAAGTTCATCATTTCAATCCCTCCTCATTTGTTTCCAAAGATTCTCTCAATGCTATTGACACTTTACAGCAAAGCTCTGGTAATGCGGCAAACTGCATATCTCGAAGAGATCAGTATTTTGAGTAAATCCAGGTCTGGCGGTAAATATAACATCAAATCCACTGACTCATGTAGGCTGAAAAATGAAAGCAGAGCAAAGTGCATGTCTGGATGAGGTAAGCATGTTGAGTGACACCAAAATTGATTCCAGTGTTTTCTTCGTTGCCATTGTATCCTTAAACTCCTCAAATTCTAACATAGCGGCTAAGGGCATATCTCAGTGAGATAAGCATTTTAGTAATTTCACATATGATTCCAATTATTTCCTCAACCCAAATGAGCTGTTCCCGCTCACGATCTGATATTGAACTCATTCTCTGACTGCGCGAAGAATTGTGGGTAGAACAATATAGATTTCCAAAGAGTTGCTAAATGCCAGTGAGTCTCTGCTGCCAAAAGCCAGATCTTTCACCAAGTTTCATAAATGGATGAGTAAAGCATTTTGATCAAATCCAGGACTGTTTCTGACGATTTCCACAAAGATATCTCCAAAAATTTGATATTTCAGTAAAGAGTGAAAAGTTTTCAGTTTCCAAAAGAAAATCTTTCACCAAGTTCATCATTTCACTCCCTCCTCATTTGTCTCAAAGATTCTCTCAATGCTATTGTCACTTTACAGCCAAAACTCTGATAATGCGGCAAAGTGCATATCCCGAAGAGATCAGCATTTTGAGTAAATCCTGGTTTGGCGGTAAATATAACATCAAATCCAGTGACTCATGTAGTCTGAAAAGCTGACAGCGCAGCAAAGTCCATATCTGGATGGAGTAAGCATGTTGAGTGACACCAAAATTGATTCCAATGTTTTCCTCTTTACCATTGTATCCTTAACCTCCACAAATTCTAACTTAACGGCAAAGTGCATATCTCAGTGAGATAAGCATTTTAGTAATTTCACTTATGATTCCAATTATTTCCTCAAACCAAATGAGCTATTCATGCTCACAATCTGATATTGCACTCATTCTCTGACTGCGCGAAGAATTGTGGGTAGAAGAACATAGATTTCCAAAGAGTTGTGGAATGCCAGTCAGTCTCTGTTGCCAAAAGTCAGATCTTACGCCAAGTTTCATAACCTGATGAGAAAAGCATTTTGCGCAAATCCAGAACTGTTTCTGACGATTTTCACAAAGATATCACCAAAAATTTGGCATTTCAGTAATGAGTGAAAAGTTTTCACTTTCCAAAAGAAAATCTCTCACCAAGTTCATCATTTTACACCCTCCTCAATTGTTTCCAAAGATTCTCTAAATGCTATTGACAGTTTACAGCCAAAACTCTGATAATGCGGCAACGTGCATGTCTCGCAGAGATCAGCATTTTGAGTAAATCCAGGATTGGCGGTAAATATAACATCAAATCCACTGACTCATGAAGGCTGAAACGCTGACAGCGCAGCAAAGTGCATATCTGGATGAGGTAAGCATGTTGAGTGACACCAAAATTGATTCCAATGTTTTCCTCTATGCCATTGTAACCTTAACCTCCACAAATTCTAACATTGCGGCAAAGTGCATACCTCAGTGAGATAAGCATGTTATTAATTTCACATGTGATTCCAATTGTTTCCTCAACCCAAATGAGCTGTACCCGCTCACAGCTTGATATTGCACTCATTCTCTGACTGCGCGAAGAATTGTGGATAGAACAACATTGATATCCAAAGAGTTGCTGAATGCCAGTCAGTCTCTGTTGCCAAAAGTCAGATCTTTTCCAAGCTTCATAACGAGGTGAGAAAATCATTTGAGCAAATCCAGGACTGTTTCTGACGATTTCCACAAAGATATCTCCAACAATTTGATATTTCAGTAAAGAGTGAAATGTTTTCACTTTCCACCAGAAAATCTTTCACCAAGTTCATCATTTTACTCCCTCCTCTTTTGTTTCCAAAGATTCTCTCAATGCTATTGACACTTTACAGCCAAAACTCTGGTAATGCGGCAAACTGCATGTCTCGAAGAGATCAGTATCTTGAGTAAATCCAGGTTTGGCGGTAAATATAACATCAAATCCACTGAATCATGTAGGCTGAAAAATGAAAGCGCAGCAAAGTGCATATCTGGATGAGGAAAGCATGTTGTGCGACACCAAAATTGATTCCAATGTTTTCCTCGTTGCCATTGTATCCTAAAACTCCTCAAATTCTAACATAGCGGCAAAGGGCATATCTCAATGAGATAAGCATTTTAGTAATTTCACATATGATTCCAATTATTTCCTCAACCCAAATGAGCTGTTCCCTCTCACAATCTGATGTTACACTCATTCTCTGACTGCGCGAAGAATTGTGGGTAGAACAACATAGTTTTCAAAAGAGTTGCAGAATGCCAGTGAGTCTCTGCTACCAAAAGCCATATCTTTCGCCAAGTTTCATAAATAGACGAGTAAAGCATTTTGATCAAATCCAGGACTGTTTCTGAAGATTTCCTCCAAGATATCTCCAAAAATTTGATATTTCAGTACAGAGTGAAAAGTTTACACTTTCCAAAAGAAAATCTTTCACCAAGTTCATCATTTTACGCGCTCCTCATTTGTTTCCAAAGATTCTCTCAAGTCTGTTGACACTTTACAGCCGAAACTCTGATAATGCGGCAAACTGCATATCTCGAAGAGATCAGTATTTTCAGTAAATCCAGGTTTGGCGGTAAATATAACATCAAATCCACTGACTCATGTAGGCTGAAAAATGACAGCGCAGCAAAGTGCATATCTGGATGAGGTAAGCATGTTGAGTGACACCAAAATTGATTCCAATGTTTTCCTCTTTACCGTTGGAACCTTACAGGCCGCATATTCTGACATAGCGGCAAAGTGCATATCTCAGTGAGATAAGCATTTTAGTAATTTGACGTATGATTCCAATTATTTCCTCAACCCAAATGAGCTGTTCCCGCTCACAATCTTATATTGCACTCATTCTCTGACTGCGCGAAGAATTGTGGGTAGAACTTCATAGATTTCCGAAGAGTTGCGAATGCCAGTAAGTCTCTGTTGCCAAAAGACAGATCTTTCGCCAAGTTTCATAACCTGATGAGAAAAGCATTTTGAGCAAATCCAGAACTGTTCCTGACGACTTCCACAAACATATCTCCAAAAATTTGATGTTTCAGTAAAGAGTGAAAAGTTTTCAGTTTCCAAAAGAAAATCTTTAACCAAGTTCAACATTTTACTCCCTCCTCATTTGTTTCCAAAGATTCTCTCAATGTTATTGACACTTTACAGCCAAAACTCTGATAATGCGGCAAAGTGCATATCTCGAAGAGATCAGTATTTTGAGTAAATCCAGGTTTGGCGGTAAATATAACATCAAATCCAGTGACTCATGTAGGCTGAAAAGCTGACAGCGCAGCAAAGTGCATATCTGGATGAGGTAAGCATGTTGAGTGACACCAAAATTGATTCCAATGTTTTCCTCGTTGCCATTGTAACCTTAACCTCCTCAAATTCTAACATAGCGGCGAAGTGCATATCTCAGGGAGATAAGATTTTAGTAATTTCACATATGATTCCAATTATTTCCTCAAACCAAATGAGCTATTCATGCTCACAATCTGATATTGAACTCATTCTCTGACTGCGCGAAGAATTGTGGGTAGAAGAACATAGATTTCCAAAGAGTTGTGGAATGCCAGTCAGTCTCTGTTGCCAAAAGTCAGATCTTACGCCAAGTTTCATAACCTGATGAGAAAAGCATTTTGCGCAAATCCAGAACTGTTTCTGACGATTTTCACAAAGATATCACCAAAAATTTGGCATTAAGTAATGAGTGAAAAGTTTTCACTTTCCAAAAGAAAATCTTTCACCAAGTTCATCATTTTACACCCTCCTCATTTGTTTCCAAAGATTCTCTCAATGCTATTGACAGTTTACAGCCAAAACTCTGATAAGGCGGCAACGCGCATGTCTCGCAGAGATCAGCATTTTGAGTAAATCCAGGTTTGGCAGTAAATATAACATCAAATCCACTGACTCATGAAGGCTGAAACGCTGACAGCGCAGCAAAGTCCATATCTGGATGGAGTAAGCATGTTGAGTGACACCAAAATTGATTCGAATGTTTTCCTCGTTGCCATTGCATCCTTAAACTCCTCAAATTCTAACATAGCGGCAAAGTGCATATCTCAGTGAGATAAGCATTTTAGTAATTTAACATATGATTCCAATTATTTCCTCAACCCAAATGAGCTGTTCCCGCTCACGATCTGATATTGAACTCGTTCTCTGACTGCGCGAAGAATTGTGGGTAGAACAACATGGATTTCCACAGAGTTGCTGAATGCCAGTGAGTCTCTGCTCCCAAATGCCAGATCTTTCGCCAAGTTTCATAAGTAGATGAGTAAAGCATGTTGATCACATCCAGGGCTGTATCTGACGATTTCTCCAAGATATCTCCAAATATTTGATACTTCAGTAAAGAGTGAAAAGTTCTCAGTTTCCAAAAGAAAATCTTTCACCAAGTTCATCATTTAACGTTCTCTTCACTTCTTTCCAAAGATTCTCTCAATGCTATTGACACTTTTCAGCCAACACTCTGAAAATGCGGCAAAATGCATATCCCGAAGAGATCAGCATTTTGAGTAAATCGAGGTTTGGCGGTAAACATAACATCAAATCCACTGACTCATGTAGGCTGAAAAGCTGACAGCACAGCAAAGTGCATATCTGGATGATGAAAACATGTTGAGTGACACCAAAATTGATTGCAACGTTTTCCTCTTCACCATTGTATCCTTAACCTCCACAAATTCTAACTTAACGGCAAAATGCATATCTCAGTGAGATAAGCATTTTAGTAATTTCACATATGATTCCAATTATTTCCTCAAACCAACTGAGCTGTTCTAGCTCACAATCTGATATTTCACTCATTCTCTGACTGCGCGAAGAATTGTGGATAGAAGAACATAGATTTCCAAAGAGTGGCTGAATGCAAGTCAGTCTCTGTTGCCAAAAGTCAGATCTTTTGCCAAGTTTCATAACCAGGTGAGAAAAGCATTTTGAGCAAATCCAGGACTGTTTCTGACGATATCCACAAAGATATCTCCAAAAATTTGATGTTTCAGTAAAGAGTGAAAAGTTTTCAGTTTCCAAAAGAAAATCGTTCACCAAGTTCATCATTTCACTCCCTCCTTTTTGTTTCCAAAGATTCTCTCAAGTCTATTGACACTTTACAGCCAAAACTCTGATAATGCGGCAAACTGCATATCTCGAAGAGTTCAGTATTTTCAGTAAATCCAGGTTTGGCGGTAAATATAACATCAAATCCACTGACTCATGTAGGCTGAAAAATGACAGCGCAGCAAAGTGCATATCTGGATGAGGTAAGCATGTTGAGTGACACCAAAATTGATTCCAATGTTTTCTCGTTGCCATTGCATCCTTAAACTCCTCAAATTCTAACGTAGCGGCAAAGTGCATATCTCAGTGAGATAAGCATTTTAGTAATTTCACATATGATTCCAATTATGTCCTCAACCCAAATGAGCTGTTCCCTCTCACAATCTGATATTGCACTCATTCTCTGACTGCGCGAAGGATTGTGGATAGAACAACATAGATTTCCAAAGAGTGGCTGAATGCAAGTCAGTCTCTATTGCCAAAAGTCAGATCTTTTGCCAAGTTTCATACCCAGGTGAGAAAAGCAGTTTGAGCAACTCCAGGACTGTTTCTGACGATTTCCACAAAGATATCTCCAAAAATTTGATGTTTCAGTCAAGAGTGAAAAGTTTCCAGTTTCCAAAAGAAAATCTTTCACCAAGTTCATCATTTCACTTCCTCCTTTTTGTTTCCAAAGATTCTCTCAAGTCTATTGACACTTTACAGCCAAAACTCTGATAATGCGGCTAACTGCATATCTCGAAGAGATCAGTATTTTCAGTAAATCCAGGTTTTGCGGTAAATATAACATCAAATCCACCGACTCATGTAGGCTGAAAAATGACAGCGCAGCAAAGTGCATATCTGGATGAGGTAAGCATGTTGAGTGACACCAAAATTGATTCCAATGTTTTCCTCGTTGCCATTGCATCCTTAAACTCCTCAAATTCTAACGTAGCGGCAAAGTGCATATCTCAGTGTGATAAGCATTTTAGTAATTTCACATATGATTCCAATTATGTCCTCAACCCAGATGAGCTGTTCCCTCTCACAATCTGATATTGCACTCATTCTCTGACTGCGCGAAGAATTGTGGATAGAAGAACATAGATTTCCAAAGAGTGGCTGAATGCAAGTCAGTCTCTATTGCCAAAAGTCAGATCTTTTGCCAAGTTTCATACAAAGGTGAGAAAAGCAGTTTGAGCAAATCCAGGACTGTTTCTGACGATTTCCACAAAGATATCTCCAAAAATTTGATGTTTCAGTCAAGAGTGAAAAGTTTCCAGTTTCCAAAAGAAAACTTTTCACCAAGTTCATCATTTCACTTCCTCCTTTTTGTTTCCAAAGATTCTCTCAAGTCTATTGACACTTTACAGCCAAAACTCTGATAATGCGGCTAACTGCATATCTCGAAGAGATCAGTATTTTCAGTAAATCCAGGTTTTCCGGTAAATATAACATCAAATCCACCGACTCATGTAGGCTGAAAAATGACAGCGCAGCAAAGTGCATATCTGGATGAGGTAAGCATGTTGAGTGACACCAAAATTGATTCCAATGTTTTCCTCGTTGCCATTGCATCCTTAAACTCCTCAAATTCTAAAGTAGCGGCAAAGTGCATATCTCAGTGAGATAAGCATTTTAGTAATTTCACATATGATTCCAATTATGTCCTCAACCCAAATGAGCTGTTCCCTCTCACAATCTGATATTGCACTCATTCTCTGACTGCGCGAAGAATTGTGGATTGAAGAACATAGATTTCCAAAGAGTGGCTGAATGCAAGTCAGTCTCTGGTGCCAAAAGTCAGATCTTTTGCCAACTTTCATAACCAGGTGAGAAAAGCATTTTGAGCAATTCCAGGACTGTTTCTGACGATTTCCACAACGATATCTCCAAAAATTTGATATTTCAGTAAAGAGTGAAAAGTTTTCACTGTCCAAAAGAAAATCTTTCACCAAGTTCATCATTTCACTCCCTCCTCATTTGTTTCCAAAGATTCTCTCAATGCTATTGACACTTTACAGCCAAAGCTCTGGTAATGCGGCAAACTGCATATCTCGAAGAGATCAGTATTTTGAGTAAATCCAGGTTTGGCGGCAAATATAACATCAAATCCACTGACTCATGTAGGCTGAAAAATGACAGCGCAGCAAAGTGCATATCTGGATGAGGTAAGCATGTTGAGTGACACCAAAATTGATTCCAATGTTTTCCTCGTTACCACTGTATCCTTAAACTCCTCAAATTCTACCATAGCGGCAAAGTGCATATCTCAGTGAGATGAGCATTTTAGTAATTTCACATATGATTCCAATTATTTCCTCAACCCAAATGAGTTGTTCCCTCTCACTGTCTGATATTGCACTCATTCTCTGAATGCGCGAAGAATTGTGGGTAGAAGAACATAGATTTCCAAAGAGTTGCTGAATGCCAGTGAGTCTCTGCTGACAAAAGCCAGATCTTTCACCAAGTTTCTTAAACAGATGAGTAAAGCATTTTGATCAAATCCAGGACTGTTTCTGACGATTTCCTCCAAGATATCTCCAAAAATTTTATATTCAGTAAAGAGTGAAAAGTTCTCAGTTTCCAAAAGAAAATCTTTCACCAAGTTCATCATTTCACTCCCTCCTCATTTGTCTCCAAAGATTTTCTCAATGCTATTGACACTTTACAGCCAAAACTTTGATAATGCGGCAAAGTGCATATCCCGAAGAGATCAGCATTTTGAGGAAATCCAGGTTTGGCGGTAAACATAACATCAAATCCACTGACTCATGTAGGCTGAAAAGCTGACAGCACAGCAAAGTGCATATCTGGATGATGAAAACATGTTGAGTGACACCAAAATTGATTGCAACGTTTTCCTCTTCACCATCGTATCCTTAACCTCCTCAAATTCTAACTTAACGGCAAAGTGCATATCTCAGTGAGATAAGCATTTTAGTAATTTCACATATGATTCCAATTATTTCCTCAAACCAAATGAGCTGTTCCAGCTCACAATCTGATATTGCACTCATTCTCTGACTGCGCGTAGAATTGTGGGTAGAACAACATAGATTTCCAAAGAGTGGCTGAATGCAAGTCAGTCTCTATTGCCAAAAGTCAGATCTTTTGCCAAGTTTCATAACCAGGTGAGAAAAGCATTTTGAGGAAATCCAGGACTGTTTCTGACGATTTCCACAAAGATATCTCCAAAAATTTGATGTTTCAGTCAAGAGTGAAAAGTTTCCAGTTTCCAAAAGAAAATCTTTCACCAAGTTCATCATTTCACTTCCTCCTTTTTGTTTCCAAAGATTCTCTCAAGTCTATTGACACTTTACAGCCAAAACTCTGATAATGCGGCAAACTGCATATCTCGAAGAGATCAGTATTTTCAGTAAATCCAGGTTTGGCGATAAATATAACATCAAATCCACCGACTCATGTAGGCTGAAAAATGACAGCGCAGCAAAGTGCATATCTGGATGAGGTAAGCATGTTGAGTGACACCAAAATTGATTCCAACGTTTTCCTCGTTGCCATTGCATCCTTAAACTCCTCAAATTCTAACGTAGCGGCAAAGTGCATATCTCAGTGAGATAAGCATTTTAGTAATTTCACATATGATTCCAATTATGTCCTCAACCCAAATGAGCTGTTCCCTCTCACAATCTGATATTGTACTCATTCTCTGACTGCGCGAAGAATTGTGGATTGAAGAACATAGATTTCCAAAGAGTGGCTGAATGCAAGTCAGTCTCTGGTGCCAAAAGTCAGATCTTTTGCCAAGTTTCATAACCAGGTGAGAAAAGCATTTTGAGCAATTCCAGGACTGTTTCTGACGATTTCCACAAAGATATCTCCACAAATTTGATATTTCAGTAAAGAGTGAAAAGTTTTCACTGTCCAAAAGAAAATATTTCACCAAGTTCATCATTTCACTCCCTCCTCATTTGTTTCCAAAGATTCTCTCAATGGTATTGACACTTTACAGCAAAGCTCTGGTAATGCGGAAAACTGCATATCTCGAAGAGATCAGTATTTTGAGTAAATCCAGGTTTGGCGGTAAATATAACATGAAATCCACTGACTCATGTAGGCTGAAAAATGAAAGCAGAGCAAAGTGCATGTCTGGATGAGGTAAGCATGTTGAGTGACACCAAAATTGATTCCAGTGTTTTCTTCGTTGCCATTGTATCCTTAAACTCCTCAAATTCTAACATAGCGGCTAAGGGCATATCTCAGTGAGATAAGCATTTTAGTAATTTCACATATGATTCCAATTATTTCCTCAACCCAAATGAGCTGTTCCCGCTCACGATCTGATATTGAACTCATTCTCTGACTGCGCGAAGAATTGTGGGTAGAACAATATAGATTTCCAAAGAGTCGCTAAATGCCAGTGAGTCTCTGCTGCCAAAAGCCAGATCTTTCACCAAGTTTCATAAATGGATGAGTAAAGCATTTTGATCAAATCCAGGACTGTTTCTGACGATTTCCACAAAGATATCTCCAAAAATTTGATATTTCAGTAAAGAGTGAAAAGTTTTCAGTTTCCAAAAGAAAATCTTTCACCAAGTTCATCATTTCACTCCCTCCTCATTTGTCTCAAAGATTCTCTCAATGCTATTGTCACTTTACAGCCAAAACTCTGATAATGCGGCAAAGTGCATATCCCGAAGAGATCAGCATTTTGAGTAAATCCTGGTTTGGCGGTAAATATAACATCAAATCCAGTGACTCATGTAGTCTGAAAAGCTGACAGCGCAGCAAAGTCCATATCTGGATGGAGTAAGCATGTTGAGTGACACCAAAATTGATTGGAATGTTTTCCTCTTTACCATTGTATCCTTAACCTCCACAAATTCTAACTTAACGGCAAAGTGCATATCTCAGTGAGATAAGCATTTTAGTAATTTCACTTATGATTCCAATTATTTCCTCAAACCAAATGAGCTATTCATGCTCACAATCTGATATTGCACTCATTCTCTGACTGCGCGAAGAATTGTGGGTAGAAGAACATAGATTTCCAAAGAGTTGTGGAATGCCAGTCAGTCTCTGTTGCCAAAAGTCAGATCTTACGCCAAGTTTCATAACCTGATGAGAAAAGCATTTTGCGCAAATCCAGAACTGTTTCTGACGATTTTCACAAAGATATCACCAAAAATTTGGCATTTCAGTAATGAGTGAAAAGTTTTCACTTTCCAAAAGAAAATCTCTCACCAAGTTCATCATTTTACACCCTCCTCATTTGTTTCCAAAGATTCTCTCAATGCTATTGACAGTTTACAGCCAACACTCTGAATATGCGGCAAAATGCATATCCCGAAGAGATCAGCATTTTGAGTAAATCGAGGTTTGGCGGTAAACATAACATCAAATCCACTGACTCATGTAGGCTGAAAAGCTGACAGCACAGCAAAGTCCATATCTGGATGAGGAAAACATGTTGAGTGACACCAAAATTGATTGCAATGTTTTCCTCTTCACCATTGTATCCTTCACCTCCACAAATTCTAACTTAACGGCAAAGTGCATATATCAGTGAGATAAGCATTCTAGTAATTTCACATATGATTCCAATTATTTCTTCAAACCAAATGAGCTGTTCCAGCTCATTATCTGATATTTCACTCATTCTCTGACTGCGCGAAGAATTGTGTGTAGAACAACATGGATTTCCAAAGAGTGGCAGAATGCAACTCAGACTCTGTTGCCAAAAGTCAGATCTTTTGCCAAGTTTCATAACCAGCTGAGAAAAGCATTTTGAGCAAATCCAGGACTGTTTCTGACGATTTCCACAAAGATATCTCCAAAAATTTGATATTTCAGTGAAGCGTGAAAAGTTTTCACTTTCCAAATGAAAATATTTCACCAAGTTCATCTTTTCACTCCCTCCTCATTTGTTTCCAAAGATTCTCTCAGTGCTATTGACACTTTACAGCCAAAGCTCTGGTAATGCGGCAAACTGCATATCTCGAAGAGATCAGTATTTTGAGTAAATCCAGGTTTGGCGGTATCTGACGATTTCTCCAAGATATCTCCAAATATTTGATACTTCAGTAAAGAGTGAAAAGTTCTCAGTTTCCAAAAGAAAATCTTTCACCAAGTTCATCATTTAACGTTCTCTTCACTTCTTTCCAAAGATTCTCTCAATGCTATTGACACTTTACAGCCAACACTCTGAAAATGCGGCAAAATGCATATCCCGAAGAGATCAGCATTTTGAGTAAATCCAGGTATGGCGGTAAACATAACATCAAATCCACTGACTCATGTAGGCTGAAAAGCTGACAGCACAGCAAAGTGCATATCTGGATGATGAAAACATGTTGAGTGACACCAAAATTGATTGCAACGTTTTCCTCTTCACCATTGTATCCTTAACCTCCACAAATTCTAACTTAACGGCAAAATGCATATCTCAGTGAGATAAGCATTTTAGTAATTTCACATATGATTCCAATTATTTCCTCAAACCAACTGAGCTGTTCTAGCTCACAATCTGATATTTCACTCATTCTCTGACTGCGCGAAGAATTGTGGATAGAAGAACATAGATTTCCAAAGAGTGGCTGAATGCAAGTCAGTCTCTGTTGCCAAAAGTCAGATCTTTTGCCAAGTTTCATAACCAGGTGAGAAAAGCATTTTGAGCAAATCCAGGACTGTTTCTGACGATATCCACAAAGATATCTCCAAAAATTTGATGTTTCAGTAAAGAGTGAAAAGTTTTCAGTTTCCAAAAGAAAATCTTTCACCAAGTTCATCATTTCACTCCCTCCTTTTTGTTTCCAAAGATTCTCTCAAGTCTATTGACACTTTACAGCCAAAACTCTGATAATGCGGCAAACTGCATATCTCGAAGAGTTCAGTATTTTCAGTAAATCCAGGTTTGGCGGTAAATATAACATCAAATCCACTGACTCATGTAGGCTGAAAAATGACAGCGCAGCAAAGTGCATATCTGGATGAGGTAAGCATGTTGAGTGACACCAAAATTGATTCCAATGTTTTCCTCGTTGCCATTGCATCCTTAAACTCCTCAAATTCTAACGTAGCGGCAAAGTGCATATCTCAGTGAGATAAGCATTTTAGTAATTTCACATATGATTCCAATTATGTCCTCAACCCAAATGAGCTGTTCCCTCTCACAATCTGATATTGCACTCATTCTCTGACTGCGCGAAGAATTGTGGATAGACCAAAATAGATTTCCAAAGAGTGGCTGAATGCAAGTCAGTCTCTGTTGCCGAAAGTCAGATCTTTTGCCAACTTTCATAACCAGGTGAGAAAAGCATTTTGAGCAAATCCAGGACTGTTTCTGACGATTTCCACAAAGATATCTCCAAAAATTTGATATTTCAGTAAAGAGTGAAAAGATTTCACTGTCCAAAAGAAAATCTTTCACCAAGTTCATCATTTCACTCCCTCCTTTTTGTTTCCAAAGATTCTCTCAAGTCTATTGACACTTTACAGCCAAAACTCTGATAATGCGGCAAACTGCATATCTCGAAGAGTTCAGTATTTTCAGTAAATCCAGGTTTGGCGGTAAATATAACATCAAATCCACTGACTCATGTAGGCTGAAAAATGACAGCGCAGCAAAGTGCATATCTGGATGAGGTAAGCATGTTGAGTGACACCAAAATTGATTCCAGTGTTTTCTTCGTGGCCATTGTATCCTTAAACTCCTCAAATTCTAACATAGCGGCAAAGTGCATATCTCAGTGAGATAAGCATTTTAGTAATTTCACATATGATTCCAATTATTTCCTCAACCCAAATGAGCTGATCCCTCTCACAATCTGATATTGCACTCATTCTCTGACTGCGCGAAGAATTGTAGGTAGAACAATATAGATTTCCAAAGAGTTGCTAAATGCCAGTGAGTCTCTGCTGCCAAAAGCCAGATCTTTCACCAAGTTTCATAAATAGATGAGTAAAGCATTTTGATCAAATCCAGGGCTGTTTCTGACGATTTCCACACAGATGTCTCCAAAAATTTGATATTTCTGTAAAGAGTGAAAAGTTTTCAGTTTCCAAAAGAAAATCTTTCACCATGTTCATCATTTCACTCCCTCCTCATTTGTCTCCAAAGATTCTCTCAATGCTATTGTCACTTTACAGCCAAAACTCTGATAATGCGGCAAAGTGCATATCCCGAAGAGATCAGCATTTTGAGTAAATCCAGGTTTGGCGGTAAATATAACATCAAATCCAGTGACTGATGTAGTCTGAAAAGCTGACAGCGCAGCAAAGTCCATATCTGGATGCAGTAAGCATGTTGAGTGACACCAAAATTGATTGGAATGTTTTCCTCTTTACCATTGTATCCTTAACCTCCACAAATTCTAACTTTACGGCAAAGTGCATATCTCAGTGAGATAAGCATTTTAGTAATTTCACTTATGATTCCAATTATTTCCTCAAACCAAATGAGCTATTCATGCTCACAATCTGATATTGCACTCATTCTCTGACTGCGCGAAGAATTGTGGGTAGAAGAACATAGATTTCCAAAGAGTTGTGGAATGCCAGTCAGTCTCTGTTGCCAAAAGTCAGATCTTACGCCAAGTTTCATAACCTGATGAGAAAAGCATTTTGCGCAAATCCAGAACTGTTTCTGACGATTTTCACAAAGATATCACCAAAAATTTAGCATTTCAGTAATGAGTGAAAAGTTTTCACTTTCCAAAAGAAAATCTTTCACCAAGTTCATCATTTTACACCCTCCTCATTTGTTTCCAAAGATTCTCTCAATGCTTTTGGCAGTTTACAGCCAAAACTCTGATAATGCGGCAACGTGCATGTCTCACAGAGATCAGCATTTTGAGTAAATCCAGGTTTGGCGGTAAATATAACATCAAATCCACTGACTCATGAAGGCTGAAACGCTGACAGCGCAGCAAAGTGCATATCTGGATGAGGTAAGCATGTTGAGTGACACCAAAATTGATTCCAATGTTTTCCTCTATGCCATTGTAACCTTAACCTCCACAAATTCTAACATTGCGGCAAAGTGCATACCTCAGTGAGATAAGCATGGTATTAATTTCACATGTGATTCCAATTGTTTCCTCAACCCAAATGAGCTCTACCCGCTCACAGCCTGATATTGCACTCATTCTCTGACTGCGCGAAGAATTGTGGATAGAACAACATTGATATCCAAAGAGTTGCTGAATGCCAGTCAGTCTCTGTTGCCAAAAGTCAGATCTTTTGCCAAGCTTCATAACGAGGTGAGAAAATCATCTGAGCAAATCCAGGACTGTTTCTGACGATTTCCACAAAGATATCTCCAACAATTTGATATTTCAGTAAAGAGTGAAATGTTTTCACTTTCCACAAGAAAATCTTTCACCAAGTTCATCATTTTACTCCCTCCTCATTTGTTTCCAAAGATTCTCTCAATGCTATTGACACTTTACAGCCAAAACTCTGGTAATGCGGCAAACTGCATGTCTCGAAGAGATCAGTATCTAGAGTAAATCCAGGTTTGGCGGTAAATATAACATCAAATCCACTGACTCATGTAGGCTGAAAAATGAAAGCGCAGCAAAGTGCATATCTGGATGAGGAAAGCATGTTGTGCGACACCAAAATTGATTCCAATGTTTTCCTCGTTGCCATTGTATCCTTAAACTCCTCAAATTCTAACATAGCGGCAAAGGGCATATCTCAGTGAGATAAGCATTTTAGTAATTTCACATATGATTCCAATTATTTCCTCAACCCAAATGAGCTGTTCCCTCTCACAATCTGATATTACACTCATTCTCTGACTGCGCGAAGAATTGTGGGTAGAACAACATAGTTTTCAAAAGAGTTGCAGAATGCCAGTGAGTCTCTGCTACCAAAAGCCATATCTTTCGCCAAGTTTCATAAATAGATGAGTAAAGCATTTTGATCAAATCCAGGACTGTTTCTGACGATTTCCTCCAAGATATCTCCAAAAATTTGATATTTCAGTACAGAGTGAAAAGTTTACACTTTCCAAAAGAAAATCTTTCACCAAGTTCATCATTTTACGCGCTCCTCATTTGTTTCCAAAGATTCTCTCAAGGCTAGTGACACTTTACAGCCAAAACTCTGATAATGAGGCAACCTGCATATCGCGAAGACATCAACATTTTGAGTAAATCCAGGTTTGGCGGTAAATATAACATCAAATCCACTGACAGATGAAGGCTGAAAAGCTGGCAGCGCAGCAAAGTGCATATCTGGACGAGGTAAGCATGTTGAGTGACACCAAAATTGATTCCAATGTTTTCCTCTTTACCGTTGGAACCTTATAGACCACATATTCTGACATAGCGGCAAAGTGCATATCTCAGTGAGATAAGCATTTTAGTAATTTCACATATGATTCCAATTATTTCCTCAACCCAAATGAGCTGTTCCCGCTCACAATCTTATATTGCACTCATTCTCTGACTGCGCGAAGAATTGTGGGTAGAACTTCATAGATTTCCAAAGAGTTGCGAATGCCAGTAAGTCTCTGTTGCCAAAAGACAGATCTTTCGCCAAGTTTCATAACCTGATGAGAAAAGCATTTTGAGCAAATCCAGAACTGTTCCTGACGTCTTCCACAAACGTATCTCCAAAAATTTGATGTTTCAGTAAAGAGTGAAAAGTTTTCAGTTTCCAAAAGAAAATCTTTAACCAAGTTCAACATTTTACTCCCTCCTCATTTGTTTCCAAAGATTCTCTCAATGTTATTGACACTTTACAGCCAAAACTCTGATAATGCGGCAAAGTGCATATCTCGAAGAGATCAGTATTTTGAGTAAATCCAGGTTTGGCGGTAAATATAACATCAAATCCAGTGACTCACGTAGGCTGAAAAGCTGACAGCGCAGCAAAGTGCATATCTGGATGAGGTAAGCATGTTGAGTGACACCAAAATTGATTCCAATGTTTTCCTCGTTGCCATTGTAACCTTAACCTCCTCAAATTCTAACATAGCGGCGAAGTGCATATCTCAGGGAGATAAGATTTTAGTAATTTCACATATGATTCCAATTATTTCCTCAAACCAAATGAGCTATTCATGCTCACAATCTGATATTGCACTCATTCTCTGACTGCGCGAAGAATTGTGGGTAGAAGAACATAGATTTCCAAAGAGTTGTGGAATGCCAGTCAGTCTCTGTTGCCAAAAGTCAGATCTTACGCCAAGTTTCATAACCTGATGAGAAAAGCACTTTGCGCAAATCCAGAACTGTTTCTGATGATTTTCACAAAGATATCACCAAAAATTTGGCATTTCAGTAATGAGTGAAAAGTTTTCACTTTCCAAAAGAAAATCTTACACCAAGTTCATCATTTTACACCCTCCTCATTTGTTTCCAAAGATTCTCTCAATGCTATTGACAGTTTACAGCCAAAACTCTGATAAGGCGGCAACGTGCATGTCTCGCAGAGATCAGCATTTTGAGTAAATCCAGGTTTGGCGGTAAATATAACATCAAATCCACTGACTCATGAAGGCTGAAAAGCTGACAGGGCAGCAAAGTGCATGTCTGGATGAGGTAAGCATGTTGAGTGACACCAAAATTGATTCTAATGTTTACCTCGTTACCATTGCATCCTTAAACTCCTCAAATTCTAACATAGCGGCAAAGTGCATATCTCAGTGAGATAAGCATTTTAGTAATTTCACATATGATTCCAATTATTTCCTCAACCCAAATGAGCTGTTCCCGCTCACGATCTGATATTGAAGTCATTCTCTGACTGCGCGAAGAATTGTGGGTAGAACAACATGGATTTCCACAGAGTTGCTGAATGCCAGAGAGTCTCTGCTGCCAAATGCCAGATCTTTCGCCAAGTTTCATAAGTAGATGAGTAAAGCATGTTGATCACATCCAGGGCTGTATCTGACGATTTCTCCAAGATATCTCCAAATATTTGATACTTCAGTAAAGAGTGAAAAGTTCTCAGTTTCCAAAAGAAAATCTTTCACCAAGTTCATCATTTAACGTTCTCTTCACTTCTTTCCAAAGATTCTCTCAATGCTATTGACACTTTTCAGCCAACACTCTGAAAATGCGGCAAAATGCATATCCCGAAGAGATCAGCATTTTGAGTAAATCGAGGTTTGGCGGTAAACATAACATCAAATCCACTGACTCATGTAGGCTGAAAAGCTGACAGCACAGCAAAGTGCATATCTGGATGATGAAAACATGTTGAGTGACACCAAAATTGATTCCAATGTTTTCCTCGTTGCCATTGTATCCTAAAACTCCTCAAATTCTAACATAGCGGCAAAGGGCATATCTCAATGAGATAAGCATTTTAGTAATTTCACATATGATTCCAATTATTTCCTCAACCCAAATGAGCTGTTCCCTCTCACAATCTGATGTTACACTCATTCTCTGACTGCGCGAAGAATTGTGGGTAGAACAACATAGTTTTCAAAAGAGTTGCAGAATGCCAGTGAGTCTCTGCTACCAAAAGCCATATCTTTCGCCAAGTTTCATAAATAGACGAGTAAAGCATTTTGATCAAATCCAGGACTGTTTCTGAAGATTTCCTCCAAGATATCTCCAAAAATTTGATATTTCAGTACAGAGTGAAAAGTTTACACTTTCCAAAAGAAAATCTTTCACCAAGTTCATCATTTTACGCGCTCCTCATTTGTTTCCAAAGATTCTCTCAAGTCTGTTGACACTTTACAGCCGAAACTCTGATAATGCGGCAAACTGCATATCTCGAAGAGATCAGTATTTTCAGTAAATCCAGGTTTGGCGGTAAATATAACATCAAATCCACTGACTCATGTAGGCTGAAAAATGACAGCGCAGCAAAGTGCATATCTGGATGAGGTAAGCATGTTGAGTGACACCAAAATTGATTCCAATGTTTTCCTCTTTACCGTTGGAACCTTACAGGCCGCATATTCTGACATAGCGGCAAAGTGCATATCTCAGTGAGATAAGCATTTTAGTAATTTGACGTATGATTCCAATTATTTCCTCAACCCAAATGAGCTGTTCCCGCTCACAATCTTATATTGCACTCATTCTCTGACTGCGCGAAGAATTGTGGGTAGAACTTCATAGATTTCCGAAGAGTTGCGAATGCCAGTAAGTCTCTGTTGCCAAAAGACAGATCTTTCGCCAAGTTTCATAACCTGATGAGAAAAGCATTTTGAGCAAATCCAGAACTGTTCCTGACGACTTCCACAAACATATCTCCAAAAATTTGATGTTTCAGTAAAGAGTGAAAAGTTTTCAGTTTCCAAAAGAAAATCTTTAACCAAGTTCAACATTTTACTCCCTCCTCATTTGTTTCCAAAGATTCTCTCAATGTTATTGACACTTTACAGCCAAAACTCTGATAATGCGGCAAAGTGCATATCTCGAAGAGATCAGTATTTTGAGTAAATCCAGGTTTGGCGGTAAATATAACATCAAATCCAGTGACTCATGTAGGCTGAAAAGCTGACAGCGCAGCAAAGTGCATATCTGGATGAGGTAAGCATGTTGAGTGACACCAAAATTGATTCCAATGTTTTCCTCGTTGCCATTGTAACCTTAACCTCCTCAAATTCTAACATAGCGGCGAAGTGCATATCTCAGGGAGATAAGATTTTAGTAATTTCACATATGATTCCAATTATTTCCTCAAACCAAATGAGCTATTCATGCTCACAATCTGATATTGAACTCATTCTCTGACTGCGCGAAGAATTGTGGGTAGAAGAACATAGATTTCCAAAGAGTTGTGGAATGCCAGTCAGTCTCTGTTGCCAAAAGTCAGATCTTACGCCAAGTTTCATAACCTGATGAGAAAAGCATTTTGCGCAAATCCAGAACTGTTTCTGACGATTTTCACAAAGATATCACCAAAAATTTGGCATTAAGTAATGAGTGAAAAGTTTTCACTTTCCAAAAGAAAATCTTTCACCAAGTTCATCATTTTACACCCTCCTCATTTGTTTCCAAAGATTCTCTCAATGCTATTGACAGTTTACAGCCAAAACTCTGATAAGGCGGCAACGCGCATGTCTCGCAGAGATCAGCATTTTGAGTAAATCCAGGTTTGGCAGTAAATATAACATCAAATCCACTGACTCATGAAGGCTGAAACGCTGACAGCGCAGCAAAGTCCATATCTGGATGGAGTAAGCATGTTGAGTGACACCAAAATTGAT
Source organism: Carcharhinus amblyrhynchos (assembly GCF_965287045.1). Classification (NCBI taxonomy): domain Eukaryota; kingdom Metazoa; phylum Chordata; class Chondrichthyes; order Carcharhiniformes; family Carcharhinidae; genus Carcharhinus; species Carcharhinus amblyrhynchos. Next base: position 404,133 of record NW_027649803.1, on the reverse strand, counting down.
TCGAATGTTTTCCTCGTTGCCATTGCATCCTTAAACTCCTCAAATTCTAACATAGCGGCAAAGTGCATATCTCAGTGAGATAAGCATTTTAGTAATTTAACATATGATTCCAATTATTTCCTCAACCCAAATGAGCTGTTCCCGCTCACGATCTGATATTGAACTCGTTCTCTGACTGCGCGAAGAATTGTGGGTAGAACAACATGGATTTCCACAGAGTTGCTGAATGCCAGTGAGTCTCTGCTCCCAAATGCCAGATCTTTCGCCAAGTTTCATAAGTAGATGAGTAAAGCATGTTGATCACATCCAGGGCTGTATCTGACGATTTCTCCAAGATATCTCCAAATATTTGATACTTCAGTAAAGAGTGAAAAGTTCTCAGTTTCCAAAAGAAAATCTTTCACCAAGTTCATCATTTAACGTTCTCTTCACTTCTTTCCAAAGATTCTCTCAATGCTATTGACACTTTTCAGCCAACACTCTGAAAATGCGGCAAAATGCATATCCCGAAGAGATCAGCATTTTGAGTAAATCGAGGTTTGGCGGTAAACATAACATCAAATCCACTGACTCATGTAGGCTGAAAAGCTGACAGCACAGCAAAGTGCATATCTGGATGATGAAAACATGTTGAGTGACACCAAAATTGATTGCAACGTTTTCCTCTTCACCATTGTATCCTTAACCTCCACAAATTCTAACTTAACGGCAAAATGCATATCTCAGTGAGATAAGCATTTTAGTAATTTCACATATGATTCCAATTATTTCCTCAAACCAACTGAGCTGTTCTAGCTCACAATCTGATATTTCACTCATTCTCTGACTGCGCGAAGAATTGTGGATAGAAGAACATAGATTTCCAAAGAGTGGCTGAATGCAAGTCAGTCTCTGTTGCCAAAAGTCAGATCTTTTGCCAAGTTTCATAACCAGGTGAGAAAAGCATTTTGAGCAAATCCAGGACTGTTTCTGACGATATCCACAAAGATATCTCCAAAAATTTGATGTTTCAGTAAAGAGTGAAAAGTTTTCAGTTTCCAAAAGAAAATCGTTCACCAAGTTCATCATTTCACTCCCTCCTTTTTGTTTCCAAAGATTCTCTCAAGTCTATTGACACTTTACAGCCAAAACTCTGATAATGCGGCAAACTGCATATCTCGAAGAGTTCAGTATTTTCAGTAAATCCAGGTTTGGCGGTAAATATAACATCAAATCCACTGACTCATGTAGGCTGAAAAATGACAGCGCAGCAAAGTGCATATCTGGATGAGGTAAGCATGTTGAGTGACACCAAAATTGATTCCAATGTTTTCTCGTTGCCATTGCATCCTTAAACTCCTCAAATTCTAACGTAGCGGCAAAGTGCATATCTCAGTGAGATAAGCATTTTAGTAATTTCACATATGATTCCAATTATGTCCTCAACCCAAATGAGCTGTTCCCTCTCACAATCTGATATTGCACTCATTCTCTGACTGCGCGAAGGATTGTGGATAGAACAACATAGATTTCCAAAGAGTGGCTGAATGCAAGTCAGTCTCTATTGCCAAAAGTCAGATCTTTTGCCAAGTTTCATACCCAGGTGAGAAAAGCAGTTTGAGCAACTCCAGGACTGTTTCTGACGATTTCCACAAAGATATCTCCAAAAATTTGATGTTTCAGTCAAGAGTGAAAAGTTTCCAGTTTCCAAAAGAAAATCTTTCACCAAGTTCATCATTTCACTTCCTCCTTTTTGTTTCCAAAGATTCTCTCAAGTCTATTGACACTTTACAGCCAAAACTCTGATAATGCGGCTAACTGCATATCTCGAAGAGATCAGTATTTTCAGTAAATCCAGGTTTTGCGGTAAATATAACATCAAATCCACCGACTCATGTAGGCTGAAAAATGACAGCGCAGCAAAGTGCATATCTGGATGAGGTAAGCATGTTGAGTGACACCAAAATTGATTCCAATGTTTTCCTCGTTGCCATTGCATCCTTAAACTCCTCAAATTCTAACGTAGCGGCAAAGTGCATATCTCAGTGTGATAAGCATTTTAGTAATTTCACATATGATTCCAATTATGTCCTCAACCCAGATGAGCTGTTCCCTCTCACAATCTGATATTGCACTCATTCTCTGACTGCGCGAAGAATTGTGGATAGAAGAACATAGATTTCCAAAGAGTGGCTGAATGCAAGTCAGTCTCTATTGCCAAAAGTCAGATCTTTTGCCAAGTTTCATACAAAGGTGAGAAAAGCAGTTTGAGCAAATCCAGGACTGTTTCTGACGATTTCCACAAAGATATCTCCAAAAATTTGATGTTTCAGTCAAGAGTGAAAAGTTTCCAGTTTCCAAAAGAAAACTTTTCACCAAGTTCATCATTTCACTTCCTCCTTTTTGTTTCCAAAGATTCTCTCAAGTCTATTGACACTTTACAGCCAAAACTCTGATAATGCGGCTAACTGCATATCTCGAAGAGATCAGTATTTTCAGTAAATCCAGGTTTTCCGGTAAATATAACATCAAATCCACCGACTCATGTAGGCTGAAAAATGACAGCGCAGCAAAGTGCATATCTGGATGAGGTAAGCATGTTGAGTGACACCAAAATTGATTCCAATGTTTTCCTCGTTGCCATTGCATCCTTAAACTCCTCAAATTCTAAAGTAGCGGCAAAGTGCATATCTCAGTGAGATAAGCATTTTAGTAATTTCACATATGATTCCAATTATGTCCTCAACCCAAATGAGCTGTTCCCTCTCACAATCTGATATTGCACTCATTCTCTGACTGCGCGAAGAATTGTGGATTGAAGAACATAGATTTCCAAAGAGTGGCTGAATGCAAGTCAGTCTCTGGTGCCAAAAGTCAGATCTTTTGCCAACTTTCATAACCAGGTGAGAAAAGCATTTTGAGCAATTCCAGGACTGTTTCTGACGATTTCCACAACGATATCTCCAAAAATTTGATATTTCAGTAAAGAGTGAAAAGTTTTCACTGTCCAAAAGAAAATCTTTCACCAAGTTCATCATTTCACTCCCTCCTCATTTGTTTCCAAAGATTCTCTCAATGCTATTGACACTTTACAGCCAAAGCTCTGGTAATGCGGCAAACTGCATATCTCGAAGAGATCAGTATTTTGAGTAAATCCAGGTTTGGCGGCAAATATAACATCAAATCCACTGACTCATGTAGGCTGAAAAATGACAGCGCAGCAAAGTGCATATCTGGATGAGGTAAGCATGTTGAGTGACACCAAAATTGATTCCAATGTTTTCCTCGTTACCACTGTATCCTTAAACTCCTCAAATTCTACCATAGCGGCAAAGTGCATATCTCAGTGAGATGAGCATTTTAGTAATTTCACATATGATTCCAATTATTTCCTCAACCCAAATGAGTTGTTCCCTCTCACTGTCTGATATTGCACTCATTCTCTGAATGCGCGAAGAATTGTGGGTAGAAGAACATAGATTTCCAAAGAGTTGCTGAATGCCAGTGAGTCTCTGCTGACAAAAGCCAGATCTTTCACCAAGTTTCTTAAACAGATGAGTAAAGCATTTTGATCAAATCCAGCACTGTTTCTGACGATTTCCTCCAAGATATCTCCAAAAATTTTATATTCAGTAAAGAGTGAAAAGTTCTCAGTTTCCAAAAGAAAATCTTTCACCAAGTTCATCATTTCACTCCCTCCTCATTTGTCTCCAAAGATTTTCTCAATGCTATTGACACTTTACAGCCAAAACTTTGATAATGCGGCAAAGTGCATATCCCGAAGAGATCAGCATTTTGAGGAAATCCAGGTTTGGCGGTAAACATAACATCAAATCCACTGACTCATGTAGGCTGAAAAGCTGACAGCACAGCAAAGTGCATATCTGGATGATGAAAACATGTTGAGTGACACCAAAATTGATTGCAACGTTTTCCTCTTCACCATCGTATCCTTAACCTCCTCAAATTCTAACTTAACGGCAAAGTGCATATCTCAGTGAGATAAGCATTTTAGTAATTTCACATATGATTCCAATTATTTCCTCAAACCAAATGAGCTGTTCCAGCTCACAATCTGATATTGCACTCATTCTCTGACTGCGCGTAGAATTGTGGGTAGAACAACATAGATTTCCAAAGAGTGGCTGAATGCAAGTCAGTCTCTATTGCCAAAAGTCAGATCTTTTGCCAAGTTTCATAACCAGGTGAGAAAAGCATTTTGAGGAAATCCAGGACTGTTTCTGACGATTTCCACAAAGATATCTCCAAAAATTTGATGTTTCAGTCAAGAGTGAAAAGTTTCCAGTTTCCAAAAGAAAATCTTTCACCAAGTTCATCATTTCACTTCCTCCTTTTTGTTTCCAAAGATTCTCTCAAGTCTATTGACACTTTACAGCCAAAACTCTGATAATGCGGCAAACTGCATATCTCGAAGAGATCAGTATTTTCAGTAAATCCAGGTTTGGCGATAAATATAACATCAAATCCACCGACTCATGTAGGCTGAAAAATGACAGCGCAGCAAAGTGCATATCTGGATGAGGTAAGCATGTTGAGTGACACCAAAATTGATTCCAACGTTTTCCTCGTTGCCATTGCATCCTTAAACTCCTCAAATTCTAACGTAGCGGCAAAGTGCATATCTCAGTGAGATAAGCATTTTAGTAATTTCACATATGATTCCAATTATGTCCTCAACCCAAATGAGCTGTTCCCTCTCACAATCTGATATTGTACTCATTCTCTGACTGCGCGAAGAATTGTGGATTGAAGAACATAGATTTCCAAAGAGTGGCTGAATGCAAGTCAGTCTCTGGTGCCAAAAGTCAGATCTTTTGCCAAGTTTCATAACCAGGTGAGAAAAGCATTTTGAGCAATTCCAGGACTGTTTCTGACGATTTCCACAAAGATATCTCCACAAATTTGATATTTCAGTAAAGAGTGAAAAGTTTTCACTGTCCAAAAGAAAATATTTCACCAAGTTCATCATTTCACTCCCTCCTCATTTGTTTCCAAAGATTCTCTCAATGGTATTGACACTTTACAGCAAAGCTCTGGTAATGCGGAAAACTGCATATCTCGAAGAGATCAGTATTTTGAGTAAATCCAGGTTTGGCGGTAAATATAACATGAAATCCACTGACTCATGTAGGCTGAAAAATGAAAGCAGAGCAAAGTGCATGTCTGGATGAGGTAAGCATGTTGAGTGACACCAAAATTGATTCCAGTGTTTTCTTCGTTGCCATTGTATCCTTAAACTCCTCAAATTCTAACATAGCGGCTAAGGGCATATCTCAGTGAGATAAGCATTTTAGTAATTTCACATATGATTCCAATTATTTCCTCAACCCAAATGAGCTGTTCCCGCTCACGATCTGATATTGAACTCATTCTCTGACTGCGCGAAGAATTGTGGGTAGAACAATATAGATTTCCAAAGAGTCGCTAAATGCCAGTGAGTCTCTGCTGCCAAAAGCCAGATCTTTCACCAAGTTTCATAAATGGATGAGTAAAGCATTTTGATCAAATCCAGGACTGTTTCTGACGATTTCCACAAAGATATCTCCAAAAATTTGATATTTCAGTAAAGAGTGAAAAGTTTTCAGTTTCCAAAAGAAAATCTTTCACCAAGTTCATCATTTCACTCCCTCCTCATTTGTCTCAAAGATTCTCTCAATGCTATTGTCACTTTACAGCCAAAACTCTGATAATGCGGCAAAGTGCATATCCCGAAGAGATCAGCATTTTGAGTAAATCCTGGTTTGGCGGTAAATATAACATCAAATCCAGTGACTCATGTAGTCTGAAAAGCTGACAGCGCAGCAAAGTCCATATCTGGATGGAGTAAGCATGTTGAGTGACACCAAAATTGATTGGAATGTTTTCCTCTTTACCATTGTATCCTTAACCTCCACAAATTCTAACTTAACGGCAAAGTGCATATCTCAGTGAGATAAGCATTTTAGTAATTTCACTTATGATTCCAATTATTTCCTCAAACCAAATGAGCTATTCATGCTCACAATCTGATATTGCACTCATTCTCTGACTGCGCGAAGAATTGTGGGTAGAAGAACATAGATTTCCAAAGAGTTGTGGAATGCCAGTCAGTCTCTGTTGCCAAAAGTCAGATCTTACGCCAAGTTTCATAACCTGATGAGAAAAGCATTTTGCGCAAATCCAGAACTGTTTCTGACGATTTTCACAAAGATATCACCAAAAATTTGGCATTTCAGTAATGAGTGAAAAGTTTTCACTTTCCAAAAGAAAATCTCTCACCAAGTTCATCATTTTACACCCTCCTCATTTGTTTCCAAAGATTCTCTCAATGCTATTGACAGTTTACAGCCAACACTCTGAATATGCGGCAAAATGCATATCCCGAAGAGATCAGCATTTTGAGTAAATCGAGGTTTGGCGGTAAACATAACATCAAATCCACTGACTCATGTAGGCTGAAAAGCTGACAGCACAGCAAAGTCCATATCTGGATGAGGAAAACATGTTGAGTGACACCAAAATTGATTGCAATGTTTTCCTCTTCACCATTGTATCCTTCACCTCCACAAATTCTAACTTAACGGCAAAGTGCATATATCAGTGAGATAAGCATTCTAGTAATTTCACATATGATTCCAATTATTTCTTCAAACCAAATGAGCTGTTCCAGCTCATTATCTGATATTTCACTCATTCTCTGACTGCGCGAAGAATTGTGTGTAGAACAACATGGATTTCCAAAGAGTGGCAGAATGCAACTCAGACTCTGTTGCCAAAAGTCAGATCTTTTGCCAAGTTTCATAACCAGCTGAGAAAAGCATTTTGAGCAAATCCAGGACTGTTTCTGACGATTTCCACAAAGATATCTCCAAAAATTTGATATTTCAGTGAAGCGTGAAAAGTTTTCACTTTCCAAATGAAAATATTTCACCAAGTACATCTTTTCACTCCCTCCTCATTTGTTTCCAAAGATTCTCTCAGTGCTATTGACACTTTACAGCCAAAGCTCTGGTAATGCGGCAAACTGCATATCTCGAAGAGATCAGTATTTTGAGTAAATCCAGGTTTGGCGGTATCTGACGATTTCTCCAAGATATCTCCAAATATTTGATACTTCAGTAAAGAGTGAAAAGTTCTCAGTTTCCAAAAGAAAATCTTTCACCAAGTTCATCATTTAACGTTCTCTTCACTTCTTTCCAAAGATTCTCTCAATGCTATTGACACTTTACAGCCAACACTCTGAAAATGCGGCAAAATGCATATCCCGAAGAGATCAGCATTTTGAGTAAATCCAGGTATGGCGGTAAACATAACATCAAATCCACTGACTCATGTAGGCTGAAAAGCTGACAGCACAGCAAAGTGCATATCTGGATGATGAAAACATGTTGAGTGACACCAAAATTGATTGCAACGTTTTCCTCTTCACCATTGTATCCTTAACCTCCACAAATTCTAACTTAACGGCAAAATGCATATCTCAGTGAGATAAGCATTTTAGTAATTTCACATATGATTCCAATTATTTCCTCAAACCAACTGAGCTGTTCTAGCTCACAATCTGATATTTCACTCATTCTCTGACTGCGCGAAGAATTGTGGATAGAAGAACATAGATTTCCAAAGAGTGGCTGAATGCAAGTCAGTCTCTGTTGCCAAAAGTCAGATCTTTTGCCAAGTTTCATAACCAGGTGAGAAAAGCATTTTGAGCAAATCCAGGACTGTTTCTGACGATATCCACAAAGATATCTCCAAAAATTTGATGTTTCAGTAAAGAGTGAAAAGTTTTCAGTTTCCAAAAGAAAATCTTTCACCAAGTTCATCATTTCACTCCCTCCTTTTTGTTTCCAAAGATTCTCTCAAGTCTATTGACACTTTACAGCCAAAACTCTGATAATGCGGCAAACTGCATATCTCGAAGAGTTCAGTATTTTCAGTAAATCCAGGTTTGGCGGTAAATATAACATCAAATCCACTGACTCATGTAGGCTGAAAAATGACAGCGCAGCAAAGTGCATATCTGGATGAGGTAAGCATGTTGAGTGACACCAAAATTGATTCCAATGTTTTCCTCGTTGCCATTGCATCCTTAAACTCCTCAAATTCTAACGTAGCGGCAAAGTGCATATCTCAGTGAGATAAGCATTTTAGTAATTTCACATATGATTCCAATTATGTCCTCAACCCAAATGAGCTGTTCCCTCTCACAATCTGATATTGCACTCATTCTCTGACTGCGCGAAGAATTGTGGATAGACCAAAATAGATTTCCAAAGAGTGGCTGAATGCAAGTCAGTCTCTGTTGCCGAAAGTCAGATCTTTTGCCAACTTTCATAACCAGGTGAGAAAAGCATTTTGAGCAAATCCAGGACTGTTTCTGACGATTTCCACAAAGATATCTCCAAAAATTTGATATTTCAGTAAAGAGTGAAAAGATTTCACTGTCCAAAAGAAAATCTTTCACCAAGTTCATCATTTCACTCCCTCCTTTTTGTTTCCAAAGATTCTCTCAAGTCTATTGACACTTTACAGCCAAAACTCTGATAATGCGGCAAACTGCATATCTCGAAGAGTTCAGTATTTTCAGTAAATCCAGGTTTGGCGGTAAATATAACATCAAATCCACTGACTCATGTAGGCTGAAAAATGACAGCGCAGCAAAGTGCATATCTGGATGAGGTAAGCATGTTGAGTGACACCAAAATTGATTCCAGTGTTTTCTTCGTGGCCATTGTATCCTTAAACTCCTCAAATTCTAACATAGCGGCAAAGTGCATATCTCAGTGAGATAAGCATTTTAGTAATTTCACATATGATTCCAATTATTTCCTCAACCCAAATGAGCTGATCCCTCTCACAATCTGATATTGCACTCATTCTCTGACTGCGCGAAGAATTGTAGGTAGAACAATATAGATTTCCAAAGAGTTGCTAAATGCCAGTGAGTCTCTGCTGCCAAAAGCCAGATCTTTCACCAAGTTTCATAAATAGATGAGTAAAGCATTTTGATCAAATCCAGGGCTGTTTCTGACGATTTCCACACAGATATCTCCAAAAATTTGATATTTCAGTAAAGAGTGAAAAGTTTTCAGTTTCCAAAAGAAAATCTTTCACCATGTTCATCATTTCACTCCCTCCTCATTTGTCTCCAAAGATTCTCTCAATGCTATTGTCACTTTACAGCCAAAACTCTGATAATGCGGCAAAGTGCATATCCCGAAGAGATCAGCATTTTGAGTAAATCCAGGTTTGGCGGTAAATATAACATCAAATCCAGTGACTGATGTAGTCTGAAAAGCTGACAGCGCAGCAAAGTCCATATCTGGATGCAGTAAGCATGTTGAGTGACACCAAAATTGATTGGAATGTTTTCCTCTTTACCATTGTATCCTTAACCTCCACAAATTCTAACTTTACGGCAAAGTGCATATCTCAGTGAGATAAGCATTTTAGTAATTTCACTTATGATTCCAATTATTTCCTCAAACCAAATGAGCTATTCATGCTCACAATCTGATATTGCACTCATTCTCTGACTGCGCGAAGAATTGTGGGTAGAAGAACATAGATTTCCAAAGAGTTGTGGAATGCCAGTCAGTCTCTGTTGCCAAAAGTCAGATCTTACGCCAAGTTTCATAACCTGATGAGAAAAGCATTTTGCGCAAATCCAGAACTGTTTCTGACGATTTTCACAAAGATATCACCAAAAATTTAGCATTTCAGTAATGAGTGAAAAGTTTTCACTTTCCAAAAGAAAATCTTTCACCAAGTTCATCATTTTACACCCTCCTCATTTGTTTCCAAAGATTCTCTCAATGCTTTTGGCAGTTTACAGCCAAAACTCTGATAATGCGGCAACGTGCATGTCTCACAGAGATCAGCATTTTGAGTAAATCCAGGTTTGGCGGTAAATATAACATCAAATCCACTGACTCATGAAGGCTGAAACGCTGACAGCGCAGCAAAGTGCATATCTGGATGAGGTAAGCATGTTGAGTGACACCAAAATTGATTCCAATGTTTTCCTCTATGCCATTGTAACCTTAACCTCCACAAATTCTAACATTGCGGCAAAGTGCATACCTCAGTGAGATAAGCATGGTATTAATTTCACATGTGATTCCAATTGTTTCCTCAACCCAAATGAGCTCTACCCGCTCACAGCCTGATATTGCACTCATTCTCTGACTGCGCGAAGAATTGTGGATAGAACAACATTGATATCCAAAGAGTTGCTGAATGCCAGTCAGTCTCTGTTGCCAAAAGTCAGATCTTTTGCCAAGCTTCATAACGAGGTGAGAAAATCATCTGAGCAAATCCAGGACTGTTTCTGACGATTTCCACAAAGATATCTCCAACAATTTGATATTTCAGTAAAGAGTGAAATGTTTTCACTTTCCACAAGAAAATCTTTCACCAAGTTCATCATTTTACTCCCTCCTCATTTGTTTCCAAAGATTCTCTCAATGCTATTGACACTTTACAGCCAAAACTCTGGTAATGCGGCAAACTGCATGTCTCGAAGAGATCAGTATCTAGAGTAAATCCAGGTTTGGCGGTAAATATAACATCAAATCCACTGACTCATGTAGGCTGAAAAATGAAAGCGCAGCAAAGTGCATATCTGGATGAGGAAAGCATGTTGTGCGACACCAAAATTGATTCCAATGTTTTCCTCGTTGCCATTGTATCCTTAAACTCCTCAAATTCTAACATAGCGGCAAAGGGCATATCTCAGTGAGATAAGCATTTTAGTAATTTCACATATGATTCCAATTATTTCCTCAACCCAAATGAGCTGTTCCCTCTCACAATCTGATATTACACTCATTCTCTGACTGCGCGAAGAATTGTGGGTAGAACAACATAGTTTTCAAAAGAGTTGCAGAATGCCAGTGAGTCTCTGCTACCAAAAGCCATATCTTTCGCCAAGTTTCATAAATAGATGAGTAAAGCATTTTGATCAAATCCAGGACTGTTTCTGACGATTTCCTCCAAGATATCTCCAAAAATTTGATATTTCAGTACAGAGTGAAAAGTTTACACTTTCCAAAAGAAAATCTTTCACCAAGTTCATCATTTTACGCGCTCCTCATTTGTTTCCAAAGATTCTCTCAAGGCTAGTGACACTTTACAGCCAAAACTCTGATAATGAGGCAACCTGCATATCGCGAAGACATCAACATTTTGAGTAAATCCAGGTTTGGCGGTAAATATAACATCAAATCCACTGACAGATGAAGGCTGAAAAGCTGGCAGCGCAGCAAAGTGCATATCTGGACGAGGTAAGCATGTTGAGTGACACCAAAATTGATTCCAATGTTTTCCTCTTTACCGTTGGAACCTTATAGACCACATATTCTGACATAGCGGCAAAGTGCATATCTCAGTGAGATAAGCATTTTAGTAATTTCACATATGATTCCAATTATTTCCTCAACCCAAATGAGCTGTTCCCGCTCACAATCTTATATTGCACTCATTCTCTGACTGCGCGAAGAATTGTGGGTAGAACTTCATAGATTTCCAAAGAGTTGCGAATGCCAGTAAGTCTCTGTTGCCAAAAGACAGATCTTTCGCCAAGTTTCATAACCTGATGAGAAAAGCATTTTGAGCAAATCCAGAACTGTTCCTGACGTCTTCCACAAACGTATCTCCAAAAATTTGATGTTTCAGTAAAGAGTGAAAAGTTTTCAGTTTCCAAAAGAAAATCTTTAACCAAGTTCAACATTTTACTCCCTCCTCATTTGTTTCCAAAGATTCTCTCAATGTTATTGACACTTTACAGCCAAAACTCTGATAATGCGGCAAAGTGCATATCTCGAAGAGATCAGTATTTTGAGTAAATCCAGGTTTGGCGGTAAATATAACATCAAATCCAGTGACTCACGTAGGCTGAAAAGCTGACAGCGCAGCAAAGTGCATATCTGGATGAGGTAAGCATGTTGAGTGACACCAAAATTGATTCCAATGTTTTCCTCGTTGCCATTGTAACCTTAACCTCCTCAAATTCTAACATAGCGGCGAAGTGCATATCTCAGGGAGATAAGATTTTAGTAATTTCACATATGATTCCAATTATTTCCTCAAACCAAATGAGCTATTCATGCTCACAATCTGATATTGCACTCATTCTCTGACTGCGCGAAGAATTGTGGGTAGAAGAACATAGATTTCCAAAGAGTTGTGGAATGCCAGTCAGTCTCTGTTGCCAAAAGTCAGATCTTACGCCAAGTTTCATAACCTGATGAGAAAAGCACTTTGCGCAAATCCAGAACTGTTTCTGATGATTTTCACAAAGATATCACCAAAAATTTGGCATTTCAGTAATGAGTGAAAAGTTTTCACTTTCCAAAAGAAAATCTTACACCAAGTTCATCATTTTACACCCTCCTCATTTGTTTCCAAAGATTCTCTCAATGCTATTGACAGTTTACAGCCAAAACTCTGATAAGGCGGCAACGTGCATGTCTCGCAGAGATCAGCATTTTGAGTAAATCCAGGTTTGGCGGTAAATATAACATCAAATCCACTGACTCATGAAGGCTGAAAAGCTGACAGGGCAGCAAAGTGCATGTCTGGATGAGGTAAGCATGTTGAGTGACACCAAAATTGATTCTAATGTTTACCTCGTTACCATTGCATCCTTAAACTCCTCAAATTCTAACATAGCGGCAAAGTGCATATCTCAGTGAGATAAGCATTTTAGTAATTTCACATATGATTCCAATTATTTCCTCAACCCAAATGAGCTGTTCCCGCTCACGATCTGATATTGAAGTCATTCTCTGACTGCGCGAAGAATTGTGGGTAGAACAACATGGATTTCCACAGAGTTGCTGAATGCCAGAGAGTCTCTGCTGCCAAATGCCAGATCTTTCGCCAAGTTTCATAAGTAGATGAGTAAAGCATGTTGATCACATCCAGGGCTGTATCTGACGATTTCTCCAAGATATCTCCAAATATTTGATACTTCAGTAAAGAGTGAAAAGTTCTCAGTTTCCAAAAGAAAATCTTTCACCAAGTTCATCATTTAACGTTCTCTTCACTTCTTTCCAAAGATTCTCTCAATGCTATTGACACTTTTCAGCCAACACTCTGAAAATGCGGCAAAATGCATATCCCGAAGAGATCAGCATTTTGAGTAAATCGAGGTTTGGCGGTAAACATAACATCAAATCCACTGACTCATGTAGGCTGAAAAGCTGACAGCACAGCAAAGTGCATATCTGGATGATGAAAACATGTTGAGTGACACCAAAATTGATTGAAACGTTTTCCTCTTCACCATTGTATCCTTAACCTCCACAAATTCTAACTTAACGGCAAAATGCATATCTCAGTGAGATAAGCATTTTAGTAATTTCACATATGATTCCAATTATTTCCTCAAACCAACTGAGCTGTTCTAGCTCACAATCTGATATTTCACTCATTCTCTGACTGCGCGAAGAATTGTGGATAGAAGAACATAGATTTCCAAAGAGTGGCTGAATGCAAGTCAGTCTCTGTTGCCAAAAGTCAGATCTTTTGCCAAGTTTCATAACCAGGTGAGAAAAGCATTTTGAGCAAATCCAGGACTGTTTCTGACGATATCCACAAAGATATCTCCAAAAATTTGATGTTTCAGTAAAGAGTGAAAAGTTTTCAGTTTCCAAAAGAAAATCTTTCACCAAGTTCATCATTTCACTCCCTCCTTTTTGTTTCCAAAGATTCTCTCAAGTCTATTGACACTTTACAGCCAAAACTCTGATAATGCGGCAAACTGCATATCTCGAAGAGTTCAGTATTTTCAGTAAATCCAGGTTTGGCGGTAAATATAACATCAAATCCACTGACTCATGTAGGCTGAAAAATGACAGCGCAGCAAAGTGCATATCTGGATGAGGTAAGCATGTTGAGTGACACCAAAATTGATTCCAATGTTTTCCTCGTTGCCATTGCATCCTTAAACTCCTCAAATTCTAACGTAGCGGCAAAGTGCATATCTCAGTGAGATAAGCATTTTAGTAATTTCACATATGATTCCAATTATGTCCTCAACCGAAATGAGCTGTTCCCTCTCACAATCTGATACTGCACTCATTCTCTGACTGCGCGAAGAATTGTGGATAGAACAACATAGATTTCCAAAGAGTGGCTGAATGCAAGTCAGTGTCTATTGCCAAAAGTCAGATCTTTTGCCAAGTTTCATAACCAGGTGAGAAAAGCATTTTGAGCAAATCCAGGACTGTTTCTGACGATTTCCACAAAGATATCTCCAAAAATTTGATGTTTCAGTCAAGAGTGAAAAGTTTCCAGTTTCCAAAAGAAAATCTTTCACCAAGTTCATCATTTCACTTCCTCCTTTTTGTTTCCAAAGATTCTCTCAAGTCTATTGACACTTTACAGCCAAAACTCTGATAATGCGGATAACTGCATATCTCGAAGAGATCAGTATTTTCAGTAAATCCAGGTTTGGCGGTAAATATAACATCAAATCCACCGACTCATGTAGGCTGAAAAATGACAGCGCAGCAAAGTGCATATCTGGATGAGGTAAGCATGTTGAGTGACACCAAAATTGATTCCAATGTTTTCCTCGTTGCCATTGCATCCTTAAACTCCTCAAATTCTAACGTAGCGGCAAAGTGCATATCTCAGTGAGATAAGCATTTTAGTAATTTCACATATGATTCCAATTATGTCCTCAACCCAAATGAGCTGTTCCCTCTCACAATCTGATATTGCACTCATTCTCTGACTGCGCGAAGAATTGTGGATAGAAGAACATAGATTTCCAAAGAGTGGCTGAATGCAAGTCAGTCTCTGTTGCCAAAAGTCAGATCTTTTGCCAACTTTCATAACCAGGTGAGAAAAGCATTTTGAGCAAATCCAGGACTGTTTCTGACGATTTCCACAAAGATATCTCCAAAAATTTGATATTTCAGTAAAGAGTGAAAAGATTTCACTGTCCAAAAGAAAATCTTTCACCAAGTTCATCATTTCACTCCCTCCTCATTTGTTTCCAAAGATTCTCTCAATGCTATTGACACTTTACAGCCAAAGCTCTGGTAATGCGGCAAACTGCTTATCTCGAAGAGATCTGTATTTTGAGTAAAACCAGGTTTGGCGGTAAATATAACATCAAATCCACTGACTCATGTAGGCTGAAAAGCTGACAGCACAGGAAAGTGCATGTCTGGATGAGGTAAGCATGTTGAGTGACACCAAAATTGATTCCAGTGTTTTCTTCGTTGCCATTGCATCCTTAAACTCCTCAAATTCTAACATAGCGGCTAAGGGCATATCTCAGTGAGATAAGCATTTTAGTAATTTCACATATGATTCCAATTATTTCCTCAACCCAAATGAGCTGTTCCCGCTCACGATCTGATATTGAACTCATTCTCTGACTGCGCGAAGAATTGTGGGTAGAACAATATAGATTTCCAAAGAGTTGCTAAATGCCAGTGAGTCTCTGCTGCCAAAATCCAGATCTTTCACCAAGTTTCATAAATAGATGAGTAAAGCATTTTGATCAAATCCAGGACTGTTTCTGACGATTTCCACAAACATATCTCCAAAAATTTGATATTTCAGTAAAGAGTGAAAAGTTTTCAGTTTCCAAAAGAAAATCTTACACCAAGTTCACCATTTTACGCGCTCCTCATTTGTTTCCAAAGATTCTCTCAAGGCTAGTGACACTTCACAGCCAAAACTCTGATAATGAGGCAACCTGCATCTCGCGAAGACATCAACATTTTGAGTAAATCCAGGTTTGGCGGTAAATATAACATCAAATCCACTGACAGATGAAGGCTGAAAAGCTGGCAGCGCAGCAAAGTGCATATCTGGACGAGGTAAGCATGTTGAGTGACACCAAAATTGATTCCAATGTTTTCCTCTTTACCGTTGGAACCTTATAGACCACATATTCTGACATAGCGGCAAAGTGCATATCTCAGTGAGATAAGCATTTTAGTAATTTCACATATGATTCCAATTATTTCCTCAACCCAAATGCGCTGTTCCCGCTCACAATCTTATATTGCACTCATTCTCTGACTGCGCGAAGAATTGTGGGTAGAACTTCATAGATTTCCGAAGACTTGCGAATGCCAGTAAGTCTCTGTTGCCAAAAGTCAGATCTTTCGCCAAGTTTCATAACCTGATGAGAAAAGCATTTTGAGCAAATCCAGAACTGTTCCTGACGACTTCCACAAACATATCTCCAAAAATTTGATGTTTCAGTAAAGAGTTAAAAGTTTTCAGTTTCCAAAAGAAAATCTTTAACCAAGTTCATCTTTTCACTCCCTCCTCATTTGTTTCCAAAGATTCTCTCAATGCTATTGACACTTTACAGCCAAAACTCTGGTAATGCGGCAAACTGCATGTCTCGAAGAGATCAGTATCTTGAGTAAATCCAGGTTTGGCGGTAAATATAACATCAAACCCACTGAATCATGTAGGCTGAAAAATGAAAGCGCAGCAAAGTGCATATCTGGATGAGGAAAGCATGTTGTGCGACACCAAAATTGATTCCAATGTTTTCCTCGTTGCCATTGTATCCTAAAACTCCTCAAATTCTAACATAGCGGCAAAGGGCATATCTCAATGAGATAAGCATTTTAGTAATTTCACATATGATTCCAATTATTTCCTCAACCCAAATGAGCTGTTCCCTCTCACAATCTGATGTTACACTCATTCTCTGACTGCGCGAAGAATTGTGGGTAGAACAACATAGTTTTCAAAAGAGTTGCAGAATACCAGTGAGTCTCTGCTACCAAAAGACATATCTTTCGCCAAGTTTCATAAATAGACGAGTAAAGCATTTTGATCAAATCCAGGACTGTTTCTGACGATTTCCTCCAAGATATCTCCAAAAATTTGATATTTCAGTACAGAGTGAAAAGTTTACACTTTCCAAAAGAAAATCTTTCACCAAGTTCATCATTTTACGCGCTCCTCATTTGTTTCCAAAGATTCTCTCAACTCTGTTGACACTTTACAGCCGAAACTCTGATAATGCGGCAAACTGCATATCTCGAAGAGATCAGTATTTTCAGTAAATCCAGGTTTGGCGGTAAATATAACATGAAATCCACTGACTCATGTAGGCTGAAAAATGACAGCGCAGCAAAGTGCATATCTGGATGAGGTAAGCATGTTGAGTGACACCAAAATTGATTCCAATGTTTTCCTCTTTACCGTTGGAACCTTACAGACCACATATTCTGACATAGCGGCAAAGTGCATATCTCAGTGAGATAAGCATTTTAGTAATTTCACATATGATTCCAATTATTTCCTCAACCCAAATGAGCTGTTCCCGCTCACAATCTTATATTGCACTCATTCTCTGACTGCGCGAAGAATTGTGGGTAGAACTTCATAGATTTCCGAAGAGTTGCGAATGCCAGTAAGCCTCTGTTGCCAAAAGACAGATCTTTCGCCAAGTTTCATAACCTGATGAGAAAAGCATTTTGAGCAAATCCAGAACTGTTCCTGACGACTTCCACAAACATATCTCCAAAAATTTGATGTTTCAGTAAAGAGTGAAAAGTTTTCAGTTTCCAAAAGAAAATCTTTAACCAAGTTCAACATTTTACTCCCTCCTCATTTGTTTCCAAAGATTCTCTCAATGCTATTGACACTTTACAGCCAAAACTCTGATAATGCGGCAAAGTGCATATCTCGAAGAGTTCAGCATTTTGAGGAAATCCAGGTTTGGCGGTAAACATAACATCAAATCCACTGACTCATGTAGGCTGAAAAGCTGACAGCGCAGCAAAGTCCACATCTGGATGAGGAAAACATGTTGAGTGACACCAAAATTGATTGCAATGTTTTCCTCTTCACCATTGTATCCTTCACCTACACAAATTCTAACTTAACGGCAAAGTGCATATCTCAGTGAGATAAGCATTCTAGTAATTTCACATATGATTCCAATTATTTCTTCAAACCAAATGAGCTGTTCCAGCTCATTATCTGATATTTCACTCATTCTCTGACTGCGCGAAGAATTGTGTGTAGAACAACATGGATTTCCAAAGAGTGGCAGAATGCAACTCAGACTCTGTTGCCAAAAGTCAGATCTTTTGCCAAGTTTCATAACCAGCTGAGAAAAGCATTTTGAGCAAATCCAGGACTGTTTCTGACGATTTCCACAAAGATATCTCCAAAAATTTGATATTTCAGTGAAGCGTGAAAAGTTTTCACTTTCCAAATGAAAATATTTCACCAAGTTCATCTTTTCACTCCCTCCTCATTTGTTTCCAAAGATTCTCTCAATGCTATTGACACTTTACAGCCAAAGCTCTGTTAATGCGGCAAACTGAATATCTCGAAGAGATCAGTATTTTGAGTAAATCCAGGTTTGGCGGTATCTGACGATTTCTCCAAGATATCTCCAAATATTTGATACTTCAGTAAAGAGTGAAAAGTTCTCAGTTTCCAAAAGAAAACCTTTCACCAAGTTCATCATTTAACGTTCTCTTCACTTCTTTCCAAAGATTCTCTCAATGCTATTGACACTTTACAGCCAACACTCTGAAAATGCGGCAAAATGCATATCCCGAAGAGATCAGCATTTTGAGTAAATCCAGGTTTGGCGGTAAACATAACAACAAATCCACTGACTCATGTAGGCTGAAAAGCTGACAGCACAGCAAAGTGCATATCTGGATGATGAAAACATGTTGAGTGACACCAAAATTGATTGCAACGTTTTCCTCTTCACCATTGTATCCTTAACCTCCACAAATTCTAACTTAACGGCAAAATGCATATCTCAGTGAGGTAAGCATTTTAGTAATTTCACATATGATTCCAATTATTTCCTCAAACCAACTGAGCTGTTCTAGCTCACAATCTGATATTTCACTCATTCTCTGACTGCGCGAAGAATTGTGGATAGAAGAACATAGATTTCCAAAGAGTGGCTGAATGCAAGTCAGTCTCTGTTGCCAAAAGTCAGATCTTTTGCCAAGTTTCATAACCAGGTGAGAAAAGCATTTTGAGCAAATCCAGGACTGTTTCTGACGATATCCACAAAGATATCTCCAAAAATTTGATGTTTCAGTAAAGAGTGAAAAGTTTTCAGTTTCCAAAAGAAAATCTTTCACCAAGTTCATCATTTCACTCCCTCCTTTTTGTTTCCAAAGATTCTCTCAAGTCTATTGACACTTTACAGCCAAAACTCTGATAATGCGGCAAACTGCATATCTCGAAGAGTTCAGTATTTTCAGTAAATCCAGGTTTGGCGGTAAATATAACATCAAATCCACTGACTCATGTAGGCTGAAAAATGACAGCGCAGCAAAGTGCATATCTGGATGAGGTAAGCATGTTGAGTGACACCAAAATTGATTCCAATGTTTTCCTCGTTGCCATTGCATCCTTAAACTCCTCAAATTCTAACGTAGCGGCAAAGTGCATATCTCAGTGAGATAAGCATTTTAGTAATTTCACATATGATTCCAATTATGTCCTCAACCCAAATGAGCTGTTCCCTCTCACAATCTGATATTGCACTCATTCTCTGACTGCGCGAAGAATTGTGGATAGAAGAACATAGATTTCCAAAGAGTGGCTGAATGCAAGTCAGTCTCTGTTGCCAAAAGTCAGATCTTTTGCCAACTTTCATAACCAGGTGAGAAAAGCATTTTGAGCAAATCCAGGACTGTTTCTGACGATTTCCACAAAGATATCTCCAAAAATTTGATATTTCAGTAAAGAGTGAAAAGATTTCACTGTCCAAAAGAAAATCTTTCACCAAGTTCATCATTTCACTCCCTCCTCATTTGTTTCCAAAGATTCTCTCAATGTTATTGACACTTTACAGCCAAAGCTCTGGTAATGCGGCAAACTGCTTATCTCGAAGAGATCTGTATTTTGAGTAAAACCAGGTTTGGCGGTAAATATAACATCAAATCCACTGACTCATGTAGGCTGAAAAATGACAGCGCAGCAAAGTGCATATCTGGATGAGGTAAGCATGTTGAGTGACACCAAAATTGATTCCAGTGTTTTCTTCGTTGCCATTGTATCCTTAAACTCCTCAAATTCTAACATAGCGGCAAAGGGCATATCTCAGTGAGATAAGCATTTTAGTAATTTCACATATGATTCCAATTATTTCCTCAACCCAAATGAGCTGTTCCCTCTCACAATCTGATATTGCACTCATTCTCTGACTGCGCGAAGAATTGTAGGTAGAACAATATAGATTTCCAAAGAGTTGCTAAATGCCAGTGAGTCTCTGCTGCCAAAAGCCAGATCTTTCACCAAGTTTCATAAATAGATGAGTAAAGCATTTTGATCAAATCCAGGGCTGTTTCTGACGATTTCCACAAAGATATCTCCAAAAATTTGATATTTCAGTAAAGAGTGAAAAGTTTTCAGTTTCCAAAAGAAAATCTTTAACCAAGTTCAACATTTTACTCCCTCCTCATTTGTTTCCAAAGATTCTCTCAATGCTATTGACACTTTACAGCCAAAACTCTGATAATGCGGCAAAGTGCATATCTCGAAGAGTTCAGCATTTTGAGGAAATCCAGGTTTGGCGGTAAACATAACATCAAATCCACTGACTCATGTAGGCTGAAAAGCTGACAGCACAGCAAAGTCCACATCTGGATGAGGAAAACATGTTGAGTGACACCAAAATTGATTGCAATGTTTTCCTCTTCACCATTGTATCCTTCACCTACACAAATTCTAACTTAACGGCAAAGTGCATATCTCAGTGAGATAAGCATTCTAGTAATTTCACATATGATTCCAATTATTTCTTCAAACCAAATGAGCTGTTCCAGCTCATTATCTGATATTTCACTCATTCTCTGACTGCGCGAAGAATTGTGTGTAGAACAACATGGATTTCCAAAGAGTGGCAGAATGCAACTCAGACTCTGTTGCCAAAAGTCAGATCTTTTGCCAAGTTTCATAACCAGCTGAGAAAAGCATTTTGAGCAAATCCAGGACTGTTTCTGACGATTTCCACAAAGATATCTCCAAAAATTTGATATTTCAGTGAAGCGTGAAAAGTTTTCACTTTCCAAATGAAAATATTTCACCAAGTTCATCTTTTCACTCCCTCCTCATTTGTTTCCAAAGATTCTCTCAATGCTATTGACACTTTACAGCCAAAGCTCTGTTAATGCGGCAAACTGAATATCTCGAAGAGATCAGTATTTTGAGTAAATCCAGGTTTGGCGGTATCTGACGATTTCTCCAAGATATCTCCAAATATTTGATACTTCAGTAAAGAGTGAAAAGTTCTCAGTTTCCAAAAGAAAACCTTTCACCAAGTTCATCATTTAACGTTCTCTTCACTTCTTTCCAAAGATTCTCTCAATGCTATTGACACTTTACAGCCAACACTCTGAAAATGCGGCAAAATGCATATCCCGAAGAGATCAGCATTTTGAGTAAATCCAGGTTTGGCGGTAAACATAACAACAAATCCACTGACTCATGTAGGCTGAAAAGCTGACAGCACAGCAAAGTGCATATCTGGATGATGAAAACATGTTGAGTGACACCAAAATTGATTGCAACGTTTTCCTCTTCACCATTGTATCCTTAACCTCCACAAATTCTAACTTAACGGCAAAATGCATATCTCAGTGAGGTAAGCATTTTAGTAATTTCACATATGATTCCAATTATTTCCTCAAACCAACTGAGCTGTTCTAGCTCACAATCTGATATTTCACTCATTCTCTGACTGCGCGAAGAATTGTGGATAGAAGAACATAGATTTCCAAAGAGTGGCTGAATGCAAGTCAGTCTCTGTTGCCAAAAGTCAGATCTTTTGCCAAGTTTCATAACCAGGTGAGAAAAGCATTTTGAGCAAATCCAGGACTGTTTCTGACGATATCCACAAAGATATCTCCAAAAATTTGATGTTTCAGTAAAGAGTGAAAAGTTTTCAGTTTCCAAAAGAAAATCTTTCACCAAGTTCATCATTTCACTCCCTCCTTTTTGTTTCCAAAGATTCTCTCAAGTCTATTGACACTTTACAGCCAAAACTCTGATAATGCGGCAAACTGCATATCTCGAAGAGTTCAGTATTTTCAGTAAATCCAGGTTTGGCGGTAAATATAACATCAAATCCACTGACTCATGTAGGCTGAAAAATGACAGCGCAGCAAAGTGCATATCTGGATGAGGTAAGCATGTTGAGTGACACCAAAATTGATTCCAATGTTTTCCTCGTTGCCATTGCATCCTTAAACTCCTCAAATTCTAACGTAGCGGCAAAGTGCATATCTCAGTGAGATAAGCATTTTAGTAATTTCACATATGATTCCAATTATGTCCTCAACCCAAATGAGCTGTTCCCTCTCACAATCTGATATTGCACTCATTCTCTGACTGCGCGAAGAATTGTGGATAGAAGAACATAGATTTCCAAAGAGTGGCTGAATGCAAGTCAGTCTCTGTTGCCAAAAGTCAGATCTTTTGCCAACTTTCATAACCAGGTGAGAAAAGCATTTTGAGCAAATCCAGGACTGTTTCTGACGATTTCCACAAAGATATCTCCAAAAATTTGATATTTCAGTAAAGAGTGAAAAGATTTCACTGTCCAAAAGAAAATCTTTCACCAAGTTCATCATTTCACTCCCTCCTCATTTGTTTCCAAAGATTCTCTCAATGCTATTGACACTTTACAGCCAAAGCTCTGGTAATGCGGCAAACTGCTTATCTCGAAGAGATCTGTATTTTGAGTAAAACCAGGTTTGGCGGTAAATATAACATCAAATCCACTGACTCATGTAGGCTGAAAAATGACAGCGCAGCAAAGTGCATATCTGGATGAGGTAAGCATGTTGAGTGACACCAAAATTGATTCCAGTGTTTTCTTCGTTGCCATTGTATCCTTAAACTCCTCAAATTCTAACATAGCGGCAAAGGGCATATCTCAGTGAGATAAGCATTTTAGTAATTTCACATATGATTCCAATTATTTCCTCAACCCAAATGAGCTGTTCCCTCTCACAATCTGATATTGCACTCATTCTCTGACTGCGCGAAGAATTGTAGGTAGAACAATATAGATTTCCAAAGAGTTGCTAAATGCCAGTGAGTCTCTGCTGCCAAAAGCCAGATCTTTCACCAAGTTTCATAAATAGATGAGTAAAGCATTTTGATCAAATCCAGGGCTGTTTCTGACGATTTCCACAAAGATATCTCCAAAAATTTGATATTTCAGTAAAGAGTGAAAAGTTTTCAGTTTCCAAAAGAAAATCTTTCACCATGTTCATCATTTCACTCCCTCCTCATTTGTCTCCAAAGATTCTCTCAATGCTATTGTCACTTTACAGCCAAAACTTTGATAATGCGGCAAAGTGCATATCCCGAAGAGATCAGCATTTTGAGTAAATCCAGGTTTGGCGGTAAACATAACATCAAATCCACTGACTCATGTAGGCTGAAAAGCTGACAGCACAGCAAAGTGCATATCTGGATGATGAAAACATGTTGAGTGACAGCAAAATTGATTCCAACGTTTTCCTCTTCACCATTGTATCCTTAACCTCCACAAATTCTAACTTAACGGCAAAGTGCATATCTCAGTGAGATAAGCATTTTGGTAATTTCACTTATGATTCGAATTATTTCCTCAAACGAAATGAGCTATTCATGCTCACAATCTGATATCGCACTCATTCTCTGACTGCGCGAAGAATTGTGGGTAGAAGAACATGGATTTCCAAAGAGTTGTGGAATGCCAGTCAGTCTCTGTTGCCAAAAGTCAGATCTTACGCCAAGTTTCATAACCTGATGAGAAAAGCATTTTGCGCAAATCCAGAACTGTTTCTGACGATTTTCACAAAGATATCAGCAAAAATTTGGCATTTCAGTAATGAGTGAAAAGTTTTCACTTTTCAAAAGAAAATCTTTCACCAAGTTCATCATTTTACACCCTCCTCATTTGTTTCCAAAGATTCTCTCAATGCTATTGACAGTTTACAGCCAAAACTCTGATAATGCGGCAAAGTGCATGTCTCGCAGAGATCAGCATTTTGAGTAAATCCAGGTTTGGCGGTAAATATAACATCAAATCCACTGACTCATGTAGGCTGAAACGCTGACAGCGCAGCAAAGTGCATATCTGGATGAGGTAAGCATGTTGAGTGACACCAAAATTGATTCCAATGTTTTCCTCTATGCCATTGTAACCTTAACCTCCACAAATTCTAACATTGCGGCAAAGTGCATACCTCAGTGAGATAAGCATGGTATTAATTTCACATGTGATTCCAATTGTTTCCTCAACCCAAATGAGCTGTACCCGCTCACAGCCTGATATTGCACTCATTCTCTGACTGCGCGAAGAATTGTGGATAGAACAACATTGATATCCAAAGAGTTGCTGAATGCCAGTCAGTCTCTGTTGCCAAAAGTCAGATCTTTTGCCAAGCTTCATAACGAGGTGAGAAAATCATCTGAGCAAATCCAGGACTGTTTCTGACGATTTCCACAAAGATATCTCCAACAATTTGATATTTCAGTAAAGAGTGAAATGTTTTCACTTTCCACAAGAAAATCTTTCACCAAGTTCATCATTTTACTCCCTCCTCATTTGTTTCCAAAGATTCTCTCAATGCTATTGACACTTTACAGCCAAACCTCTGGTAATGCGGCAAACTGCATGTCTCGAAGAGATCAGTATCTTGAGTAAATCCAGGTTTGGCGGTAAATATAACATCAAATCCACTGACTCATGTAGGCTGAAAAATGAAAGCGCAGCAAAGTGCATATCTGGATGAGGAAAGCATGTTGTGCGACACCAAAATTGATTCCAATGTTTTCCTCGTTGCCATTGTATCCTTAAACTCCTCAAATTCTAACATAGCGGCAAAGGGCATATCTCAGTGACATAAGCATTTTAGTAATTTCACATATGATTCCAATTATTTCCTCAACCCAAATGAGCTGTTCCCTCTCACAATCTGATATTACACTCATTCTCTGACTGCGCGAAGAATTGTGGGTAGAACAACATAGTTTTCAAAAGAGTTGCAGAATGCCAGTGAGTCTCTGCTACCAAAAGCCATATCTTTCGCCAAGTTTCATAAATAGATGAGTAAAGCATTTTGATCAAATCCAGGACTGTTTCTGACGATTTCCTCCAAGATATCTCCAAAAATTTGATATTTCAGTACAGAGTGAAAAGTTTACACTTTCCAAAAGAAAATCTTTCACCAAGTTCATCATTTTACGCGCTCCTCATTTGTTTCCAAAGATTCTCTCAAGGCTAGTGACACTTTACAGCCAAAACTCTGATAATGAGGCAACCTGCATCTCGCGAAGACATCAACATTTTGAGTAAATCCAGGTTTGGCGGTAAATATAACATCAAATCCACTGACAGATGAAGGCTGAAAAGCTGGCAGCGCAGCAAAGTGCATATCTGGACGAGGTAAGCATGTTGAGTGACACCAAAATTGATTCCAATGTTTTCCTCTTTACCGTTGGAACCTTATAGACCACATATTCTGACATAGCTGCAAAGTGCATATCTCAGTGAGATAAGCATTTTAGTAATTTCACATATGATTCCAATTATTTCCTCAACCCAAATGAGCTGTTCCCGCTCACAATCTTATATTGCACTCATTCTCTGACTGCGCGAAGAATTGTGGGTAGAACTTCATAGATTTCCAAAGAGTTGCGAATGCCAGTAAGTCTCTGTTGCCAAAAGACAGATCTTTCGCCAAGTTTCATAACCTGATGAGAAAAGCATTTTGAGCAAATCCAGAACTGTTCCTGACGACTTCCACAAACATATCTCCAAAAATTTGATGTTTCAGTAAAGAGTGAAAAGTTTTCAGTTTCCAAAAGAAAATCTTTAACCAAGTTCAACATTTTACTCCCTCCTCATTTGTTTCCAAAGATTCTCTCAATGTTATTGACACTTTACAGCCAAAACTCTGATAATGCGGCAAAGTGCATATCTCGAAGAGATCAGCATTTTGAGTAAATCCAGGTTTGGCGGTAAATATAACATCAAATCCAGTGACTCATGAAGGCTGAAAAGCTGACAGGGCAGCAAAGTGCATGTCTGGATGAGGTAAGCATGTTGAGTGACACCAAAATTGATTCTAATGTTTACCTCGTTGCCATTGCATCCTTAAACTCCTCAAATTCTAACATAGCGGCAAAGTGCATATCTCAGTAAGATAAGCATTTTAGTAATTTCACATATGATTCCAATTATTTCCTCAACCCAAATGAGCTGTTCCCGCTCACGATCTGATATTGAACTCATTCTCTGACTGCGCGAAGAATTGTGGGTAGAACAACATGGATTTCCACAGAGTTGCTGAATGCCAGTGAGTCTCTGCTGCCAAATGCCAGATCTTTCGCCAAGTTTCATAAGTAGATGAGTAAAGCATGTTGATCACATCCAGGGCTGTATCTGACGATTTCTCCAAGATATCTCCAAATATTTGATACTTCAGTAAAGAGTGAAAAGTTCTCAGTTTCCAAAAGAAAATCTTTCACCAAGTTCATCATTTAACGTTCTCTTCACTTCTTTCCAAAGATTCTCTCAATGCTATTGACACTTTACAGCCAACACTCTGAAAATGCGGCAAAATGCATATCCCGAAGAGATCAGCATTTTGAGTAAATCGAGGTTTGGCGGTAAACATAACATCAAATCCACTGACTCATGTAGGCTGAAAAGCTGACAGCACAGCTTAGTGCATATCTGGATGATGAAAACATGTTGAGTGACACCAAAATTGATTGCAACGTTTTCCTCTTCACCATTGTATCCTTAACCTCCACAAATTCTAACTTAACGGCAAAATGCATATCTCAGTGAGATAAGCATTTTAGTAATTTCACATATGATTCCAATTATTTCCTCAAACCAACTGAGCTGTTCTAGCTCACAATCTGATATTTCACTCATTCTCTGACTGCGCGAAGAATTGTGGATAGAAGAACATAGATTTCCAAAGAGTGGCTGAATGCAAGTCAGTCTCTGTTGCCAAAAGTCAGATCTTTTGCCAAGTTTCATAACCAGGTGAGAAAAGCATTTTGAGCAAATCCAGGACTGTTTCTGACGATATCCACAAAGATATCTCCAAAAATTTGATGTTTCAGTAAAGAGTGAAAAGTTTTCAGTTTCCAAAAGAAAATCTTTCACCAAGTTCATCATTTCACTCCCTCCTTTTTGTTTCCAAAGATTCTCTCAAGTCTATTGACACTTTACAGCCAAAACTCTGATAATACGGCAAACTGCATATCTCGAAGAGTTCAGTATTTTCAGTAAATCCAGGTTTGGCGGTAAATATAACATCAAATCCACTGACTCATGTAGGCTGAAAAATGACAGCGCAGCAAAGTGCATATCTGGATGAGGTAAGCATGTTGAGTGACACCAAAATTGATTCCAATGTTTTCCTCGATGCCATTGCATCCTTAAACTCCTCAAATTCTAACGTAGCGGCAAAGTGCATATCTCAGTGAGATAAGCATTTTAGTAATTTCACATATGATTCCAATTATGTCCTCAACCCAAATGAGCTGTTCCCTCTCACAATCTGATATTGCACTCATTCTCTGACTGCGCGAAGAATTGTGGATAGAAGAACATAGATTTCCAAAGAGTGGCTGAATGCAAGTCAGTCTCTGTTGCCAAAAGTCAGATCTTTTGCCAAGTTTCATAACCAGGTGAGAAAAGCATTTTGAGCAAATCCCGGACTGTTTCTGACGATTTCCACAAAGATATCTCCAAAAATTTGATATTTCAGTAAAGAGTGAAAAGATTTCACTGTCCAAAAGAAAATCTTTCACCAAGTTTATCATTTCACTCCCTCCTCATTTGTTTCCAAAGATTCTCTCAATGCTATTGACACTTTACAGCCAAAGCTCTGGTAATGCGGCAAACTGCATATCTCGAAGAGATCTGTATTTTGAGTAAAACCAGGTTTGGCGGTAAATATAACATCAAATCCACTGACTCATGTAGGCTGAAAAATGACAGCGCAGCAAAGTGCATATCTGGATGAGGTAAGCATGTTGAGTGACATCAAAATTGATTCCAGTGTTTTCTTCGTTGCCATTGTATCCTTAAACTCCTCAAATTCTAACATAGCGGCAAAGGGCATATCTCAGTGTGATAAGCATTTTAGTAATTTCACATATGATTCCAATTATTTCCTCAACCCAAATGAGCTGTTCCCTCTCACAATCTGATATTGCACTCATTCTCTGACTGCGCGAAGAATTGTAGGTAGAACAATATAGATTTCCAAAGAGTTGCTAAATGCCAGTGAGTCTCTGCTGCCAAAAGCCAGATCTTTCACCAAGTTTCATAAATAGATGAGTAAAGCATTTTGATCAAATCCAGGGCTGTTTCTGACGATTTCCACAAAGATATCTCCAAAAATTTGATATTTAAGTAAAGAGTGAAAAGTTTTCAGTTTCCAAAAGAAAATCTTTCACCAAGTTCATCATTTCACTCCCTCCTCATTTGTCTCAAAGATTCTCTCAATGCTATTGTCACTTTACAGCCAAAACTCTGATAATGCGGCAAAGTGCATATCCCGAAGAGATCAGCATTTTGAGTAAATCCAGGTTTGGCGGTAAATATAACATCAAATCCAGTGACTCATGTAGTCTGAAAAGCTGACAGCGCAGCAAAGTCCATATCTGGATGGAGTAAGCATGTTGAGTGACACCAAAATTGATTGGAATGTTTTCCTCTTTACCATTGTATCCTTAACCTCCACAAATTCTAACTTAACGGCAAAGTGCATATCTCAGTGAGATAAGCATTTTAGTAATTTCACTTATGATTCCAATTATTTCCTCAAACCAAATGAGCTATTCATGCTCACAATCTGATATTGCACTCATTCTCTGACTGCGCGAAGAATTGTGGGTAGAAGAACATAGATTTCCAAAGAGTGTGGAATGCCAGTCAGTCTCTGTTGCCAAAAGTCAGATCTTACGCCAAGTTTCATAACCTGATGAGAAAAGCATTTTGCGCAAATCCAGAACTCTTTCTGACGATTTTCACAAAGATATCACCAAAAATTTGGCATTTCAGTAATGAGTGAAAAGTTTTCACTTTCCAAAAGAAAATCTTTCACCAAGTTCATCATTTTACACCCTCCTCATTTGTTTCCAAAGATTCTCTCAATGCTATTGACAGTTTACAGCCAAAACTCTGATAAGGCGGCAACGTGCATGTCTCGCAGAGATCAGCATTTTGAGTAAATCCAGGTTTGGCGGTAAATATAACATCAAATCCACTGACTCATGAAGGCTGAAAAGCTGACAGGGCAGCAAAGTGCATGTCTGGATGAGGTAAGCATGTTGAGTGACACCAAAATTGATTCTAATGTTTACCTCGTTACCATTGCATCCTTAAACTCCTCAAATTCTAACATAGCGGCAAAGTGCATATCTCAGTGAGATAAGCATTTTAGTAATTTCACATATGATTCCAATTATTTCCTCAACCCAAATGAGCTGTTCCCGCTCACGATCTGATATTGAAGTCATTCTCTGACTGCGCGAAGAATTGTGGGTAGAACAACATGGATTTCCACAGAGTTGCTGAATGCCAGAGAGTCTCTGCTGCCAAATGCCAGATCTTTCGCCAAGTTTCATAAGTAGATGAGTAAAGCATGTTGATCACATCCAGGGCTGTATCTGACGATTTCTCCAAGATATCTCCAAATATTTGATACTTCAGTAAAGAGTGAAAAGTTCTCAGTTTCCAAAAGAAAATCTTTCACCAAGTTCATCATTTAACGTTCTCTTCACTTCTTTCCAAAGATTCTCTCAATGCTATTGACACTTTTCAGCCAACACTCTGAAAATGCGGCAAAATGCATATCCCGAAGAGATCAGCATTTTGAGTAAATCGAGGTTTGGCGGTAAACATAACATCAAATCCACTGACTCATGTAGGCTGAAAAGCTGACAGCACAGCAAAGTGCATATCTGGATGATGAAAACATGTTGAGTGACACCAAAATTGATTGAAACGTTTTCCTCTTCACCATTGTATCCTTAACCTCCACAAATTCTAACTTAACGGCAAAATGCATATCTCAGTGAGATAAGCATTTTAGTAATTTCACATATGATTCCAATTATTTCCTCAAACCAACTGAGCTGTTCTAGCTCACAATCTGATATTTCACTCATTCTCTGACTGCGCGAAGAATTGTGGATAGAAGAACATAGATTTCCAAAGAGTGGCTGAATGCAAGTCAGTCTCTGTTGCCAAAAGTCAGATCTTTTGCCAAGTTTCATAACCAGGTGAGAAAAGCATTTTGAGCAAATCCAGGACTGTTTCTGACGATATCCACAAAGATATCTCCAAAAATTTGATGTTTCAGTAAAGAGTGAAAAGTTTTCAGTTTCCAAAAGAAAATCTTTCACCAAGTTCATCATTTCACTCCCTCCTTTTTGTTTCCAAAGATTCTCTCAAGTCTATTGACACTTTACAGCCAAAACTCTGATAATGCGGCAAACTGCATATCTCGAAGAGTTCAGTATTTTCAGTAAATCCAGGTTTGGCGGTAAATATAACATCAAATCCACTGACTCATGTAGGCTGAAAAATGACAGCGCAGCAAAGTGCATATCTGGATGAGGTAAGCATGTTGAGTGACACCAAAATTGATTCCAATGTTTTCCTCGTTGCCATTGCATCCTTAAACTCCTCAAATTCTAACGTAGCGGCAAAGTGCATATCTCAGTGAGATAAGCATTTTAGTAATTTCACATATGATTCCAATTATGTCCTCAACCGAAATGAGCTGTTCCCTCTCACAATCTGATACTGCACTCATTCTCTGACTGCGCGAAGAATTGTGGATAGAACAACATAGATTTCCAAAGAGTGGCTGAATGCAAGTCAGTGTCTATTGCCAAAAGTCAGATCTTTTGCCAAGTTTCATAACCAGGTGAGAAAAGCATTTTGAGCAAATCCAGGACTGTTTCTGACGATTTCCACAAAGATATCTCCAAAAATTTGATGTTTCAGTCAAGAGTGAAAAGTTTCCAGTTTCCAAAAGAAAATCTTTCACCAAGTTCATCATTTCACTTCCTCCTTTTTGTTTCCAAAGATTCTCTCAAGTCTATTGACACTTTACAGCCAAAACTCTGATAATGCGGATAACTGCATATCTCGAAGAGATCAGTATTTTCAGTAAATCCAGGTTTGGCGGTAAATATAACATCAAATCCACCGACTCATGTAGGCTGAAAAATGACAGCGCAGCAAAGTGCATATCTGGATGAGGTAAGCATGTTGAGTGACACCAAAATTGATTCCAATGTTTTCCTCGATGCCATTGCATCCTTAAACTCCTCAAATTCTAACGTAGCGGCAAAGTGCATATCTCAGTGAGATAAGCATTTTAGTAATTTCACATATGATTCCAATTATGTCCTCAACCCAAATGAGCTGTTCCCTCTCACAATCTGATATTGCACTCATTCTCTGACTGCGCGAAGAATTGTGGATAGAAGAACATAGATTTCCAAAGAGTGGCTGAATGCAAGTCAGTCTCTGTTGCCAAAAGTCAGATCTTTTGCCAACTTTCATAACCAGGTGAGAAAAGC
Source organism: Carcharhinus amblyrhynchos (assembly GCF_965287045.1). Taxonomy (NCBI): domain Eukaryota; kingdom Metazoa; phylum Chordata; class Chondrichthyes; order Carcharhiniformes; family Carcharhinidae; genus Carcharhinus; species Carcharhinus amblyrhynchos. The sequence goes on along the minus strand of NW_027649803.1, from coordinate 372,555 downwards.
ATTTTGAGCAAATCCAGGACTGTTTCTGACGATTTCCACAAAGATATCTCCAAAAATTTGATATTTCAGTAAAGAGTGAAAAGATTTCACTGTCCAAAAGAAAATCTTTCACCAAGTTCATCATTTCACTCCCTCCTCATTTGTTTCCAAAGATTCTCTCAATGCTATTGACACTTTACAGCCAAAGCTCTGGTAATGCGGCAAACTGCTTATCTCGAAGAGATCTGTATTTTGAGTAAAACCAGGTTTGGCGGTAAATATAACATCAAATCCACTGACTCATGTAGGCTGAAAAATGACAGCGCAGCAAAGTGCATATCTGGATGAGGTAAGCATGTTGAGTGACACCAAAATTGATTCCAGTGTTTTCTTCGTTGCCATTGTATCCTTAAACTCCTCAAATTCTAACATAGCGGCAAAGGGCATATCTCAGTGAGATAAGCATTTTAGTAATTTCACATATGATTCCAATTATTTCCTCAACCCAAATGAGCTGTTCCCTCTCACAATCTGATATTGCACTCATTCTCTGACTGCGCGAAGAATTGTAGGTAGAACAATATAGATTTCCAAAGAGTTGCTAAATGCCAGTGAGTCTCTGCTGCCAAAAGCCAGATCTTTCACCAAGTTTCATAAATAGATGAGTAAAGCATTTTGATCAAATCCAGGGCTGTTTCTGACGATTTCCACAAAGATATCTCCAAAAATTTGATATTTCAGTAAAGAGTGAAAAGTTTTCAGTTTCCAAAAGAAAATCTTTCACCATGTTCATCATTTCACTCCCTCCTCATTTGTCTCCAAAGATTCTCTCAATGCTATTGTCACTTTACAGCCAAAACTTTGATAATGCGGCAAAGTGCATATCCCGAAGAGATCAGCATTTTGAGTAAATCCAGGTTTGGCGGTAAACATAACATCAAATCCACTGACTCATGTAGGCTGAAAAGCTGACAGCACAGCAAAGTGCATATCTGGATGATGAAAACATGTTGAGTGACAGCAAAATTGATTCCAACGTTTTCCTCTTCACCATTGTATCCTTAACCTCCACAAATTCTAACTTAACGGCAAAGTGCATATCTCAGTGAGATAAGCATTTTGGTAATTTCACTTATGATTCGAATTATTTCCTCAAACGAAATGAGCTATTCATGCTCACAATCTGATATCGCACTCATTCTCTGACTGCGCGAAGAATTGTGGGTAGAAGAACATGGATTTCCAAAGAGTTGTGGAATGCCAGTCAGTCTCTGTTGCCAAAAGTCAGATCTTACGCCAAGTTTCATAACCTGATGAGAAAAGCATTTTGCGCAAATCCAGAACTGTTTCTGACGATTTTCACAAAGATATCAGCAAAAATTTGGCATTTCAGTAATGAGTGAAAAGTTTTCACTTTTCAAAAGAAAATCTTTCACCAAGTTCATCATTTTACACCCTCCTCATTTGTTTCCAAAGATTCTCTCAATGCTATTGACAGTTTACAGCCAAAACTCTGATAATGCGGCAAAGTGCATGTCTCGCAGAGATCAGCATTTTGAGTAAATCCAGGTTTGGCGGTAAATATAACATCAAATCCACTGACTCATGTAGGCTGAAACGCTGACAGCGCAGCAAAGTGCATATCTGGATGAGGTAAGCATGTTGAGTGACACCAAAATTGATTCCAATGTTTTCCTCTATGCCATTGTAACCTTAACCTCCACAAATTCTAACATTGCGGCAAAGTGCATACCTCAGTGAGATAAGCATGGTATTAATTTCACATGTGATTCCAATTGTTTCCTCAACCCAAATGAGCTGTACCCGCTCACAGCCTGATATTGCACTCATTCTCTGACTGCGCGAAGAATTGTGGATAGAACAACATTGATATCCAAAGAGTTGCTGAATGCCAGTCAGTCTCTGTTGCCAAAAGTCAGATCTTTTGCCAAGCTTCATAACGAGGTGAGAAAATCATCTGAGCAAATCCAGGACTGTTTCTGACGATTTCCACAAAGATATCTCCAACAATTTGATATTTCAGTAAAGAGTGAAATGTTTTCACTTTCCACAAGAAAATCTTTCACCAAGTTCATCATTTTACTCCCTCCTCATTTGTTTCCAAAGATTCTCTCAATGCTATTGACACTTTACAGCCAAACCTCTGGTAATGCGGCAAACTGCATGTCTCGAAGAGATCAGTATCTTGAGTAAATCCAGGTTTGGCGGTAAATATAACATCAAATCCACCGAATCATGTAGGCTGAAAAATGAAAGCGCAGCAAAGTGCATATCTGGATGAGGAAAGCATGTTGTGCGACACCAAAATTGATTCCAATGTTTTCCTCGTTGCCATTGTATCCTTAAACTCCTCAAATTCTAACATAGCGGCAAAGGGCATATCTCAGTGACATAAGCATTTTAGTAATTTCACATATGATTCCAATTATTTCCTCAACCCAAATGAGCTGTTCCCTCTCACAATCTGATATTACACTCATTCTCTGACTGCGCGAAGAATTGTGGGTAGAACAACATAGTTTTCAAAAGAGTTGCAGAATGCCAGTGAGTCTCTGCTACCAAAAGCCATATCTTTCGCCAAGTTTCATAAATAGATGAGTAAAGCATTTTGATCAAATCCAGGACTGTTTCTGACGATTTCCTCCAAGATATCTCCAAAAATTTGATATTTCAGTACAGAGTGAAAAGTTTACACTTTCCAAAAGAAAATCTTTCACCAAGTTCATCATTTTACGCGCTCCTCATTTGTTTCCAAAGATTCTCTCAAGGCTAGTGACACTTTACAGCCAAAACTCTGATAATGAGGCAACCTGCATCTCGCGAAGACATCAACATTTTGAGTAAATCCAGGTTTGGCGGTAAATATAACATCAAATCCACTGACAGATGAAGGCTGAAAAGCTGGCAGCGCAGCAAAGTGCATATCTGGACGAGGTAAGCATGTTGAGTGACACCAAAATTGATTCCAATGTTTTCCTCTTTACCGTTGGAACCTTATAGACCACATATTCTGACATAGCTGCAAAGTGCATATCTCAGTGAGATAAGCATTTTAGTAATTTCACATATGATTCCAATTATTTCCTCAACCCAAATGAGCTGTTCCCGCTCACAATCTTATATTGCACTCATTCTCTGACTGCGCGAAGAATTGTGGGTAGAACTTCATAGATTTCCAAAGAGTTGCGAATGCCAGTAAGTCTCTGTTGCCAAAAGACAGATCTTTCGCCAAGTTTCATAACCTGATGAGAAAAGCATTTTGAGCAAATCCAGAACTGTTCCTGACGACTTCCACAAACATATCTCCAAAAATTTGATGTTTCAGTAAAGAGTGAAAAGTTTTCAGTTTCCAAAAGAAAATCTTTAACCAAGTTCAACATTTTACTCCCTCCTCATTTGTTTCCAAAGATTCTCTCAATGTTATTGACACTTTACAGCCAAAACTCTGATAATGCGGCAAAGTGCATATCTCGAAGAGATCAGCATTTTGAGTAAATCCAGGTTTGGCGGTAAATATAACATCAAATCCAGTGACTCATGAAGGCTGAAAAGCTGACAGGGCAGCAAAGTGCATGTCTGGATGAGGTAAGCATGTTGAGTGACACCAAAATTGATTCTAATGTTTACCTCGTTGCCATTGCATCCTTAAACTCCTCAAATTCTAACATAGCGGCAAAGTGCATATCTCAGTAAGATAAGCATTTTAGTAATTTCACATATGATTCCAATTATTTCCTCAACCCAAATGAGCTGTTCCCGCTCACGATCTGATATTGAACTCATTCTCTGACTGCGCGAAGAATTGTGGGTAGAACAACATGGATTTCCACAGAGTTGCTGAATGCCAGTGAGTCTCTGCTGCCAAATGCCAGATCTTTCGCCAAGTTTCATAAGTAGATGAGTAAAGCATGTTGATCACATCCAGGGCTGTATCTGACGATTTCTCCAAGATATCTCCAAATATTTGATACTTCAGTAAAGAGTGAAAAGTTCTCAGTTTCCAAAAGAAAATCTTTCACCAAGTTCATCATTTAACGTTCTCTTCACTTCTTTCCAAAGATTCTCTCAATGCTATTGACACTTTACAGCCAACACTCTGAAAATGCGGCAAAATGCATATCCCGAAGAGATCAGCATTTTGAGTAAATCGAGGTTTGGCGGTAAACATAACATCAAATCCACTGACTCATGTAGGCTGAAAAGCTGACAGCACAGCTTAGTGCATATCTGGATGATGAAAACATGTTGAGTGACACCAAAATTGATTGCAACGTTTTCCTCTTCACCATTGTATCCTTAACCTCCACAAATTCTAACTTAACGGCAAAATGCATATCTCAGTGAGATAAGCATTTTAGTAATTTCACATATGATTCCAATTATTTCCTCAAACCAACTGAGCTGTTCTAGCTCACAATCTGATATTTCACTCATTCTCTGACTGCGCGAAGAATTGTGGATAGAAGAACATAGATTTCCAAAGAGTGGCTGAATGCAACTCAGTCTCTGTTGCCAAAAGTCAGATCTTTTGCCAAGTTTCATAACCAGGTGAGAAAAGCATTTTGAGCAAATCCAGGACTGTTTCTGACGATATCCACAAAGATATCTCCAAAAATTTGATGTTTCAGTAAAGAGTGAAAAGTTTTCAGTTTCCAAAAGAAAATCTTTCACCAAGTTCATCATTTCACTCCCTCCTTTTTGTTTCCAAAGATTCTCTCAAGTCTATTGACACTTTACAGCCAAAACTCTGATAATACGGCAAACTGCATATCTCGAAGAGTTCAGTATTTTCAGTAAATCCAGGTTTGGCGGTAAATATAACATCAAATCCACTGACTCATGTAGGCTGAAAAATGACAGCGCAGCAAAGTGCATATCTGGATGAGGTAAGCATGTTGAGTGACACCAAAATTGATTCCAATGTTTTCCTCGATGCCATTGCATCCTTAAACTCCTCAAATTCTAACGTAGCGGCAAAGTGCATATCTCAGTGAGATAAGCATTTTAGTAATTTCACATATGATTCCAATTATGTCCTCAACCCAAATGAGCTGTTCCCTCTCACAATCTGATATTGCACTCATTCTCTGACTGCGCGAAGAATTGTGGATAGAAGAACATAGATTTCCAAAGAGTGGCTGAATGCAAGTCAGTCTCTGTTGCCAAAAGTCAGATCTTTTGCCAACTTTCATAACCAGGTGAGAAAAGCATTTTGAGCAAATCCCGGACTGTTTCTGACGATTTCCACAAAGATATCTCCAAAAATTTGATATTTCAGTAAAGAGTGAAAAGATTTCACTGTCCAAAAGAAAATCTTTCACCAAGTTTATCATTTCACTCCCTCCTCATTTGTTTCCAAAGATTCTCTCAATGCTATTGACACTTTACAGCCAAAGCTCTGGTAATGCGGCAAACTGCATATCTCGAAGAGATCTGTATTTTGAGTAAAACCAGGTTTGGCGGTAAATATAACATCAAATCCACTGACTCATGTAGGCTGAAAAATGACAGCGCAGCAAAGTGCATATCTGGATGAGGTAAGCATGTTGAGTGACATCAAAATTGATTCCAGTGTTTTCTTCGTTGCCATTGTATCCTTAAACTCCTCAAATTCTAACATAGCGGCAAAGGGCATATCTCAGTGTGATAAGCATTTTAGTAATTTCACATATGATTCCAATTATTTCCTCAACCCAAATGAGCTGTTCCCTCTCACAATCTGATATTGCACTCATTCTCTGACTGCGCGAAGAATTGTAGGTAGAACAATATAGATTTCCAAAGAGTTGCTAAATGCCAGTGAGTCTCTGCTGCCAAAAGCCAGATCTTTCACCAAGTTTCATAAATAGATGAGTAAAGCATTTTGATCAAATCCAGGGCTGTTTCTGACGATTTCCACAAAGATATCTCCAAAAATTTGATATTTAAGTAAAGAGTGAAAAGTTTTCAGTTTCCAAAAGAAAATCTTTCACCAAGTTCATCATTTCACTCCCTCCTCATTTGTCTCAAAGATTCTCTCAATGCTATTGTCACTTTACAGCCAAAACTCTGATAATGCGGCAAAGTGCATATCCCGAAGAGATCAGCATTTTGAGTAAATCCAGGTTTGGCGGTAAATATAACATCAAATCCAGTGACTCATGTAGTCTGAAAAGCTGACAGCGCAGCAAAGTCCATATCTGGATGGAGTAAGCATGTTGAGTGACACCAAAATTGATTGGAATGTTTTCCTCTTTACCATTGTATCCTTAACCTCCACAAATTCTAACTTAACGGCAAAGTGCATATCTCAGTGAGATAAGCATTTTAGTAATTTCACTTATGATTCCAATTATTTCCTCAAACCAAATGAGCTATTCATGCTCACAATCTGATATTGCACTCATTCTCTGACTGCGCGAAGAATTGTGGGTAGAAGAACATAGATTTCCAAAGAGTGTGGAATGCCAGTCAGTCTCTGTTGCCAAAAGTCAGATCTTACGCCAAGTTTCATAACCTGATGAGAAAAGCATTTTGCGCAAATCCAGAACTCTTTCTGACGATTTTCACAAAGATATCACCAAAAATTTGGCATTTCAGTAATGAGTGAAAAGTTTTCACTTTCCAAAAGAAAATCTTTCACCAAGTTCATCATTTTACACCCTCCTCATTTGTTTCCAAAGATTCTCTCAATGCTATTGACAGTTTACAGCCAAAACTCTGATAAGGCGGCAACGTGCATGTCTCGCAGAGATCAGCATTTTGAGTAAATCCAGGTTTGGCGGTAAATATAACATCAAATCCACTGACTCATGAAGGCTGAAACGCTGACAGCGCAGCAAAGTGCATATCTGGATGAGGTAAGCATGTTGAGTGACACCAAAATTGATTCCAATGTTTTCCTCTATGCCATTGTAACCTTAACCTCCACAAATTCTAACATAGCGGCAAAGTGCATACCTCAGTGAGATAAGCATGTTATTAATTTCACATGTGATTCCAATTGTTTCCTCAACCCAAATGAGCTCTACCCGCTCACAGCCTGATATTGCACTCATTCTCTGACTGCGCGAAGAATTGTGGATAGAACAACATTGATATCCAAAGAGTTGCTGAATGCCAGTCAGTCTCTGTTGCCAAAAGTCAGATCTTTTGCCAAGCTTCATAACGAGGTGAGAAAATCATTTGAGCAAATCCAGGACTGTTTCTGACGATTTCCACAAAGATATCTCCAACAATTTGATATTTCAGTAAAGAGTGAAATGTTTTCACTTTCCACAAGAAAATCTTTCACCAAGTTCATCATTTTACTCCCTCCTCATTTGTTTCCAAAGATTCTCTCAATGCTATTGACACTTTACAGCCAAAACTCTGATAATGCGGCAAACTGCATGTCTCGAAGAGATCAGTATCTTGAGTAAATCCAGGTTTGGCGGCAAATATAACATCAAATCCACTGAATCATGTAGGCTGAAAAATGAAAGCGCAGCAAAGTGCATATCTGGATGAGGAAAGCATGTTGTGCGACACCAAAATTGATTCCAATGTTTTCCTCGTTGCCATTGTATCCTTAAACTCCTCAAACTCTAACTTAGCGGCAAAGGGCATATCTCAGTGACATAAGCATTTTAGTAATTTCACATATGATTCCAATTATTTCCTCAACCCAAATGAGCTGTTCCCTCTCACAATCTGATATTACACTCATTCTCTGACTGCGCGAAGAATTGTGGGTAGAACAACATAGTTTTCAAAAGAGTTGCAGAATGCCAGTGAGTCTCTGCTACCAAAAGCCATATCTTTCGCCAAGTTTCATAAATAGATGAGTAAAGCATTTTGATCAAATCCAGGACTGTTTCTGACGATTTCCTCCAAGATATCTCCAAAAATTTGATATTTCAGTACAGAGTGAAAAGTTTACACTTTCCAAAAGAAAATCTTTCACCAAGTTCATCATTTTACGCGCTCCTCATTTGTTTCCAAAGATTCTCTCAAGGCTAGTGACACTTTACAGCCAAAACTCTGATAATGAGGCAACCTGCATCTCGCGAAGACATCAATATTTTGAGTAAATCCAGGTTTGGCGGTAAATATAACATCAAATCCACTGACAGATGAAGGCTGAAAAGATGGCAGCGCAGCAAAGTGCATATCTGGACGAGGTAAGCATGTTGAGTGACACCAAAATTGATTCCAATGTTTTCCTCTTTAACGTTGGAACCTTATAGACCACATATTCTGACATAGCGGCAAAGTGCATATCTCAGTGAGATAAGCATTTTAGTAATATCACATATGATTCCAATTATTTCCTCAACCCAAATGAGCTGTTCCCGCTCACAATCTTATATTGCACTCATTCTCTGACTGCGCGAAGAATTGTGGGTAGAACTTCATAGATTTGCAAAGAGTTGCGAATGCCAGTAAGTCTCTGTTGCCAAAAGACAGATCTTTCGCCAAGTTTCATAACCTGATGAGAAAAGCATTTTGAGCAAATCCAGAACTGTTCCTGACGACTTCCACAAACATATCTCCAAATTTGATGTTTCAGTAAAGAGTGAAAAGTTTTCAGTTTCCAAAAGAAAATCTTTAACCAAGTTCAACATTTTACTCCCTCCTCATTTGTTTCCAAAGATTCTCTCAATGTTATTGACACTTTACAGCCAAAACTCTGATAATGCGGCAAAGTGCATATCTCGAAGAGATCAGTATTTTGAGTAAATCCAGGTTTGGCGGTAAATATAACATCAAATCCACTGACTCATGTAGGCTGAAAAATGAAAGCGCAGCAAAGTGCATATCTGGATGAGGTAAGCATGTTGAGTGACACCAAAATTGATTCCAATGTTTTCCTCGTTGCCATTGTAACCTTAACCTCCTCAAATTCTAACATAGCGGCAAAGTGCATATCTCAGGGAGATAAGAATTTTAGTAATTTCACATATGATTCCAATTATTTCCTCAAACCAAATGAGCAATTCATGCTCACAATCTGATATTGCACTCATTCTCTGACTGCGCGAAGAATTGTCGGTAGAAGAACATAGATTTCCAAAGAGTTGTGGAATGCCAGTCAGTCTCTGTTGCCAAAAGTCAGATCTTACGCCAAGTTTAATAACCTGATGAGAAAAGCATTTTGCGCGAATCCAGAACTGTTTCTGACGATTTTCACAAAGATATCACCAAAAATTTGGCATTTCAGTAATGAGTGAAAAGTTTTCCCTTTCCAAAAGAAAATCTTTCACCAAGTTCATCATTTTACACCCTCCTCATTTGTTTCCAAAGATTCTCTCAATGCTATTGACAGTTTACAGCCGAAACTCTGATAATGCGGCAAACTGCATATCTCGAAGAGTTCAGTATTTTCAGTAAATCCAGGTTTGGCGGTAAATATAACATCAAATCCACTGACTCATGTAGGCTGAAAAGCTGACAGCGCAGCAAAGCCCATATCTGGATGAGGTAAGCATGTTGAGTGACACCAAAATTGATTCCAATGTTTTCCTCGTTGCCATTGCATCCTTAAACTCCACAAATTCTAACGTAGCGGCAGAGTGCATATCTCAGCGATATAAGCATTTTAGTAATTTCACATATCATTCCAATTATGTCCTCAACCCAAATGAGCTGTTCCCTCTCACAATCTGATATTGCACTCATTCTCTGACTGCGCGAAGAATTGTGGATAGAAGAACATAGATTTCCAAAGAGTGGCTGAATGCAACTCAGTCTCTGTTGCCAAAAGTGAGATCTTTTGCCAAGTTTCATAACCAGGTGAGAAAAGCATTTTGAGCAAATCCAGGACTGTTTCTGACGATTTCCACAAAGATATCTCCAAAAATTTGATATTTCAGTAAAGAGTGAAAAGTTTTCACTGTCCAAAAGAAAATCTTTCACCAAGTTCATCATTTCACTCCCTCCTCATTTGTTTCCAAAGATTCTCTCAATGCTATTGACACTTTACAGCCAAAGCTCTGGTAATGCGGCAAACTGCATATCTCGAAGAGATCAGTATTTTGAGTAAATCCAGGTTTGGCGGTAAATATAACATCAAATCCACTGACTCATGTAGGCTGAAAAATGACAGCGCAGCAAAGTGCATATCTGGATGAGGTAAGCATGTTGAGTGACACCAAAATTGATTCCAGTGTTTTCTTCGTTGCCATTGTATCCTTAAACTCCTCAAATTCTAACATAGCGGCAAAGGGCATATCTCAGTGAGATAAGCATTTTAGTAATTTCACATATGATTCCAATTATTTCCTCAACCCAAATGAGCTGTTCCCTCTCACAATCTGATATTGCACTCATTCTCTGACTGCGCGAAGAATTGTGGGTAGAACAATATAGATTTCCAATGAGTTGCTGAATGCCAGTGAGTCTCTGCTGCCGAAAGCCAGATCTTTCACCAAGTTTCATAAATAGATGAGTAAAGCATTTTGATCAAATCCAGGACTGTTTCTGACGATTTCCACAAAGATATCTCCAAAAATTTGATATTTCAGGAAAGAGTGAAAAGTTTTCAGTTTCCAAAAGAAAATCTTTCACCAAGTTCATCATTTCACTCCCTCCTCATTTGTCTCAAAGATTCTCTCAATGCTATTGTCACTTTACAGCCAAAACTCTGATAATGCGGCAAAGTGCATATCCCGAAGAGATCAGCATTTTGAGTAAATCCAGGTTTGGCGGTAAATATAACATCAAATCCAGTGACTCATGTAGTCTGAAAAGCTGACAGCGCAGCAAAGTCCATATCTGGATGGAGTAAGCATGTTGAGTGACACCAAAATTGATTGGAATGTTTTCCTCTTTACCATTGTATCCTTAACCTCCACAAATTCTAACTTAACGGCAAAGTGCATATCTCAGTGAGATAAGCATTTTAGTAATTTCACTTATGATTCCAATTATTTCCTCAAACCAAATGAGCTATTCATGCTCACAATCTGATATTGCACTCATTCTCTGACTGCGCGAAGAATTGTGGGTAGAAGAACATAGATTTCCAAAGAGTTGTGGAATGCCAGTCAGTCTCTGTTGCCAAAAGTCAGATCTTACGCCAAGTTTCATAACCTGATGAGAAAAGCATTTTGCGCAAATCCAGAACTGTTTCTGACGATTTTCACAAAGATATCACCAAAAATTTGGCATTTCAGCAATGAGTGAAAAGTTTTCACTTTCCAAAAGAAAATCTCTCACCAAGTTCATCATTTTACACCCTCCTCATTTGTTTCCAAAGATTCTCTCAATGCTATTGACAGTTTACAGCCAAAACTCTGATAATGCGGCAACGTGCATGTCTCGCAGAGATCAGCATTTTGAGTAAATCCAGGTTTGGCGGTAAATATAACATCAAATCCACAGACTCATGAAGGCTGAAACGCTGACAGCGCAGCAAAGTGCATATCTGGATGAGGTAAGCATGTTGAGTGACACCAAAATTGATTCCAATGTTTTCCTCGTGGCCATTGCATCCTTAAACTCCACAAATTCTAACGTAGCGGCAAAGTGCGTATCTCAGTGAGATAAGCATTTTAGTAATTTCACACATGATTCCAATTATGTCCTCAACTCAAATGAGCTGTTCCCTCTCACAATCTGATATTGCACTCATTGTCTGACTGCGCGAGAATTGTGGATAGAAGAACATAGATTTCCAAAGAGTGGCTGAATGCAACTCAGTCTCTGTTGCCAAAAGTGTGATCTTTTGCCAAGTTTCATAACCAGGTGAGAAAAGCATTTTGAGCAAATCCAGGACTGTTTCTGACGATTTCCACAAAGATATCTCCAAAAATTTGATATTTCAGTAAAGAGTGAAAAGTTTTCAGTTTCCAAAAGAAAATCTTTCACCAAGTTCATCATTTCACTCCCTCCTCATTTGTTTCCAAAGATTCTCTCAATGCTATTGACACTTTACAGCCAAAGCTCTGGTAATGCGGCAAACTGCATATCTCGAAGAGATCAGTATTTTGAGTAAATCCAGGTTTGGCGGTAAATATAACATCAAATCCACTGACTCATGTAGGCTGAAATATGACAGCGCAGCAAAGCCCATATCTGGATGAGGTAAGCATGTTGAGTGACACCAAAATTGATTCCAGTGTTTTCTTCGTTGCCATTGTATCCTTAAACTCCTCAAATTCTAACATAGCGGCAAAGGGCATATCTCATTGAGATAAGCATTTTAGTAATTTCACATATGATTCCAATTATTTCCTCAACCCAAATGAGCTGTTCCCTCTCACAATCTGATATTGCACTCATTCTCTGACTGCGCGAAGAATTGTGGGTAGAACAATATAGATTTCCAATGAGTTGCTGAATGCCAGTGAGTCCCTGCTGCCGAAAGCCAGATCTTTCACCAAGTTTCATAAATAGATGAGTAAACATTTTGATCAAATCCAGGACTGTTTCTGACGATTTCCACAAAGATATCTCCAAAAATTTGATATTTAAGTAAAGAGTGAAAAGTTTTCAGTTTCCAAAAGAAAATCTTTCACCAAGTTCATCATTTCACTCCCTCCTCATTTGTCTCAAAGATTCTCTCAATGCTATTGTCACTTTACAGCCAAAACTCTGATAATGCGGCAAAGTGCATATCCCGAAGAGATCAGCATTTTGAGTAAATCCAGGTTTGGCGGTAAATATAACATCAAATCCAGTGACTCATGTAGTCTGAAAAGCTGACAGCGCAGCAAAGTCCATATCTGGATGGAGTAAGCATGTTGAGTGACACCAAAATTGATTGGAATGTTTTCCTCTTTACCATTGTATCCTTAACCTCCACAAATTCTAACTTAACGGCAAAGTGCATATCTCAGTGAGATAAGCATTTTAGTAATTTCACTTATGATTCCAATTATTTCCTCAAACCAAATGAGCTATTCATGCTCACAATCTGGTATTGCACTCATTCTCTGACTGCGCGAAGAATTGTGGGTAGAAGAACATAGATTTCCAAAGAGTTGTGGAATGCCAGTCAGTCTCTGTTGCCAAAAGTCAGATCTTACGCCAAGTTTCATAACCTGATGAGAAAAGCATTTTGCGCAAATCCAGAACTCTTTCTGACGATTTTCACAAAGATATCACCAAAAATTTGGCATTTCAGTAATGAGTGAAAAGCTTTCACTTTCCAAAAGAAAATCTTTCACCAAGTTCATCATTTTACACCCTCCTCATTTGTTTCCAAAGATTCTCTCAATGCTATTGACAGTTTACAGCCAAAACTCTGATAATGCGGCAACGTGTATGTCTCGCAGAGATCAGCATTTTGAGTAAATCCAGGTTTGGCGGTAAATATAACATCAAATCCACTGACTCATGAAGGCTGAAACGCTGACAGCGCAGCAAAGTGCATATCTGGATGAGGTAAGCATGTTGAGTGACACCAAAATTGATTCCAATGTTTTCCTCTATGCCATTGTAACCTTAACCTCCACAAATTCTAACATTGCGGCAAGTGCATACCTCAGTGAGATAAGCATGTTATTAATTTCACATGTGATTCCAATTGTTTCCTCAAACCAAATGAGCTGTACCCGCTCACAGCCTGATATTGCACTCATTCTCTGACTGCGCGACGAATTGTGGATAGAACAACATTGATATCCAAAGAGTTGCTGAATGCCAGTCAGTCTCTGTTGCCAAAAGTCAGATCTTTTGCCAAGCTTCATAACGAGGTGAGAAAATCATTTCAGCAAATCCAGGACTGTTTCTGACGATTTCCACAAAGATATCTCCAACAATTTGATATTTCAGTAAAGAGTGAAATGTTTTCACTTTCCACAAGAAACTCTTTCACCAAGTTCATCATTTTACTCCCTCCTCATTTGTTTCCAAAGATTCTCTCAATGCTATTGACACTTTACAGCCAAAACTCTGGTAATGCGGCAAACTGCATGTCTCGAAGAGATCAGTATCTTGAGTAAATCCAGGTTTGGCGGTAAATATAACATCAAATCCACTGACTCATGAAGGCTGAAAAGCTGACAGCGCAGCAAAGTGCATATCTGGATGAGGAAAGCATGTTGTGCGACACCAAAATTGATTCCAATGTTTTCCTCGTTGCAATTGTATCCTTAAACACCTCAAATTCTAACATAGCGGCAAAGGGCATATCTCAGTGACATAAGCATTTTAGTAATTTCACATATGATTCCAATTATTTCCTCAACCCAAATGAGCTGTTCCCTCTCACAATCTGATATTACACTCATTCTCTGACTGCGCGAAGAATTGTGGGTAGAACAACATAGTTTTCAAAAGAGTTGCAGAATGCCAGTGAGTCTCTGCTACCAAAAGCCATATCTTTCGCCAAGTTTCATAAATAGATGAGTAAAGCATTTTGATCAAATCCAGGACTGTTTCTGACGATTTCCTCCAAGATATCTCCAAAAATTTGATATTTCAGTAAAGAGTGAAAAGTTTACACTTTCCAAAAGAAAATCTTTCACCAAGTTCATCATTTTACGCGCTCCTCATTTGTTTCCAAAGATTCTCTCAAGGCTAGTGACACTTTACAGCCAAAACTCTGATAATGAGGCAACCTGCATATCGCGAAGACATCAACATTTTGAGTAAATCCAGGTTTGGCGGTAAATATAACATCAAATCCACTGACAGATGAAGGCTGAAAAGCTGGCAGCGCAGCAAAGTGCATATCTGGACGAGGTAAGCATGTTGAGTGACACCAAAATTGATTCCAATGTTTTCCTCTTTACCGTTGGAACCTTATAGACCACATATTCTGAATTAGCGGCAAAGTGCATATCTCAGTGAGATAAGCATTTTAGTAATTTCACATATGATTCCAATTATTTCCTCAACCCAAATGAGCTGTTCCCGCTCACAATCTTATATTGCACTCATTCTCTGACTGCACGAAGAATTGTGGGTAGAACTTCATAGATTTCCAAAGAGTTGCGAATGCCAGTAAGTCTCTGTTGCCAAAAGTCAGATCTTTCGCCAAGTTTCATAACCTGATGAGAAAAGCATTTTGAGCAAATCCAGAACTGTTCCTGACGACTTCCACAAACATATCTCCAAAAATTTGATGTTTCAGTAAAGAGTGAAAAGTTTTCAGTTTCCAAAAGAAAATCTTTAACCAAGTTCAACATTTTACTCCCTCCTCATTTGTTTCCAAAGATTCTCTCAATGCTATTGACACTTTACAGCCAAAACTCTGATAATGCGGCAAAGTGCATATCTCGAAGAGATCAGTATTTTGAGTAAATCCAGGTTTGGCGGCAAATATAACATCAAATCCACTGACTCATGTAGGCTGAAAAATGACAGCGCAGCAAAGTGCATATCTGGATGAGGTAACCATGTTGAGTGACACCATAATTGATTCCAATGTTTTCCTCGTTGCCATTGTAACCTTAACCTCCTCAAATTCTAACATAGCGGCAAAGTGCATATCTCAGGGAGATAAGAATATTAGTAATTTCACATATGATTCCAATTATTTCCTCAAACCAAATGAGCTATTCATGCTCACAATCTGATATTGCACTCATTCTCTGACTGCGCGAAGAATTGTGGGTAGAAGAACATAGATTTCCAAAGAGTTGTGGAATGCCAGTCAGTCTCTGTTGCCAAAAGTCAGATCTTACGCCAGGTTTCATAACCTGATGAGAAAAGCATTTTGCGCAAATCCAGAACTGTTTCTGACGATTTTCACAAAGATATCACCAAAAATTTGGCATTTCAGTAATGAGTGAAAAGTTTTCACTTTCCAAAAGAAAATCTTTCACCAAGTTCATCATTTTACACCCTCCTCATTAGTTTCCAAAGATTCTCTCAATGCTATTGACAGTTTACAGCCGAAACTCTGATAATGCGGCAAACTGCATATCTCGAAGAGATCAGTGTTTTCAGTAAATCCAGGTTTGGCGGTAAATATAATATCAAATCCACTGACTCATGTAGGCTGAAAAATGACAGCGCAGCAAAGTGCATATCTGGATGCGGTAAGCATGTTGAGTGACACCAAATTTGATTCCAATGTTTTCCTCGTTGCCATTGCATCCTTAAACTCCACAAATTTTAACGTAGCGGCAAAGTGCATATCTCAGCGAGATAAGCATTTTAGTAATTGCACATGTGATTCCAATTATGTCCTCAACTCAAATGAGCTGTTCCCGCTCACAATCTGATATTGCACTCATTCTCTGACTGCGCGAAGAATTGTGGATAGAAGAACATAGATTTCCAAAGAGTGGCTGAATGCAACTCAGTCTCTGTTGCCAAAAGTGAGATCTTTTGCCAAGTTTCATAACCAGGTGAGAAAAGCATTTTGAGCAAATCCAGGTCTGTTTCTGACGATTTCCACAAAGATATCTCCAAAAATTTGATGTTTCAGTAAAGAGTGAAAAGTTTTCAGTTTCCAAAAGAAAATCTTTCACCAAGTTCATCATTTCACTCCCTCCTTTTTGTTTCCAAAGATTCTCTCAAGTCTATTGACACTTTACAGACAAAACTCTGATAATGCGGCAAACTGCATATCTCGAAGAGTTCAGTATTTTCAGTAAATCCAGGTTTGGCGGTAAATATAACATCAAATCCACTGACTCATGTAGGCTGAAAAATGACAGCGCAGCAAAGTGCATATCTGGATGAGGTAAGCATGTTGAGTGACACCAAAATTGATTCCAATGTTTTCCTCGATGCCATTGCATCCTTAAAGTCCACAAATTCTAACGTAGCGGCAAAGTGCATATCTCAGTGAGATAAGCATTTTAGTAATTTCACATATGATTCCAATTATGTCCTCAACCCAAATGAGCTGTTCCCTCTCACAATCTGATATTGCACTCATTCTCTGACTGCGCGAAGAATTGTGGATAGAAGAACATAGATTTCCAAAGAGTGGCTGAATGCAAGTCAGTCTCTGTTGCCAAAAGTCAGATCTTTTGCCAACTTTCATAACCAGGTGAGAAAAGCATTTTGAGCAAATCCAGGACTGTTTCTGACGATTTCCACAAAGATATCTCCAAAAATTTGATATTTCAGTAAAGAGTGAAAAGATTTCACTGTCCAAAAGAAAATCTTTCACCAAGTTCATCATTTCACTCCCTCCTCATTTGTTTCCAAAGATTCTCTCAATGCTATTGACACTTTACAGCCAAAGCTCTGGTAATGCGGCAAACTGCTTATCTCGAAGAGATCTGTATTTTGAGTAAAACCAGGTTTGGCGGTAAATATAACATCAAATCCACTGACTCATGTAGGCTGAAAAATGACAGCGCAGCAAAGTGCATATCTGGATGAGGTAAGCATGTTGAGTGACACCAAAATTGATTCCAGTGTTTTCTTCGTTGCCATTGTATCCTTAAACTCCTCAAATTCTAACATAGCGGCAAAGGGCATATCTCAGTGAGATAAGCATTTTAGTAATTTCACATATGATTCCAATTTTTTCCTCAACCCAAATGAGCTGTTCCCTCTCACAATCTGATATTGCACTCATTCTCTGACTGCGCGAAGAATTGTAGGTAGAACAATATAGATTTCCAAAGAGTTGCTAAATGCCAGTGAGTCTCTGCTGCCAAAAGCCAGATCTTTCACCAAGTTTCATAAATAGATGAGTAAAGCATTTTGATCAAATCCAGGGCTGTTTCTGACGATTTCCACAAAGATATCTCCAAAAATTTGATATTTCAGTAAAGAGTGAAAAGTTTTCAGTTTCCAAAAGAAAATCTTTCACCATGTTCATCATTTCACTCCCTCCTCATTTGTCTCCAAAGATTCTCTCAATGCTATTGTCACTTTACAGCCAAAACTCTGATAATGCGGCAAAGTGCATATCCCGAAGAGATCAGCATTTTGAGTAAATCCAGGTTTGGCTGTAAATATAACATCAAATCCAGTGACTGATGTAGTCTGAAAAGCTGACAGCGCAGCAAAGTCCATATCTGGATGCAGTAAGCATGTTGAGTGACACCAAAATTGATTGGAATGTTTTCCTCTTTACCATTGTATCCTTAACCTCCACAAATTCTAACTTAACGGCAAAGTGCATATCTCAGTGAGATAAGCATTTTGGTAATTTCACTTATGATTTGAATTATTTCCTCAAACGAAATGACCTATTCAAGCTCACAATCTGATATCGCACTCATTCTCTGACTGCGCGAAGAATTGTGGGTAGAAGAACATAGATTTCCAAAGAGTTGTGGAATGCCAGTCAGTCTCTGTTGCCAAAAGTCAGATCTTACGCCAAGTTTCATAACCTGATGAGAAAAGCATTTTGCGCAAATCCAGAACTGTTTCTGACGATTTTCACAAAGATATCACCAAAAATTGAGCATTTCAGTAATGAGTGAAAAGTTTTCACTTTCCAAAAGAAAATCTTTCACCAAGTTCATCATTTTACACCCTCCTCATTTGTTTCCAAAGATTCTCTCAATGCTATTGACAGTTTACAGCCAAAACTCTGATAATGCGGCAACGTGCATGTCTCGCAGAGATCAGCATTTTGAGTAAATCCAGGTTTGGCGGTAAATATAACATCAAATCCACTGACTCATGTAGGCTGAAACGCTGACAGCGCAGCAAAGTGCATATCTGGATGAGGTAAGCATGTTGAGTGACACCAAAATTGATTCCAATGTTTTCCTCTATGCCATTGTAACCTTAACCTCCACAAATTCTAACATTGCAGCAAAGTGCATACCTCAGTGAGATAAGCATGGTATTAATTTCACATGTGATTCCAATTGTTTCCTCAACCCAAATGAGCTCTACCCGCTCACAGCCTGATATTGCACTCATTCTCTGACTGCGCGAAGAATTGTGGATAGAACAACATTGATATCCAAAGAGTTGCTGAATGCCAGTCAGTCTCTGTTGCCAAAAGTCAGATCTTTTGCCAAGCTTCATAACGAGGTGAGAAAATCATCTGAGCAAATCCAGGAGTGTTTCTGACGATTTCCACAAAGATATCTCCAACAATTTGATATTTCAGTAAAGAGTGAAATGTTTTCACTTTCCACAAGAAAATCTTTCACCAAGTTCATCATTTTACTCCCTCCTCATTTGTTTCCAAAGATTCTCTCAATGCTATTGACACTTTACAGCCAAAACTCTGGTAATGCGGCAAACTGCATGTCTCGAAGAGATCAGTATCTTGAGTAAATCCAGGTTTGGCGGTAAATATAACATCAAATCCACCGAATCATGTAGGCTGAAAAATGAAAGCGCAGCAAAGTGCATATCTGGATGAGGAAAGCATGTTGTGCGACACCAAAATTGATTCCAATGTTTTCCTCGTTGCCATTGTATCCTTAAACTCCTCAAATTCTAACATAGCGGCAAAGGGCATATCTCAGTGAGATAAGCATTTTAGTAATTTCACATATGATTCCAATTATTTCCTCAACCCAAATGAGCTGTTCCCTCTCACAATCTGATATTACACTCATTCTCTGACTGCGCGAAGAATTGTGGGTAGAACAACATAGTTTTCAAAAGAGTTGCAGAATGCCAGTGAGTCTCTGCTACCAAAAGCCATATCTTTCGCCAAGTTTCATAAATACATGAGTAAAGCATTTTGATCAAATCCAGGACTGTTTCTGACGATTTCCTCCAAGATATCTCCAAAAATTTGATATTTCAGTACAGAGTGAAAACTTAAACTTTCCAAAAGAAAATCTTTCACCAAGTTCATCATTTTACGCGCTCCTCATTTGTTTCCAAAGATTCTCTCAAGGCTAGTGACACTTTACAGCCAAAACTCTGATAATGAGGCAACCTGCATCTCGCGAAGACATCAACATTTTGAGTAAATCCAGGTTTGGCGGTAAATATAACATCAAATCCACTGACAGATGAAGGCTGAAAAGCTGACAGCGCAGCAAAGTGCATATCTGGACGAGGTAAGCATGTTGAGTGACACCAAAATTGATTCCAATGTTTTCGTCTTTACCGTTGGAACCTTATAGACCACATATTCTGACATAGCTGCAAAGTGCATATCTCAGTGAGATAAGCATTTTAGTAATTTCACATATGATTCCAATTATTTCCTCAACCCAAATGAGCTGTTCCCGCTCACAATCTTATATTGCACTCATTCTCTGACTGCGCGAAGAATTGTGGGTAGAACTTCATAGATTTCCACAGAGTTGCGAATGCCAGTAAGTCTCTGTTGCCAAAAGACAGATCTTTCGCCAAGTTTCATAACCTGATGAGAAAAGCATTTTGAGCAAATCCAGAACTGTTCCTGACGACTTCCACAAACATATCTCCAAAAATTTGAAGTTTCAGTAAAGAGTGAAAAGTTTTCAGTTTCCAAAAGAAAATCTTTAACCAAGTTCAACATTTTACTCCCTCCTCATTTGTTTCCAAAGATTCTCTCAATGTTATTGACACTTTACAGCCAAAACTCTGATAATGCGGCAAAGTGCATATCTCGAAGAGATCAGTATTTTGAGTAAATCCAGGTTTGGCGGTAAATATAACATCAAATCCAGTGACTCACGTAGGCTGAAAAGCTGACAGCGCAGCAAAGTGCATATCTGGATGAGGTAAGCATGTTGAGTGACACCAAAATTGATTCCAATGTTTTCCTCGTTGCCATTGTAACCTTAACCTCCTCAAATTCTAACATAGCGGCGAAGTGCATATCTCAGGGAGATATGATTTTAGTAATTTCACTTATGATTCCAATTATTTCCTCAAACCAAATGAGCTATTCATGCTCACAATCTGATATTGCACTCATTCTCTGACTGCGCGAAGAATTGTGGCAAGAAGAACATCGATTTCCAAAGAGTTGTGGAATGCCAGTCAGTCTCTGTTGCCAAAAGTCAGATCTTACGCCAAGTTTCATAACCTGATGAGAAAAGCATTTTGCGCAAATCCAGAACTGTTTCTGACGATATTCACAAAGATATCACCAAAAATTTGGCATTTCAGTAATGAGTGAAAAGTTTTCACTTTCCAAAAGAAAATCTTACACCAAGTTCATCATTTTACACCCTCCTCATTTGTTTCCAAAGATTCTCTCAATGCTATTGACAGTTTACAGCCAAAACTCTGATAAGGCGGCAACGTGCATGTCTCGCAGAGATCAGCATTTTGAGTAAATCCAGGTTTGGCGGTAAATATAACATCAAATCCACTGACTCATGAAGGCTGAAAAGCTGACAGGGCAGCAAAGTGCATGTCTGGATGAGGTAAGCATGTTGAGTGACACCAAAATTGATTCTAATGTTTACCTCGTTGCCATTGCATCCTTAAACTCCTCAAATTCTAACATAGCGGCAAAGTGCATATCTCAGTGAGATAAGCATTTTAGTAATTTCACATATGATTCCAATTATTTCCTCAACCCAAATGAGCTGTTCCCGCTCACGATCTGATATTGAACTCATTCTCTGACTGCGCGAAGAATTGTGGGTAGAACAACATGGATTTCCACAGAGTTGCTGAATGCCAGTGAGTCTCTGCTGCCAAATGCCAGATCTTTCGCCAAGTTTCATAAGTAGATGAGTAAAGCATGTTGATCACATCCAGGGCTGTATCTGACGATTTCTCCAAGATACCTCCAAATATTTGATACTTCAGTAAAGAGTGAAAAGTTCTCAGTTTCCAAAAGAAAATCTTTCACCAAGTTCATCATTTAACGTTCCCTTCACTTCTTTCCAAAGATTCTCTCAATGCTATTGACACTTTACAGCCAACACTCTGAAAATGCGGCAAAATGCATATCCCGAAGAGATCAGCATTTTGAGTAAATCGAGGTTTGGCGGTAAACATAACATCAAATCCACTGACTCATGTAGGCTGAAAAGCTGACAGCACAGCAAAGTGCATATCTGGATGATGAAAACATGTTGAGTGACACCAAAATTGATTGCAACGTTTTCCTCTTCACCATTGTATCCTTAACCTCCACAAATTCTAACTTAACGGCAAAGTGCATATCTCAGTGAGATAAGCATTTTAGTAATTTCACATATGATTCCAATTATTTCCTCAAACCAACTGAGCTGTTCTAGCTCACAATCTGATATTTCACTCATTCTCTGACTGCGCGAAGAATTGTGGATAGAAGAACATAGATTTCCAAAGAGTGGCTGAATGCAAGTCAGTCTCTGTTGCCAAAAGTCAGATCTTTTGCCAAGTTTCATAACCAGGTGAGAAAAGCATTTTGAGCAAATCCAGGACTGTTTCTGACGATATCCACAAAGATATCTCCAAAAATTTGATGTTTCAGTGAAGAGTGAAAAGTTTTCAGTTTCCAAAAGAAAATCTTTCACCAAGTTCATCATTTCACTCCCTCCTTTTTGTTTCCAAAGATTCTCTCAAGTCTATTGACACTTTACAGCCAAAACTCTGATAATGCGGCAAACTGCATATCTCGAAGAGTTCAGTATTTTCAGTAAATCCAGGTTTGGCGGTAAATATAACATCAAATCCACTGACTCATGTAGGCTGAAAAATGACAGCGCAGCAAAGTGCATGTCTGGATGAGGTAAGCATGTTGAGTGACACCAAAATTGATTCCAATGTTTTCCTCGATGCCATTGCATCCTTAAACTCCTCAAATTCTAACGTAGCGGCAAAGTGCATATCTCAGTGAGATAAGCATTTTAGTAATTTCACATATGATTCCAATTATGTCCTCAACCCAAATGAGCTGTTCCCTCTCACAATCTGATATTGCACTCATTCTCTGACTGCGCGAAGAATTGTGGATAGAAGAACATAGATTTCCAAAGAGTGGCTGAATGCAAGTCAGTCTCTGTTGCCAAAAGTCAGATCTTTTGCCAACTTTCATAACCAGGTGAGAAAAGCATTTTGAGCAAATCCAGGACTGTTTCTGACGATTTCCACAAAGATATCTCCAAAAATTTGATATTTCAGTAAAGAGTGAAAAGATTTCACTGTCCAAAAGAAAATCTTTCACCAAGTTCATCATTTCACTCCCTCCTCATTTGTTTCCAAAGATTCTCTCAATGCTATTGACACTTTACAGCCAAAGCTCTGGTAATGCGGCAAACTGCTTATCTCGAAGAGATCTGTATTTTGAGTAAAACCAGGTTTGGCGGTAAATATAACATCAAATCCACTGACTCATGTAGGCTGAAAAATGACAGCGCAGCAAAGTGCATGTCTGGATGAGGTAAGCATGTTGAGTGACATCAAAATTGATTCCAGTGTTTTCTTCGTTGCCATTGTATCCTTAAACTCCTCAAATTCTAACATAGCGGCAAAGGGCATATCTCAGTGTGATAAGCATTTTAGTAATTTCACATATGATTCCAATTATTTCCTCAACCCAAATGAGCTGTTCCCTCTCACAATCTGATATTGCACTCATTCTCTGACTGCGCGAAGAATTGTAGGTAGAACAATATAGATTTCCAAAGAGTTGCTAAATGCCAGTGAGTCTCTGCTGCCAAAAGCCAGATCTTTCACCAAGTTTCATAAATAGATGAGTAAAGCATTTTGATCAAATCCAGGGCTGTTTCTGACGATTTCCACAAAGATATCTCCAAAAATTTGATATTTCA
The DNA here is from genome assembly GCF_965287045.1 of Carcharhinus amblyrhynchos. NCBI lineage: Eukaryota > Metazoa > Chordata > Chondrichthyes > Carcharhiniformes > Carcharhinidae > Carcharhinus > Carcharhinus amblyrhynchos. Next base: position 349,054 of record NW_027649803.1, on the reverse strand, counting down.
GTAAAGAGTGAAAAGTTTTCAGTTTCCAAAAGGAAATCTTTCACCATGTTCATCATTTCACTCCCTCCTCATTTGTCTCCAAAGATTCTCTCAATGCTATTGTCACTTTACAGCCAAAACTCTGATAATGCGGCAAAGTGCATATCCCGAAGAGATCAGCATTTTGAGTAAATCCAGGTTTGGCGGTAAATATAACATCAAATCCAGTGACTCATGTAGTCTGAAAAGCTGACAGCGCAGCAAAGTCCATATCTGGATGGAGTAAGCATGTTGAGTGACACCAAAATTGATTGGAATGTTTTCCTCTTTACCATTGTATCCTTAACCTCCACAAATTCTAACTTAACGGCAAAGTGCATATCTCAGTGAGATAAGCATTTTAGTAATTTCACTTATGATTCCAATTATTTCCTCAAACCAAATGAGCTATTCATGCTCACAATCTGATATTGCACTCATTCTCTGACTGCGCGAAGAATTGTGGGTAGAAGAACATAGATTTCCAAAGAGTGTGGAATGCCAGTCAGTCTCTGTTGCCAAAAGTCAGATCTTACGCCAAGTTTCATAACCTGATGAGAAAAGCATTTTGCGCAAATCCAGAACTCTTTCTGACGATTTTCACAAAGATATCACCAAAAATTTGGCATTTCAGTAATGAGTGAAAAGTTTTCACTTTCCAAAAGAAAATCTTTCACCAAGTTCATCATTTTACACCCTCCTCATTTGTTTCCAAAGATTCTCTCAATGCTATTGACAGTTTACAGCCAAAACTCTGATAAGGCGGCAACGTGCATGTCTCGCAGAGATCAGCATTTTGAGTAAATCCAGGTTTGGCGGTAAATATAACATCAAATCCACTGACTCATGAAGGCTGAAACGCTGACAGCGCAGCAAAGTGCATATCTGGATGAGGTAAGCATGTTGAGTGACACCAAAATTGATTCCAATGTTTTCCTCTATGCCATTGTAACCTTAACCTCCACAAATTCTAACATAGCGGCAAAGTGCATACCTCAGTGAGATAAGCATGTTATTAATTTCACATGTGATTCCAATTGTTTCCTCAACCCAAATGAGCTCTACCCGCTCACAGCCTGATATTGCACTCATTCTCTGACTGCGCGAAGAATTGTGGATAGAACAACATTGATATCCAAAGAGTTGCTGAATGCCAGTCAGTCTCTGTTGCCAAAAGTCAGATCTTTTGCCAAGCTTCATAACGAGGTGAGAAAATCATTTGAGCAAATCCAGGACTGTTTCTGACGATTTCCACAAAGATATCTCCAACAATTTGATATTTCAGTAAAGAGTGAAATGTTTTCACTTTCCACAAGAAAATCTTTCACCAAGTTCATCATTTTACTCCCTCCTCATTTGTTTCCAAAGATTCTCTCAATGCTATTGACACTTTACAGCCAAAACTCTGGTAATGCGGCAAACTGCATGTCTCGAAGAGATCAGTATCTTGAGTAAATCCAGGTTTGGCGGCAAATATAACATCAAATCCACTGAATCATGTAGGCTGAAAAATGAAAGCGCAGCAAAGTGCATATCTGGATGAGGAAAGCATGTTGTGCGACACCAAAATTGATTCCAATGTTTTCCTCGTTGCCATTGTATCCTTAAACTCCTCAAATTCTAACATAGCGGCAAAGGGCATATCTCAGTGACATAAGCATTTTAGTAATTTCACATATGATTCCAATTATTTCCTCAACCCAAATGAGCTGTTCCCTCTCACAATCTGATATTACACTCATTCTCTGACTGCGCGAAGAATTGTGGGTAGAACAACATAGTTTTCAAAAGAGTTGCAGAATGCCAGTGAGTCTCTGCTACCAAAAGCCATATCTTTCGCCAAGTTTCATAAATACATGAGTAAAGCATTTTGATCAAATCCAGGACTGTTTCTGACGATTTCCTCCAAGATATCTCCAAAAATTTGATATTTCAGTACAGAGTGAAAAGTTTACACTTTCCAAAAGAAAATCTTTCACCAAGTTCATCATTTTACGCGCTCCTCATTTGTTTCCAAAGATTCTCTCAAGGCTAGTGACACTTTACAGCCAAAACTCTGATAATGAGGCAACCTGCATCTCGCGAAGACATCAACATTTTGAGTAAATCCAGGTTTGGCGGTAAATATAACATCAAATCCACTGACAGATGAAGGCTGAAAAGCTGACAGCGCAGCAAAGTGCATATCTGGACGAGGTAAGCATGTTGAGTGACACCAAAATTGATTCCAATGTTTTCCTCTTTAACGTTGGAACCTTATAGACCACATATTCTGACATAGCGGCAAAGTGCATATCTCAGTGAGATAAGCATTTTAGTAATTTCACATATGATTCCAATTATTTCCTCAACCCAAATGAGCTGTTCCCGCTCACAATCTTATATTGCACTCATTCTCTGACTGCGCGAAGAATTGTGGGTAGAACTTCATAGATTTCCAAAGAGTTGCGAATGCCAGTAAGTCTCTGGTGCCAAAAGACAGATCTTTCGCCAAGTTTCATAACCTGATGAGAAAAGCATTTTGAGCAAATCCAGAACTGTTCCTGACGACTTCCACAAACATATCTCCAACAATTTGATGTTTCAGTAAAGAGTGAAAAGTTTTCAGTTTCCAAAAGAAAATCTTTAACCAAGTTCAACATTTTACTCCCTCCTCATTTGTTTCCAAAGATTCTCTCAATGCTATTGACAGTTTACAGCCAAAACTCTGATAATGCGGCAAAGTGCATATCTCGAAGAGATCAGTATTTTGAGTAAATCCAGGTTTGGCGGTAAATATAACATCAAATCCACTGACTCATGTAGGCTGAAAAATGAAAGCGCAGCAAAGTGCATATCTGGATGAGGTAAGCATGTTGAGTGACACCAAAATTGATTCCAATGTTTTCCTCGTTGCCATTGTAACCTTAACCTCCTCAAATTCTAACATAGCGGCAAAGTGCATATCTCAGGGAGATAAGAATTTTAGTAATTTCACATATGATTCCAATTATTTCCTCAAACCAAATGAGCTATTCATGCTCACAATCTGATATTGCACTCATTCTCTGACTGCGCGAAGAATTGTGGGTAGAAGAACATAGATTTCCAAAGAGTTGTGGAATGCCAGTCAGTCTCTGTTGCCAAAAGTCAGATCTTACGCCAAGTTTCATAACCTGATGAGAAAAGCATTTTGCGCAAATCCAGAACTGTTTCTGACGATTTTCACAAAGATATCACCAAAAATTTGGCATTTCAGTAATGAGTGAAAAGTTTTCACTTTCCAAAAGAAAATCTTTCACCAAGTTCATCATTTTACACCCTCCTCATTTGTTTCCAAAGATTCTCTCAATGCTATTGACAGTTTACAGCCGAAACTCTGATAATGCGGCAACGTGCATATCTCGAAGAGATCAGTATTTTCAGTAAATCCAGGTTTGGCGGTAAATATAACATCAAATCCACTGACTCATGTAGGCTGAAAAGCTGACAGCGCAGCAAAGCCCATATCTGGATGAGGTAAGCATGTTGAGTGACACCAAAATTGATTCCAATGTTTTCCTCGTTGCCATTGCATCCTTAAACTCCACAAATTCTAACGTAGCGGCAAAGTGCATATCTCAGCGATATAAGCATTTTAGTAATTTCACATATCATTCCAATTATGTCCTCAACCCAAATGAGCTGTTCCCTCTCACAATCTGATATTGCACTCATTCTCTGACTGCGCGAAGAATTGTGGATAGAAGAACATAGATTTCCAAAGAGTGGCTGAATGCAACTCAGTCTCTGTTGCCAAAAGTGAGATCTTTTGCCAAGTTTCATAACCAGGTGAGAAAAGCATTTTGAGCAAATCCAGGACTGTTTCTGACGATTTCCACAAAGATATCTCCAAAAATTTGATATTTCAGTAAAGAGTGAAAAGTTTTCACTGTCCAAAAGAAAATCTTTCACCAAGTTCATCATTTCACTCCCTCCTCATTTGTTTCCAAAGATTCTCTCAATGCTATTGACACTTTACAGCCAAAGCTCTGGTAATGCGGCAAACTGCATATCTCGAAGAGATCAGTATTTTGAGTAAATCCAGGTTTGGCGGTAAATATAACATCAAATCCACTGACTCATGTAGGCTGAAAAATGACAGCGCAGCAAAGTGCATATCTGGATGAGGTAAGCATGTTGAGTGACACCAAAATTGATTCCAGTGTTTTCTTCGTTGCCATTGTATCCTTAAACTCCTCAAATTCTAACATAGCGGCAAAGGGCATATCTCAGTGAGATAAGCATTTTAGTAATTTCACATATGATTCCAATTATTTCCTCAACCCAAATGAGCTGTTCCCTCTCACAATCTGATATTGCACTCATTCTCTGACTGCGCGAAGAATTGTGGGTAGAACAATATAGATTTCCAAAGAGTTGCTGAATGCCAGTGAGTCTCTGCTGCCGAAAGCCAGATCTTTCACCAAGTTTCATAAATAGATGAGTAAAGCATTTTGATCAAATCCAGGACTGTTTCTGACGATTTCCACAAAGATATCTCCAAAAATTTGATATTTAAGTAAAGAGTGAAAAGTTTTCAGTTTCCAAAAGAAAATCTTTCACCAAGTTCATCATTTCACTCCCTCCTCATTTGTCTCCAAAGATTCTCTCAATGCTATTGTCACTTTACAGCCAAAGCTCTGATAATGCGGCAAAGTGCATATCCCGAAGAGATCGGCATTTTGAGTAAATCCAGGTTTGGCGGTAAATATAACATCAAATCCAGTGACTCATGTAGTCTGAAAAGCTGACAGCGCAGCAAAGTCCATATCTGGATGGAGTAAGCATGTTGAGTGACACCAAAATTGATTGGAATGTTTTCCTCTTTACCATTGTATCCTTAACCTCCACAAATTCTAACTTAACGGCAAAGTGCATATCTCAGTGAGATAAGCATTTTAGTAATTTCACTTATGATTCCAATTATTTCCTCAAACCAAATGAGCTATTCATGCTCACAATCTGATATTGCACTCATTCTCTGACTGCGCGAAGAATTGTGGGTAGAAGAACATAGATTTCCAAAGAGTTGTGGAATGCCAGTCAGTCTCTGTTGCCAAAAGTCAGATCTTACGCCAAGTTTCATAACCTGATGAGAAAAGCATTTTGCGCAAATCCAGAACTCTTTCTGACGATTTTCACAAAGATATCACCAAAAATTTGGCATTTCAGTAATGAGTGAAAAGTTTTCACTTTCCAAAAGAAAATCTTTCACCAAGTTCATCATTTTACACCCTCCTCATTTGTTTCCAAAGATTCTCTCAATGCTATTGACAGTTTACAGCCAAAACTCTGATAATGCGGCAACGTGTATGTCTCGCAGAGATCAGCATTTGCAGTAAATCCAGGTTTGGCGGTAAATATAACATCAAATCCACTGACTCATGAAGGCTGAAACGCTGACAGCGCAGCAAAGTGCATATCTGGATGAGGTAAGCATGTTGAGTGACACCAAAATTGATTCCAATGTTTTCCTCTATGCCATTGTAACCTTAACCTCCACAAATTCTAACATTGCGGCAAAGTGCATACCTCAGTGAGATAAGCATGTTATTAATTTCACATGTGATTCCAATTGTTTCCTCAAACCAAATGAGCTGTACCCGCTCACAGCCTGATATTGCACTCATTCTCTGACTGCGCGAAGAATTGTGGATAGAACAACATTGATATCCAAAGAGTTGCTGAATGCCAGTCAGTCTCTGTTGCCAAAAGTCAGATCTTTTGCCAAGCTTCATAACGAGGTGAGAAAATCATTTGAGCAAATCCAGGACTGTTCCTGACGATTTCCACAAAGATATCTCCAACAATTTGATATTTCAGTAAAGAGTGAAATGTTTTCACTTTCCACAAGAAACTCTTTCACCAAGTTCATCATTTTACTCCCTCCTCATTTGTTTCCAAAGATTCTCTCAATGCTATTGACACTTTACAGCCAAAACTCTGATAATGCGGCAACGTGCATGTCTCGCAGACATCAGCATTTTGAGTAAATCCAGGTTTGGCGGTAAATGTAACATCAAATCCACTGACTGATGAAGGCTGAAACGCTGACAGCGCAGCAAAGTGCATATCTGGATGAGGTAAGCATGTTGAGTGACACCAAAATTGATTCCAATGTTTTCCTCTATGCCATTGTAACCTTAACCTCCACAAATTCTAACATTGCGGCAAAGTGCATACCTCAGTGAGATAAGCATGTTATTAATTTCACATGTGATTCCAATTGTTTCCTCAACCCAAATGAGCTGTACCCGCTCACAGCCTGATATTGCACTCATTCTCTGACTGCGCGAAGAATTGTGGATAGAACAACATTGATATCCAAAGAGTTGCTGAATGCCAGTCAGTCTCTGTTGCCAAAAGTCAGATCTTTTCCAAGCTTCATTACGAGGTGAGAAAATCATTTGAGCAAATCCAGGACTGTTCCTGACGATTTCCACAAAGATATCTCCAACAATTTGATATTTCAGTAAAGAGTGAAATGTTTTCACTTTCCACAAGAAACTCTTTCACCAAGTTCATCATTTTACTCCCTCCTCATTTGTTTCCAAAGATTCTCTCAATGCTATTGACACTTTACAGCCAAAACTCTGGTAATGCGGCAAACTGCATGTCTCGAAGAGATCAGTATCTTGAGTAAATCCAGGTTTGGCGGTAAATATAACATCAAATCCACTGACTCATGTAGGCTGAAAAATGACAGCGCAGCAAAGTGCATATCTGGATGAGGTAAGCATGTTGAGTGACACCAAAATTGATTCCAATGTTTTCCTCGTGGTCATTGCATCCTTAAACTCCACAAATTCTAACGTAGCGGCAAAGTGCATATCTCAGTGAGATAAGCATTTTAGTAATTTCACACATGATTCCAATTATGTCCTCAACTCAAATGAGCTGTTCCCTCTCACAATCTGATATTGCACTCATTGTCTGACTGCGCGAGAATTGTGGATTGAAGAACATAGATTTCCAAAGAGTGGCTGAATGCAACTCAGTCTCTGTTGCCAAAAGTGTGATCTTTTGCCAAGTTTCATAACCAGGTGAGAAAAGCATTTTGAGCAAATCCAGGACTGTTTCTGACGATTTCCACAAAGATATCTCCAAAAATTTGATATTTCAGTAAAGAGTGAAAAGTTTTCACTGTCCAAAAGAAAATCTTTCACCAAGTTCATCATTTCACTCCCTCCTCATTTGTTTCCAAAGATTCTCTCAATGCTATTGACACTTTACAGCCAAAGCTCTGGTAATGCGGCAAACTGCATATCTCGAAGAGATCAGTATTTTGAGTAAATCCAGGTTTGGCGGTAAATATAACATCAAATCCACTGACTCATGTAGGCTGAAAAATGACAGCGCAGCAAAGCCCATATCTGGATGAGGTAAGCATGTTGAGTGACACCAAAATTGATTCCAGTGTTTTCTTCGTTGCCATTGTATCCTTAAACTCCTCAAATTCTAACATAGCGGCAAAGGGCATATCTCAGTGAGATAAGCATTTTAGTAATTTCACATATGATTCCAATTATTTCCTCAACCCAAATGAGCTGTTCCCTCTCTCAATCTGATATTGCACTCATTCTCTGACTGCGCGAAGAATTGTGGGTAGAACAATATAGATTTCCAATGAGTTGCTGAATGCCAGTGAGTCCCTGCTGCCGAAAGCCAGATCTTTCACCAAGTTTCATAAATAGATGAGTAAACATTTTGATCAAATCCAGGACTGTTTCTGACGATTTCCACAAAGATATCTCCAAAAATTTGATATTTAAGTAAAGAGTGAAAAGTTTTCAGTTTCCAAAAGAAAATCTTTCACCAAGTTCATCATTTCACTCCCTCCTCATTTGTCTCAAAGATTCTCTCAATGCTATTGTCACTTTACAGCCAAAACTCTGATAATGCGGCAAAGTGCATATCCCGAAGAGATCAGCATTTTGAGTAAATCCAGGTTTGGCGGTAAATATAACATCAAATCCAGTGACTCATGTAGTCTGAAAAGCTGACAGCGCAGCAAAGTCCATATCTGGATGGAGTAAGCATGTTGAGTGACACCAAAATTGATTGGAATGTTTTCCTCTTTACCATTGTATCCTTAACCTCCACAAATTCTAACTTAACGGCAAAGTGCATATCTCAGTGAGATAAGCATTTTAGTAATTTCACTTATGATTCCAATTATTTCCTCAAACCAAATGAGCTATTCATGCTCACAATCTGATATTGCACTCATTCTCTGACTGCGCGAAGAATTGTGGGTAGAAGAACATGGATTTCCAAAGAGTTGTGGAATGCCAGTCAGTCTCTGTTGCCAAAAGTCAGATCTTACGCCAAGTTTCATAACCTGATGAGAAAAGCATTTTGCGCAAATCCAGAACTCTTTCTGACGATTTTCACAAAGATATCACCAAAAATTTGGCATTTCAGTAATGAGTGAAAAGTTTTCACTTTCCAAAAGAAAATCTTTCACCAAGTTCATCATTTTACACCCTCCTCATTTGTTTCCAAAGATTCTCTCAATGCTATTGACAGTTTACAGCCAAAACTCTGATAATGCGGCAACGTGTATGTCTCGCAGAGATCAGCATTTTGAGTAAATCCAGGTTTGGCGGTAAATATAACATCAAATCCACTGACTCATGAAGGCTGAAACGCTGACAGCGCAGCAAAGTGCATATCTGGATGAGGTAAGCATGTTGAGTGACACCAAAATTGATTCCAATGTTTTCCTCTATGCCATTGTAACCTTAACCTCCACAAATTCTAACATTGCGGCAAAGTGCATACCTCAGTGAGATAAGCATGTTATTAATTTCACATGTGATTCCAATTGTTTCCTCAAACCAAATGAGCTGTACCCGCTCACAGCCTGATATTGCACTCATTCTCTGACTGCGCGAAGAATTGTGGATAGAACAACATTGATATCCAAAGAGTTGCTGAATGCCAGTCAGTCTCTGTTGCCAAAAGTCAGATCTTTTGCCAAGCTTCATAACGAGGTGAGAAAATCATTTGAGCAAATCCAGGACTGTTCCTGACGATTTCCACAAAGATATCTCCAACAATTTGATATTTCAGTAAAGAGTGAAATGTTTTCACTTTCCACAAGAAACTCTTTCACCAAGTTCATCATTTTACTCCCTCCTCATTTGTTTCCAAAGATTCTCTCAATGCTATTGACACTTTACAGCCAAAACTCTGGTAATGCGGCAAACTGCATGTCTCGAAGAGATCAGTATCTTGAGTAAATCCAGGTTTGGCGGTAAATATAACATCAAATCCACTGACTCATGAAGGCTGAAAAGCTGACAGCGCAGCAAAGTGCATATCTGGATGAGGAAAGCATGTTGTGCGACACCAAAATTGATTCCAATGTTTTCCTCGTTGAAATTGTATCCTTAAACTCCTCAAATTCTAACATAGTGGCAAAGGGCATATCTCAGTGACATAAGCATTTTAGTAATTTCACATATGATTCCAATTATTTCCTCAACCCAAATGAGCTGTTCCCTCTCACAATCGGATATTACACTCATTCTCTGACTGCGCGAAGAATTGTGGGTAGAACAACATAGTTTTCAAAAGAGTTGCAGAATGCCAGTGAGTCTCTGCTACCAAAAGCCATATCTTTCGCCAAGTTTCATAAATAGATGAGTAAAGCATTTTGATCAAATCCAGGACTGTTTCTGACGATTTCCTCCAAGATATCTCCAAAAATTTGATATTTCAGTAAAGAGTGAAAAGTTTACACTTTCCAAAAGAAAATCTTTCACCAAGTTCATCATTTTACGCGCTCCTCATTTGTTTCCAAAGATTCTCTCAAGGCTAGTGACACTTTACAGCCAAAACTCTGATAATGAGGCAACCTGCATATCGCGAAGACATCAACATTTTGAGTAAATCCAGGTTTGGCGGTAAATATAACATCAAATCCACTGACACATGAAGGCTGAAAAGCTGGCAGCGCAGCAAAGTGCATATCTGGACGAGGTAAGCATGTTGAGTGACACCAAAATTGATTCCAATGTTTTCCTCTTTACCGTTGGAACCTTATAGACCACATATTCTGACATAGCGGCAAAGTGCATATCTCAGTGAGATAAGCATTTTAGTAATTTCACATATGATTCCAATTATTTCCTCAACCCAGATGAGCTGTTCCCGCTCACAATCTTATATTGCACTCATTCTCTGACTGCACGAAGAATTGTGGGTAGAACTTCATAGATTTCCAAAGAGTTGCGAATGCCAGTAAGTCTCTGTTGCCAAAAGTCAGATCTTTCGCCAAGTTTCATAACCTGATGAGAAAAGCATTTTGAGCAAATCCAGAACTGTTCCTGACGACTTCCACAAACATATCTCCAAAAATTTGATGTTTCAGTAAAGAGTGAAAAGTTTTCAGTTTCCAAAAGAAAATCTTTAACCAAGTTCAACATTTTACTCCCTCCTCATTTGTTTCCAAAGATTCTCTCAATGCTATTGACACTTTACAGCCAAAACTCTGATAATGCGGCAAAGTGCATATCTCGAAGAGATCAGTATTTTGAGTAAATCCAGGTTTGGCGGCAAATATAACATCAAATCCACTGACTCATGTAGGCTGAAAAATGACAGCGCAGCAAAGTGCATATCTGGATGAGGTAAGCATGTTGAGTGACACCATAATTGATTCCAATGTTTTCCTCGTTGCCATTGTAACCTTAACCTCCTCAAATTCTAACATAGCGGCAAAGTGCATATCTCAGGGAGATAAGAATATTAGTAATTTCACATATGATTCCAATTATGTCCTCAACCCAAATGAGCTGTTCCCGCTCACAATCTGATATTGCACTCATTCTCTGACTGCGCGAAGAATTGTGGATAGAAGAACATAGATTTCCAAAGAGTGGCTGAATGCAACTCAGTCTCTGTTGCCAAAAGTGAGATCTTTTGCCAACTTTCATAACCAGGTGAGAAAAGCATTTTGAGCAAATCCAGGACTGTTTCTGACGATTTCCACAAAGATATCTCCAAAAATTTGATATTTCAGTAAAGAGTGTAAAGTTTTCACTGTCCAAAAGAAAATCTTTCACCAAGTTCATCATTTCACTCCCTCCTCATTTGTTTCCAAAGATTCTCTCTATGCTATTGACACTTTACAGCCAAAGCTCTGGTAATGCGGCAAACTGCATATCTCGAAGAGATCAGTATTTTGAGTAAATCCAGGTTTGGCGGTAAATATAACATCAAATCCACTGACTCATGTAGGCTGAAAAATGACAGCGCAGCAAAGTGCATATCTGGATGAGGTAAGCATGTTGAGTGACACCAAAATTGATTCCAGTGTTTTCTTCGTTGCCATTGTATCCTTAAACTCCTCAAATTCTAACATAGCGGCAAAGGGCATATCTCAGTGAGATAAGCATTTTAGTAATTTCACATATGATTCCAATTATTTCCTCAACCCAAATGAGCTGTTCCCTCTCACAATCTGATATTGCACTCATTCTCTGACTGCGCGAAGAATTGTGGGTAGAACAATATAGATTTCCAATGAGTTGCTGAATGCCAGTGAGTCCCTGCTGCCGAAAGCCAGATCTTTCACCAAGTTTCATAAATAGATGAGTAAAGCATTTTGATCAAATCCAGGACTGTTTCTGACGATTTCCACAAAGATATCTCCAAAAATTTGATATTTAAGTAAAGAGTGAAAAGTTTTCAGTTTCCAAAAGAAAATCTTTCACCAAGTTCATCATTTCACTCCCTCCTCATTTGTCTCAAAGATTCTCTCAATGCTATTGTCACTTTACAGCCAAAACTCTGATAATGCGGCAAAGTGCATATCCCGAAGAGATCAGCATTTTGAGTAAATCCAGGTTTGGCGGTAAATATAACATCAAATCCAGTGACTCATGTAGTCTGAAAAGCTGACAGCGCAGCAAAGTCCATATCTGGATGGAGTAAGCATGTTGAGTGACACCAAAATTGATTGGAATGTTTTCCTCTTTACCATTGTATCCTTAACCTCCACAAATTCTAACTTAACGGCAAAGTGCATATCTCAGTGAGATAAGCATTTTAGTAATTTCACTTATGATTCCAATTATTTCCTCAAACCAAATGAGCTATTCATGCTCACAATCTGATATTGCACTCATTCTCTGACTGCGCGAAGAATTGTGGGTAGAAGAACATAGATTTCCAAAGAGTTGTGGAATGCCAGTCAGTCTCTGTTGCCAAAAGTCAGATCTTACGCCAAGTTTCATAACCTGATGAGAAAAGCATTTTGCGCAAATCCAGAACTGTTTCTGACGATTTTCACAAAGATATCACCAGAAATTTGGCATTTCAGCAATGAGTGAAAAGTTTTCACTTTCCAAAAGAAAATCTCTCACCAAGTTCATCATTTTACACCCTCCTCATTTGTTTCCAAAGATTCTCTCAATGCTATTGACAGTTTACAGCCAAAACTCTGATAATGCGGCAACGTGCATGTCTCGCAGAGATCAGCATTTTGAGTAAATCAAGGTTTGGCGGTAAATATAACATCAAATCCACAGACTCATGAAGGCTGAAACGCTGACAGCGCAGCAAAGTGCATATCTGGATGAGGTAAGCATGTTGAGTGACACCAAAATTGATTCCAATGTTTTCCTCTATGCCATTGTAACCTTAACCTCCACAAATTCTAACATTGCGGCAAAGTGCATACCCCAGTGAGATAAGCATGTTATTAATTTCACATGTGATTCCAATTGTTTCCTCAAACCAAATGAGCTGTACCCGCTCACAGCCTGATATTGCACTCATTCTCTGACTGCGCGAAGAATTGTGGATAGAACAACATTGATATCCAAAGAGTTGCTGAATGCCAGTCAGTCTGTGTTGCCAAAAGTCAGATCTTTTGCCAAGCTTCATAACGAGGTGAGAAAATCATTTGAGCAAATCCAGGACTGTTTCTGACGATTTCCACAAAGATATCTCCAACAATTTGATATTTCAGTAAAGAGTGAAATGTTTTCACTTTCCACAAGAAAATCTTTCACCAAGTTCATCATTTTACTCCCTCCTCATTTGTTTCCAAAGATTCTCTCAATGCTATTGACACTTTACAGCCAAAACTCTGGTAATGCGGCAAACTGCATGTCTCGAAGAGATCAGTATCTTGAGTAAATCCAGGTTTGGCGGTAAATATAACATCAAATCCACTGAATCATGTAGGCTGAAAAATGAAAGCGCAGCAAAGTGCATATCTGGATGAGGAAAGCATGTTGTGCGACACCAAAATTGATTCCAATGTTTTCCTCGTTGCCATTGTATCCTTAAACTCCTCAAATTCTAACATAGCGGCAAAGGGCATATCTCAGTGACATAAGCATTTTAGTAATTTCACATATGATTCCAATTATTTCCTCAACCCAAATGAGCTGTTCCCTCTCACAATCTGATATTACACTCATTCTCTGACTGCGCGAAGAATTGTGGGTAGAACAACATAGTTTTCAAAAGAGTTGCAGAATGCCAGTGAGTCTCTGCTACCAAAAGCCATATCTTTCGCCAAGTTTCATAAATAGATGAGTAAAGCATTTTGATCAAATCCAGGACTGTTTCTGACGATTTCCTCCAAGATATCTCCAAAAATTTGATATTTCAGTAAAGAGTGAAAAGTTTACACTTTCCAAAAGAAAATCTTTCACCAAGCTCATCATTTTACGCGCTCCTCATTTGTTTCCAAAGATTCTCTCAAGGCTAGTGACACTTTACAGCCAAAACTCTGATAATGAGGCAACCTGCATCTCGCGAAGACATCAACATTTTGAGTAAATCCAGGTTTGGCGGTAAATATAACATCAAATCCACTGACAGAAGAAGGCTGAAAAGCTGGCAGCGCAGCAAAGTGCATATCTGGACGAGGTAAGCATGTTGAGTGACACCAAAATTGATTCCAATGTTTTCCTCTTTACCGTTGGAACCTTATAGACCACATATTCTGAATTAGCGGCAAAGTGCATATCTCAGTGAGATAAGCATTTTAGTAATTTCACATATGATTCCAATTATTTCCTCAACCCAAATGAGCTGTTCCCGCTCACAATCTTATATTGCACTCATTCTCTGACTGCGCGAAGAATTGTGGGTAGAACTTCATAGATTTCCAAAGAGTTGCGAATGCCAGTAAGTCTCTGTTGCCAAAAGTCAGATCTTTCGCCAAGTTTCATAACCTGATGAGAAAAGCATTTTGAGCAAATCCAGAACTGTTCCTGACGACTTCCACAAACATATCTCCAAAAATTTGATGTTTCAGCAAAGAGTGAAAAGTTTTCAGTTTCCAAAAGAAAATCTTTAACCAAGTTCAACATTTTACTCCCTCCTCATTTGTTTCCAAAGATTCTCTCAATGCTATTGACACTTTACAGCCAAAACTCTGATAATGCGGCAAAGTGCATATCTCGAAGAGATCAGTATTTTGAGTAAATCCAGGTTTGGCGGCAAATATAACATCAAATCCACTGACTCATGTAGGCTGAAAAATGACAGCGCAGCAAAGTGCATATCTGGATGAGGTAAGCATGTTGAGTGTCACCAAAATTGATTCCAATGTTTTCCTCGTTGCCATTGTAACCTTAACCTCCTCAAATTCTAACATAGCGGCAAAGTGCATATCTCAGTGAGATAAGAATTTTAGTAATTTCACATATGATTCCAATTAGTTCCTCAAACCAAATGAGCTATTCATGCTCACAATCTGATATTGCACTCATTCTCTGACTGCGCGAAGAATTGTGGGTAGAAGAACATAGATTTCCAAAGAGTTGTGGAATGCCAGTCAGTCTCTGTTGCCAAAAGTCAGATCTTACGCAAAGTTTCATAACCTGATGAGAAAAGCATTTTGCGCAAATCCAGAACTGTTTCTGACGATTTTCACAAAGATATCTCCAAAAATTTGGCATTTCAGTAATGAGTGAAAAGTTTTCCCTTTCCAAAAGAAAATCTTTCACCAAGTTCATCATTTTACACCCTCCTCATTTGTTTCCAAAGATTCTCTCAATGCTATTAACAGTTTACAGCCGAAACTCTGATAATGCGGCAAACTGCATATCTCGAAGAGATCAGTATTTTCAGTAAATACAGGTTTGGCGGTAAATATAACATCAAATCCACTGACTCATGTAGGCTGAAAAATGACAGCACAGCAAAGTGCATATCTGGATGCGGTAAGCATGTTGAGTGACACCAAAATTGATTCCAATGTTTTCCTCGTTGCCTTTGCATCCTTAAACTCCACAAATTCTAACGTAGCGGCAAAGTGCATATCTCAGCGAGATAAGCATTTTAGTAATTTCACATATGATTCCAATTATGTCCTCAACCCAAATGAGCTGTTCCCTCTCACAATCTGATATTGCACTCATTCTCTGACTGCGTGAAGAATTGTGGATAGAAGAACATAGATTTCCAAAGAGTGGCTGAATGCAACTCAGTCTCTGTTGCCAGAAGTGAGATCTTTTGCCAAGTTTCATAACCAGGTGAGAAAAGCATTTTGAGCAAATCCCGGACTGTTTCTGACGATTTCCACAAAGATATCTCCAAAAATTTGATATTTCAGTAAAGAGTGAAAAGTTTTCACTGTCCAAAAGAAAATCTTTCACCAAGTTCATCATTTCACTCCCTCCTCATTTGTTTCCAAAGATTCTCTCAATGCTATTGACACTTTACAGCCAAAGCTCTGGTAATGCGGCAAACTGCATATCTCGAAGAGATCAGTATTTTGAGTAAATCCAGGTTTAGAACATAGAACATAGAACATTACAGCGCAGAACAGGCCCTTCGGCCCACGATGTTGCGCTGACCAGTTACAAAAACAATGACCCACTAGCCTATACCAATCCCTTTTCGTCCATAAACCTATCCAGAGATCTCTTAAACGCCCCCAAACTAGACGCATTTACAACTGCAGCAGGCAGGGCATTCCAATCCCTCACCACCCGCTGGGTAAAGAACCGACCCCTGACATCCGTCCTGTAGCTACCCCCCCTTAATTTAAAGCCATGCCCCCTCGTGCTAGCTTTCTCCATCCGAGGAAAAAGGCTATCACTATCCACCCTATCTAAACCTCTAATCATCTTATATGTTTCAATAAGATCCCCTCTTAGCCGCCTTCTTTCCAACGAAAACAACCCTAGATCCCTCAGTCTCTCCTCATAGGACCTCCCCACCATACCAGGCAACATCCTAGTAAACCTCTTCTGCACCCTCTCCAACGCCTCCACATCCTTCTTGTAATGCGGGGACCAGAACTGCACACAGTACTCCAGGTGCGGCCGCACTAGAGTAGTGTACAGTTGCAACATTACACTGCGACTCCTAAATTCAATCCCCCTACCAATAAACGCCAAGACACCGTACGCCTTCTTGACAACCTTATCTACTTGATTCCCAACTTTCAGGGATCTATGTACACACACACCTAGATCCCTCTGTTCATCCACACTATTCAAAGTCCTCCCGTTAGCCCTATACTCGACACATCTGTTGCTCCTACCAAAGTGAATTACCTCACACTTCTCCGCATTAAATTCCATCCGCCACCTCTAGGCCCAGCTCTGCAACCTATCTAAGTCTCCCTGCAGACTATGACACCCTTCCTCACAATCTACCACACCTCCAACTTTGGTGTCATCAGCAAATTTACTAATCCACCCAAATATACCCTCATCCAGATCATTAATAAAAATTACAAACAACAGTGGCCCCAAAACAGATCCCTGAGGTTTGGCGGTAAATATAACATCAAATCCACTGACTCATGTAGGCTGAAAAATGACAGCGCAGCAAAGTGCATATCTGGATGAGGTAAGCATGTTGAGTGACACCAAAATTGATTCCAGTGTTTTCTTCGTTGCCATTGTATCCTTAAACTCCTCAAATTCTAACATAGCGGCAAAGGGCATATCTCAGTGAGATAAGCATTTTAGTAATTTCACATATGATTCCAATTATTTCCTCAACCCAAATGAGCTGTTCATGCTCACAATCTGATATTGCACTCATTCTCTGACTGCGCGAAGAATTGTGGGTAGAACAATATAGATTTCCAATGAGTTGCTGAATGCCAGTGAGTCCCTGCTGCCGAAAGCCAGATCTTTCACCAAGTTTCATAAATAGATGAGTAAAGCATTTTGATCAAATCCAGGACTGTTTCTGACGATTTCCACAAAGATATCTCCAAAAATTTGATACTTCAGTAAAGAGTGAAAAGTTTTCAGTTTCCAAAAGAAAATCTTTCACCAAGTTCATCATTTCACTCCCTCCTCATTTGTCTCAAAGATTCTCTCAATGCTATTGTCACTTTACAGCCAAAACTCTGATAATGCGGCAAACTGCATATCTCGAAGAGATCAGTATTTTGAGTAAATCCAGGTTTGGCGGTAAATATAACATCAAATCCAGTGACTGATGTAGTCTGAAAAGCTCACAGCGCAGCAAAGTCCATATCTGGATGGAGTAAGCATGTTGAGTGACACCAAAATTGATTGGAATGTTTTCCTCTTTACCATTGTATCCTTAACCTCCACAAATTCTAACATAGCGGCAAAGTGCATATCTCAGGGAGATAAGCATTTTAGTAATTTCACTTATGATTCCAATTATTTCCTCAAACCAAATGAGCTATTCATGCTCACAATCTGATATTGCACTCATTCTCTGACTGCGCGAAGAATTGTGGGTAGAAGAACATAGATTTCCAAAGAGTTGTGGAACGCCAGTCAGTCTCTGTTGCCAAAAGTCAGATCTTACGCCAAGTTTCATAACCTGATGAGAAAAGCATTTTGCGCAAATCCAGAACTGTTTCTGACGATTTTCACAAAGATATCACCAAAAATTTGGCATTTCAGTAATGAGTGAAAAGTTTTCACTTTCCAAAAGAAAATCTTTCACCAAGATCATCATTTTACACCCTCCTGAAATGTTTCCAAAGATTCTCTCAATGCTATTGACAGTTTACAGCCAAAACTCTGATAATGCGGCAACGTGCATGTCTCGCAGAGATCAGCATTTTGAGTAAATCCAGGTTTGGCGGTAAATATAACATCAAATCCACTGACTCATGAAGGCTGAAACGCTGACAGCGCAGCAAAGTGCATATCTGGATGAGGTAAGCATGTTGAGTGACACCAAAATTGATTCCAATGTTTTCCTCTATGCCATTGTAACCTTAACCTCCACAAATTCTAACATTGCGGCAAAGTGCATACCTCAGTGAGATAAGCATGGTATTAATTTCACATGTGATTCCAATTGTTTCCTCAACCCAAATGAGCTCTACCCGCTCACAGCCTGATATTGCACTCATTCTCTGACTGCGCGAAGAATTGTGGATAGAACAACATTGATATCCAAAGAGTTGCTGAATGCCAGTCAGTCTCTGTTGCCAAAAGTCAGATCTTTTGTCAAGCTTCATAACGAGGTGAGAAAATCATTTGAGCAAATCCAGGACTGTTTCTGACGATTTCCACAAAGATATCTCCAACAATTTGATGTTTCAGTAAAGAGTGAAATGTTTTCACTTTCCACAAGAAAATCTTTCACCAAGTTCATCATTTTACTCCCTCCTCATTTGTTTCCAAAGATTCTCTCAATGCTATTGACACTTTACAGCCAAACCTCTGGTAATGAGGCAAACTGCATGTCTCGAAGAGATCAGTATCTTGAGTAAATCCAGGTTTGGCGGTAAATATAACATCAAATCCACTGAATCATGTAGGCTGAAAAATGAAAGCGCAGCAAAGTGCATATCTGGATGAGGAAAGCATGTTGTGCGACACCAAAATTGATTCCAATGTTTTCCTCGTTGCCATGTATCCTTAAACTCCTCAAATTCTAATATAGCGGCAAAGGGCATATCTCAGTGAGATAAGCATTTTAGTAATTTCACATATGATTCCAATTATTTCCTCAACCCAAATGAGCTGTTCCCGCTCACAATCTTATATTGCACTCATTCTCTGACTGCGCGAAGAATTGTGGGTAGAACTTCATAGATTTCCAAAGAGTTGCGAATGCCAGTAAGTCTCTGTTGCCAAAAGACAGATCTTTCGCCAAGTTTCATAACCTGATGAGAAAAGCATTTTGAGCAAATCCAGAACTGTTCCTGACGACTTCCACAAACATATCTCCAACAATTTGATGTTTCAGTAAAGAGTGAAAAGTTTTCAGTTTCCAAAAGAAAATCTTTAACCAAGTTCAACATTTTACTCCCTCCTCATTTGTTTCCAAAGATTCTCTCAATGTTATTGACACTTTACAGCCAAAACTCTGATAATGCGGCAAAGTGCATATCTCGAAGAGATCAGTATTTTGAGTAAATCCAGGTTTGGCGGTAAATATAACATCAAATCCAGTGACTCACGTAGGCTGAAAAGCTGACAGCGCAGCAAAGTGCATATCTGGATGAGGTAAGCATGTTGAGTGACACCAAAATTGATTCCAATGTTTTCCTCGTTGCCATTGTAACCTTAACCTCCTCAAATTCTAACATAGCGGCGAAGTGCATATCTCAGGGAGATATGATTTTAGTAATTTCACTTATGATTCCAATTATTTCCTCAAACCAAATGAGCTATTCATGCTCACAATCTGATATTGCACTCATTCTCTGACTGCGCGAAGAATTGTGGCAAGAAGAACATCGATTTCCAAAGAGTTGTGGAATGCCAGTCAGTCTCTGTTGCCAAAAGTCAGATCTTACGCCAAGTTTCATAACCTGATGAGAAAAGCATTTTGCGCAAATCCAGAACTGTTTCTGACGATATTCACAAAGATATCACCAAAAATTTGGCATTTCAGTAATGAGTGAAAAGTTTTCACTTTCCAAAAGAAAATCTTACACCAAGTTCATCATTTTACACCCTCCTCATTTGTTTCCAAAGATTCTCTCAATGCTATTGACAGTTTACAGCCAAAACTCTGATAAGGCGGCAACGTGCATGTCTCGCAGAGATCAGCATTTTGAGTAAATCCAGGTTTGGCGGTAAATATAACATCAAATCCACTGACTCATGAAGGCTGAAAAGCTGACAGGGCAGCAAAGTGCATGTCTGGATGAGGTAAGCATGTTGAGTGACACCAAAATTGATTCTAATGTTTACCTCGTTGCCATTGCATCCTTAAACTCCTCAAATTCTAACATAGCGGCAAAGTGCATATCTCAGTGAGATAAGCATTTTAGTAATTTCACATATGATTCCAATTATTTCCTCAACCCAAATGAGCTGTTCCCGCTCACGATCTGATATTGAACTCATTCTCTGACTGCGCGAAGAATTGT
This sequence comes from Carcharhinus amblyrhynchos, assembly GCF_965287045.1. NCBI lineage: Eukaryota > Metazoa > Chordata > Chondrichthyes > Carcharhiniformes > Carcharhinidae > Carcharhinus > Carcharhinus amblyrhynchos. Next base: position 328,707 of record NW_027649803.1, on the reverse strand, counting down.
GGGTAGAACAACATGGATTTCCACAGAGTTGCTGAATGCCAGTGAGTCTCTGCTGCCAAATGCCAGATCTTTCGCCAAGTTTCATAAGTAGATGAGTAAAGCATGTTGATCACATCCAGGGCTGTATCTGACGATTTCTCCAAGATATCTCCAAATATTTGATACTTCAGTAAAGAGTGAAAAGTTCTCAGTTTCCAAAAGAAAATCTTTCACCAAGTTCATCATTTAACGTTCCCTTCACTTCTTTCCAAAGATTCTCTCAATGCTATTGACACTTTACAGCCAACACTCTGAAAATGCGGCAAAATGCATATCCCGAAGAGATCAGCATTTTGAGTAAATCGAGGTTTGGCGGTAAACATAACATCAAATCCACTGACTCATGTAGGCTGAAAAGCTGACAGCACAGCAAAGTGCATATCTGGATGATGAAAACATGTTGAGTGACACCAAAATTGATTGCAACGTTTTCCTCTTCACCATTGTATCCTTAACCTCCACAAATTCTAACTTAACGGCAAAGTGCATATCTCAGTGAGATAAGCATTTTAGTAATTTCACATATGATTCCAATTATTTCCTCAAACCAACTGAGCTGTTCTAGCTCACAATCTGATATTTCACTCATTCTCTGACTGCGCGAAGAATTGTGGATAGAAGAACATAGATTTCCAAAGAGTGGCTGAATGCAAGTCAGTCTCTGTTGCCAAAAGTCAGATCTTTTGCCAAGTTTCATAACCAGGTGAGAAAAGCATTTTGAGCAAATCCAGGACTGTTTCTGACGATATCCACAAAGATATCTCCAAAAATTTGATGTTTCAGTAAAGAGTGAAAAGTTTTCAGTTTCCAAAAGAAAATCTTTCACCAAGTTCATCATTTCACTCCCTCCTTTTTGTTTCCAAAGATTCTCTCAAGTCTATTGACACTTTACAGCCAAAACTCTGATAATGCGGCAAACTGCATATCTCGAAGAGTTCAGTATTTTCAGTAAATCCAGGTTTGGCGGTAAATATAACATCAAATCCACTGACTCATGTAGGCTGAAAAATGACAGCGCAGCAAAGTGCATATCTGGATGAGGTAAGCATGTTGAGTGACACCAAAATTGATTCCAATGTTTTCCTCGATGCCATTGCATCCTTAAACTCCTCAAATTCTAACGTAGCGGCAAAGTGCATATCTCAGTGAGATAAGCATTTTAGTAATTTCACATATGATTCCAATTATGTCCTCAACCCAAATGAGCTGTTCCCTCTCACAATCTGATATTGCACTCATTCTCTGACTGCGCGAAGAATTGTGGATAGAAGAACATAGATTTCCAAAGAGTGGCTGAATGCAAGTCAGTCTCTGTTGCCAAAAGTCAGATCTTTTGCCAACTTTCATAACCAGGTGAGAAAAGCATTTTGAGCAAATCCAGGACTGTTTCTGACGATTTCCACAAAGATATCTCCAAAAATTTGATATTTCAGTAAAGAGTGAAAAGATTTCACTGTCCAAAAGAAAATCTTTCACCAAGTTCATCATTTCACTCCCTCCTCATTTGTTTCCAAAGATTCTCTCAATGCTATTGACACTTTACAGCCAAAGCTCTGGTAATGCGGCAAACTGCTTATCTCGAAGAGATCTGTATTTTGAGTAAAACCAGGTTTGGCGGTAAATATAACATCAAATCCACTGACTCATGTAGGCTGAAAAATGACAGCGCAGCAAAGTGCATGTCTGGATGAGGTAAGCATGTTGAGTGACATCAAAATTGATTCCAGTGTTTTCTTCGTTGCCATTGTATCCTTAAACTCCTCAAATTCTAACATAGCGGCAAAGGGCATATCTCAGTGTGATAAGCATTTTAGTAATTTCACATATGATTCCAATTATTTCCTCAACCCAAATGAGCTGTTCCCTCTCACAATCTGATATTGCACTCATTCTCTGACTGCGCGAAGAATTGTAGGTAGAACAATATAGATTTCCAAAGAGTTGCTAAATGCCAGTGAGTCTCTGCTGCCAAAAGCCAGATCTTTCACCAAGTTTCATAAATAGATGAGTAAAGCATTTTGATCAAATCCAGGGCTGTTTCTGACGATTTCCACAAAGATATCTCCAAAAATTTGATATTTCAGTAAAGAGTGAAAAGTTTTCAGTTTCCAAAAGGAAATCTTTCACCATGTTCATCATTTCACTCCCTCCTCATTTGTCTCCAAAGATTCTCTCAATGCTATTGTCACTTTACAGCCAAAACTCTGATAATGCGGCAAAGTGCATATCCCGAAGAGATCAGCATTTTGAGTAAATCCAGGTTTGGCGGTAAATATAACATCAAATCCAGTGACTCATGTAGTCTGAAAAGCTGACAGCGCAGCAAAGTCCATATCTGGATGGAGTAAGCATGTTGAGTGACACCAAAATTGATTGGAATGTTTTCCTCTTTACCATTGTATCCTTAACCTCCACAAATTCTAACTTAACGGCAAAGTGCATATCTCAGTGAGATAAGCATTTTAGTAATTTCACTTATGATTCCAATTATTTCCTCAAACCAAATGAGCTATTCATGCTCACAATCTGATATTGCACTCATTCTCTGACTGCGCGAAGAATTGTGGGTAGAAGAACATAGATTTCCAAAGAGTGTGGAATGCCAGTCAGTCTCTGTTGCCAAAAGTCAGATCTTACGCCAAGTTTCATAACCTGATGAGAAAAGCATTTTGCGCAAATCCAGAACTCTTTCTGACGATTTTCACAAAGATATCACCAAAAATTTGGCATTTCAGTAATGAGTGAAAAGTTTTCACTTTCCAAAAGAAAATCTTTCACCAAGTTCATCATTTTACACCCTCCTCATTTGTTTCCAAAGATTCTCTCAATGCTATTGACAGTTTACAGCCAAAACTCTGATAAGGCGGCAACGTGCATGTCTCGCAGAGATCAGCATTTTGAGTAAATCCAGGTTTGGCGGTAAATATAACATCAAATCCACTGACTCATGAAGGCTGAAACGCTGACAGCGCAGCAAAGTGCATATCTGGATGAGGTAAGCATGTTGAGTGACACCAAAATTGATTCCAATGTTTTCCTCTATGCCATTGTAACCTTAACCTCCACAAATTCTAACATAGCGGCAAAGTGCATACCTCAGTGAGATAAGCATGTTATTAATTTCACATGTGATTCCAATTGTTTCCTCAACCCAAATGAGCTGTACCCGCTCACAGCCTGATATTGCACTCATTCTCTGACTGCGCGAAGAATTGTGGATAGAACAACATTGATATCCAAAGAGTTGCTGAATGCCAGTCAGTCTCTGTTGCCAAAAGTCAGATCTTTTGCCAAGCTTCATAACGAGGTGAGAAAATCATTTGAGGAAATCCAGGACTGTTTCTGACGATTTCCACAAAGATATCTCCAACAATTTGATATTTCAGTAAAGAGTGAAATGTTTTCACTTTCCACAAGAAAATCTTTCACCAAGTTCATCATTTTACTCCCTCCTCATTTGTTTCCAAAGATTCTCTCAATGCTATTGACACTTTACAGCCAAAACTCTGGTAATGCGGCAAACTGCATGTCTCGAAGAGATCAGTATCTTGAGTAAATCCAGGTTTGGCGGCAAATATAACATCAAATCCACTGAATCATGTAGGCTGAAAAATGAAAGCGCAGCAAAGTGCATATCTGGATGAGGAAAGCATGTTGTGCGACACCAAAATTGATTCCAATGTTTTCCTCGTTGCCATTGTATCCTTAAACTCCTCAAATTCTAACATAGCGGCAAAGGGCATATCTCAGTGAGATAAGCATTTTAGTAATTTCACATATGATTCCAATTATTTCCTCAACCCAAATGAGCTGTTCCCTCTCACAATCTGATATTACACTCATTCTCTGACTGCGCGAAGAATTGTGGGTAGAACAACATAGTTTTCAAAAGAGTTGCAGAATGCCAGTGAGTCTCTGCTACCAAAAGCCATATCTTTCGCCAAGTTTCATAAATAGATGAGTAAAGCATTTTGATGAAATCCAGGACTGTTTCTGACGATTTCCTCCAAGATATCTCCAAAAATTTGATATTTCAGTACAGAGTGAAAAGTTTACACTTTCCAAAAGAAAATCTTTCACCAAGTTCATCATTTTACGCGCTCCTCATTTGTTTCCAAAGATTCTCTCAAGGCTAGTGACACTTTACAGCCAAAACTCTGATAATGAGGCAACCTGCATCTCGCGAAGACATCAACATTTTGAGTAAATCCAGGTTTGGCGGTAAATATAACATCAAATCCACTGACAGATGAAGGCTGAAAAATGAAAGCGCAGCAAAGTGCATATCTGGATGAGGTAAGCATGTTGAGTGACACCAAAATTGATTCCAGTGTTTTCTTCGTTGCCATTGTATCCTTAAACTCCTCAAATTCTAACATAGCGGCAAAGGGCATATCTCAGTGAGATAAGCATTTTAGTAATTTCACATATGATTCCAATTATTTCCTCAACCCAAATGAGCTGTTCCCGCTCACAATCGTATATTGCACTCATTCTCTGACTGCGCGAAGAATTGTGGGTAGAACTTCATAGATTTCCAAAGAGTTGCGAATGCCAGTAAGTCTCTGTTGCCAAAAGACAGATCTTTCGCCAAGTTTCATAACCTGATGAGAAAAGCATTTTGAGCAAATCCAGAACTGTTCCTGACGACTTCCACAAACATATCTCCAACAATTTGATGTTTCAGTAAAGAGTGAAAAGTTTTCAGTTTCCAAAAGAAAATCTTTAACCAAGTTCAACATTTTACTCCCTCCTCATTTGTTTCCAAAGATTCTCTCAATGTTATTGACACTTTACAGCCAAAACTCTGATAATGCGGCAAAGTGCATATCTCGAAGAGATCAGTATTTTGAGTAAATCCAGGTTTGGCGGTAAATATAACATCAAATCCACTGACTCATGTAGGCTGAAAAATGAAAGCGCAGCAAAGTGCATATCTGGATGAGGTAAGCATGTTGAGTGACACCAAAATTGATTCCAATGTTTTCCTCGTTGCCATTGTAACCTTAACCTCCTCAAATTCTAACATAGCGGCAAAGTGCATATCTCAGGGAGATAAGAATTTTAGTAATTTCACATATGATTCCAATTATTTCCTCAAACCAAATGAGCTATTCATGCTCACAATCTGATATTGCACTCATTCTCTGACTGCGCGAAGAATTGTGGGTAGAAGAACATAGATTTCCAAAGAGTTGTGGAATGCCAGTCAGTCTCTGTTGCCAAAAGTCAGATCTTACGCCAAGTTTCATAACCTGATGAGAAAAGCATTTTGCGCAAATCCAGAACTGTTTCTGACGATTTTCACAAAGATATCACCAAAAATTTGGCATTTCAGTAATGAGTGAAAAGTTTTCACTTTCCAAAAGAAAATCTTTCACCAAGTTCATCATTTTACACCCTCCTCATTTGTTTCCAAAGATTCTCTCAATGCTATTGACAGTTTACAGCCGAAACTCTGATAATGCGGCAACGTGCATATCTCGAAGAGATCAGTATTTTCAGTAAATCCAGGTTTGGCGGTAAATATAACATCAAATCCACTGACTCATGTAGGCTGAAAAGCTGACAGCGCAGCAAAGCCCATATCTGGATGAGGTAAGCATGTTGAGTGACACCAAAATTGATTCCAATGTTTTCCTCGTTGCCATTGCATCCTTAAACTCCACAAATTCTAACGTAGCGGCAAAGTGCATATCTCAGTGAGATAAGCATTTTAGTAATTTCACATATCATTCCAATTATGTCCTCAACCCAAATGAGCTGTTCCCTCTCACAATCTGATATTGCACTCATTCTCTGACTGCGCGAAGAATTGTGGATAGAAGAACATAGATTTCCAAAGAGTGGCTGAATGCAACTCAGTCTCTGTTGCCAAAAGTGAGATCTTTTGCCAAGTTTCATAACCAGGTGAGAAAAGCATTTTGAGCAAATCCAGGACTGTTTCTGACGATTTCCACAAAGATATCTCCAAAAATTTGATATTTCAGTAAAGAGTGAAAAGTTTTCACTGTCCAAAAGAAAATCTTTCACCAAGTTCATCATTTCACTCCCTCCTCATTTGTTTCCAAAGATTCTCTCAATGCTATTGACACTTTACAGCCAAAGCTCTGGTAATGCGGCAAACTGCATATCTCGAAGAGATCAGTATTTTGAGTAAATCCAGGTTTGGCGGTAAATATAACATCAAAACCACTGACTCATGTAGGCTGAAAAATGACAGCGCAGCAAAGTGCATATCTGGATGAGGTAAGCATGTTGAGTGACACCAAAATTGATTCCAGTGTTTTCTTCGTTGCCATTGTATCCTTAAACTCCTCAAATTCTAACATAGCGGCAAAGGGCATATCTCAGTGAGATAAGCATTTTAGTAATTTCACATATGATTCCAATTATTTCCTCAACCCAAATGAGCTGTTCCCTCTCACAATCTGATATTGCACTCATTCTCTGACTGCGCGAAGAATTGTGGGTAGAACAATATAGATTTCCAAAGAGTTGCTGAATGCCAGTGAGTCCCTGCTGCCGAAAGCCAGATCTTTCACCAAGTTTCATAAATAGATGAGTAAAGCATTTTGATCAAATCCAGGACTGTTTCTGACGATTTCCACAAAGATATCTCCAAAAATTTGATATTTAAGTAAAGAGTGAAAAGTTTTCAGTTTCCAAAAGAAAATCTTTCACCAAGTTCATCATTTCACTCCCTCCTCATTTGTCTCCAAAGATTCTCTCAATGCTATTGTCACTTTACAGCCAAAGCTCTGATAATGCGGCAAAGTGCATATCCCGAAGAGATCGGCATTTTGAGTAAATCCAGGTTTGGCGGTAAATATAACATCAAATCCAGTGACTCATGTAGTCTGAAAAGCTGACAGCGCAGCAAAGTCCATATCTGGATGGAGTAAGCATGTTGAGTGACACCAAAATTGATTGGAATGTTTTCCTCTTTACCATTGTATCCTTAACCTCCACAAATTCTAACTTAACGGCAAAGTGCATATCTCAGTGAGATAAGCATTTTAGTAATTTCACTTATGATTCCAATTATTTCCTCAAACCAAATGAGCTATTCATGCTCACAATCTGATATTGCACTCATTCTCTGACTGCGCGAAGAATTGTGGGTAGAAGAACATAGATTTCCAAAGAGTTGTGGAATGCCAGTCAGTCTCTGTTGCCAAAAGTCAGATCTTACGCCAAGTTTCATAACCTGATGAGAAAAGCATTTTGCGCAAATCCAGAACTCTTTCTGACGATTTTCACAAAGATATCACCAAAAATTTGCCATTTCAGCAATGAGTGAAAAGTTTTCACTTTCCAAAAGAAAATCTCTCACCAAGTTTATCATTTTACACCCTCCTCAATTGTTTCCAAAGATTCTCTCAATGCTATTGACAGTTTACAGCCAAAACTCTGATAATGCGGCAACGTGCATGTCTCGCAGACATCAGCATTTTGAGTAAATCCAGGTTTGGCGGTAAATGTAACATCAAATCCACTGACTGATGAAGGCTGAAACGCTGACAGCGCAGCAAAGTGCATATCTGGATGAGGTAAGCATGTTGAGTGACACCAAAATTGATTCCAATGTTTTCCTCTATGCCATTGTAACCTTAACCTCCACAAATTCTAACATAGCGGCAAAGTGCATACCTCAGTGAGATAAGCATGTTATTAATTTCACATGTGATTCCAATTGTTTCCTCAACCCAAATGAGCTGTACCCGCTCACAGCCTGATATTGCACTCATTCTCTGACTGCGCGAAGAATTGTGGATAGAACAACATTGATATCCAAAGAGTTGCTGAATGCCAGTCAGTCTCTGTTGCCAAAAGTCAGATCTTTTGCCAAGCTTCATTACGAGGTGAGAAAATCATTTGAGCAAATCCAGGACTGTTCCTGACGATTTCCACAAAGATATCTCCAACAATTTGATATTTCAGTAAAGAGTGAAATGTTTTCACTTTCCACAAGAAACTCTTTCACCAAGTTCATCATTTTACTCCCTCCTCATTTGTTTCCAAAGATTCTCTCAATGCTATTGACACTTTACAGCCAAAACTCTGGTAATGCGGCAAACTGCATGTCTCGAAGAGATCAGTATCTTGAGTAAATCCAGGTTTGGCGGTAAATATAACATCAAATCCAGTGACTCATGTAGGCTGAAAAATGACAGCGCAGCAAAGTGCATATCTGGATGAGGTAAGCATGTTGAGTGACACCAAAATTGATTCCAATGTTTTCCTCGTGGTCATTGCATCCTTAAACTCCACAAATTCTAACGTAGCGGCAAAGTGCATATCTCAGTGAGATAAGCATTTTAGTAATTTCACACATGATTCCAATTATGTCCTCAACTCAAATGAGCTGTTCCCTCTCACAATCTGATATTGCACTCATTGTCTGACTGCGCGAGAATTGTGGATTGAAGAACATAGATTTCCAAAGAGTGGCTGAATGCAACTCAGTCTCTGTTGCCAAAAGTGTGATCTTTTGCCAAGTTTCATAACCAGGTGAGAAAAGCATTTTGAGCAAATCCAGGACTGTTTCTGACGATTTCCACAAAGATATCTCCAAAAATTTGATATTTCAGTAAAGAGTGAAAAGTTTTCACTGTCCAAAAGAAAATCTTTCACCAAGTTCATCATTTCACTCCCTCCTCATTTGTTTCCAAAGATTCTCTCAATGCTATTGACACTTTACAGCCAAAGCTCTGGTAATGCGGCAAACTGCATATCTCGAAGAGATCAGTATTTTGAGTAAATCCAGGTTTGGCGGTAAATATAACATCTAATCCACTGACTCATGTAGGCTGAAAAATGACAGCGCAGCAAAGCCCATATCTGGATGAGGTAAGCATGTTGAGTGACACCAAAATTGATTCCAGTGTTTTCTTCGTTGCCATTGTATCCTTAAACTCCTCAAATTCTAACATAGCGGCAAAGGGCATATCTCAGTGAGATAAGCATTTTAGTAATTTCACATATGATTCCAATTATTTCCTCAACCCAAATGAGCTGTTCCCTCTCTCAATCTGATATTGCACTCATTCTCTGACTGCGCGAAGAATTGTGGGTAGAACAATATAGATTTCCAATGAGTTGCTGAATGCCAGTGAGTCCCTGCTGCCGAAAGCCAGATCTTTCACCAAGTTTCATAAATAGATGAGTAAACATTTTGATCAAATCCAGGACTGTTTCTGACGATTTCCACAAAGATATCTCCAAAAATTTGATATTTAAGTAAAGAGTGAAAAGTTTTCAGTTTCCAAAAGAAAATCTTTCACCAAGTTCATCATTTCACTCCCTCCTCATTTGTCTCAAAGATTCTCTCAATGCTATTGTCACTTTACAGCCAAAACTCTGATAATGCGGCAAAGTGCATATCCCGAAGAGATCAGCATTTTGAGTAAATCCAGGTTTGGCGGTAAATATAACATCAAATCCAGTGACTCATGTAGTCTGAAAAGCTGACAGCGCAGCAAAGTCCATATCTGGATGGAGTAAGCATGTTGAGTGACACCAAAATTGATTGGAATGTTTTCCTCTTTACCATTGTATCCTTAACCTCCACAAATTCTAACTTAACGGCAAAGTGCATATCTCAGTGAGATAAGCATTTTAGTAATTTCACTTATGATTCCAATTATTTCCTCAAACCAAATGAGCTATTCATGCTCACAATCTGATATTGCACTCATTCTCTGACTGCGCGAAGAATTGTGGGTAGAAGAACATGGATTTCCAAAGAGTTGTGGAATGCCAGTCAGTCTCTGTTGCCAAAAGTCAGATCTTACGCCAAGTTTCATAACCTGATGAGAAAAGCATTTTGCGCAAATCCAGAACTCTTTCTGACGATTTTCACAAAGATATCACCAAAAATTTGGCATTTCAGTAATGAGTGAAAAGTTTTCACTTTCCAAAAGAAAATCTTTCACCAAGTTCATCATTTTACACCCTCCTCATTTGTTTCCAAAGATTCTCTCAATGCTATTGACAGTTTACAGCCAAAACTCTGATAATGCGGCAACGTGTATGTCTCGCAGAGATCAGCATTTTGAGTAAATCCAGGTTTGGCGGTAAATATAACATCAAATCCACTGACTCATGAAGGCTGAAACGCTGACAGCGCAGCAAAGTGCATATCTGGATGAGGTAAGCATGTTGAGTGACACCAAAATTGATTCCAATGTTTTCCTCTATGCCATTGTAACCTTAACCTCCACAAATTCTAACATTGCGGCAAAGTGCATACCTCAGTGAGATAAGCATGTTATTAATTTCACATGTGATTCCAATTGTTTCCTCAAACCAAATGAGCTGTACCCGCTCACAGCCTGATATTGCACTCATTCTCTGACTGCGCGAAGAATTGTGGATAGAACAACATTGATATCCAAAGAGTTGCTGAATGCCAGTCAGTCTCTGTTGCCAAAAGTCAGATCTTTTGCCAAGCTTCATAACGAGGTGAGAAAATCATTTGAGCAAATCCAGGACTGTTCCTGACGATTTCCACAAAGATATCTCCAACAATTTGATATTTCAGTAAAGAGTGAAATGTTTTCACTTTCCACAAGAAACTCTTTCACCAAGTTCATCATTTTACTCCCTCCTCATTTGTTTCCAAAGATTCTCTCAATGCTATTGACACTTTACAGCCAAAACTCTGGTAATGCGGCAAACTGCATGTCTCGAAGAGATCAGTATCTTGAGTAAATCCAGGTTTGGCGGTAAATATAACATCAAATCCACTGACTCATGAAGGCTGAAAAGCTGACAGCGCAGCAAAGTGCATATCTGGATGAGGAAAGCATGTTGTGCGACACCAAAATTGATTCCAATGTTTTCCTCGTTGCAATTGTATCCTTAAACTCCTCAAATTCTAACATAGCGGCAAAGGGCATATCTCAGTGACATAAGCATTTTAGTAATTTCACATATGATTCCAATTATTTCCTCAACCCAAATGAGCTGTTCCCTCTCACAATCGGATATTACACTCATTCTCTGACTGCGCGAAGAATTGTGGGTAGAACAACATAGTTTTCAAAAGAGTTGCAGAATGCCAGTGAGTCTCTGCTACCAAAAGCCATATCTTTCGCCAAGTTTCATAAATAGATGAGTAAAGCATTTTGATCAAATCCAGGACTGTTTCTGACGATTTCCTCCAAGATATCTCCAAAAATTTGATATTTCAGTACAGAGTGAAAAGTTTACACTTTCCAAAAGAAAATCTTTCACCAAGTTCATCATTTTACGCGCTCCTCATTTGTTTCCAAAGATTCTCTCAAGGCTAGTGACACTTTACAGCCAAAACTCTGATAATGAGGCAACCTGCATATCGCGAAGACATCAACATTTTGAGTAAATCCAGGTTTGGCGGTAAATATAACATCAAATCCACTGACAGATGAAGGCTGAAAAGCTGGCAGCGCAGCAAAGTGCATATCTGGACGAGGTAAGCATGTTGAGTGACACCAAAATTGATTCCAATGTTTTCCTCTTTACCGTTGGAACCTTATAGACCACATATTCTGACATAGCGGCAAAGTGCATATCTCAGTGAGAAAAGCATTTTAGTAATTTCACATATGATTCCAATTATTTCCTCAACCCAAATGAGCTGTTCCCGCTCACAATCTTATATTGCACTCATTCTCTGACTGCACGAAGAATTGTGGGTAGAACTTCATAGATTTCCAAAGAGTTGCGAATGCCAGTAAGTCTCTGTTGCCAAAAGTCAGATCTTTCGCCAAGTTTCATAACCTGATGAGAAAAGCATTTTGAGCAAATCCAGAACTGTTCCTGACGACTTCCACAAACATATCTCCAAAAATTTGATGTTTCAGTAAAGAGTGAAAAGTTTTCAGTTTCCAAAAGAAAATCTTTAACCAAGTTCAACATTTTACTCCCTCCTCATTTGTTTCCAAAGATTCTCTCAATGCTATTGACACTTTACAGCCAAAACTCTGATAATGCGGCAAAGTGCATATCTCGAAGAGATCAGTATTTTGAGTAAATCCAGGTTTGGCGGCAAATATAACATCAAATCCACTGACTCATGTAGGCTGAAAAATGACAGCGCAGCAAAGTGCATATCTGGATGAGGTAAGCATGTTGAGTGACACCATAATTGATTCCAATGTTTTCCTCGTTGCCATTGTAACCTTAACCTCCTCAAATTCTAACATAGCGGCAAAGTGCATATCTCAGGGAGATAAGAATATTAGTAATTTCACATATGATTCCAATTATTTCCTCAAACCAAATGAGCTATTCATGCTCACAATCTGATATTGCACTCATTCTCTGACTGCGCGAAGAATTGTGGGTAGAAGAACATAGATTTCCAAAGAGTTGTGGAATGCCAGTCAGTCTCTGTTGCCAAAAGTCAGATCTTACGCCAAGTTTCATAACCTGATGAGAAAAGCATTTTGCGCAAATCCAGAACTGTTTCTGACGATTTTCACAAAGATATCACCAAAAATTTGGCATTTCAGTAATGAGTGAAAAGTTTTCACTTTCCAAAAGAAAATCTTTCACCAAGTTCATCATTTTACACCCTCCTCATTTGTTTCCAAAGATTCTCTCAATGCTATTGACAGTTTACAGCCGAAACTCTGATAATTGCGGCAAACTGCATATCTCGAAGAGATCAGTATTTTCAGTAAATCCAGGTTTGGCGGTAAATATAATATCAAATCCACTGACTCATGTAGGCTGAAAAATGACAGCGCAGCAAAGTGCATATCTGGATGCGGTAAGCATGTTGAGTGACACCAAATTTGATTCCAATGTTTTCCTCGTTGCCATTGCATCCTTAAACTCCACAAATTTTAACGTAGCGGCAAAGTGCATATCTCAGCGAGATAAGCATTTTAGTAATTTCACATATGATTCCAATTATGTCCTCAACCCAAATGAGCTGTTCCCGCTCACAATCTGATATTGCACTCATTCTCTGACTGCGCGAAGAATTGTGGATAGAAGAACATAGATTTCCAAAGAGTGGCTGAATGCAACTCAGTCTCTGTTGCCAAAAGTGAGATCTTTTGCCAACTTTCATAACCAGGTGAGAAAAGCATTTTGAGCAAATCCAGGACTGTTTCTGACGATTTCCACAAAGATATCTCCAAAAATTTGATATTTCAGTAAAGAGTGTAAAGTTTTCACTGTCCAAAAGAAAATCTTTCACCAAGTTCATCATTTCACTCCCTCCTCATTTGTTTCCAAAGATTCTCTCTATGCTATTGACACTTTACAGCCAAAGCTCTGGTAATGCGGCAAACTGCATATCTCGAAGAGATCAGTATTTTGAGTAAATCCAGGTTTGGCGGTAAATATAACATCAAATCCACTGACTCATGTAGGCTGAAAAATGACAGCGCAGCAAAGTGCATATCTGGATGAGGTAAGCATGTTGAGTGACACCAAAATTGATTCCAGTGTTTTCTTCGTTGCCATTGTATCCTTAAACTCCTCAAATTCTAACATAGCGGCAAAGGGCATATCTCAGTGAGATAAGCATTTTAGTAATTTCACATATGATTCCAATTATTTCCTCAACCCAAATGAGCTGTTCCCTCTCACAATCTGATATTGCACTCATTCTCTGACTGCGCGAAGAATTGTGGGTAGAACAATATAGATTTCCAATGAGTTGCTGAATGCCAGTGAGTCCCTGCTGCCGAAAGCCAGATCTTTCACCAAGTTTCATAAATAGATGAGTAAAGCATTTTGATCAAATCCAGGACTGTTTCTGACGATTTCCACAAAGATATCTCCAAAAATTTGATATTTAAGTAAAGAGTGAAAAGTTTTCAGTTTCCAAAAGAAAATCTTTCACCAAGTTCATCATTTCACTCCCTCCTCATTTGTCTCAAAGATTCTCTCAATGCTATTGTCACTTTACAGCCAAAACTCTGATAATGCGGCAAAGTGCATATCCCGAAGAGATCAGCATTTTGAGTAAATCCAGGTTTGGCGGTAAATATAACATCAAATCCAGTGACTCATGTAGTCTGAAAAGCTGACAGCGCAGTAAAGTCCATATCTGGATGGAGTAAGCATGTTGAGTGACACCAAAATTGATTGGAATGTTTTCCTCTTTACCATTGTATCCTTAACCTCCACAAATTCTAACTTAACGGCAAAGTGCATATCTCAGTGAGATAAGCATTTTGGTAATTTCACTTATGATTCGAATTATTTCCTCAAACGAAATGAGCTATTCATGCTCACAATCTGATATCGCACTCATTCTCTGACTGCGCGAAGAATTGTGGGTAGAAGAACATAGATTTCCAAAGAGTTGTGGAATGCCAGTCAGTCTCTGTTGCCAAAAGTCAGATCTTACGCCAAGTTTCATAACCTGATGAGAAAAGCATTTTGCGCAAATCCAGAACTGTTTCTGACGATTTTCACAAAGATATCACCAAAAATTGAGCATTTCAGTAATGAGTGAAAAGTTTTCACTTTCCAAAAGAAAATCTTTCACCAAGTTCATCATTTTACACCCTCCTCATTTGTTTCCAAAGATTCTCTCAATGCTATTGACAGTTTACAGCCAAAACTCTGATAATGCGGCAACGTGCATGTCTCGCAGAGATCAGCATTTTGAGTAAATCCAGGTTTGGCGGTAAATATAACATCAAATCCACTGACTCATGTAGGCTGAAACGCTGACAGCGCAGCAAAGTGCATATCTGGATGAGGTAAGCATGTTGAGTGACACCAAAATTGATTCCAATGTTTTCCTCTATGCCATTGTAACCTTAACCTCCACAAATTCTAACATTGCGGCAAAGTGCATACCTCAGTGAGATAAGCATGGTATTAATTTCACATGTGATTCCAATTGTTTCCTCAACCCAAATGAGCTCTACCCGCTCACAGCCTGATATTGCACTCATTCTCTGACTGCGCGAAGAATTGTGGATAGAACAACATTGATATCCAAAGAGTTGCTGAATGCCAGTCAGTCTCTGTTGCCAAAAGTCAGATCTTTTGCCAAGCTTCATAACGAGGTGAGAAAATCATCTGAACAAATCCAGGAGTGTTTCTGACGATTTCCACAAAGATATCTCCAACAATTTGATATTTCAGTAAAGAGTGAAATGTTTTCACTTTCCACAAGAAAATCTTTCACCAAGTTCATCATTTTACTCCCTCCTCATTTGTTTCCAAAGATTCTCTCAATGCTATTGACACTTTACAGCCAAAACTCTGGTAATGCGGCAAACTGCATGTCTCGAAGAGATCAGTATCTTGAGTAAATCCAGGTTTGGCGGTAAATATAACATCAAATCCACCGAATCATGTAGGCTGAAAAATGAAAGCGCAGCAAAGTGCATATCTGGATGAGGAAAGCATGTTGTGCGACACCAAAATTGATTCCAATGTTTTCCTCGTTGCCATTGTATCCTTAAACTCCTCAAATTCTAACATAGCGGCAAAGGGCATATCTCAGTGACATAAGCATTTTAGTAATTTCACATATGATTCCAATTATTTCCTCAACCCAAATGAGCTGTTCCCTCTCACAATCTGATATTACACTCATTCTCTGACTGCGCGAAGAATTGTGGGTAGAACAACATAGTTTTCAAAAGAGTTGCAGAATGCCAGTGAGTCTCTGCTACCAAAAGCCATATCTTTCGCCAAGTTTCATAAATACATGAGTAAAGCATTTTGATCAAATCCAGGACTGTTTCTGACGATTTCCTCCAAGATATCTCCAAAAATTTGATATTTCAGTACAGAGTGAAAAGTTTACACTTTCCAAAAGAAAATCTTTCACCAAGTTCATCATTTTACGCGCTCCTCATTTGTTTCCAAAGATTCTCTCAAGGCTAGTGACACTTTACAGCCAAAACTCTGATAATGAGGCAACCTGCATATCGCGAAGACATCAACATTTTGAGTAAATCCAGGTTTGGCGGTAAATATAACATCAAATCCACTGACACATGAAGGCTGAAAAGCTGGCAGCGCAGCAAAGTGCATATCTGGACGAGGTAAGCATGTTGAGTGACACCAAAATTGATTCCAATGTTTTCCTCTTTACCGTTGGAACCTTATAGACCACATATTCTGACATAGCGGCAAAGTGCATATCTCAGTGAGATAAGCATTTTAGTAATTTCACATATGATTCCAATTATTTCCTCAACCCAAATGAGCTGTTCCCGCTCACAATCTTATATTGCACTCATTCTCTGACTGCACGAAGAATTGTGGGTAGAACTTCATAGATTTCCAAAGAGTTGCGAATGCCAGTAAGTCTCTGTTGCCAAAAGTCAGATCTTTCGCCAAGTTTCATAACCTGATGAGAAAAGCATTTTGAGCAAATCCAGAACTGTTCCTGACGACTTCCACAAACATATCTCCAAAAATTTGATGTTTCAGTAAAGAGTGAAAAGTTTTCAGTTTCCAAAAGAAAATCTTTAACCAAGTTCAACATTTTACTCCCTCCTCATTTGTTTCCAAAGATTCTCTCAATGCTATTGACACTTTACAGCCAAAACTCTGATAATGCGGCAAAGTGCATATCTCGAAGAGATCAGTATTTTGAGTAAATCCAGGTTTGGCGGCAAATATAACATCAAATCCACTGACTCATGTAGGCTGAAAAATGACAGCGCAGCAAAGTGCATATCTGGATGAGGTAAGCATGTTGAGTGACACCATAATTGATTCCAATGTTTTCCTCGTTGCCATTGTAACCTTAACCTCCTCAAATTCTAACATAGCGGCAAAGTGCATATCTCAGGGAGATAAGAATATTAGTAATTTCACATATGATTCCAATTATTTCCTCAAACCAAATGAGCTATTCATGCTCACAATCTGATATTGCACTCATTCTCTGACTGCGCGAAGAATTGTGGGTAGAAGAACATAGATTTCCAAAGAGTTGTGGAATGCCAGTCAGTCTCTGTTGCCAAAAGTCAGATCTTACGCCAAGTTTCATAAACTGATGAGAAAAGCATTTTGCGCAAATCCAGAACTGTTTCTGACGATTTTCACAAAGATATCACCAAAAATTTGGCATTTCAGTAATGAGTGAAAAGTTTTCACTTTCCAAAAGAAAATCTTTCACCAAGTTCATCATTTTACACCCTCCTCATTTGTTTCCAAAGATTCTCTCAATGCTATTGACAGTTTACAGCCGAAACTCTGATAATTGCGGCAAACTGCATATCTCGAAGAGATCAGTATTTTCAGTAAATCCAGGTTTGGCGGTAAATATAATATCAAATCCACTGACTCATGTAGGCTGAAAAATGACAGCGCAGCAAAGTGCATATCTGGATGCGGTAAGCATGTTGAGTGACACCAAATTTGATTCCAATGTTTTCCTCGTTGCCATTGCATCCTTAAACGTAGCGGCAAAGTGCATATCTCAGCGAGATAAGCATTTTAGTAATTTCACATATGATTCCAATTATGTCCTCAACCCAAATGAGCTGTTCCCGCTCACAATCTGATATTGCACTCATTCTCTGACTGCGCGAAGAATTGTGGATAGAAGAACATAGATTTCCAAAGAGTGGCTGAATGCAACTCAGTCTCTGTTGCCAAAAGTGAGATCTTTTGCCAACTTTCATAACCAGGTGAGAAAAGCATTTTGAGCAAATCCAGGACTGTTTCTGACGATTTCCACAAAGATATCTCCAAAAATTTGATATTTCAGTAAAGAGTGTAAAGTTTTCACTGTCCAAAAGAAAATCTTTCACCAAGTTCATCATTTCACTCCCTCCTCATTTGTTTCCAAAGATTCTCTCTATGCTATTGACACTTTACAGCCAAAGCTCTGGTAATGCGGCAAACTGCATATCTCGAAGAGATCAGTATTTTGAGTAAATCCAGGTTTGGCGGTAAATATAACATCAAATCCACTGACTCATGTAGGCTGAAAAATGACAGCGCAGCAAAGTGCATATCTGGATGAGGTAAGCATGTTGAGTGACACCAAAATTGATTCCAGTGTTTTCTTCGTTGCCATTGTATCCTTAAACTCCTCAAATTCTAACATAGCGGCAAAGGGCATATCTCAGTGAGATAAGCATTTTAGTAATTTCACATATGATTCCAATTATTTCCTCAACCCAAATGAGCTGTTCCCTCTCACAATCTGATATTGCACTCATTCTCTGACTGCGCGAAGAATTGTGGGTAGAACAATATAGATTTCCAATGAGTTGCTGAATGCCAGTGAGTCCCTGCTGCCGAAAGCCAGATCTTTCACCAAGTTTCATAAATAGATGAGTAAAGCATTTTGATCAAATCCAGGACTGTTTCTGACGATTTCCACAAAGATATCTCCAAAAATTTGATATTTAAGTAAAGAGTGAAAAGTTTTCAGTTTCCAAAAGAAAATCTTTCACCAAGTTCATCATTTCACTCCCTCCTCATTTGTCTCAAAGATTCTCTCAATGCTATTGTCACTTTACAGCCAAAACTCTGATAATGCGGCAAAGTGTATATCCCGAAGAGATCAGCATTTTGAGTAAATCCAGGTTTGGCGGTAAATATAACATCAAATCCAGTGACTCATGTAGTCTGAAAAGCTGACAGCGCAGCAAAGTCCATATCTGGATGGAGTAAGCATGTTGAGTGACACCAAAATTGATTGGAATGTTTTCCTCTTTACCATTGTATCCTTAACCTCCACAAATTCTAACTTAACGGCAAAGTGCATATCTCAGTGAGATAAGCATTTTGGTAATTTCACTTATGATTCGAATTATTTCCTCAAACGAAATGAGCTATTCATGCTCACAATCTGATATCGCACTCATTCTCTGACTGCGCGAAGAATTGTGGGTAGAAGAACATAGATTTCCAAAGAGTTGTGGAATGCCAGTCAGTCTCTGTTGCCAAAAGTCAGATCTTACGCCAAGTTTCATAACCTGATGAGAAAAGCATTTTGCGCAAATCCAGAACTGTTTCTGACGATTTTCACAAAGATATCACCAAAAATTGAGCATTTCAGTAATGAGTGAAAAGTTTTCACTTTCCAAAAGAAAATCTTTCACCAAGTTCATCATTTTACACCCTCCTCATTTGTTTCCAAAGATTCTCTCAATGCTATTGACAGTTTACAGCCAAAACTCTGATAATGCGGCAACGTGCATGTCTCGCAGAGATCAGCATTTTGAGTAAATCCAGGTTTGGCGGTAAATATAACATCAAATCCACTGACTCATGTAGGCTGAAACGCTGACAGCGCAGCAAAGTGCATATCTGGATGAGGTAAGCATGTTGAGTGACACCAAAATTGATTCCAATGTTTTCCTCTATGCCATTGTAACCTTAACCTCCACAAATTCTAACATTGCGGCAAAGTGCATACCTCAGTGAGATAAGCATGGTATTAATTTCACATGTGATTCCAATTGTTTCCTCAACCCAAATGAGCTCTACCCGCTCACAGCCTGATATTGCACTCATTCTCTGACTGCGCGAAGAATTGTGGATAGAACAACATTGATATCCAAAGAGTTGCTGAATGCCAGTCAGTCTCTGTTGCCAAAAGTCAGATCTTTTGCCAAGCTTCATAACGAGGTGAGAAAATCATCTGAGCAAATCCAGGAGTGTTTCTGACGATTTCCACAAAGATATCTCCAACAATTTGATATTTCAGTAAAGAGTGAAATGTTTTCACTTTCCACAAGAAAATCTTTCACCAAGTTCATCATTTTACTCCCTCCTCATTTGTTTCCAAAGATTCTCTCAATGCTATTGACACTTTACAGCCAAAACTCTGGTAATGCGGCAAACTGCATGTCTCGAAGAGATCAGTATCTTGAGTAAATCCAGGTTTGGCGGTAAATATAACATCAAATCCACTGAATCATGTAGGCTGAAAAATGAAAGCGCAGCAAAGTGCATATCTGGATGAGGAAAGCATGTTGTGCGACACCAAAATTGATTCCAATGTTTTCCTCGTTGCCATTGTATCCTTAAACTCCTCAAATTCTAACATAGCGGCAAAGGGCATATCTCAGTGACATAAGCATTTTAGTAATTTCACATATGATTCCAATTATTTCCTCAACCCAAATGAGCTGTTCCCTCTCACAATCTGATATTACACTCATTCTCTGACTGCGCGAAGAATTGTGGGTAGAACAACATAGTTTTCAAAAGAGTTGCAGAATGCCAGTGAGTCTCTGCTACCAAAAGCCATATCTTTCGCCAAGTTTCATAAATACATGAGTAAAGCATTTTGATCAAATCCAGGACTGTTTCTGACGATTTCCTCCAAGATATCTCCAAAAATTTGATATTTCAGTACAGAGTGAAAAGTTTACACTTTCCAAAAGAAAATCTTTCACCAAGTTCATCATTTTACGCGCTCCTCATTTGTTTCCAAAGATTCTCTCAAGGCTAGTGACACTTTACAGCCAAAACTCTGATAATGAGGCAACCTGCATCTCGCGAAGACATCAACATTTTGAGTAAATCCAGGTTTGGCGGTAAATATAACATCAAATCCACTGACAGATGAAGGCTGAAAAGCTGACAGCGCAGCAAAGTGCATATCTGGACGAGGTAAGCATGTTGAGTGACACCAAAATTGATTCCAATGTTTTCCTCTTTACCGTTGGAACCTTATAGCCCACATATTCTGACATAGCTGCAAAGTGCATATCTCAGTGAGATAAGCATTTTAGTAATTTCACATATGATTCCAATTATTTCCTCAACCCAAATGAGCTGTTCCCGCTCACAATCTTATATTGCACTCATTCTCTGACTGCGCGAAGAATTGTGGGTAGAACTTCATAGATTTCCAAAGAGTTGCGAATGCCAGTAAGTCTCTGTTGCCAAAAGACAGATCTTTCGCCAAGTTTCATAACCTGATGAGAAAAGCATTTTGAGCAAATCCAGAACTGTTCCTGACGACTTCCACAAACATATCTCCAAAAATTTGATGTTTCAGTAAAGAGTGAAAAGTTTTCAGTTTCCAAAAGAAAATCTTTAACCAAGTTCAACATTTTACTCCCTCCTCATTTGTTTCCAAAGATTCTCTCAATGTTATTGACACTTTACAGCCAAAACTCTGATAATGCGGCAA
Organism: Carcharhinus amblyrhynchos; assembly: GCF_965287045.1. Classification (NCBI taxonomy): domain Eukaryota; kingdom Metazoa; phylum Chordata; class Chondrichthyes; order Carcharhiniformes; family Carcharhinidae; genus Carcharhinus; species Carcharhinus amblyrhynchos. The sequence continues at coordinate 307,583 of NW_027649803.1, read as the reverse complement.
AGTGCATATCTCGAAGAGATCAGTATTTTGAGTAAATCCAGGTTTGGCGGTAAATATAACATCAAATCCAGTGACTCACGTAGGCTGAAAAGCTGACAGCGCAGCAAAGTGCATATCTGGATGAGGTAAGCATGTTGAGTGACACCAAAATTGATTCCAATGTTTTCCTCGTTGCCATTGTAACCTTAACCTCCTCAAATTCTAACATAGCGGTGAAGTGCATATCTCAGGGAGATATGATTTTAGTAATTTCACTTATGATTCCAATTATTTCCTCAAACCAAATGAGCTATTCATGCTCACAATCTGATATTGCACTCATTCTCTGACTGCGCGAAGAATTGTGGCAAGAAGAACATCGATTTCCAAAGAGTTGTGGAATGCCAGTCAGTCTCTGTTGCCAAAAGTCAGATCTTACGCCAAGTTTCATAACCTGATGAGAAAAGCATTTTGCGCAAATCCAGAACTGTTTCTGACGATATTTACAAAGATATCACCAAAAATTTGGCATTTCAGTAATGAGTGAAAAGTTTTCACTTTCCAAAAGAAAATCTTACACCAAGTTCATCATTTTACACCCTCCTCATTTGTTTCCAAAGATTCTCTCAATGCTATTGACAGTTTACAGCCAAAACTCTGATAAGGCGGCAACGTGCATGTCTCGCAGAGATCAGCATTTTGAGTAAATCCAGGTTTGGCGGTAAATATAACATCAAATCCACTGACTCATGAAGGCTGAAAAGCTGACAGGGCAGCAAAGTGCATGTCTGGATGAGGTAAGCATGTTGAGTGACACCAAAATTGATTCTAATGTTTACCTCGTTGCCATTGCATCCTTAAACTCCTCAAATTCTAACATAGCGGCAAAGTGCATATCTCAGTGAGATAAGCATTTTAGTAATTTCACATATGATTCCAATTATTTCCTCAACCCAAATGAGCTGTTCCCGCTCACGATCTGATATTGAACTCATTCTCTGACTGCGCGAAGAATTGTGGGTAGAACAACATGGATTTCCACAGAGTTGCTGAATGCCAGTGAGTCTCTGCTGCCAAATGCCAGATCTTTCGCCAAGTTTCATAAGTAGATGAGTAAAGCATGTTGATCACATCCAGGGCTGTATCTGACGATTTCTCCAAGATATCTCCAAATATTTGATACTTCAGTAAAGAGTGAAAAGTTCTCAGTTTCCAAAAGAAAATCTTTCACCAAGTTCATCATTTAACGTTCTCTTCACTTCTTTCCAAAGATTCTCTCAATGCTATTGACACTTTACAGCCAACACTCTGAAAATGCGGCAAAATGCATATCCCGAAGAGATCAGCATTTTGAGTAAATCGAGGTTTGGCGGTAAACATAACATCAAATCCACTGACTCATGTAGGCTGAAAAGCTGACAGCACAGCAAAGTGCATATCTGGATGATGAAAACATGTTGAGTGACACCAAAATTGATTGCAACGTTTTCCTCTTCACCATTGTATCCTTAACCTCCACAAATTCTAACTTAACGGCAAAGTGCATATCTCAGTGAGATAAGCATTTTAGTAATTTCACATATGATTCCAATTATTTCCTCAAACCAACTGAGCTGTTCTAGCTCACAATCTGATATTTCACTCATTCTCTGACTGCGCGAAGAATTGTGGATAGAAGAACATAGATTTCCAAAGAGTGGCTGAATGCAAGTCAGTCTCTGTTGCCAAAAGTCAGATCTTTTGCCAAGTTTCATAACCAGGTGAGAAAAGCATTTTGAGCAAATCCAGGACTGTTTCTGACGATATCCACAAAGATATCTCCAAAAATTTGATGTTTCAGTAAAGAGTGAAAAGTTTTCAGTTTCCAAAAGAAAATCTTTCACCAAGTTCATCATTTCACTCCCTCCTTTTTGTTTCCAAAGATTCTCTCAAGTCTATTGACACTTTACAGCCAAAACTCTGATAATGCGGCAAACTGCATATCTCGAAGAGTTCAGTATTTTCAGTAAATCCAGGTTTGGCGGTAAATATAACATCAAATCCACTGACTCATGTAGGCTGAAAAATGACAGCGCAGCAAAGTGCATATCTGGATGAGGTAAGCATGTTGAGTGACACCAAAATTGATTCCAATGTTTTCCTCGATGCCATTGCATCCTTAAACTCCTCAAATTCTAACGTAGCGGCAAAGTGCATATCTCAGTGAGATAAGCATTTTAGTAATTTCACATATGATTCCAATTATGTCCTCAACCCAAATGAGCTGTTCCCTCTCACAATCTGATATTGCACTCATTCTCTGACTGCGCGAAGAATTGTGGATAGAAGAACATAGATTTCCAAAGAGTGGCTGAATGCAAGTCAGTCTCTGTTGCCAAAAGTCAGATCTTTTGCCAACTTTCATAACCAGGTGAGAAAAGCATTTTGAGCAAATCCAGGACTGTTTCTGGCGATTTCCACAAAGATATCTCCAAAAATTTGATATTTCAGTAAAGAGTGAAAAGATTTCACTGTCCAAAAGAAAATCTTTCACCAAGTTCATCATTTCACTCCCTCCTCATTTGTTTCCAAAGATTCTCTCAATGCTATTGACACTTTACAGCCAAAGCTCTGGTAATGCGGCAAACTGCTTATCTCGAAGAGATCTGTATTTTGAGTAAAACCAGGTTTGGCGGTAAATATAACATCAAATCCACTGACTCATGTAGGCTGAAAAATGACAGCGCAGCAAAGTGCATGTCTGGATGAGGTAAGCATGTTGAGTGACATCAAAATTGATTCCAGTGTTTTCTTCGTTGCCATTGTATCCTTAAACTCCTCAAATTCTAACATAGCGGCAAAGGGCATATCTCAGTGTGATAAGCATTTTAGTAATTTCACATATGATTCCAATTATTTCCTCAACCCAAATGAGCTGTTCCCTCTCACAATCTGATATTGCACTCATTCTCTGACTGCGCGAAGAATTGTAGGTAGAACAATATAGATTTCCAAAGAGTTGCTAAATGCCAGTGAGTCTCTGCTGCCAAAAGCCAGATCTTTCACCAAGTTTCATAAATAGATGAGTAAAGCATTTTGATCAAATCCAGGGCTGTTTCTGACGATTTCCACAAAGATATCTCCAAAAATTTGATATTTCAGTAAAGAGTGAAAAGTTTTCAGTTTCCAAAAGAAAATCTTTCACCATGTTCATCATTTCACTCCCTCCTCATTTGTCTCCAAAGATTCTCTCAATGCTATTGTCACTTTACAGCCAAAACTCTGATAATGCGGCAAAGTGCATATCCCGAAGAGATCAGCATTTTGAGTAAATCCAGGTTTGGCGGTAAATATAACATCAAATCCAGTGACTCATGTAGTCTGAAAAGCTGACAGCGCAGCAAAGTCCATATCTGGATGGAGTAAGCATGTTGAGTGACACCAAAATTGATTGGAATGTTTTCCTCTTTACCATTGTATCCTTAACCTCCACAAATTCTAACTTAACGGCAAGTGCATATCTCAGTGAGATAAGCATTTTAGTAATTTCACTTATGATTCCAATTATTTCCTCAAACCAAATGAGCTATTCATGCTCACAATCTGATATTGCACTCATTCTCTGACTGCGCGAAGAATTGTGGGTAGAAGAACATAGATTTCCAAAGAGTGTGGAATGCCAGTCAGTCTCTGTTGCCAAAAGTCAGATCTTACGCCAAGTTTCATAACCTGATGAGAAAAGCATTTTGCGCAAATCCAGAACTCTTTCTGACGATTTTCACAAAGATATCACCAAAAATTTGGCATTTCAGTAATGAGTGAAAAGTTTTCACTTTCCAAAAGAAAATCTTTCACCAAGTTCATCATTTTACACCCTCCTCATTTGTTTCCAAAGATTCTCTCAATGCTATTGACAGTTTACAGCCAAAACTCTGATAAGGCGGCAACGTGCATGTCTCGCAGAGATCAGCATTTTGAGTAAATCCAGGTTTGGCGGTAAATATAACATCAAATCCACTGACTCATGAAGGCTGAAACGCTGACAGCGCAGCAAAGTGCATATCTGGATGAGGTAAGCATGTTGAGTGACACCAAAATTGATTCCAATGTTTTCCTCTATGCCATTGTAACCTTAACCTCCACAAATTCTAACATAGCGGCAAAGTGCATACCTCAGTGAGATAAGCATGTTATTAATTTCACATGTGATTCCAATTGTTTCCTCAACCCAAATGAGCTCTACCCGCTCACAGCCTGATATAGCACTCATTCTCTGACTGCGCGAAGAATTGTGGATAGAACAACATTGATATCCAAAGAGTTGCTGAATGCCAGTCAGTCTCTGTTGCCAAAAGTCAGATCTTTTGCCAAGCTTCATAACGAGGTGAGAAAATCATTTGAGCAAATCCAGGACTGTTTCTGACGATTTCCACAAAGATATCTCCAACAATTTGATATTTCAGTAAAGAGTGAAATGTTTTCACTTTCCACAAGAAAATCTTTCACCAAGTTCATCATTTTACTCCCTCCTCATTTGTTTCCAAAGATTCTCTCAATGCTATTGACACTTTACAGCCAAAACTCTGGTAATGCGGCAAACTGCATGTCTCGAAGAGATCAGTATCTTGAGTAAATCCAGGTTTGGCGGCAAATATAACATCAAATCCACTGAATCATGTAGGCTGAAAAATGAAAGCGCAGCAAAGTGCATATCTGGATGAGGAAAGCATGTTGTGCGACACCAAAATTGATTCCAATGTTTTCCTCGTTGCCATTGTATCCTTAAACTCCTCAAATTCTAACATAGCGGCAAAGTGCATACCTCAGTGACATAAGCATTTTAGTAATTTCACATATGATTCCAATTATTTCCTCAACCCAAATGAGCTGTTCCCTCTCACAATCTGATATTACACTCATTCTCTGACTGCGCGAAGAATTGTGGGTAGAACAACATAGTTTTCAAAAGAGTTGCAGAATGCCAGTGAGTCTCTGCTACCAAAAGCCATATCTTTCGCCAAGTTTCATAAATACATGAGTAAAGCATTTTGATCAAATCCAGGACTGTTTCTGACGATTTCCTCCAAGATATCTCCAAAAATTTGATATTTCAGTACAGAGTGAAAAGTTTACACTTTCCAAAAGAAAATCTTTCACCAAGTTCATCATTTTACGCGCTCCTCATTTGTTTCCAAAGATTCTCTCAAGGCTAGTGACACTTCACAGCCAAAACTCTGATAATGAGGCAACCTGCATATCGCGAAGACATCAACATTTTGAGTAAATCCAGGTTTGGCGGTAAATATAACATCAAATCCACTGACAGATGAAGGCTGAAAAGCTGGCAGCGCAGCAAAGTGCATATCTGGACGAGGTAAGCATGTTGAGTGACACCAAAATTGATTCCAATGTTTTCCTCTTTAACGTTGGAACCTTATAGACCACATATTCTGACATAGCGGCAAAGTGCATATCTCAGTGTGATAAGCATTTTAGTAATTTCACATATGATTCCAATTATTTCCTCAACCCAAATGAGCTGTTCCCGCTCACAATCTTATATTGCACTCATTCTCTGACTGCGCGAAGAATTGTGGGTAGAACTTCATAGATTTCCAAAGAGTTGCGAATGCCAGTAAGTCTCTGTTGCCAAAAGACAGATCTTTCGCCAAGTTTCATAACCTGATGAGAAAAGCATTTTGAGCAAATCCAGAACTGTTCCTGACGACTTCCACAAACATATCTCCAACAATTTGATGATTCAGTAAAGAGTGAAAAGTTTTCAGTTTCCAAAAGAAAATCTTTAACCAAGTTCAACATTTTACTCCCTCCTCATTTGTTTCCAAAGATTCTCTCAATGCTATTGACAGTTTACAGCCAAAACTCTGATAATGCGGCAAAGTGCATATCTCGAAGAGATCAGTATTTTGAGTAAATCCAGGTTTGGCGGTAAATATAACATCAAATCCACTGACTCATGTAGGCTGAAAAATGAAAGCGCAGCAAAGGGCATATCTGGATGAGGTAAGCATGTTGAGTGACACCAAAATTGATTCCAATGTTTTCCTCGTTGCCATTGTAACCTTAACCTCCTCAAATTCTAACATAGCGGCAAAGTGCATATCTCAGGGAGATAAGAATTTTAGTAATTTCACATATGATTCCAATTATTTCCTCAAACCAAATGAGCTATTCATGCTCACAATCTGATATTGCACTCATTCTCTGACTGCGCGAAGAATTGTGGGTAGAAGAACATAGATTTCCAAAGAGTTGTGGAATGCCAGTCAGTCTCTGTTGCCAAAAGTCAGATCTTACGCCAAGTTTCATAACCTGATGATAAAAGCATTTTGCGCAAATCCAGAACTGTTTCTGACGATTTTCACAAAGATATCACCAAAAATTTGGCATTTCAGTAATGAGTGAAAAGTTTTCACTTTCCAAAAGAAAATCTTTCACCAAGTTCATCATTTTACACCCTCCTCATTTGTTTCCAAAGATTCTCTCAATGCTATTGACAGTTTACAGCCGAAACTCTGATAATGCGGCAAACTGCATATCTCGAAGAGATCAGTATTTTCAGTAAATCCAGGTTTGGCGGTAAATATAACATCAAATCCACTGACTCATGTAGGCTGAAAAGCTGACAGCGCAGCAAAGCCCATATCTGGATGAGGTAAGCATGTTGAGTGACACCAAAATTGATTCCAATGTTTTCCTCGTTGCCATTGCATCCTTAAACTCCACAAATTCTAACGTAGCGGCAAAGTGCATATCTCAGCGATATAAGCATTTTAGTAATTTCGCATATCATTCCAATTATGTCCTCAACCCAAATGAGCTGTTCCCTCTCACAATCTGATATTGCACTCATTCTCTGACTGCGCGAAGAATTGTGGATAGAAGAACATAGATTTCCAAAGAGTGGCTGAATGCAACTCAGTCTCTGTTGCCAAAAGTGAGATCTTTTGCCAAGTTTCATAACCAGGTGAGAAAAGCATTTTGAGCAAATCCAGGACTGTTTCTGACGATTTCCACAAAGATATCTCCAAAAATTTGTTATTTCAGTAAAGAGTGAAAAGTTTTCACTGTCCAAAAGAAAATCTTTCACCAAGTTCATCATTTCACTCCCTCCTCATTTGTTTCCAAAGATTCTCTCAATGCTATTGACACTTTACAGCCAAAGCTCTGGTAATGCGGCAAACTGCATATCTCGAAGAGATCAGTATTTTGAGTAAATCCAGGTTTGGCGGTAAATATAACATCAAATCCACTGACTCATGTAGGCTGAAAAATGACAGCGCAGCAAAGTGCATATCTGGATGAGGTAAGCATGTTGAGTGACACCAAAATTGATTCCAGTGTTTTCTTCGTTGCCATTGTATCCTTAAACTCCTCAAATTCTAACATAGCGGCAAAGGGCATATCTCAGTGAGATAAGCATTTTAGTAATTTCACATATGATTCCAATTATTTCCTCAACCCAAATGAGCTGTTCCCTCTCACAATCTGATATTGCACTCATTCTCTGACTGCGCGAAGAATTGTGGGTAGAACAATATAGATTTCCAAAGAGTTGCTGAATGCCAGTGAGTCTCTGCTGCCGAAAGCCAGATCTTTCACCAAGTTTCATAAATAGATGAGTAAAGCATTTTGATCAAATCCAGGACTGTTTCTGACGATTTCCACAAAGATATCTCCAAAAATTTGATATTTAAGTAAAGAGTGAAAAGTTTTCAGTTTCCAAAAGAAAATCTTTCACCAAGTTCATCATTTCACTCCCTCCTCATTTGTCTCAAAGATTCTCTCAATGCTATTGTCACTTTACAGCCAAAACTCTGATAATGCGGCAAAGTGCATATCCCGAAGAGATCAGCATTTTGAGTAAATCCAGGTTTGGCGGTAAATATAACATCAAATCCAGTGACTCATGTAGTCTGAAAAGCTGACAGCGCAGCAAAGTCCATATCTGGATGGAGTAAGCATGTTGAGTGACACCAAAATTGATTGGAATGTTTTCCTCTTTACCATTGTATCCTTAACCTCCACAAATTCTAACTTAACGGCAAAGTGCATATCTCAGTGAGATAAGCATTTTAGTAATTTCACTTATGATTCCAATTATTTCCTCAAACCAAATGAGCTATTCATGCTCACAATCTGATATTGCACTCATTCTCTGACTGCGCGAAGAATTGTGGGTAGAAGAACATAGATTTCCAAAGAGTTGTGGAATGCCAGTCAGTCTCTGTTGCCAAAAGTCAGATCTTACGCCAAGTTTCATAACCTGATGAGAAAAGCATTTTGCGCAAATCCAGAACTCGTTCTGACGATTTTCACAAAGATATCACCAAAAATTTGCCATTTCAGCAATGAGTGAAAAGTTTTCACTTTCCAAAAGAAAATCTCTCACCAAGTTTATCATTTTACACCCTCCTCAATTGTTTCCAAAGATTCTCTCAATGCTATTGACAGTTTACAGCCAAAACTCTGATAATGCGGCAACGTGCATGTCTCGCAGAGATCAGCATTTTGAGTAAATCCAGGTTTGGCGGTAAATGTAACATCAAATCCACTGACTGATGAAGGCTGAAACGCTGACAGCGCAGCAAAGTGCATATCTGGATGAGGTAAGCATGTTGAGTGACACCAAAATTGATTCCAATGTTTTCCTCTATGCCATTGTAACCTTAACCTCCACAAATTCTAACATTGCGGCAAAGTGCATACCTCAGTGAGATAAGCATGTTATTAATTTCACATGTGATTCCAATTGTTTCCTCAACCCAAATGAGCTGTACCCGCTCACAGCCTGATATTGCACTCATTCTCTGACTGCGCGAAGAATTGTGGATAGAACAACATTGATATCCAAAGAGTTGCTGAATGCCAGTCAGTCTCTGTTGCCAAAAGTCAGATCTTTTGCCAAGCTTCATAACGAGGTGAGAAAATCATTTGAGCAAATCCAGGACTGTTCCTGACGATTTCCACAAAGATATCTCCAACAATTTGATATTTCAGTAAAGAGTGAAATGTTTTCACTTTCCACAAGAAACTCTTTCACCAAGTTCATCATTTTACTCCCTCCTCATTTGTTTCCAAAGATTCTCTCAATGCTATTGACACTTTACAGCCAAAACTCTGGTAATGCGGCAAACTGCATGTCTCGAAGAGATCAGTATCTTGAGTAAATCCAGGTTTGGCGGTAAATATAACATCAAATCCACTGACTCATGTAGGCTGAAAAATGACAGCGCAGCAAAGTGCATATCTGGATGAGGTAAGCATGTTGAGTGACACCAAAATTGATTCCAATGTTTTCCTCGTGGCCATTGCATCCTTAAACTCCACAAATTCTAACGTAGCGGCAAAGTGCATATCTCAGTGAGATAAGCATTTTAGTAATTTCACACATGATTCCAATTATGTCCTCAACTCAAATGAGCTGTTCCCTCTCACAATCTGATATTGCACTCATTGTCTGACTGCGCGAGAATTGTGGATTGAAGAACATAGATTTCCAAAGAGTGGCTGAATGCAACTCAGTCTCTGTTGCCAAAAGTGTGATCTTTTGCCAAGTTCCATAACCAGGTGAGAAAAGCATTTTGAGCAAATCCAGGACTGTTTCTGACGATTTCCACAAAGATATCTCCAAAAATTTGATATTTCAGTAAAGAGTGAAAAGTTTTCACTGTCCAAAAGAAAATCTTTCACCAAGTTCATCATTTCACTCCCTCCTCATTTGTTTCCAAAGATTCTCTCAATGCTATTGACACTTTACAGCCAAAGCTCTGGTAATGCGGCAAACTGCATATCTCGAAGAGATCAGTATTTTGAGTAAATCCAGGTTTGGCGGTAAATATAACATCAAATCCACTGACTCATGTAGGCTGAAAAATGACAGCGCAGCAAAGCCCATATCTGGATGAGGTAAGCATGTTGAGTGACACCAAAATTGATTCCAGTGTTTTCTTCGTTGCCATTGTATCCTTAAACTCCTCAAATTCTAACATAGCGGCAAAGGGCATATCTCAGTGAGATAAGCATTTTAGTAATTTCACATATGATTCCAATTATTTCCTCAACCCAAATGAGCTGTTCCCTCTCACAATCTGATATTGCACTCATTCTCTGACTGCGCGAAGAATTGTGGGTAGAACAATATAGATTTCCAATGAGTTGCTGAATGCCAGTGAGTCCCTGCTGCCGAAAGCCAGATCTTTCACCAAGTTTCATAAATAGATGAGTAAAGCATTTTGATCAAATCCAGGACTGTTTCTGACGATTTCCACAAAGATATCTCCAAAAATTTGATATTTAAGTAAAGAGTGAAAAGTTTTCAGTTTCCAAAAGAAAATCTTTCACCAAGTTCATCATTTCACTCCCTCCTCATTTGTCTCAAAGATTCTCTCAATGCTATTGTCACTTTACAGCCAAAACTCTGATAATGCGGCAAAGTGCATATCCCGAAGAGATCAGCATTTTGAGTAAATCCAGGTTTGGCGGTAAATATAACATCAAATCCAGTGACTCATGTAGTCTGAAAAGCTGACAGCGCAGCAAAGTCCATATCTGGATGGAGTAAGCATGTTGAGTGACACCAAAATTGATTGGAATGTTTTCCTCTTTACCATTGTATCCTTAAGCTCCACAAATTCTAACTTAACGGCAAAGTGCATATCTCAGTGAGATAAGCATTTTAGTAATTTCACTTATGATTCCAATTATTTCCTCAAACCAAATGAGCTATTCATGCTCACAATCTGATATTGCACTCATTCTCTGACTGCGCGAAGAATTGTGGGTAGAAGAACATAGATTTCCAAAGAGTTGTGGAATGCCAGTCAGTCTCTGTTGCCAAAAGTCAGATCTTACGCCAAGTTTCATAACCTGATGAGAAAAGCATTTTGCGCAAATCCAGAACTCGTTCTGACGATTTTCACAAAGATATCACCAAAAATTTGCCATTTCAGCAATGAGTGAAAAGTTTTCACTTTCCAAAAGAAAATCTCTCACCAAGTTTATCATTTTACACCCTCCTCAATTGTTTCCAAAGATTCTCTCAATGCTATTGACAGTTTACAGCCAAAACTCTGATAATGCGGCAACGTGCATGTCTCGCAGAGATCAGCATTTTGAGTAAATCCAGGTTTGGCGGTAAATGTAACATCAAATCCACTGACTGATGAAGGCTGAAACGCTGACAGCGCAGCAAAGTGCATATCTGGATGAGGTAAGCATGTTGAGTGACACCAAAATTGATTCCAATGTTTTCCTCTATGCCATTGTAACCTTAACCTCCACAAATTCTAACATTGCGGCAAAGTGCATACCTCAGTGAGATAAGCATGTTATTAATTTCACATGTGATTCCAATTGTTTCCTCAACCCAAATGAGCTGTACCCGCTCACAGCCTGATATTGCACTCATTCTCTGACTGCGCGAAGAATTGTGGATAGAACAACATTGATATCCAAAGAGTTGCTGAATGCCAGTCAGTCTCTGTTGCCAAAAGTCAGATCTTTTGCCAAGCTTCATAACGAGGTGAGAAAATCATTTGAGCAAATCCAGGACTGTTCCTGACGATTTCCACAAAGATATCTCCAACAATTTGATATTTCAGTAAAGAGTGAAATGTTTTCACTTTCCACAAGAAACTCTTTCACCAAGTTCATCATTTTACTCCCTCCTCATTTGTTTCCAAAGATTCTCTCAATGCTATTGACACTTTACAGCCAAAACTCTGGTAATGCGGCAAACTGCATGTCTCGAAGAGATCAGTATCTTGAGTAAATCCAGGTTTGGCGGTAAATATAACATCAAATCCACTGACTCATGTAGGCTGAAAAATGACAGCGCAGCAAAGTGCATATCTGGATGAGGTAAGCATGTTGAGTGACACCAAAATTGATTCCAATGTTTTCCTCGTGGCCATTGCATCCTTAAACTCCACAAATTCTAACGTAGCGGCAAAGTGCATATCTCAGTGAGATAAGCATTTTAGTAATTTCACACATGATTCCAATTATGTCCTCAACTCAAATGAGCTGTTCCCTCTCACAATCTGATATTGCACTCATTGTCTGACTGCGCGAGAATTGTGGATTGAAGAACATAGATTTCCAAAGAGTGGCTGAATGCAACTCAGTCTCTGTTGCCAAAAGTGTGATCTTTTGCCAAGTTCCATAACCAGGTGAGAAAAGCATTTTGAGCAAATCCAGGACTGTTTCTGACGATTTCCACAAAGATATCTCCAAAAATTTGATATTTCAGTAAAGAGTGAAAAGTTTTCACTGTCCAAAAGAAAATCTTTCACCAAGTTCATCATTTCACTCCCTCCTCATTTGTTTCCAAAGATTCTCTCAATGCTATTGACACTTTACAGCCAAAGCTCTGGTAATGCGGCAAACTGCATATCTCGAAGAGATCAGTATTTTGAGTAAATCCAGGTTTGGCGGTAAATATAACATCAAATCCACTGACTCATGTAGGCTGAAAAATGACAGCGCAGCAAAGCCCATATCTGGATGAGGTAAGCATGTTGAGTGACACCAAAATTGATTCCAGTGTTTTCTTCGTTGCCATTGTATCCTTAAACTCCTCAAATTCTAACATAGCGGCAAAGGGCATATCTCAGTGAGATAAGCATTTTAGTAATTTCACATATGATTCCAATTATTTCCTCAACCCAAATGAGCTGTTCCCTCTCACAATCTGATATTGCACTCATTCTCTGACTGCGCGAAGAATTGTGGGTAGAACAATATAGATTTCCAATGAGTTGCTGAATGCCAGTGAGTCCCTGCTGCCGAAAGCCAGATCTTTCACCAAGTTTCATAAATAGATGAGTAAACATTTTGATCAAATCCAGGACTGTTTCTGACGATTTCCACAAAGATATCTCCAAAAATTTGATATTTAAGTAAAGAGTGAAAAGTTTTCAGTTTCCAAAAGAAAATCTTTCACCAAGTTCATCATTTCACTCCCTCCTCATTTGTCTCAAAGATTCTCTCAATGCTATTGTCACTTTACAGCCAAAACTCTGATAATGCGGCAAAGTGCATATCCCGAAGAGATCAGCATTTTGAGTAAATCCAGGTTTGGCGGTAAATATAACATCAAATCCAGTGACTCATGTAGTCTGAAAAGCTGACAGCGCAGCAAAGTCCATATCTGGATGGAGTAAGCATGTTGAGTGACACCAAAATTGATTGGAATGTTTTCCTCTTTACCATTGTATCCTTAACCTCCACAAATTCTAACTTAACGGCAAAGTGCATATCTCAGTGAGATAAGCATTTTAGTAATTTCACTTATGATTCCAATTATTTCCTCAAACCAAATGAGCTATTCATGCTCACAATCTGATATTGCACTCATTCTCTGACTGCGCGAAGAATTGTGGGTAGAAGAACATGGATTTCCAAAGAGTTGTGGAATGCCAGTCAGTCTCTGTTGCCAAAAGTCAGATCTTACGCCAAGTTTCATAACCTGATGAGAAAAGCATTTTGCGCAAATCCAGAACTCTTTCTGACGATTTTCACAAAGATATCACCAAAAATTTGGCATTTCAGTAATGAGTGAAAAGTTTTCACTTTCCAAAAGAAAATCTTTCACCAAGTTCATCATTTTACACCCTCCTCATTTGTTTCCAAAGATTCTCTCAATGCTATTGACAGTTTACAGCCAAAACTCTGATAATGCGGCAACGTGTATGTCTCGCAGAGATCAGCATTTTGAGTAAATCCAGGTTTGGCGGTAAATATAACATCAAATCCACTGACTCATGAAGGCTGAAACGCTGACAGCGCAGCAAAGTGCATATCTGGATGAGGTAAGCATGTTGAGTGACACCAAAATTGATTCCAATGTTTTCCTCTATGCCATTGTAACCTTAACCTCCACAAATTCTAACATTGCGGCAAAGTGCATACCTCAGTGAGATAAGCATGTTATTAATTTCACATGTGATTCCAATTGTTTCCTCAAACCAAATGAGCTGTACCCGCTCACAGCCTGATATTGCACTCATTCTCTGACTGCGCGAAGAATTGTGGATAGAACAACATTGATATCCAAAGAGTTGCTGAATGCCAGTCAGTCTCTGTTGCCAAAAGTCAGATCTTTTGCCAAGCTTCATAACGAGGTGAGAAAATCATTTGAGCAAATCCAGGACTGTTCCTGACGATTTCCACAAAGATATCTCCAACAATTTGATATTTCAGTAAAGAGTGAAATGTTTTCACTTTCCACAAGAAACTCTTTCACCAAGTTCATCATTTTACTCCCTCCTCATTTGTTTCCAAAGATTCTCTCAATGCTATTGACACTTTACAGCCAAAACTCTGGTAATGCGGCAAACTGCATGTCTCGAAGAGATCAGTATCTTGAGTAAATCCAGGTTTGGCGGTAAATATAACATCAAATCCACTGACTCATGAAGGCTGAAAAGCTGACAGCGCAGCAAAGTGCATATCTGGATGAGGAAAGCATGTTGTGCGACACCAAAATTGATTCCAATGTTTTCCTCGTTGAAATTGTATCCTTAAACTCCTCAAATTCTAACATAGTGGCAAAGGGCATATCTCAGTGACATAAGCATTTTAGTAATTTCACATATGATTCCAATTATTTCCTCAACCCAAATGAGCTGTTCCCTCTCACAATCGGATATTACACTCATTCTCTGACTGCGCGAAGAATTGTGGGTAGAACAACATAGTTTTCAAAAGAGTTGCAGAATGCCAGTGAGTCTCTGCTACCAAAAGCCATATCTTTCGCCAAGTTTCATAAATAGATGAGTAAAGCATTTTGATCAAATCCAGGACTGTTTCTGACGATTTCCTCCAAGATATCTCCAAAAATTTGATATTTCAGTAAAGAGTGAAAAGTTTACACTTTCCAAAAGAAAATCTTTCACCAAGTTCATCATTTTACGCGCTCCTCATTTGTTTCCAAAGATTCTCTCAAGGCTAGTGACACTTTACAGCCAAAACTCTGATAATGAGGCAACCTGCATATCGCGAAGACATCAACATTTTGAGTAAATCCAGGTTTGGCGGTAAATATAACATCAAATCCACTGACAGATGAAGGCTGAAAAGCTGGCAGCGCAGCAAAGTGCATATCTGGACGAGGTAAGCATGTTGAGTGACACCAAAATTGATTCCAATGTTTTCCTCTTTACCGTTGGAACCTTATAGACCACATATTCTGACATAGCGGCAAAGTGCATATCTCAGTGAGAAAAGCATTTTAGTAATTTCACATATGATTCCAATTATTTCCTCAACCCAAATGAGCTGTTCCCGCTCACAATCTTATATTGCACTCATTCTCTGACTGCACGAAGAATTGTGGGTAGAACTTCATAGATTTCCAAAGAGTTGCGAATGCCAGTAAGTCTCTGTTGCCAAAAGTCAGATCTTTCGCCAAGTTTCATAACCTGATGAGAAAAGCATTTTGAGCAAATCCAGAACTGTTCCTGACGACTTCCACAAACATATCTCCAAAAATTTGATGTTTCAGTAAAGAGTGAAAAGTTTTCAGTTTCCAAAAGAAAATCTTTAACCAAGTTCAACATTTTACTCCCTCCTCATTTGTTTCCAAAGATTCTCTCAATGCTATTGACACTTTACAGCCAAAACTCTGATAATGCGGCAAAGTGCATATCTCGAAGAGATCAGTATTTTGAGTAAATCCAGGTTTGGCGGCAAATATAACATCAAATCCACTGACTCATGTAGGCTGAAAAATGACAGCGCAGCAAAGTGCATATCTGGATGCGGTAAGCATGTTGAGTGACACCAAATTTGATTCCAATGTTTTCCTCGTTGCCATTGCATCCTTAAACTCCACAAATTTTAACGTAGCGGCAAAGTGCATATCTCAGCGAGATAAGCATTTTAGTAATTTCACATATGATTCCAATTATGTCCTCAACCCAAATGAGCTGTTCCCGCTCACAATCTGATATTGCACTCATTCTCTGACTGCGCGAAGAATTGTGGATAGAAGAACATAGATTTCCAAAGAGTGGCTGAATGCAACTCAGTCTCTGTTGCCAAAAGTGAGATCTTTTGCCAACTTTCATAACCAGGTGAGAAAAGCATTTTGAGCAAATCCAGGACTGTTTCTGACGATTTCCACAAAGATATCTCCAAAAATTTGATATTTCAGTAAAGAGTGTAAAGTTTTCACTGTCCAAAAGAAAATCTTTCACCAAGTTCATCATTTCACTCCCTCCTCATTTGTTTCCAAAGATTCTCTCTATGCTATTGACACTTTACAGCCAAAGCTCTGGTAATGCGGCAAACTGCATATCTCGAAGAGATCAGTATTTTGAGTAAATCCAGGTTTGGCGGTAAATATAACATCAAATCCACTGACTCATGTAGGCTGAAAAATGACAGCGCAGCAAAGTGCATATCTGGATGAGGTAAGCATGTTGAGTGACACCAAAATTGATTCCAGTGTTTTCTTCGTTGCCATTGTATCCTTAAACTCCTCAAATTCTAACATAGCGGCAAAGGGCATATCTCAGTGAGATAAGCATTTTAGTAATTTCACATATGATTCCAATTATTTCCTCAACCCAAATGAGCTGTTCCCTCTCACAATCTGATATTGCACTCATTCTCTGACTGCGCGAAGAATTGTGGGTAGAACAATATAGATTTCCAATGAGTTGCTGAATGCCAGTGAGTCCCTGCTGCCGAAAGCCAGATCTTTCACCAAGTTTCATAAATAGATGAGTAAAGCATTTTGATCAAATCCAGGACTGTTTCTGACGATTTCCTCCAAGATATCTCCAAAAATTTGATATTTCAGTAAAGAGTGAAAAGTTTACACTTTCCAAAAGAAAATCTTTCACCAAGCTCATCATTTTACGCGCTCCTCATTTGTTTCCAAAGATTCTCTCAAGGCTAGTGACACTTTACAGCCAAAACTCTGATAATGAGGCAACCTGCATATCGCGAAGACATCAACATTTTGAGTAAATCCAGGTTTGGCGGTAAATATAACATCAAATCCACTGACAGAAGAAGGCTGAAAAGCTGGCAGCGCAGCAAAGTGCATATCTGGACGAGGTAAGCATGTTGAGTGACACCAAAATTGATTCCAATGTTTTCCTCTTTACCGTTGGAACCTTATAGACCACATATTCTGAATTAGCGGCAAAGTGCATATCTCAGTGAGATAAGCATTTTAGTAATTTCACATATGATTCCAATTATTTCCTCAACCCAAATGAGCTGTTCCCGCTCACAATCTTATATTGCACTCATTCTCTGACTGCGCGAAGAATTGTGGGTAGAACTTCATAGATTTCCAAAGAGTTGCGAATGCCAGTAAGTCTCTGTTGCCAAAAGTCAGATCTTTCGCCAAGTTTCATAACCTGATGAGAAAAGCATTTTGAGCAAATCCAGAACTGTTCCTGACGACTTCCACAAACATATCTCCAAAAATTTGATGTTTCAGCAAAGAGTGAAAAGTTTTCAGTTTCCAAAAGAAAATCTTTAACCAAGTTCAACATTTTACTCCCTCCTCATTTGTTTCCAAAGATTCTCTCAATGCTATTGACACTTTACAGCCAAAACTCTGATAATGCGGCAAAGTGCATATCTCGAAGAGATCAGTATTTTGAGTAAATCCAGGTTTGGCGGCAAATATAACATCAAATCCACTGACTCATGTAGGCTGAAAAATGACAGCGCAGCAAAGTGCATATCTGGATGAGGTAAGCATGTTGAGTGTCACCAAAATTGATTCCAATGTTTTCCTCGTTGCCATTGTAACCTTAACCTCCTCAAATTCTAACATAGCGGCAAAGTGCATATCTCAGTGAGATAAGAATTTTAGTAATTTCTCATATGATTCCAATTAGTTCCTCAAACCAAATGAGCTATTCATGCTCACAATCTGATATTGCACTCATTCTCTGACTGCGCGAAGAATTGTGGGTAGAAGAACATAGATTTCCAAAGAGTTGTGGAATGCCAGTCAGTCTCTGTTGCCAAAAGTCAGATCTTACGCAAAGTTTCATAACCTGATGAGAAAAGCATTTTGCGCAAATCCAGAACTGTTTCTGACGATTTTCACAAAGATATCTCCAAAAATTTGGCATTTCAGTAATGAGTGAAAAGTTTTCCCTTTCCAAAAGAAAATCTTTCACCAAGTTCATCATTTTACACCCTCCTCATTTGTTTCCAAAGATTCTCTCAATGCTATTAACAGTTTACAGCCGAAACTCTGATAATGCGGCAAACTGCATATCTCGAAGAGATCAGTATTTTCAGTAAATACAGGTTTGGCGGTAAATATAACATCAAATCCACTGACTCATGTAGGCTGAAAAATGACAGCACAGCAAAGTGCATATCTGGATGCGGTAAGCATGTTGAGTGACACCAAAATTGATTCCAATGTTTTCCTCGTTGCCTTTGCATCCTTAAACTCCCCAAATTCTAACGTAGCGGCAAAGTGCATATCTCAGCGAGATAAGCATTTTAGTAATTTCACATATGATTCCAATTATGTCCTCAACCCAAATGAGCTGTTCCCTCTCACAATCTGATATTGCACTCATTCTCTGACTGCGTGAAGAATTGTGGATAGAAGAACATAGATTTCCAAAGAGTGGCTGAATGCAACTCAGTCTCTGTTGCCAGAAGTGAGATCTTTTGCCAAGTTTCATAACCAGGTGAGAAAAGCATTTTGAGCAAATCCAGGACTGTTTCTGACGATTTCCACAAAGATATCTCCAAAAATTTGATATTTCAGTAAAGAGTGAAAAGTTTTCACTGTCCAAAAGAAAATCTTTCACCAAGTTCATCATTTCACTCCCTCCTCATTTGTTTCCAAAGATTCTCTCAATGCTATTGACACTTTACAGCCAAAGCTCTGGTAATGCGGCAAACTGCATATCTCGAAGAGATCAGTATTTTGAGTAAATCCAGGTTTAGAACATAGAACATAGAACATTACAGCGCAGAACAGGCCCTTCGGCCCACGATGTTGCGCTGACCAGTTACAAAAACAATGACCCACTAGCCTATACCAATCCCTTTTCGTCCATAAACCTATCCAGAGATCTCTTAAACGCCCCCAAACTAGACGCATTTACAACTGCAGCAGGCAGGGCATTCCAATCCCTCACCACCCGCTGGGTAAAGAACCGACCCCTGACATCCGTCCTGTAGCTACCCCCCCTTAATTTAAAGCCATGCCCCCTCGTGCTAGCTTTCTCCATCCGAGGAAAAAGGCTATCACTATCCACCCTATCTAAACCTCTAATCATCTTATATGTTTCAATAAGATCCCCTCTTAGCCGCCTTCTTTCCAACGAAAACAACCCTAGATCCCTCAGTCTCTCCTTATAGGACCTCCCCACCATACCAGGCAACATCCTAGTAAACCTCCTCTGCACCCTCTCCAACGCCTCCACATCCTTCTTGTAATGCGGGGACCAGAACTGCACACAGTACTCCAGGTGCGGCCGCACTAGAGTAGTGTACAGTTGCAACATTACACTGCGACTCCTAAATTCAATCCCCCTACCAATAAACGCCAAGACACCGTACGCCTTCTTGACAACCTTATCTACTTGATTCCCAACTTTCAGGGATCTATGTACACACACACCTAGATCCCTCTGTTCATCCACACTATTCAAAGTCCTCCCGTTAGCCCTATACTCGACACATCTGTTGCTCCTACCAAAGTGAATTACCTCACACTTCTCCGCATTAAATTCCATCCGCCACCTCTAGGCCCAGCTCTGCAACCTATCTAAGTCTCCCTGCAGACTATGACACCCTTCCTCACAATCTACCACACCTCCAACTTTGGTGTCATCAGCAAATTTACTAATCCACCCAAATATACCCTCATCCAGATCATTAATAAAAATTACAAACAACAGTGGCCCCAAAACAGATCCCTGAGGTTTGGCGGTAAATATAACATCAAATCCACTGACTCATGTAGGCTGAAAAATGACAGCGCAGCAAAGTGCATATCTGGATGAGGTAAGCATGTTGAGTGACACCAAAATTGATTCCAGTGTTTTCTTCGTTGCCATTGTATCCTTAAACTCCTCAAATTCTAACATAGCGGCTAAGGGCATATCTCAGTGAGATAAGCATTTTAGTAATTTCACATATGATTCCAATTATTTCCTCAACCCAAATGAGCTGTTCATGCTCACAATCTGATATTGCACTCATTCTCTGACTGCGCGAAGAATTGTGGGTAGAACAATATAGATTTCCAATGAGTTGCTGAATGCCAGTGAGTCCCTGCTGCCGAAAGCCAGATCTTTCACCAAGTTTCATAAATAGATGAGTAAAGCATTTTGATCAAATCCAGGACTGTTTCTGACGATTTCCACAAAGATATCTCCAAAAATTTGATACTTCAGTAAAGAGTGAAAAGTTTTCAGTTTCCAAAAGAAAATCTTTCACCAAGTTCATCATTTCACTCCCTCCTCATTTGTCTCAAAGATTCTCTCAATGCTATTGTCACTTTACAGCCAAAACTCTGATAATGCGGCAAACTGCATATCTCGAAGAGATCAGTATTTTGAGTAAATCCAGGTTTGGCGGTAAATATAACATCAAATCCAGTGACTGATGTAGTCTGAAAAGCTCACAGCGCAGCAAAGTCCATATCTGGATGGAGTAAGCATGTTGAGTGACACCAAAATTGATTGGAATGTTTTCCTCTTTACCATTGTATCCTTAACCTCCACAAATTCTAACATAGCGGCAAAGTGCATATCTCAGGGAGATAAGCATTTTAGTAATTTCACTTAAGATTCCAATTATTTCCTCAAACCAAATGAGCTATTCATGCTCACAATCTGATATTGCACTCATTCTCTGACTGCGCGAAGAATTGTGGGTAGAAGAACATAGATTTCCAAAGAGTTGTGGAACGCCAGTCAGTCTCTGTTGCCAAAAGTCAGATCTTACGCCAAGTTTCATAACCTGATGAGAAAAGCATTTTGCGCAAATCCAGAACTGTTTCTGACGATTTTCACAAAGATATCACCAAAAATTTGGCATTTCAGTAATGAGTGAAAAGTTTTCACTTTCCAAAAGAAAATCTTTCACCAAGATCATCATTTTACACCCTCCTCAAATGTTTCCAAAGATTCTCTCAATGCTATTGACAGTTTACAGCCAAAACTCTGATAATGCGGCAACGTGCATGTCTCGCAGAGATCAGCATTTTGAGTAAATCCAGGTTTGGCGGTAAATATAACATCAAATCCACTGACTCATGAAGGCTGAAACGCTGACAGCGCAGCAAAGTGCATATCTGGATGAGGTAAGCATGTTGAGTGACACCAAAATTGATTCCAATGTTTTCCTCTATGCCATTGTAACCTTAACCTCCACAAATTCTAACATTGCGGCAAAGTGCATACCTCAGTGAGATAAGCATGGTATTAATTTCACATGTGATTCCAATTGTTTCCTCAACCCAAATGAGCTCTACCCGCTCACAGCCTGATATTGCACTCATTCTCTGACTGCGCGAAGAATTGTGGATAGAACAACATTGATATCCAAAGAGTTGCTGAATGCCAGTCAGTCTCTGTTGCCAAAAGTCAGATCTTTTGCCAAGCTTCATAACGAGGTGAGAAAATCATTTGAGCAAATCCAGGACTGTTTCTGACGATTTCCACAAAGATATCTCCAACAATTTGATGTTTCAGTAAAGAGTGAAATGTTTTCACTTTCCACAAGAAAATCTTTCACCAAGTTCATCACTTTACTCCCTCCTCATTTGTTTCCAAAGATTCTCTCAATGCTATTGACACTTTACAGCCAAACCTCTGGTAATGAGGCAAACTTCATGTCTCGAAGAGATCAGTATCTTGAGTAAATCCAGGTTTGGCGGTAAATATAACATCAAATCCACTGAATCATGTAGGCTGAAAAATGAAAGCGCAGCAAAGTGCATATCTGGATGAGGAAAGCATGTTGTGCGACACCAAAATTGATTCCAATGTTTTCCTCGTTGCCATGTATCCTTAAACTCCTCAAATTCTAATATAGCGGCAAAGGGCATATCTCAGTGAGATAAGCATTTTAGTAATTTCACATATGATTCCAATTATTTCCTCAACCCAAATGAGCTGTTCCCGCTCACAATCTTATATTGCACTCATTCTCTGACTGCGCGAAGAATTGTGGGTAGAACTTCATAGATTTCCAAAGAGTTGCGAATGCCAGTAAGTCTCTGTTGCCAAAAGACAGATCTTTCGCCAAGTTTCATAACCTGATGAGAAAAGCATTTTGAGCAAATCCAGAACTGTTCCTGACGACTTCCACAAACATATCTCCAAATATTTGATGTTTCAGTAAAGAGTGAAAAGTTTTCAGTTTCCAAAAGAAAATCTTTAACCAAGTTCAACATTTTACTCCCTCCTCATTTGTTTCCAAAGATTCTCTCAATGTTATTGACACTTTACAGCCAAAACTCTGATAATGCGGCAAAGTGCATATCTCGAAGAGATCAGTATTTTGAGTAAATCCAGGTTTGGCGGTAAATATAACTTCAAATCCAGTGACTCACGTAGGCTGAAAAGCTGACAGCGCAGCAAAGTGCATATCTGGATGAGGTAAGCATGTTGAGTGACACCAAAATTGATTCCAATGTTTTCCTCGTTGCCATTGTAACCTTAACCTCCTCAAATTCTAACATAGCGGCGAAGTGCATATCTCAGGGAGATATGATTTTAGTAATTTCACTTATGATTCCAATTATTTCCTCAAACCAAATGAGCTATTCATGCTCACAATCTGATATTGCACTCATTCTCTGACTGCGCGAAGAATTGTGGGTAGAAGAACATAGATTTCCAAAGAGTTGTGGAACGCCAGTCAGTCTCTGTTGCCAAAAGTCAGATCTTACGCCAAGTTTCATAACCTGATGAGAAAAGCATTTTGCGCAAATCCAGAACTGTTTCTGACGATTTTCACAAAGATATCACCAAAAATTTGGCATTTCAGTAATGAGTGAAAAGTTTTCACTTTCCAAAAGAAAATCTTTCACCAAGATCATCATTTTACACCCTCCTCAAATGTTTCCAAAGATTCTCTCAATGCTATTGACAGTTTACAGCCAAAACTCTGATAATGCGGCAACGTGCATGTCTCGCAGAGATCAGCATTTTGAGTAAATCCAGGTTTGGCGGTAAATATAACATCAAATCCACTGACTCATGAAGGCTGAAACGCTGACAGCGCAGCAAAGTGCATATCTGGATGAGGTAAGCATGTTGAGTGACACCAAAATTGATTCCAATGTTTTCCTCTATGCCATTGTAACCTTAACCTCCACAAATTCTAACATTGCGGCAAAGTGCATACCTCAGTGAGATAAGCATGGTATTAATTTCACATGTGATTCCAATTGTTTCCTCAACCCAAATGAGCTCTACCCGCTCACAGCCTGATATTGCACTCATTCTCTGACTGCGCGAAGAATTGTGGATAGAACAACATTGATATCCAAAGAGTTGCTGAATGCCAGTCAGTCTCTGTTGCCAAAAGTCAGATCTTTTGCCAAGCTTCATAACGAGGTGAGAAAATCATTTGAGCAAATCCAGGACTGTTTCTGACGATTTCCACAAAGATATCTCCAACAATTTGATGTTTCAGTAAAGAGTGAAATGTTTTCACTTTCCACAAGAAAATCTTTCACCAAGTTCATCATTTTACTCCCTCCTCATTTGTTTCCAAAGATTCTCTCAATGCTATTGACACTTTACAGCCAAACCTCTGGTAATGAGGCAAACTGCATGTCTCGAAGAGATCAGTATCTTGAGTAAATCCAGGTTTGGCGGTAAATATAACATCAAATCCACTGAATCATGTAGGCTGAAAAATGAAAGCGCAGCAAAGTGCATATCTGGATGAGGAAAGCATGTTGTGCGACACCAAAATTGATTCCAATGTTTTCCTCGTTGCCATGTATCCTTAAACTCCTCAAATTCTAATATAGCGGCAAAGGGCATATCTCAGTGAGATAAGCATTTTAGTAATTTCACATATGATTCCAATTATTTCCTCAACCCAAATGAGCTGTTCCCGCTCACAATCTTATATTGCACTCATTCTCTGACTGCGCGAAGAATTGTGGGTAGAACTTCATAGATTTCCAAAGAGTTGCGAATGCCAGTAAGTCTCTGTTGCCAAAAGACAGATCTTTCGCCAAGTTTCATAACCTGATGAGAAAAGCATTTTGAGCAAATCCAGAACTGTTCCTGACGACTTCCACAAACATATCTCCAACAATTTGATGTTTCAGTAAAGAGTGAAAAGTTTTCAGTTTCCAAAAGAAAATCTTTAACCAAGTTCAACATTTTACTCCCTCCTCATTTGTTTCCAAAGATTCTCTCAATGTTATTGACACTTTACAGCCAAAACTCTGATAATGCGGCAAAGTGCATATCTCGAAGAGATCAGTATTTTGAGTAAATCCAGGTTTGGCGGTAAATATAACATCAAATCCAGTGACTCACGTAGGCTGAAAAGCTGACAGCGCAGCAAAGTGCATATCTGGATGAGGTAAGCATGTTGAGTGACACCAAACTTGATTCCAATGTTTTCCTCGTTGCCATTGTAACCTTAACCTCCTCAAATTCTAACATAGCGGCGAAGTGCATATCTCAGGGAGATATGATTTTAGTAATTTCACTTATGATTCCAATTATTTCCTCAAACCAAATGAGCTATTCATGCTCACAATCTGATATTGCACTCATTCTCTGACTGCGCGAAGAATTGTGGCAAGAAGAACATCGATTTCCAAAGAGTTGTGGAATGCCAGTCAGTCTCTGTTGCCAAAAGTCAGATCTTACGCCAAGTTTCATAACCTGATGAGAAAAGCATTTTGCGCAAATCCAGAACTGTTTCTGACGATATTTACAAAGATATCACCAAAAATTTGGCATTTCAGTAATGAGTGAAAAGTTTTCACTTTCCAAAAGAAAATCTTACACCAAGTTCATCATTTTACACCCTCCTCATTTGTTTCCAAAGATTCTCTCAATGCTATTGACAGTTTACAGCCAAAACTCTGATAAGGCGGCAACGTGCATGTCTCGCAGAGATCAGCATTTTGAGTAAATCCAGGTTTGGCGGTAAATATAACATCAAATCCACTGACTCATGAAGGCTGAAAAGCTGACAGGGCAGCAAAGTGCATGTCTGGATGAGGTAAGCATGTTGAGTGACACCAAAATTGATTCTAATGTTTACCTCGTTGCCATTGCATCCTTAAACTCCTCAAATTCTAACATAGCGGCAAAGTGCATATCTCAGTGAGATAAGCATTTTAGTAATTTCACATATGATTCCAATTATTTCCTCAACCCAAATGAGCTGTTCCCGCTCACGATCTGATATTGAACTCATTCTCTGACTGCGCGAAGAATTGTGGGTAGAACAACATGGATTTCCACAGAGTTGCTGAATGCCAGTGAGTCTCTGCTGCCAAATGCCAGATCTTTCGCCAAGTTTCATAAGTAGATGAGTAAAGCATGTTGATCACATCCAGGGCTGTATCTGACGATTTCTCCAAGATATCTCCAAATATTTGATACTTCAGTAAAGAGTGAAAAGTTCTCAGTTTCCAAAAGAAAATCTTTCACCAAGTTCATCATTTAACGTTCTCTTCACTTCTTTCCAAAGATTCTCTCAATGCTATTGACACTTTACAGCCAACACTCTGAAAATGCGGCAAAATGCATATCCCGAAGAGATCAGCATTTTGAGTAAATCGAGGTTTGGCGGTAAACATAACATCAAATCCACTGACTCATGTAGGCTGAAAAGCTGACAGCACAGCAAAGTGCATATCTGGATGATGAAAACATGTTGAGTGACACCAAAATTGATTGCAACGTTTTCCTCTTCACCATTGTATCCTTAACCTCCACAAATTCTAACTTAACGGCAAAGTGCATATCTCAGTGAGATAAGCATTTTAGTAATTTCACATATGATTCCAATTATTTCCTCAAACCAACTGAGCTGTTCTAGCTCACAATCTGATATTTCACTCATTCTCTGACTGCGCGAAGAATTGTGGATAGAAGAACATAGATTTCCAAAGAGTGGCTGAATGCAAGTCAGTCTCTGTTGCCAAAAGTCAGATCTTTTGCCAAGTTTCATAACCAGGTGAGAAAAGCATTTTGAGCAAATCCAGGACTGTTTCTGACGATATCCACAAAGATATCTCCAAAAATTTGATGTTTCAGTAAAGAGTGAAAAGTTTTCAGTTTCCAAAAGAAAATCTTTCACCAAGTTCATCATTTCACTCCCTCCTTTTTGTTTCCAAAGATTCTCTCAAGTCTATTGACACTTTACAGCCAAAACTCTGATAATGCGGCAAACTGCATATCTCGAAGAGTTCAGTATTTTCAGTAAATCCAGGTTTGGCGGTAAATATAACATCAAATCCACTGACTCATGTAGGCTGAAAAATGACAGCGCAGCAAAGTGCATATCTGGATGAGGTAAGCATGTTGAGTGACACCAAAATTGATTCCAATGTTTTCCTCGATGCCATTGCATCCTTAAACTCCTCAAATTCTAACGTAGCGGCAAAGTGCATATCTCAGTGAGATAAGCATTTTAGTAATTTCACATATGATTCCAATTATGTCCTCAACCCAAATGAGCTGTTCCCTCTCACAATCTGATATTGCACTCATTCTCTGACTGCGCGAAGAATTGTGGATAGAAGAACATAGATTTCCAAAGAGTGGCTGAATGCAAGTCAGTCTCTGTTGCCAAAAGTCAGATCTTTTGCCAACTTTCATAACCAGGTGAGAAAAGCATTTTGAGCAAATCCAGGACTGTTTCTGACGATTTCCACAAAGATATCTCCAAAAATTTGATATTTCAGTAAAGAGTGAAAAGATTTCACTGTCCAAAAGAAAATCTTTCACCAAGTTCATCATTTCACTCCCTCCTCATTTGTTTCCAAAGATTCTCTCAATGCTATTGACACTTTACAGCCAAAGCTCTGGTAATGCGGCAAACTGCTTATCTCGAAGAGATCTGTATTTTGAGTAAAACCAGGTTTGGCGGTAAATATAACATCAAATCCACTGACTCATGTAGGCTGAAAAATGACAGCGCAGCAAAGTGCATGTCTGGATGAGGTAAGCATGTTGAGTGACATCAAAATTGATTCCAGTGTTTTCTTCGTTGCCATTGTATCCTTAAACTCCTCAAATTCTAACATAGCGGCAAAGGGCATATCTCAGTGTGATAAGCATTTTAGTAATTTCACATATGATTCCAATTATTTCCTCAACCCAAATGAGCTGTTCCCTCTCACAATCTGATATTGCACTCATTCTCTGACTGCGCGAAGAATTGTAGGTAGAATAATATAGATTTCCAAAGAGTTGCTAAATGCCAGTGAGTCTCTGCTGCCAAAAGCCAGATCTTTCACGAAGTTTCATAAATAGATGAGTAAAGCATTTTGATCAAATCCAGGGCTGTTTCTGACGATTTCCACAAAGATATCTCCAAAAATTTGATATTTCAGTAAAGAGTGAAAAGTTTTCAGTTTCCAAAAGAAAATCTTTCACCATGTTCATCATTTCACTCCCTCCTCATTTGTCTCAAAGATTCTCTCAATGCTATTGACAATTTACAGCCAAAACTTTGATAATGCGGCAAAGTGCATATCCCGAAGAGATCAGCATTTTGAGTAAATCCAGGTTTGGCGGTAAATATAACATCAAATCCAGTGACTCATGTAGTCTGAAAAGCTGACAGCGCAGCAAAGTCCATATCTGGATGGAGTAAGCATGTTGAGTGACACCAAAATTGATTGGAATGTTTTCCTCTTTACCATTGTATCCTTAACCTCCACAAATTCTAACTTAACGGCAAAGTGCATATCTCAGTGAGATAAGCATTTTAGTAATTTCACTTATGATTCCAATTATTTCCTCAAACCAAATGAGCTATTCATGCTCACAATCTGATATTGCACTCATTCTCTGACTGCGCGAAGAATTGTGGGTAGAAGAACATAGATTTCCAAAGAGTGTGGAATGCCAGTCAGTCTCTGTTGCCAAAAGTCGGATCTTACGCCAAGTTTCATAACCTGATGAGAAAAGCATTTTGCGCAAATCCAGAACTCTTTCTGACGATTTTCACAAAGATATCACCAAAAATTTGGCATTTCAGTAATGAGTGAAAAGTTTTCACTTTCCAAAAGAAAATCTTTCACCAAGTTCATCATTTTACACCCTCCTCATTTGTTTCCAAAGATTCTCTCAATGCTATTGACAGTTTACAGCCAAAACTCTGATAAGGCGGCAACGTGCATGTCTCGCAGAGATCAGCATTTTGAGTAAATCCAGGTTTGGCGGTAAATATAACATCAAATCCACTGACTCATGAAGGCTGAAACGCTGACAGCGCAGCAAAGTGCATATCTGGATGAGGTAAGCATGTTGAGTGACACCAAAATTGATTCCAATGTTTTCCTCTATGCCATTGTAACCTTAACCTCCACAAATTCTAACATAGCGGCAAAGTGCATACCTCAGTGAGATAAGCATGTTATTAATTTCACATGTGATTCCAATTGTTTCCTCAACCCAAATGAGCTCTACCCGCTCACAGCCTGATATTGCACTCATTCTCTGACTGCGCGAAGAATTGTGGATAGAACAACATTGATATCCAAAGAGTTGCTGAATGCCAGTCAGTCTCTGTTGCCAAAAGTCAGATCTTTTGCCAAGCTTCATAACGAGGTGAGAAAATCATCTGAGCAAATCCAGGACTGTTTCTGACGATTTCCACAAAGATATCTCCAACAATTTGATATTTCAGTAAAGAGTGAAATGTTTTCACTTTCCACAAGAAAATCTTTCACCAAGTTCATCATTTTACTCCCTCCTCATTTGTTTCCAAAGATTCTCTCAATGCTATTGACACTTTACAGCCAAACCTCTGGTAATGAGGCAAACTGCATGTCTCGAAGAGATCAGTATCTTGAGTAAATCCAGGTTTGGCGGTAAATATAACATCAAATCCACTGAATCATGTAGGCTGAAAAATGAAAGCGCAGCAAAGTGCATATCTGGATGAGGAAAGCATGTTGTGCGACACCAAAATTGATTCCAATGTTTTCCTCGTTGCCATGTATCCTTAAACTCCTCAAATTCTAATATAGCGGCAAAGGGCATATCTCAGTGAGATAAGCATTTTAGTAATTTCACATATGATTCCAATTATTTCCTCAACCCAAATGAGCTGTTCCCGCTCACAATCTTATATTGCACTCATTCTCTGACTGCGCGAAGAATTGTGGGTAGAACTTCATAGATTTCCAAAGAGTTGCGAATGCCAGTAAGTCTCTGTTGCCAAAAGACAGATCTTTCGCCAAGTTTCATAACCTGATGAGAAAAGCATTTTGAGCAAATCCAGAACTGTTTCTGACGATTTCCTCCAAGATATCTCCAAAAATTTGATATTTCAGTACAGAGTGAAAAGTTTACACTTTCCAAAAGAAAATCTTTCACCAAGTTCATCATTTTACGCGCTCCTCATTTGTTTCCAAAGATTCTCTCAAGGCTAGTGACACTTTACAGCCAAAACTCTGATAATGAGGCAACCTGCATCTCGCGAAGACATCAACATTTTGAGTAAATCCAGGTTTGGCGGTAAATATAACATCAAATCCACTGACAGATGAAGGCTGAA
Source organism: Carcharhinus amblyrhynchos (assembly GCF_965287045.1). NCBI lineage: Eukaryota > Metazoa > Chordata > Chondrichthyes > Carcharhiniformes > Carcharhinidae > Carcharhinus > Carcharhinus amblyrhynchos. The sequence goes on along the minus strand of NW_027649803.1, from coordinate 277,871 downwards.
AAGCTGGCAGCGCAGCAAAGTGCATATCTGGACGAGGTAAGCATGTTGAGTGACACCAAAATTGATTCCAATGTTTTCCTCTTTAACGTTGGAACCTTATAGACCACATATTCTGACATAGCGGCAAAGTGCATATCTCAGTGTGATAAGCATTTTAGTAATTTCACATATGATTCCAATTATTTCCTCAACCCAAATGAGCTGTTCCCGCTCACAATCTTATATTGCACTCATTCTCTGACTGCGCAAAGAATTGTGGGTAGAACTTCATAGATTTCCAAAGAGTTGTGGAATGCCAGTCAGTCTCTGTTGCCAAAAGTCAGATCTTACGCCAAGTTTCATAACCTGATGAGAAAAGCATTTTGCGCAAATCCAGAACTGTTTCTGACGATTTTCACAAAGATATCACCAAAAATTTGGCATTTCAGTAATGAGTGAAAAGTTTTCACTTTCCAAAAGAAAATCTTTCACCAAGTTCATCATTTTACACCCTCCTCATTTGTTTCCAAAGATTCTCTCAATGCTATTGACAGTTTACAGCCGAAACTCTGATAATGTGGCAAACTGCATATCTCGAAGAGATCAGTATTTTCAGTAAATCCAGGTTTGGCGGTAAATATAACATGAAATCCACTGACTCATGTAGGCTGAAAAGCTGACAGCGCAGCAAAGCCCATATCTGGATGAGGTAAGCATGTTGAGTGACACCAAAATTGATTCCAATGTTTTCCTCGTTGCCATTGCATCCTTAAACTCCACAAATTCTAACGTAGCGGCAAAGTGCATATCTCAGCGATATAAGCATTTTAGTAATTTCACATATCATTCCAATTATGTCCTCAACCCAAATGAGCTGTTCCCTCTCACAATCTGATATTGCACTCATTCTCTGACTGCGCGAAGAATTGTGGATAGAAGAACATAGATTTCCAAAGAGTGGCTGAATGCAACTCAGTCTCTGTTGCCAAAAGTGAGATCTTTTGCCAACTTTCATAACCAGGTGAGAAAAGCATTTTGAGCAAATCCAGGACTGTTTCTGACGATTTCCACAAAGATATCTCCAAAAATTTGATATTTCAGTAAAGAGTGAAAAGTTTTCACTGTCCAAAAGAAAATCTTTCACCAAGTTCATCATTTCACTCCCTCCTCATTTGTTTCCAAAGATTCTCTCAATGCTATTGACACTTTACAGCCAAAGCTCTGGTAATGCGGCAAACTGCATATCTCGAAGAGATCAGTATTTTGAGTAAATCCAGGTTTGGCGGTAAATATAACATCAAATCCACTGACTCATGTAGGCTGAAAAATGACAGCGCAGCAAAGTGCATATCTGGATGAGGTAAGCATGTTGAGTGACACCAAAATTGATTCCAGTGTTTTCTTCGTTGCCATTGTATCCTTAAACTCCTCAAATTCTAACATAGCGGCAAAGGGCATATCTCAGTGAGATAAGCATTTTAGTAATTTCACATATGATTCCAATTATTTCCTCAACCCAAATGAGCTGTTCCCTCTCACAATCTGATATTGCACTCATTCTCTGACTGCGCGAAGAATTGTGGGTAGAACAATATAGATTTCCAAAGAGTTGCTGAATGCCAGTGAGTCTCTGCTGCCGAAAGCCAGATCTTTCACCAAGTTTCATAAATAGATGAGTAAAGCATTTTGATCAAATCCAGGACTGTTTCTGACGATTTCCACAAAGATATCTCCAAAAATTTGATATTTAAGTAAAGAGTGAAAAGTTTTCAGTTTCCAAAAGAAAATCTTTCACCAAGTTCATCATTTCACTCCCTCCTCATTTGTCTCAAAGATTCTCTCAATGCTATTGTCACTTTACAGCCAAAACTCTGATAATGCGGCAAAGTGCATATCCCGAAGAGATCAGCATTTTGAGTAAATCCAGGTTTGGCGGTAAATATAACATCAAATCCAGTGACTCATGTAGTCTGAAAAGCTGACAGCGCAGCAAAGTCCATATCTGGATGGAGTAAGCATGTTGAGTGACACCAAAATTGATTGGAATGTTTTCCTCTTTACCATTGTATCCTTAACCTCCACAAATTCTAACTTAACGGCAAAGTGCATATCTCAGTGAGATAAGCATTTTAGTAATTTCACTTATGATTCCAATTATTTCCTCAAACCAAATGAGCTATTCATGCTCACAATCTGATATTGCACTCATTCTCTGACTGCGCGAAGAATTGTGGGTAGAAGAACATAGATTTCCAAAGAGTTGTGGAATGCCAGTCAGTCTCTGTTGCCAAAAGTCAGATCTTGCGCCAAGTTTCATAACCTGATGAGAAAAGCATTTTGCGCAAATCCAGAACTCTTTCTGACGATTTTCACAAAGATATCACCAAAAATTTGCCATTTCAGCAATGAGTGAAAAGTTTTCACTTTCCAAAAGAAAATCTCTCACCAAGTTTATCATTTTACACCCTCCTCAATTGTTTCCAAAGATTCTCTCAATGCTATTGACAGTTTACAGCCAAAACTCTGATAATGCGGCAACGTGCATGTCTCGCAGAGATCAGCATTTTGAGTAAATCCAGGTTTGGCGGTAAATGTAACATCAAATCCACTGACTGATGAAGGCTGAAACGCTGACAGCGCAGCAAAGTGCATATCTGGATGAGGTAAGCATGTTGAGTGACACCAAAATTGATTCCAATGTTTTCCTCTATGCCATTGTAACCTTAACCTCCACAAATTCTAACATTGCGGCAAAGTGCATACCTCAGTGAGATAAGCATGTTATTAATTTCACATGTGATTCCAATTGTTTCCTCAACCCAAATGAGCTGTACCCGCTCACAGCCTGATATTGCACTCATTCTCTGACTGCGCGAAGAATTGTGGATAGAACAACATTGATATCCAAAGAGTTGCTGAATGCCAGTCAGTCTCTGTTGCCAAAAGTCAGATCTTTTGCCAAGCTTCATAACGAGGTGAGAAAATCATTTGAGCAAATCCAGGACTGTTCCTGACGATATCCACAAAGATATCTCCAACAATTTGATATTTCAGTAAAGAGTGAAATGTTTTCACTTTCCACAAGAAACTCTTTCACCAAGTTCATCATTTTACTCCCTCCTCATTTGTTTCCAAAGATTCTCTCAATGCTATTGACACTTTACAGCCAAAACTCTGGTAATGCGGCAAACTGCATATCTCGAAGAGATCAGTATTTTCAGTAAATCCAGGTTTGGCGGTAAAGATAATATCAAATCCACTGACTCATGTAGGCTGAAAAATGACAGCGCAGCAAAGTGCATATCTGGATGCGGTAAGCATGTTGAGTGACACCAAATTTGATTCCAATGTTTTCCTCGTTGCCATTGCATCCTTAAACTCCACAAATTTTAACGTAGCGGCAAAGTGCATATCTCAGCGAGATAAGCATTTTAGTAATTTCACATATGATTCCAATTATGTCCTCAACCCAAATGAGCTGTTCCCGCTCACAATCTGATATTGCACTCATTCTCTGACTGCGCGAAGAATTGTGGATAGAAGAACATAGATTTCCAAAGAGTGGCTGAATGCAACTCAGTCTCTGTTGCCAAAAGTGAGATCTTTTGCCAACTTTCATAACCAGGTGAGAAAAGCATTTTGAGCAAATCCAGGACTGTTTCTGACGATTTCCACAAAGATATCTCCAAAAATTTGATATTTCAGTAAAGAGTGTAAAGTTTTCACTGTCCAAAAGAAAATCTTTCACCAAGTTCATCATTTCACTCCCTCCTCATTTGTTTCCAAAGATTCTCTCTATGCTATTGACACTTTACAGCCAAAGCTCTGGTAATGCGGCAAACTGCATATCTCGAAGAGATCAGTATTTTGAGTAAATCCAGGTTTGGCGGTAAATATAACATCAAATCCACTGACTCATGTAGGCTGAAAAATGACAGCGCAGCAAAGTGCATATCTGGATGAGGTAAGCATGTTGAGTGACACCAAAATTGATTCCAGTGTTTTCTTCGTTGCCATTGTATCCTTAAACTCCTCAAATTCTAACATAGCGGCAAAGGGCATATCTCAGTGAGATAAGCATTTTAGTAATTTCACATATGATTCCAATTATTTCCTCAACCCAAATGAGCTGTTCCCTCTCACAATCTGATATTGCACTCATTCTCTGACTGCGCGAAGAATTGTGGGTAGAACAATATAGATTTCCAATGAGTTGCTGAATGCCAGTGAGTCCCTGCTGCCGAAAGCCAGATCTTTCACCAAGTTTCATAAATAGATGAGTAAAGCATTTTGATCAAATCCAGGACTGTTTCTGACGATTTCCACAAAGATATCTCCAAAAATTTGATATTTAAGTAAAGAGTGAAAAGTTTTCAGTTTCCAAAAGAAAATCTTTCACCAAGTTCATCATTTCACTCCCTCCTCATTTGTCTCAAAGATTCTCTCAATGCTATTGTCACTTTACAGCCAAAACTCTGATAATGCGGCAAAGTGCATATCCCGAAGAGATCAGCATTTTGAGTAAATCCAGGTTTGGCGGTAAATATAACATCAAATCCAGTGACTCATGTAGTCTGAAAAGCTGACAGCGCAGCAAAGTCCATATCTGGATGGAGTAAGCATGTTGAGTGACACCAAAATTGATTGGAATGTTTTCCTCTTTACCATTGTATCCTTAACCTCCACAAATTCTAACTTAACGGCAAAGTGCATATCTCAGTGAGATAAGCATTTTAGTAATTTCACTTATGATTCCAATTATTTCCTCAAACCAAATGAGCTATTCATGCTCACAATCTGATATTGCACTCATTCTCTGACTGCGCGAAGAATTGTGGGTAGAAGAACATGGATTTCCAAAGAGTTGTGGAATGCCAGTCAGTCTCTGTTGCCAAAAGTCAGATCTTACGCCAAGTTTCATAACCTGATGAGAAAAGCATTTTGCGCAAATCCAGAACTCTTTCTGACGATTTTCACAAAGATATCACCAAAAATTTGGCATTTCAGTAATGAGTGAAAAGTTTTCACTTACCAAAAGAAAATCTTTCACCAAGTTCATCATTTTACACCCTCCTCATTTGTTTCCAAAGATTCTCTCAATGCTATTGACAGTTTACAGCCAAAACTCTGATAATGCGGCAACGTGTATGTCTCGCAGAGATCAGCATTTTGAGTAAATCCAGGTTTGGCGGTAAATATAACATCAAATCCACTGACTCATGAAGGCTGAAACGCTGACAGCGCAGCAAAGTGCATATCTGGATGAGGTAAGCATGTTGAGTGACACCAAAATTGATTCCAATGTTTTCCTCTATGCCATTGTAACCTTAACCTCCACAAATTCTAACATTGCGGCAAAGTGCATACCTCAGTGAGATAAGCATGTTATTAATTTCACATGTGATTCCAATTGTTTCCTCAAACCAAATGAGCTGTACCAGCTCACAGCCTGATATTGCACTCATTCTCTGACTGCGCGAAGAATTGTGGATAGAACAACATTGATATCCAAAGAGTTGCTGAATGCCAGTCAGTCTCTGTTGCCAAAAGTCAGATCTTTTGCCAAGCTTCATAACGAGGTGAGAAAATCATTTGAGCAAATCCAGGACTGTTCCTGACGATTTCCACAAAGATATCTCCAACAATTTGATATTTCAGTAAAGAGTGAAATGTTTTCACTTTCCACAAGAAACTCTTTCACCAAGTTCATCATTTTACTCCCTCCTCATTTGTTTCCAAAGATTCTCTCAATGCTATTGACACTTTACAGCCAAAACTCTGGTAATGCGGCAAACTGCAAGTCTCGAAGAGATCAGTATCTTGAGTAAATCCAGGTTTGGCGGTAAATATAACATCAAATCCACTGACTCATGAAGGCTGAAAAGCTGACAGCGCAGCAAAGTGCATATCTGGATGAGGAAAGCATGTTGTGCGACACCAAAATTGATTCCAATGTTTTCCTCGTTGCAATTGTATCCTTAAACTCCTCAAATTCTAACATAGTGGCAAAGGGCATATCTCAGTGACATAAGCATTTTAGTAATTTCACATATGATTCCAATTATTTCCTCAACCCAAATGAGCTGTTCCCTCTCACAATCGGATATTACACTCATTCTCTGACTGCGCGAAGAATTGTGGGTAGAACAACATAGTTTTCAAAAGAGTTGCAGAATGCCAGTGAGTCTCTGCTACCAAAAGCCATATCTTTCGCCAAGTTTCATAAATAGATGAGTAAAGCATTTTGATCAAATCCAGGACTGTTTCTGACGATTTCCTCCAAGATATCTCCAAAAATTTGATATTTCAGTAAAGAGTGAAAAGTTTACACTTTCCAAAAGAAAATCTTTCACCAAGTTCATCATTTTACGCGCTCCTCATTTGTTTCCAAAGATTCTCTCAAGGCTAGTGACACTTTACAGCCAAAACTCTGATAATGAGGCAACCTGCATATCGCGAAGACATCAACATTTTGAGTAAATCCAGGTTTGGCGGTAAATATAACATCAAATCCACTGACACATGAAGGCTGAAAAGCTGGCAGCGCAGCAAAGTGCATATCTGGACGAGGTAAGCATGTTGAGTGACACCAAAATTGATTCCAATGTTTTCCTCTTTACCGTTGGAACCTTATAGACCACATATTCTGACATAGCGGCAAAGTGCATATCTCAGTGAGATAAGCATTTTAGTAATTTCACATATGATTCCAATTATTTCCTCAACCCAAATGAGCTGTTCCCGCTCACAATCTTATATTGCACTCATTCTCTGACTGCACGAAGAATTGTGGGTAGAACTTCATAGATTTCCAAAGAGTTGCGAATGCCAGTAAGTCTCTGTTGCCAAAAGTCAGATCTTTCGCCAAGTTTCATAACCTGATGAGAAAAGCATTTTGAGCAAATCCAGAACTGTTCCTGACGACTTCCACAAACATATCTCCAAAAATTTGATGTTTCAGTAAAGAGTGAAAAGTTTTCAGTTTCCAAAAGAAAATCTTTAACCAAGTTCAACATTTTACTCCCTCCTCATTTGTTTCCAAAGATTCTCTCAATGCTATTGACACTTTACAGCCAAAACTCTGATAATGCGGCAAAGTGCATATCTCGAAGAGATCAGTATTTTGAGTAAATCCAGGTTTGGCGGCAAATATAACATCAAATCCACTGACTCATGTAGGCTGAAAAATGACAGCGCAGCAAAGTGCATATCTGGATGAGGTAAGCATGTTGAGTGACACCATAATTGATTCCAATGTTTTCCTCGTTGCCATTGTAACCTTAACCTCCTCAAATTCTAACATAGCGGCAAAGTGCATATCTCAGGGAGATAAGAATATTAGTAATTTCACATATGATTCCAATTATTTCCTCAAACCAAATGAGCTATTCATGCTCACAATCTGATATTGCACTCATTCTCTGACTGCGCGAAGAATTGTGGGTAGAAGAACATAGATTTCCAAAGAGTTGTGGAATGCCAGTCAGTCTCTGTTGCCAAAAGTCAGATCTTACGCCAAGTTTCATAACCTGATGAGAAAAGCATTTTGCGCAAATCCAGAACTGTTTCTGACGATTTTCACAAAGATATCACCAAAAATTTGGCATTTCAGTAATGAGTGAAAAGTTTTCACTTTCCAAAAGAAAATCTTTCACCAAGTTCATCATTTTACACCCTCCTCATTTGTTTCCAAAGATTCTCTCAATGCTATTGACAGTTTACAGCCGAAACTCTGATAATGCGGCAAACTGCATATCTCGAAGAGATCAGTATTTTCAGTAAATCCAGGTTTGGCGGTAAATATAATATCAAATCCACTGACTCATGTAGGCTGAAAAATGACAGCGCAGCAAAGTGCATATCTGGATGCGGTAAGCATGTTGAGTGACACCAAATTTGATTCCAATGTTTTCCTCGTTGCCATTGCATCCTTAAACTCCACAAATTTTAACGTAGCGGCAAAGTGCATATCTCAGCGAGATAAGCATTTTAGTAATTTCACATATGATTCCAATTATGTCCTCAACCCAAATGAGCTGTTCCCGCTCACAATCTGATATTGCACTCATTCTCTGACTGCGCGAAGAATTGTGGATAGAAGAACATAGATTTCCAAAGAGTGGCTGAATGCAACTCAGTCTCTGTTGCCAAAAGTGAGATCTTTTGCCAACTTTCATAACCAGGTGAGAAAAGCATTTTGAGCAAATCCAGGACTGTTTCTGACGATTTCCACAAAGATATCTCCAAAAATTTGATATTTCAGTAAAGAGTGTAAAGTTTTCACTGTCCAAAAGAAAATCTTTCACCAAGTTCATCATTTCACTCCCTCCTCATTTGTTTCCAAAGATTCTCTCTATGCTATTGACACTTTACAGCCAAAGCTCTGGTAATGCGGCAAACTGCATATCTCGAAGAGATCAGTATTTTGAGTAAATCCAGGTTTGGCGGTAAATATAACATCAAATCCACTGACTCATGTAGGCTGAAAAATGACAGCGCAGCAAAGTGCATATCTGGATGAGGTAAGCATGTTGAGTGACACCAAAATTGATTCCAGTGTTTTCTTCGTTGCCATTGTATCCTTAAACTCCTCAAATTCTAACATAGCGGCAAAGGGCATATCTCAGTGAGATAAGCATTTTAGTAATTTCACATATGATTCCAATTATTTCCTCAACCCAAATGAGCTGTTCCCTCTCACAATCTGATATTGCACTCATTCTCTGACTGCGCGAAGAATTGTGGGTAGAACAATATAGATTTCCAATGAGTTGCTGAATGCCAGTGAGTCCCTGCTGCCGAAAGCCAGATCTTTCACCAAGTTTCATAAATAGATGAGTAAAGCATTTTGATCAAATCCAGGACTGTTTCTGACGATTTCCACAAAGATATCTCCAAAAATTTGATATTTAAGTAAAGAGTGAAAAGTTTTCAGTTTCCAAAAGAAAATCTTTCACCAAGTTCATCATTTCACTCCCTCCTCATTTGTCTCAAAGATTCTCTCAATGCTATTGTCACTTTACAGCCAAAACTCTGATAATGCGGCAAAGTGCATATCCCGAAGAGATCAGCATTTTGAGTAAATCCAGGTTTGGCGGTAAATATAACATCAAATCCAGTGACTCATGTAGTCTGAAAAGCTGACAGCGCAGCAAAGTCCATATCTGGATGGAGTAAGCATGTTGAGTGACACCAAAATTGATTGGAATGTTTTCCTCTTTACCATTGTATCCTTAACCTCCACAAATTCTAACTTAACGGCAAAGTGCATATCTCAGTGAGATAAGCATTTTAGTAATTTCACTTATGATTCCAATTATTTCCTCAAACCAAATGAGCTATTCATGCTCACAATCTGATATTGCACTCATTCTCTGACTGCGCGAAGAATTGTGGGTAGAAGAACATAGATTTCCAAAGAGTTGTGGAATGCCAGTCAGTCTCTGTTGCCAAAAGTCAGATCTTACGCCAAGTTTCATAACCTGATGAGAAAAGCATTTTGCGCAAATCCAGAACTGTTTCTGACGATTTTCACAAAGATATCACCAAAAATTTGGCATTTCAGCAATGAGTGAAAAGTTTTCACTTTCCAAAAGAAAATCTCTCACCAAGTTCATCATTTTACACCCTCCTCATTTGTTTCCAAAGATTCTCTCAATGCTATTGACAGTTTACAGCCAAAACTCTGATAATGCGGCAACGTGCATGTCTCGCAGAGATCAGCATTTTGAGTAAATCCAGGTTTGGCGGTAAATATAACATCAAATCCACTGACTCATGAAGGCTGAAACGCTGACAGCGCAGCAAAGTGCATATCTGGATGAGGTAAGCATGTTGAGTGACACCAAAATTGATTCCAATGTTTTCCTCTATGCCATTGTAACCTTAACCTCCACAAATTCTAACATTGCGGCAAAGTGCATACCCCAGTGAGATAAGCATGTTATTAATTTCACATGTGATTCCAATTGTTTCCTCAAACCAAATGAGCTGTACCCGCTCACAGCCTGATATTGCACTCATTCTCTGACTGCGCGAAGAATTGTGGATAGAACAACATTGATATCCAAAGAGTTGCTGAATGCCAGTCAGTCTCTGTTGCCAAAAGTCAGATCTTTTGCCAAGCTTCATAACGAGGTGAGAAAATCATTTGAGCAAATCCAGGACTGTTTCTGACGATTTCCACAAAGATATCTCCAACAATTTGATATTTCAGTAAAGAGTGAAATGTTTTCACTTTCCACAAGAAAATCTTTCACCAAGTTCATCATTTTACTCCCTCCTCATTTGTTTCCAAAGATTCTCTCAATGCTATTGACACTTTACAGCCAAAACTCTGGTAATGCGGCAAACTGCATGTCTCGAAGAGATCAGTATCTTGAGTAAATCCAGGTTTGGCGGTAAATATAACATCAAATCCACTGAATCATGTAGGCTGAAAAATGAAAGCGCAGCAAAGTGCATATCTGGATGAGGAAAGCATGTTGTGCGACACCAAAATTGATTCCAATGTTTTCCTCGTTGCCATTGTATCCTTAAACTCCTCAAATTCTAACATAGCGGCAAAGGGCATATCTCAGTGACATAAGCATTTTAGTAATTTCACATATGATTCCAATTATTTCCTCAACCCAAATGAGCTGTTCCCTCTCACAATCTGATATTACACTCATTCTCTGACTGCGCGAAGAATTGTGGGTAGAACAACATAGTTTTCAAAAGAGTTGCAGAATGCCAGTGAGTCTCTGCTACCAAAAGCCATATCTTTCGCCAAGTTTCATAAATAGATGAGTAAAGCATTTTGATCAAATCCAGGACTGTTTCTGACGATTTCCTCCAAGATATCTCCAAAAATTTGATATTTCAGTAAAGAGTGAAAAGTTTACACTTTCCAAAAGAAAATCTTTCACCAAGCTCATCATTTTACGCGCTCCTCATTTGTTTCCAAAGATTCTCTCAAGGCTAGTGACACTTTACAGCCAAAACTCTGATAATGAGGCAACCTGCATCTCGCGAAGACATCAACATTTTGAGTAAATCCAGGTTTGGCGGTAAATATAACATCAAATCCACTGACAGAAGAAGGCTGAAAAGCTGGCAGCGCAGCAAAGTGCATATCTGGACGAGGTAAGCATGTTGAGTGACACCAAAATTGATTCCAATGTTTTCCTCTTTACCGTTGGAACCTTATAGACCACATATTCTGAATTAGCGGCAAAGTGCATATCTCAGTGAGATAAGCATTTTAGTAATTTCACATATGATTCCAATTATTTCCTCAACCCAAATGAGCTGTTCCCGCTCACAATCTTATATTGCACTCATTCTCTGACTGCGCGAAGAATTGTGGGTAGAACTTCATAGATTTCCAAAGAGTTGCGAATGCCAGTAAGTCTCTGTTGCCAAAAGTCAGATCTTTCGCCAAGTTTCATAACCTGATGAGAAAAGCATTTTGAGCAAATCCAGAACTGTTCCTGACGACTTCCACAAACATATCTCCAAAAATTTGATGTTTCAGTAAAGAGTGAAAAGTTTTCAGTTTCCAAAAGAAAATCTTTAACCAAGTTCAACATTTTACTCCCTCCTCATTTGTTTCCAAAGATTCTCTCAATGCTATTGACACTTTACAGCCAAAACTCTGATAATGCGGCAAAGTGCATATCTCGAAGAGATCAGTATTTTGAGTAAATCCAGGTTTGGCGGCAAATATAACATCAAATCCACTGACTCATGTAGGCTGAAAAATGACAGCGCAGCAAAGTGCATATCTGGATGAGGTAAGCATGTTGAGTGTCACCAAAATTGATTCCAATGTTTTCCTCGTTGCCATTGTAACCTTAACCTCCTCAAATTCTAACATAGCGGCAAAGTGCATATCTCAGTGAGATAAGAATTTTAGTAATTTCACATATGATTCCAATTAGTTCCTCAAACCAAATGAGCTATTCATGCTCACAATCTGATATTGCACTCATTCTCTGACTGCGCGAAGAATTGTGGGTAGAAGAACATAGATTTCCAAAGAGTTGTGGAATGCCAGTCAGTCTCTGTTGCCAAAAGTCAGATCTTACGCAAAGTTTCATAACCTGATGAGAAAAGCATTTTGCGCAAACCCAGAACTGTTTCTGACGATTTTCACAAAGATATCTCCAAAAATTTGGCATTTCAGTAATGAGTGAAAAGTTTTCCCTTTCCAAAAGAAAATCTTTCACCAAGTTCATCATTTTACACCCTCCTCATTTGTTTCCAAAGATTCTCTCAATGCTATTGACACTTTACAGCCAAAACTCTGATAATGCGGCAAAGTGCATATCTCGAAGAGATCAGTATTTTGAGTAAATCCAGGTTTGGCGGTAAATATAACATCAAATCCACTGACTCATGTAGGCTGAAAAATGACAGCGCAGCAAAGTGCATATCTGGATGAGGTAAGCATGTTGAGTGACACCAAAATTGATTCCAGTGTTTTCTTCGTTGCCATTGTATCCTTAAACTCCTCAAATTCTAACATAGCGGCAAAGGGCATATCTCAGTGACATAAGCATTTTAGTAATTTCACATATGATTCCAATTATTTCCTCAACCCAAATGAGCTGTTCCCTCTCACAATCTGATATTGCACTCATTCTCTGACTGCGCGAAGAATTGTGGGTAGAACAATATAGATTTCCAAAGAGTTGCTGAATGCCAGTGAGTCTCTGCTGCCGAAAGCCAGATCTTTCACCAAGTTTCATAAATAGATGAGTAAAGCATTTTGATCAAATCCAGGACTGTTTCTGACGATTTCCACAAAGATATCTCCAAAAATTTGATATTTAAGTAAAGAGTGAAAAGTTTTCAGTTTCCAAAAGAAAATCTTTCACCAAGTTCATCATTTCACTCCCTCCTCATTTGTCTCAAAGATTCTCTCAATGCTATTGTCACTTTACAGCCAAAACTCTGATAATGCGGCAAAGTGCATATCCCGAAGAGATCAGCATTTTGAGTAAATCCAGGTTTGGCGGTAAATATAACATCAAATCCAGTGACTCATGTAGTCTGAAAAGCTGACAGCGCAGCAAAGTCCATATCTGGATGGAGTAAGCATGTTGAGTGACACCAAAATTGATTGGAATGTTTTCCTCTTTACCATTGTATCCTTAACCTCCACAAATTCTAACTTAACGGCAAAGTGCATATCTCAGTGAGATAAGCATTTTAGTAATTTCACTTATGATTCCAATTATTTCCTCAAACCAAATGAGCTATTCATGCTCACAATCTGATATTGCACTCATTCTCTGACTGCGCGAAGAATTGTGGGTAGAAGAACATAGATTTCCAAAGAGTTGTGGAATGCCAGTCAGTCTCTGTTGCCAAAAGTCAGATCTTGCGCCAAGTTTCATAACCTGATGAGAAAAGCATTTTGCGCAAATCCAGAACTCTTTCTGACGATTTTCACAAAGATATCACCAAAAATTTGCCATTTCAGCAATGAGTGAAAAGTTTTCACTTTCCAAAAGAAAATCTCTCACCAAGTTTATCATTTTACACCCTCCTCAATTGTTTCCAAAGATTCTCTCAATGCTATTGACAGTTTACAGCCAAAACTCTGATAATGCGGCAACGTGCATGTCTCGCAGAGATCAGCATTTTGAGTAAATCCAGGTTTGGCGGTAAATGTAACATCAAATCCACTGACTGATGAAGGCTGAAACGCTGACAGCGCAGCAAAGTGCATATCTGGATGAGGTAAGCATGTTGAGTGACACCAAAATTGATTCCAATGTTTTCCTCTATGCCATTGTAACCTTAACCTCCACAAATTCTAACATTGCGGCAAAGTGCATACCTCAGTGAGATAAGCATGTTATTAATTTCACATGTGATTCCAATTGTTTCCTCAACCCAAATGAGCTGTACCCGCTCACAGCCTGATATTGCACTCATTCTCTGACTGCGCGAAGAATTGTGGATAGAACAACATTGATATCCAAAGAGTTGCTGAATGCCAGTCAGTCTCTGTTGCCAAAAGTCAGATCTTTTGCCAAGCTTCATAACGAGGTGAGAAAATCATTTGTGCAAATCCAGGACTGTTCCTGACGATATCCACAAAGATATCTCCAACAATTTGATATTTCAGTAAAGAGTGAAATGTTTTCACTTTCCACAAGAAACTCTTTCACCAAGTTCATCATTTTACTCCCTCCTCATTTGTTTCCAAAGATTCTCTCAATGCTATTGACACTTTACAGCCAAAACTCTGGTAATGCGGCAAACTGCATGTCTCGAAGAGATCAGTATCTTGAGTAAATCCAGGTTTGGCGGTAAATATAACATCAAATCCACTGACTCATGTAGGCTGAAAAATGACAGCGCAGCAAAGTGCATATCTGGATGAGGTAAGCATGTTGAGTGACACCAAAATTGATTCCAATGTTTTCCTCGTGGCCATTGCATCCTTAAACTCCACAAATTCTAACGTAGCGGCAAAGTGCATATCTCAGTGAGATAAGCATTTTAGTAATTTCACACATGATTCCAATTATGTCCTCAACTCAAATGAGCTGTTCCCTCTCACAATCTGATATTGCACTCATTGTCTGACTGCGCGAGAATTGTGGATTGAAGAACATAGATTTCCAAAGAGTGGCTGAATGCAACTCAGTCTCTGTTGCCAAAAGTGTGATCTTTTGCCAAGTTCCATAACCAGGTGAGAAAAGCATTTTGATCAAATCCAGGACTGTTTCTGACGATTTCCACTAAGATATCTCCAAAAATTTGATATTTCAGTAAAGAGTGAAAAGTTTTCACTGTCCAAAAGAAAATCTTTCACCAAGTTCATCATTTCACTCCCTCCTCATTTGTTTCCAAAGATTCTCTCAATGCTATTGACACTTTACAGCCAAAGCTCTGGTAATGCGGCAAACTGCATATCTCGAAGAGATCAGTATTTTGAGTAAATCCAGGTTTGGCGGTAAATATAACATCAAATCCACTGACTCATGTAGGCTGAAAAATGACAGCGCAGCAAAGCCCATATCTGGATGAGGTAAGCATGTTGAGTGACACCAAAATTGATTCCAGTGTTTTCTTCGTTGCCATTGTATCCTTAAACTCCTCAAATTCTAACATAGCGGCAAAGGGCATATCTCAGTGAGATAAGCATTTTAGTAATTTCACATATGATTCCAATTATTTCCTCAACCCAAATGAGCTGTTCCCTCTCACAATCTGATATTGCACTCATTCTCTGACTGCGCGAAGAATTGTGGGTAGAACAATATAGATTTCCAATGAGTTGCTGAATGCCAGTGAGTCCCTGCTGCCGAAAGCCAGATCTTTCACCAAGTTTCATAAATAGATGAGTAAACATTTTGATCAAATCCAGGACTGTTTCTGACGATTTCCACAAAGATATCTCCAAAAATTTGATATTTAAGTAAAGAGTGAAAAGTTTTCAGTTTCCAAAAGAAAATCTTTCACCAAGTTCATCATTTCACTCCCTCCTCATTTGTCTCAAAGATTCTCTCAATGCTATTGTCACTTTACAGCCAAAACTCTGATAATGCGGCAAAGTGCATATCCCGAAGAGATCAGCATTTTGAGTAAATCCAGGTTTGGCGGTAAATATAACATCAAATCCAGTGACTCATGTAGTCTGAAAAGCTGACAGCGCAGCAAAGTCCATATCTGGATGGAGTAAGCATGTTGAGTGACACCAAAATTGATTGGAATGTTTTCCTCTTTACCATTGTATCCTTAACCTCCACAAATTCTAACTTAACGGCAAAGTGCATATCTCAGTGAGATAAGCATTTTAGTAATTTCACTTATGATTCCAATTATTTCCTCAAACCAAATGAGCTATTCATGCTCACAATCTGATATTGCACTCATTCTCTGACTGCGCGAAGAATTGTGGGTAGAAGAACATGGATTTCCAAAGAGTTGTGGAATGCCAGTCAGTCTCTGTTGCCAAAAGTCAGATCTTACGCCAAGTTTCATAACCTGATGAGAAAAGCATTTTGCGCAAATCCAGAACTCTTTCTGACGATTTTCACAAAGATATCACCAAAAATTTGGCATTTCAGTAATGAGTGAAAAGTTTTCACTTTCCAAAAGAAAATCTTTCACCAAGTTCATCATTTTACACCCTCCTCATTTGTTTCCAAAGATTCTCTCAATGCTATTGACAGTTTACAGCCAAAACTCTGATAATGCGGCAACGTGTATGTCTCGCAGAGATCAGCATTTTGAGTAAATCCAGGTTTGGCGGTAAATATAACATCAAATCCACTGACTCATGAAGGCTGAAACGCTGACAGCGCAGCAAAGTGCATATCTGGATGAGGTAAGCATGTTGAGTGACACCAAAATTGATTCCAATGTTTTCCTCTATGCCATTGTAACCTTAACCTCCACAAATTCTAACATTGCGGCAAAGTGCATACCTCAGTGAGATAAGCATGTTATTAATTTCACATGTGATTCCAATTGTTTCCTCAAACCAAATGAGCTGTACCCGCTCACAGCCTGATATTGCACTCATTCTCTGACTGCGCGAAGAATTGTGGATAGAACAACATTGATATCCAAAGAGTTGCTGAATGCCAGTCAGTCTCTGTTGCCAAAAGTCAGATCTTTTGCCAAGCTTCATAACGAGGTGAGAAAATCATTTGAGCAAATCCAGGACTGTTCCTGACGATTTCCACAAAGATATCTCCAACAATTTGATATTTCAGTAAAGAGTGAAATGTTTTCACTTTCCACAAGAAACTCTTTCATCAAGTTCATCATTTTACTCCCTCCTCATTTGTTTCCAAAGATTCTCTCAATGCTATTGACACTTTACAGCCAAAACTCTGGTAATGCGGCAAACTGCATGTCTCGAAGAGATCAGTATCTTGAGTAAATCCAGGTTTGGCGGTAAATATAACATCAAATCCACTGACTCATGAAGGCTGAAAAGCTGACAGCGCAGCAAAGTGCATATCTGGATGAGGAAAGCATGTTGTGCGACACCAAAATTGATTCCAATGTTTTCCTCGTTGCAATTGTATCCTTAAACTCCTCAAATTCTAACATAGTGGCAAAGGGCATATCTCAGTGACATAAGCATTTTAGTAATTTCACATATGATTCCAATTATTTCCTCAACCCAAATGAGCTGTTCCCTCTCACAATCGGATATTACACTCATTCTCTGACTGCGCGAAGAATTGTGGGTAGAACAACATAGTTTTCAAAAGAGTTGCAGAATGCCAGTGAGTCTCTGCTACCAAAAGCCATATCTTTCGCCAAGTTTCATAAATAGATGAGTAAAGCATTTTGATCAAATCCAGGACTGTTTCTGACGATTTCCTCCAAGATATCTCCAAAAATTTGATATTTCAGTAAAGAGTGAAAAGTTTACACTTTCCAAAAGAAAATCTTTCACCAAGTTCATCATTTTACGCGCTCCTCATTTGTTTCCAAAGATTCTCTCAAGGCTAGTGACACTTTACAGCCAAAACTCTGATAATGAGGCAACCTGCATATCGCGAAGACATCAACATTTTGAGTAAATCCAGGTTTGGCGGTAAATATAACATCAAATCCACTGACAGATGAAGGCTGAAAAGCTGGCAGCGCAGCAAAGTGCATATCTGGACGAGGTAAGCATGTTGAGTGACACCAAAATTGATTCCAATGTTTTCCTCTTTACCGTTGGAACCTTATAGACCACATATTCTGACATAGCGGCAAAGTGCATATCTCAGTGAGATAAGCATTTTAGTAATTTCACATATGATTCCAATTATTTCCTCAACCCAAATGAGCTGTTCCCGCTCACAATCTTATATTGCACTCATTCTCTGACTGCACGAAGAATTGTGGGTAGAACTTCATAGATTTCCAAAGAGCTGCGAATGCCAGTAAGTCTCTGTTGCCAAAAGTCAGATCTTTCGCCAAGTTTCATAACCTGATGAGAAAAGCATTTTGAGCAAATCCAGAACTGTTCCTGACGACTTCCACAAACATATCTCCAAAAATTTGATGTTTCAGTAAAGAGTGAAAAGTTTTCAGTTTCCAAAAGAAAATCTTTAACCAAGTTCAACATTTTACTCCCTCCTCATTTGTTTCCAAAGATTCTCTGAATGCTATTGACACTTTACAGCCAAAACTCTGATAATGCGGCAAAGTGCATATCTCGAAGAGATCAGTATTTTGAGTAAATCCAGGTTTGGCGGCAAATATAACATCAAATCCACTGACTCATGTAGGCTGAAAAATGACAGCGCAGCAAAGTGCATATCTGGATGAGGTAAGCATGTTGAGTGACACCATAATTGATTCCAATGTTTTCCTCGTTGCCATTGTAACCTTAACCTCCTCAAATTCTAACATAGCGGCAAAGTGCATATCTCAGGGAGATAAGAATATTAGTAATTTCACATATGATTCCAATTATTTCCTCAAACCAAATGAGCTATTCATGCTCACAATCTGATATTGCACTCATTCTCTGACTGCGCGAAGAATTGTGGGTAGAAGAACATAGATTTCCAAAGAGTTGTGGAATGCCAGTCAGTCTCTGTTGCCAAAAGTCAGATCTTACGCCAAGTTTCATAACCTGATGAGAAAAGCATTTTGCGCAAATCCAGAACTGTTTCTGACGATTTTCACAAAGATATCACCAAAAATTTGGCATTTCAGTAATGAGTGAAAAGTTTTCACTTTCCAAAAGAAAATCTTTCACCAAGTTCATCATTTTACACCCTCCTCATTTGTTTCCAAAGATTCTCTCAATGCTATTGACAGTTTACAGCCGAAACTCTGATAATGCGGCAAACTGCATATCTCGAAGAGATCAGTATTTTCAGTAAATCCAGGTTTGGCGGTAAATATAATATCAAATCCACTGACTCATGTAGGCTGAAAAATGACAGCGCAGCAAAGTGCATATCTGGATGCGGTAAGCATGTTGAGTGACACCAAATTTGATTCCAATGTTTTCCTCGTTGCCATTGCATCCTTAAACTCCACAAATTTTAACGTAGCGGCAAAGTGCATATCTCAGCGAGATAAGCATTTTAGTAATTTCACATATGATTCCAATTATGTCCTCAACCCAAATGAGCTGTTCCCGCTCACAATCTGATATTGCACTCATTCTCTGACTGCGCGAAGAATTGTGGATAGAAGAACATAGATTTCCAAAGAGTGGCTGAATGCAACTCAGTCTCTGTTGCCAAAAGTGAGATCTTTTGCCAACTTTCATAACCAGGTGAGAAAAGCATTTTGAGCAAATCCAGGACTGTTTCTGACGATTTCCACAAAGATATCTCCAAAAATTTGATATTTCAGTAAAGAGTGTAAAGTTTTCACTGTCCAAAAGAAAATCTTTCACCAAGTTCATCATTTCACTCCCTCCTCATTTGTTTCCAAAGATTCTCTCTATGCTATTGACACTTTACAGCCAAAGCTCTGGTAATGCGGCAAACTGCATATCTCGAAGAGATCAGTATTTTGAGTAAATCCAGGTTTGGCGGTAAATATAACATCAAATCCACTGACTCATGTAGGCTGAAAAATGACAGCGCAGCAAAGTGCATATCTGGATGAGGTAAGCATGTTGAGTGACACCAAAATTGATTCCAGTGTTTTCTTCGTTGCCATTGTATCCTTAAACTCCTCAAATTCTAACATAGCGGCAAAGGGCATATCTCAGTGAGATAAGCATTTTAGTAATTTCACATATGATTCCAATTATTTCCTCAACCCAAATGAGCTGTTCCCTCTCACAATCTGATATTGCACTCATTCTCTGACTGCGCGAAGAATTGTGGGTAGAACAATATAGATTTCCAATGAGTTGCTGAATGCCAGTGAGTCCCTGCTGCCGAAAGCCAGATCTTTCACCAAGTTTCATAAATAGATGAGTAAAGCATTTTGATCAAATCCAGGACTGTTTCTGACGATTTCCACAAAGATATCTCCAAAAATTTGATATTTAAGTAAAGAGTGAAAAGTTTTCAGTTTCCAAAAGAAAATCTTTCACCAAGTTCATCATTTCACTCCCTCCTCATTTGTCTCAAAGATTCTCTCAATGCTATTGTCACTTTACAGCCAAAACTCTGATAATGCGGCAAAGTGCATATCCCGAAGAGATCAGCATTTTGAGTAAATCCAGGTTTGGCGGTAAATATAACATCAAATCCAGTGACTCATGTAGTCTGAAAAGCTGACAGCGCAGCAAAGTCCATATCTGGATGGAGTAAGCATGTTGAGTGACACCAAAATTGATTGGAATGTTTTCCTCTTTACCATTGTATCCTTAACCTCCACAAATTCTAACTTAACGGCAAAGTGCATATCTCAGTGAGATAAACATTTTAGTAATTTCACTTATGATTCCAATTATTTCCTCAAACCAAATGAGCTATTCATGCTCACAATCTGATATTGCACTCATTCTCTGACTGCGCGAAGAATTGTGGGTAGAAGAACATGGATTTCCAAAGAGTTGTGGAATGCCAGTCAGTCTCTGTTGCCAAAAGTCAGATCTTACGCCAAGTTTCATAACCTGATGAGAAAAGCATTTTGCGCAAATCCAGAACTCTTTCTGACGATTTTCACAAAGATATCACCAAAAATTTGGCATTTCAGTAATGAGTGAAAAGTTTTCACTTACCAAAAGAAAATCTTTCACCAAGTTCATCATTTTACACCCTCCTCATTTGTTTCCAAAGATTCTCTCAATGCTATTGACAGTTTACAGCCAAAACTCTGATAATGCGGCAACGTGTATGTCTCGCAGAGATCAGCATTTTGAGTAAATCCAGGTTTGGCGGTAAATATAACATCAAATCCACTGACTCATGAAGGCTGAAACGCTGACAGCGCAGCAAAGTGCATATCTGGATGAGGTAAGCATGTTGAGTGACACCAAAATTGATTCCAATGTTTTCCTCTATGCCATTGTAACCTTAACCTCCACAAATTCTAACATTGCGGCAAAGTGCATACCTCAGTGAGATAAGCATGTTATTAATTTCACATGTGATTCCAATTGTTTCCTCAAACCAAATGAGCTGTACCAGCTCACAGCCTGATATTGCACTCATTCTCTGACTGCGCGAAGAATTGTGGATAGAACAACATTGATATCCAAAGAGTTGCTGAATGCCAGTCAGTCTCTGTTGCCAAAAGTCAGATCTTTTGCCAAGCTTCATAACGAGGTGAGAAAATCATTTGAGCAAATCCAGGACTGTTCCTGACGATTTCCACAAAGATATCTCCAACAATTTGATATTTCAGTAAAGAGTGAAATGTTTTCACTTTCCACAAGAAACTCTTTCACCAAGTTCATCATTTTACTCCCTCCTCATTTGTTTCCAAAGATTCTCTCAATGCTATTGACACTTTACAGCCAAAACTCTGGTAATGCGGCAAACTGCAAGTCTCGAAGAGATCAGTATCTTGAGTAAATCCAGGTTTGGCGGTAAATATAACATCAAATCCACTGACTCATGAAGGCTGAAAAGCTGACAGCGCAGCAAAGTGCATATCTGGATGAGGAAAGCATGTTGTGCGACACCAAAATTGATTCCAATGTTTTCCTCGTTGCAATTGTATCCTTAAACTCCTCAAATTCTAACATAGTGGCAAAGGGCATATCTCAGTGAGATAAGCATTTTAGTAATTTCACATATGATTCCAATTATTTCCTCAACCCAAATGAGCTGTTCCCTCTCACAATCGGATATTACACTCATTCTCTGACTGCGCGAAGAATTGTGGGTAGAACAACATAGTTTTCAAAAGAGTTGCAGAATGCCAGTGAGTCTCTGCTACCAAAAGCCATATCTTTCGCCAAGTTTCATAAATAGATGAGTAAAGCATTTTGATCAAATCCAGGACTGTTTCTGACGATTTCCTCCAAGATATCTCCAAAAATTTGATATTTCAGTAAAGAGTGAAAAGTTTTCAGTTTCCAAAAGAAAATCTTTAACCAAGTTCAACATTTTACTCCCTCCTCATTTGTTTCCAAAGATTCTCTCAATGCTATTGACACTTTACAGCCAAAACTCTGATAATGCGGCAAAGTGCATATCTCGAAGAGATCAGTATTTTGAGTAAATCCAGGTTTGGCGGCAAATATAACATCAAATCCACTGACTCATGCAGGCTGAAAAATGACAGCGCAGCAAAGTGCATATCTGGATGAGGTAAGCATGTTGAGTGACACCATAATTGATTCCAATGTTTTCCTCGTTGCCATTGTAACCTTAACCTCCTCAAATTCTAACATAGCGGCAAAGTGCATATCTCAGGGAGATAAGAATATTAGTAATTTCACATATGATTCCAATTATTTCCTCAAACCAAATGAGCTATTCATGCTCACAATCTGATATTGCACTCATTCTCTGACTGCGCGAAGAATTGTGGGTAGAAGAACATAGATTTCCAAAGAGTTGTGGAATGCCAGTCAGTCTCTGTTGCCAAAAGTCAGATCTTACGCCAAGTTTCATAACCTGATGAGAAAAGCATTTTGCGCAAATCCAGAACTGTTTCTGACGATTTTCACAAAGATATCACCAAAAATTTGGCATTTCAGTAATGAGTGAAAAGTTTTCACTTTCCAAAAGAAAATCTTTCACCAAGTTCATCATTTTACACCCTCCTCATTTGTTTCCAAAGATTCTCTCAATGCTATTGACAGTTTACAGCCGAAACTCTGATAATGCGGCAAACTGCATATCTCGAAGAGATCAGTATTTTCAGTAAATCCAGGTTTGGCGGTAAATATAATATCAAATCCACTGACTCATGTAGGCTGAAAAATGACAGCGCAGCAAAGTGCATATCTGGATGCGGTAAGCATGTTGAGTGACACCAAATTTGATTCCAATGTTTTCCTCGTTGCCATTGCATCCTTAAACTCCACAAATTTTAACGTAGCGGCAAAGTGCATATCTCAGCGAGATAAGCATTTTAGTAATTTCACATATGATTCCAATTATGTCCTCAACCCAAATGAGCTGTTCCCGCTCACAATCTGATATTGCACTCATTCTCTGACTGCGCGAAGAATTGTGGATAGAAGAACATAGATTTCCAAAGAGTGGCTGAATGCAACTCAGTCTCTGCTGCCAAAAGTGAGATCTTTTGCCAACTTTCATAACCAGGTGAGAAAAGCATTTTGAGCAAATCCAGGACTGTTTCTGACGATTTCCACAAAGATATCTCCAAAAATTTGATATTTCAGTAAAGAGTGTAAAGTTTTCACTGTCCAAAAGAAAATCTTTCACCAAGTTCATCATTTCACTCCCTCCTCATTTGTTTCCAAAGATTCTCTCTATGCTATTGACACTTTACAGCCAAAGCTCTGGTAATGCGGCAAACTGCATATCTCGAAGAGATCAGTATTTTGAGTAAATCCAGGTTTGGCGGTAAATATAACATCAAATCCACTGACTCATGTAGGCTGAAAAATGACAGCGCAGCAAAGTGCATATCTGGATGAGGTAAGCATGTTGAGTGACACCAAAATTGATTCCAGTGTTTTCTTCGTTGCCATTGTATCCTTAAACTCCTCAAATTCTAACATAGCGGCAAAGGGCATATCTCAGTGAGATAAGCATTTTAGTAATTTCACATATGATTCCAATTATTTCCTCAACCCAAATGAGCTGTTCCCTCTCACAATCTGATATTGCACTCATTCTCTGACTGCGCGAAGAATTGTGGGTAGAACAATATAGATTTCCAATGAGTTGCTGAATGCCAGTGAGTCCCTGCTGCCGAAAGCCAGATCTTTCACCAAGTTTCATAAATAGATGAGTAAAGCATTTTGATCAAATCCAGGACTGTTTCTGACGATTTCCACAAAGATATCTCCAAAAATTTGATATTTAAGTAAAGAGTGAAAAGTTTTCAGTTTCCAAAAGAAAATCTTTCACCAAGTTCATCATTTCACTCCCTCCTCATTTGTCTCAAAGATTCTCTCAATGCTATTGTCACTTTACAGCCAAAACTCTGATAATGCGGCAAAGTGCATATCCCGAAGAGATCAGCATTTTGAGTAAATCCAGGTTTGGCGGTAAATATAACATCAAATCCAGTGACTCATGTAGTCTGAAAAGCTGACAGCGCAGCAAAGTCCATATCTGGATGGAGTAAGCATGTTGAGTGACACCAAAATTGATTGGAATGTTTTCCTCTTTACCATTGTATCCTTAACCTCCACAAATTCTAACTTAACGGCAAAGTGCATATCTCAGTGAGATAAGCATTTTAGTAATTTCACTTATGATTCCAATTATTTCCTCAAACCAAATGAGCTATTCATGCTCACAATCTGATATTGCACTCATTCTCTGACTGCGCGAAGAATTGTGGGTAGAAGAACATAGATTTCCAAAGAGTTGTGGAATGCCAGTCAGTCTCTGTTGCCAAAAGTCAGATCTTACGCCAAGTTTCATAACCTGATGAGAAAAGCATTTTGCGCAAATCCAGAACTGTTTCTGACGATTTTCACAAAGATATCACCAAAAATTTGGCATTTCAGCAATGAGTGAAAAGTTTTCACTTTCCAAAAGAAAATCTCTCACCAAGTTCATCATTTTACACCCTCCTCATTTGTTTCCAAAGATTCTCTCAATGCTATTGACAGTTTACAGCCAAAACTCTGATAATGCGGCAACGTGCATGTCTCGCAGAGATCAGCATTTTGAGTAAATCAAGGTTTGGCGGTAAATATAACATCAAATCCACAGACTCATGAAGGCTGAAACGCTGACAGCGCAGCAAAGTGCATATCTGGATGAGGTAAGCATGTTGAGTGACACCAAAATTGATTCCAATGTTTTCCTCTATGCCATTGTAACCTTAACCTCCACAAATTCTAACATTGCGGCAAAGTGCATACCCCAGTGAGATAAGCATGTTATTAATTTCACATGTGATTCCAATTGTTTCCTCAAACCAAATGAGCTGTACCCGCTCACAGCCTGATATTGCACTCATTCTCTGACTGCGCGAAGAATTGTGGATAGAACAACATTGATATCCAAAGAGTTGCTGAATGCCAGTCAGTCTGTGTTGCCAAAAGTCAGATCTTTTGCCAAGCTTCATAACGAGGTGAGAAAATCATTTGAGCAAATCCAGGACTGTTTCTGACGATTTCCACAAAGATATCTCCAACAATTTGATATTTCAGTAAAGAGTGAAATGTTTTCACTTTCCACAAGAAAATCTTTCACCAAGTTCATCATTTTACTCCCTCCTCATTTGTTTCCAAAGATTCTCTCAATGCTATTGACACTTTACAGCCAAAACTCTGGTAATGCGGCAAACTGCATGTCTCGAAGAGATCAGTATCTTGAGTAAATCCAGGTTTGGCGGCAAATATAACATCAAATCCACTGAATCATGTAGGCTGAAAAATGAAAGCGCAGCAAAGTGCATATCTGGATGAGGAAAGCATGTTGTGCGACACCAAAATTGATTCCAATGTTTTCCTCGTTGCCATTGTATCCTTAAACTCCTCAAATTCTAACATAGCGGCAAAGGGCATATCTCAGTGACATAAGCATTTTAGTAATTTCACATATGATTCCAATTATTTCCTCAACCCAAATGAGCTGTTCCCTCTCACAATCTGATATTACACTCATTCTCTGACTGCGCGAAGAATTGTGGGTAGAACAACATAGTTTTCAAAAGAGTTGCAGAATGCCAGTGAGTCTCTGCTACCAAAAGCCATATCTTTCGCCAAGTTTCATAAATAGATGAGTAAAGCATTTTGATCAAATCCAGGACTGTTTCTGACGATTTCCTCCAAGATATCTCCAAAAATTTGATATTTCAGTAAAGAGTGAAAAGTTTACACTTTCCAAAAGAAAATCTTTCACCAAGCTCATCATTTTACGCGCTCCTCATTTGTTTCCAAAGATTCTCTCAAGGCTAGTGACACTTTACAGCCAAAACTCTGATAATGAGGCAACCTGCATATCGCGAAGACATCAACATTTTGAGTAAATCCAGGTTTGGCGGTAAATATAACATCAAATCCACTGACAGAAGAAGGCTGAAAAGCTGGCAGCGCAGCAAAGTGCATATCTGGACGAGGTAAGCATGTTGAGTGACACCAAAATTGATTCCAATGTTTTCCTCTTTACCGTTGGAACCTTATAGACCACATATTCTGACATAGCGGCAAAGTGCATATCTCAGTGAGATAAGCATTTTAGTAATTTCACATATGATTCCAATTATTTCCTCAACCCAAATGAGCTGTTCCCGCTCACAATCTTATATTGCACTCATTCTCTGACTGCGCGAAGAATTGTGGGTAGAACTTCATAGATTTCCAAAGAGTTGCGAATGCCAGTAAGTCTCTGTTGCCAAAAGTCAGATCTTTCGCCAAGTTTCATAACCTGATGAGAAAAGCATTTTGAGCAAATCCAGAACTGTTCCTGACGACTTCCACAAACATATCTCCAAAAATTTGATGTTTCAGTAAAGAGTGAAAAGTTTTCAGTTTCCAAAAGAAAATCTTTAACCAAGTTCAACATTTTACTCCCTCCTCATTTGTTTCCAAAGATTCTCTCAATGCTATTGACACTTTACAGCCAAAACTCTGATAATGCGGCAAAGTGCATATCTCGAAGAGATCAGTATTTTGAGTAAATCCAGGTTTGGCGGCAAATATAACATCAAATCCACTGACTCTTGTAGGCTGAAAAATGACAGCGCAGCAAAGTGCATATCTGGATGAGGTAAGCATGTTGAGTGTCACCAAAATTGATTCCAATGTTTTCCTCGTTGCCATTGTAACCTTAACCTCCTCAAATTCTAACATAGCGGCAAAGTGCATATCTCAGTGAGATAAGAATTTTAGTAATTTCACATATGATTCCAATTAGTTCCTCAAACCAAATGAGCTATTCATGCTCACAATCTGATATTGCACTCATTCTCTGACTGCGCGAAGAATTGTGGGTAGAAGAACATAGATTTCCAAAGAGTTGTGGAATGCCAGTCAGTCTCTGTTGCCAAAAGTCAGATCTTACGCAAAGTTTCATAACCTGATGAGAAAAGCATTTTGCGCAAATCCAGAACTGTTTCTGACGATTTTCACAAAGATATCTCCAAAAATTTGGCATTTCAGTAATGAGTGAAAAGTTTTCCCTTTCCAAAAGAAAATCTTTCACCAAGTTCATCATTTTACACCCTCCTCATTTGTTTCCAAAGATTCTCTCAATGCTATTAACAGTTTACAGCCGAAACTCTGATAATGCGGCAAACTGCATATCTCGAAGAGATCAGTATTTTCAGTAAATACAGGTTTGGCGGTAAATATAACATCAAATCCACTGACTCATGTAGGCTGAAAAATGACAGCACAGCAAAGTGCATATCTGGATGCGGTAAGCATGTTGAGTGACACCAAAATTGATTCCAATGTTTTCCTCGTTGCCTTTGCATCCTTAAACTCCACAAATTCTAACGTAGCGGCAAAGTGCATATCTCAGCGAGATAAGCATTTTAGTAATTTCACATATGATTCCAATTATGTCCTCAACCCTAATGAGCTGTTCCCTCTCACAATCTGATATTGCACTCATTCTCTGACTGCGTGAAGAATTGTGGATAGAAGAACATAGATTTCCAAAGAGTGGCTGAATGCAACTCAGTCTCTGTTGCCAGAAGTGAGATCTTTTGCCAAGTTTCATAACCAGGTGAGAAAAGCATTTTGAGCAAATCCAGGACTGTTTCTGACGATTTCCACAAAGATATCTCCAAAAATTTGATATTTCAGTAAAGAGTGAAAAGTTTTCACTGTCCAAAAGAAAATCTTTCACCAAGTTCATCATTTCACTCCCTCCTCATTTGTTTCCAAAGATTCTCTCAATGCTATTGACACTTTACAGCCAAAGCTCTGGTAATGCGGCAAACTGCATATCTCGAAGAGATCAGTATTTTGAGTAAATCCAGGTTTAGAACATAGAACATAGAACATTACAGCGCAGAACAGGCCCTTCGGCCCACGATGTTGCGCTGACCAGTTACAAAAACAATGACCCACTAGCCTATACCAATCCCTTTTCGTCCATAAACCTATCCAGAGATCTCTTAAACGCCCCCAAACTAGACGCATTTACAACTGCAGCAGGCAGGGCATTCCAATCCCTCACCACCCGCTGGGTAAAGAACCGACCCCTGACATCCGTCCTGTAGCTACCCCCCCTTAATTTAAAGCCATGCCCCCTCGTGCTAGCTTTCTCCATCCGAGGAAAAAGGCTATCACTATCCACCCTATCTAAACCTCTAATCATCTTATATGTTTCAATAAGATCCCCTCTTAGCCGCCTTCTTTCCAACGAAAACAACCCTAGATCCCTCAGTCTCTCCTCATAGGTCCTCCCCACCATACCAGGCAACATCCTAGTAAACCTCCTCTGCACCCTCTCCAACGCCTCCACATCCTTCTTGTAATGCGGGGACCAGAACTGCACACAGTACTCCAGGTGCGGCCGCACTAGAGTAGTGTACAGTTGCAACATTACACTGCGACTCCTAAATTCAATCCCCCTACCAATAAACGCCAAGACACCGTACGCCTTCTTGACAACCTTATCTACTTGATTCCCAACTTTCAGGGATCTATGTACACACACACCTAGATCCCTCTGTTCATCCACACTATTCAAAGTCCTCCCGTTAGCCCTATACTCGACACATCTGTTGCTCCTACCAAAGTGAATTACCTCACACTTCTCCGCATTAAATTCCATCCGCCACCTCTAGGCCCAGCTCTGCAACCTATCTAAGTCTCCCTGCAGACTATGACACCCTTCCTCACAATCTACCACACCTCCAACTTTGGTGTCATCAGCAAATTTACTAATCCACCCAAATATACCCTCATCCAGATCATTAATAAAAATTATAAACAACAGTGGCCCCAAAACAGATCCCTGAGGTTTGGCGGTAAATATAACATCAAATCCACTGACTCATGTAGGCTGAAAAATGACAGCGCAGCAAAGTGCATATCTGGATGAGGTAAGCATGTTGAGTGACACCAAAATTGATTCCAGTGTTTTCTTCGTTGCCATTGTATCCTTAAACTCCTCAAATTCTAACATAGCGGCTAAGGGCATATCTCAGTGAGATAAGCATTTTAGTAATTTCACATATGATTCCAATTATTTCCTCAACCCAAATGAGCTGTTCATGCTCACAATCTGATATTGCACTCATTCTCTGACTGCGCGAAGAATTGTGGGTAGAACAATATAGATTTCCAATGAGTTGCTGAATGCCAGTGAGTCCCTGCTGCCGAAAGCCAGATCTTTCACCAAGTTTCATAAATAGATGAGTAAAGCATTTTGATCAAATCCAGGACTGTTTCTGACGATTTCCACAAAGATATCTCCAAAAATTTGATACTTCAGTAAAGAGTGAAAAGTTTTCAGTTTCCAAAAGAAAATCTTTCACCAAGTTCATCATTTCACTCCCTCCTCATTTGTCTCAAAGATTCTCTCAATGCTATTGTCACTTTACAGCCAAAACTCTGATAATGCGGCAAACTGCATATCTCGAAGAGATCAGTATTTTGAGTAAATCCAGGTTTGGCGGTAAATATAACATCAAATCCAGTGACTCATGTAGTCTGAAAAGCTCACAGCGCAGCAAAGTCCATATCTGGATGGAGTAAGCATGTTGAGTGACACCAAAATTGATTGGAATGTTTTCCTCTTTACCATTGTATCCTTAACCTCCACAAATTCTAACATAGCGGCAAAGTGCATATCTCAGGGAGATAAGCATTTTAGTAATTTCACTTATGATTCCAATTATTTCCTCAAACCAAATGAGCTATTCATGCTCACAATCTGATATTGCACTCATTCTCTGACTGCGCGAAGAATTGTGGGTAGAAGAACATAGATTTCCAAAGAGTTGTGGAACGCCAGTCAGTCTCTGTTGCCAAAAGTCAGATCTTACGCCAAGTTTCATAACCTGATGAGAAAAGCATTTTGCGCAAATCCAGAACTGTTTCTGACGATTTTCACAAAGATATCACCAAAAATTTGGCATTTCAGTAATGAGTGAAAAGTTTTCACTTTCCAAAAGAAAATCTTTCACCAAGATCATCATTTTACACCCTCCTCAAATGTTTCCAAAGATTCTCTCAATGCTATTGACAGTTTACAGCCAAAACTCTGATAATGCGGCAACGTGCATGTCTCGCAGAGATCAGCATTTTGAGTAAATCCAGGTTTGGCGGTAAATATAACATCAAATCCACTGACTCATGAAGGCTGAAACGCTGACAGCGCAGCAAAGTGCGTATCTGGATGAGGTAAGCATGTTGAGTGACACCAAAATTGATTCCAATGTTTTCCTCTATGCCATTGTAACCTTAACCTCCACAAATTCTAACATTGCGGCAAAGTGCATACCTCAGTGAGATAAGCATGGTATTAATTTCACATGTGATTCCAATTGTTTCCTCAACCCAAATGAGCTCTACCCGCTCACAGCCTGATATTGCACTCATTCTCTGACTGCGCGAAGAATTGTGGATAGAACAATATTGATATCCAAAGAGTTGCTGAATGCCAGTCAGTCTCTGTTGCCAAAAGTCAGATCTTTTGCCAAGCTTCATAACGAGGTGAGAAAATCATTTGAGCAAATCCAGGACTGTTTCTGACGATTTCCACAAAGATATCTCCAACAATTTGATGTTTCAGTAAAGAGTGAAATGTTTTCACTTTCCACAAGAAAATCTTTCACCAAGTTCATCATTTTACTCCCTCCTCATTTGTTTCCAAAGATTCTCTCAATGCTATTGACACTTTACAGCCAAACCTCTGGTAATGAGGCAAACTGCATGTCTCGAAGAGATCAGTATCTTGAGTAAATCCAGGTTTGGCGGTAAATATAACATCAAATCCACTGAATCATGTAGGCTGAAAAATGAAAGCGCAGCAAAGTGCATATCTGGATGAGGAAAGCATGTTGTGCGACACCAAAATTGATTCCAATGTTTTCCTCGTTGCCATGTATCCTTAAACTCCTCAAATTCTAATATAGCGGCAAAGGGCATATCTCAGTGAGATAAGCATTTTAGTAATTTCACATATGATTCCAATTATTTCCTCAACCCAAATGAGCTGTTCCCTCTCACAATCTGATATTACACTCATTCTCTGACTGCGCGAAGAATTGTGGGTAGAACAACATAGTTTTCAAAAGAGTTGCAGAATGCCAGTGAGTCTCTGCTACCAAAAGCCATATCTTTCGCCAAGTTTCATAAATAGATGAGTAAAGCATTTTGATCAAATCCAGGATTGTTTCTGACGATTTCCTCCAAGATATCTCCAAAAATTTGATATTTCAGTACAGAGTGAAAAGATTACACTTTCCAAAAGAAAATCTTTCACCAAGTTCATCATTTTACGTGCTCCTCATTTGTTTCCAAAGATTCTCTCAAGGCTAGTGACACTTTACAGCCAAAACTCTGATAATGAGGCAACCTGCATATCGCGAAGACATCAACATTTTGAGTAAATCCAGGTTTGGCGGTAAATATAACATCAAATCCACTGACAGATGAAGGCTGAAAAGCTGGCAGCGCAGCAAAGTGCATATCTGGACGAGGTAAGCATGTTGAGTGACACCAAAATTGATTCCAATGTTTTCCTCTTTACCGTTGGAACCTTATAGACCACATATTCTGACATAGCGGCAAAGTGCATATCTCAGTGAGATAAGCGTTTTAGTAATTTCACATATGATTCCAATTATTTCCTCAACCCAAATGAGCTGTTCCCGCTCACAATCTTATATTGCACTCATTCTCTGACTGCGCGAAGAATTGTGGGTAGAACTTCATAGATTTCCAAAGAGTTGCGAATGCCAGTAAGTCTCTGTTGCCAAAAGACAGATCTTTCGCCAAGTTTCATAACCTGATACGAAAAGCATTTTGAGCAAATCCAGAACTGTTCCTGACGACTTCCACAAACATATCTCCAAAAATTTGATGTTTCAGTAAAGAGTGAAAAGTTTTCAGTTTCCAAAAGAAAATCTTTAACCAAGTTCAACATTTTACTCCCTCCTCATTTGTTTCCAAAGATTCTCTCACTGCTATTGACAGTTTACAGCCAAAACTCTGATAATGCGGCAAACTGCATATCTCGAAGAGATCAGTATTTTGAGTAAATCCAGGTTTGGCGGTAAATATAACATCAAATCCAATGACTCATGTAGGCTGAAAAGCTGACAGCGCAGCAAAGTCCATATCTGGATGAGGTAAGCATGTTGAGTGACACCAAAATTGATTCCAATGTTTTCCTCGTTGCCATTGTAACCTTAACCTCCTCAAATTCTAACATAGCGGCAAAGTGCATATCTCAGGGAGATAAGCATTTTAGTAGTTTCACTTATGATTCCAATTATTTCCTCAAACCAAATGAGCTATTCATGCTCACAATCTGATATTGCACTCATTCTCTGACTGCGCGAAGAATTGTGGGTAGAAGAACATAGATTTCCAAAGAGTTGTGGAATGCCAGTCAGTCTCTGTTGCCAAAAGTCAGATCTTACGCCAAGTTTCATAACCAGGTGAGAAAAGCATTTTGCGCAAATCCAGGACTGTTTCTGACGATTTTCACAAAGATATCACCAAAAATTTGGCATTTCAGTAATGAGTGAAAAGTTTTCACTTTCCAAAAGAAAATCTTTCACCAAGTTCATCATTTTACACCCTCCTCATTTGTTTCCAAAGATTCTCTCAATGCTATTGACAGTTTACAGCCAAAACTCTGATAAGGCGGCAACGTGCATGTCTTGCAGAGATCAGCATTTTGAGTAAATCCAGGTTTGGCGGTAAATATAACATCAAATCCACTGACTCATGAAGGCTGAAAAGCTGACAGGGCAGCAAAGTGCATGTCTGGATGAGGTAAGCATGTTGAGTGACACCAAAATTGATTCTAATGTTTTCCTCGTTGCCATTGCATACTTAAACTCCTCAAATTCTAACATAGCGGCAAAGTGCATATCTCAGTGAGATAAGCATTTTAGTAATTTCACATATGATTCCAATTATTTCCTCAACCCAAGTGATCTGTTCCCGCTCACGATCTGATATTGAACTCATTCTCTGACTGCGCGAAGAATTGTGGGTAGAACAGCATGGATTTCCACAGAGTTGCTGAATGCCAGTGAGTCTCTGCTGCCAAATGCCAGATCTTTCGCCAAGTTTCATAAGTAGATGAGTAAAGCATGTTGATCACATCCAGGACTGTATCTGACGATTTCTCCAAGATATCTGCAAAAATTTGATACTTCAGTAAAGAGTGAAAAGTTCTCAGTTTCCAAAAGAAAATCTTTCACCAAGTTCATCATTTAACTCCCTCCTCACTTCTTTCCAAAGATTCTCTCAATGCTATTGACACTTTACAGCCAACACTCTGAAAATGCGGCAAAATGCATATCCCGAAGAGATCAGTATTTTGAGTAAATCCAGGTTTGGCGGTAAACATAACATCAAATCCACTGACTCATGTAGGCTGAAAAGCTGACAGCACAGCAAAGTGCATATCTGGATGATGAAAACATGCTGAGTGACACCAAAATTGATTGCAACGTTTTCCTCTTCACCATTGTATCCTTAACCTCCACAAATTCTAACTTAACGGCAAAATGCATATCTTAGTGAGATAAGCATTTTAGTAATTTCACATATGATTCCAATTATTTCTTCAAACCAAATGAGCTGTTCCAGCTCACAATCTGATATTGCACTCATTCTCTGACTGCGCGAAGAATTGTGGATAGAAGAACATAGATTTCCAAAGAGTGGCTGAATGCAACTCAGTCTCTGTTGCCAAAAGTCAGATCTTTTGCCAAGTTTCATAACCAGGTGAGAAAAGCATTTTGAGCAAATCCAGGACTGTTTCTGACGATTTCCACAAAGATATCTCCAAAAATTTGATGTTTCAGTCAAGAGTGAAAAGTTTTCAGTTTCCAAAAGAAAATCTTTCACCAAGTTCATCATTTCACTCCCTCCTTTTTGTTTCCAAATATTCTCTCAAGTCTACTGACACTTTACAGCCAAAACTCTGATAATGCGGCAAACTGCATATCTCGAAGAGATCAGTATTTTCAGTAAATCCAGGTTTGGCGGTAAATATAACATCAAATCCACTGACTCATGTAGGCTGAAAAATGACAGCGCAGCAAAGTGCATATCTGGATGAGGTAAGCATGTTGAGTGACACCAAAATTGATTCCAATGTTTTCCTCGTTGCCATTGCATCCTTAAACTCCTCAAATTCTAACGTAGCGGCAAAGTGCATATCTCAGTGAGATAAGCATTTTAGTAATTTCACATATGATTCCAATTATGTCCTCAACCCAAATGAGCTTTTCCCTCTTACAATCTGATATTGCACTCATTCTCTGACTGCGTGAAGAATTGTGGATAGAAGAACATAGATTTCCAAAGAGTGGCTGAATGCAAGTCAGTCTCTGTTGCCAAAAGTCAGATGTTTTGCCAACTTTCATAACCAGGTGAGAAAAGCATTTTGAGCAAATCCAGGACTGTTTCTGACGATTTCCACAAAGATATCTCCAAAAATTTGATATTTCAGTAAAGAGTGAAAAGATGTCACTGTCCAAAAGAAAATCTTTCACCAAGTTCATCATTTCACTCCCTCCTCATTTGTTTCCAAAGATT
Source organism: Carcharhinus amblyrhynchos (assembly GCF_965287045.1). Lineage (NCBI taxonomy): Eukaryota > Metazoa > Chordata > Chondrichthyes > Carcharhiniformes > Carcharhinidae > Carcharhinus > Carcharhinus amblyrhynchos. Next base: position 243,166 of record NW_027649803.1, on the reverse strand, counting down.
CTCTCAATGCTATTGACACTTTACAGCCAAAGCTCTGGTAATGCGGCAAACTGCATATCTCGAAGAGATCAGTATTTTGAGTAAATCCAGGTTTGGCGGTAAATATAACATCAAATCCACTGACTCATGTAGGCTGAAAAATGAAAGCGCAGCAAAGTGGATATCTGGATGAGGTAAGCATGTTGAGTGACACCAAAATTGATTCCAGTGTTTTCTTCGTTGCCATTGTATCCTTAAACTCCTCAAATTCTAACATAGCGGCAAAGGGCATATCTCAGTGACATAAGCATTTTAGTAATTTCACATATGATTCCAATTATTTCCTCAACCCAAATGAGCTGTTCCCTCTCACAATCTGATATTGCACTCATTCTCTGACTGCGCGAAGAATTGTGGGTAGAAGAACATAGATTTCCAAAGAGTTGCTAAATGCCAGTGAGTCTCTGCTGCCAAAAGCCAGATCTTTCACCAAGTTTCATAAATAGATGAGTAAAGCATTTTGATCAAATCCAGGACTGTTTCTGACGATTTCCACAAAGATATCTCCAAAAATTTGATATTTCAGTAAAGAGTGAAAAGTTTTCAGTTTCCAAAAGAAAATCTTTCACCAAGTTCATCATTTCACTCCCTCCTCATTTGTCTCCAAAGATTCTCTCAATGCTATTGTCACTTTACAGCCAAAACTCTGATAATGCGGCAAAGTGCATATCCCGAAGAGATCAGCATTTTGAGTAAATCCAGGTTTGGCGGTAAATATAACATCAAATCCAGTGACTGATGTAGTCTGAAAAGCTGACAGCGCAGCAAAGTCCATATCTGGATGGAGTAAGCATGTTGAGTGACACCAAAATTGATTGGAATGTTTTCCTCTTTACCATTGTATCCTTAACCTCCACAAATTCTAACTTAACGGCAAAGTGCATATCTCAGTGAGATAAGCATTTTAGTAATTTCACTTATGATTCCAATTATTTCCTCAAACCAAATGAGCTATTCATGCTCACAATCTGATATTGCACTCATTCTCTGACTGCGCGAAGAATTGTGGGTAGAAGAACATAGATTTCCAAAGAGTTGTGGAATGCCAGTCAGTCTCTGTTGCCAAAAGTCAGATCTTACGCCAAGTTTCATAACCTGATGAGAAAAGCATTTTGCGCAAATCCAGAACTGTTTCTGACGATTTTCACAAAGATATCACCAAAAATTTGGCATTTCAGTAATGAGTGAAAAGTTTTCACTTTCCAAAAGAAAATCTTTCACCAAGTTCATCATTTTACACCATCCTCATTTGTTTCCAAAGATTCTCTCAATGCTATTGACAGTTTACAGCCAAAACTCTGATAAGGCGGCAACGTGCATGCTTCGCAGAGATCAGCATTTTGAGTAAATCCAGGTGTGGCGGTAAATATAACATCAAATCCACTGACTCATGTAGGCTGAAACGCTGACAGCGCAGCAAAGTGCATATCTGGATGAGGTAAGCATGTTGAGTGACACCAAAATTGATTCCAATGTTTTCCTCTATGCCATTGTAACCTTAACCTCCACAAATTCTAACATAGCGGCAAAGTGCATACCTCAGTGAGATAAGCATGTTATTAATTTCACATGTGATTCCAATTGTTTCCTCAACCCAAATGAGCTCTACCCGCTCACAGCCTGATATTGCACTCATTCTCTGACTGCGCGAAGAATTGTGGATAGAACAACATTGATATCCAAAGAGTTGCTGAATGCCAGTCAGTCTCTGTTGCCAAAAGTCAGATCTTTTGCCAAGCTTCATAACGAGGTGAGAAAATCATTTGAGCAAATCCAAGACTTTTTCTGACGATTTCCACAAAGATATCTCCAACAATTTGATATTTCAGTAAAGAGTGAAATGTTTTCACTTTCCACAAGAAAATCTTTCACCAAGTTCATCATTTTACTCCCTCCTCATTTGTTTCCAAAGATTCTCTCAATGCTATTGACACTTTACAGCCAAAACTCTGGTAATGCGGCAAACTCATGTCTCGAAGAGATCAGTATCTTGAGTAAATCCAGGTTTGGCGGTAAATATAACATCAAATCCACTGAATCATGTAGGCCGAAAAATGAAAGCGCAGCAAAGTGCATATCTGGATGAGGAAAGCATGTTGTGCGACACCAAAATTGATTCCAATGTTTTCCTCGTTGCCATTGTATCCTTAAACTCCTCAAATTCTAACATAACGGCAAAGGGCATATCTCAGTGAGACAAGCATTTTAGTAATTTCACATATGATTCCAATTATTTCCTCAACCCAAATGAGCTGTTCCCTCTCACAATCTGATATTACACTCATTCTCTGACTGCGCGAAGAATTGTGGGTAGAACAACATAGTTTTCAAAAGAGTTGCAGAATGCCAGTGAGTCTCTGCTACCAAAAGCCATATCTTTCGCCAAGTTTCATAAATAGATGAGTAAAGCATTTTGATCAAATCCAGGACTGTTTCTGACGATTTCCTCCAAGATATCTCCAAAAATTTGATATTTCAGTACAGAGTGAAAAGTTTACATTTTCCAAAAGAAAATCTTTCACCAAGTTCATCATTTTACGCGCTCTTCATTTGTTTCCAAAGATTCTCTCAAGGCTAGTGACACTTTACAGCCAAAACTCTGATAATGAGGCAACCTGCATATCGCGAAGACATCAGCATTTTTAGTAAATCCAGGTTTGGCGGTAAATATAACATCAAATCCACTGACAGATGAAGGCTGAAAAGCTGGCAGCGCAGCAAAGTGCATATCTGGACGAGGTAAGCATGTTGAGTGACACCAAAATTGATTCCAATGTTTTCCTCGTTGCCATTGTAACCTTAACCTCCTCAAATTCTAACATAGCGGCAAAGTGCATATCTCAGGGAGATGAGCATTTTAGTAATTTCACATATGATTCCAATTATTTCCTCAAACCAAATGAGCTATTCATGCTCACAATCTGATATTGCACTCATTCTCTGACTGCGCGAAGAATTGTGGGTAGAAGAACATAGATTTCCAAAGAGTTGTGGAATGCCAGTCAGTCTCTGTTGCCAAAAGTCAGATCTTACGCCAAGTTTCATAACCTGATGAGAAAAGCATTTTGCGCAAATCCAGAACTGTTTCTGACGATTTTCACAAAGATATCACCAAAAATTTGGCATTTCAGTAATGAGTGAAAAGTTTTCACTTTCCAAAAGAAAATCTTTCACCAAGTTCATCATTTTACACCCTCCTCATTTGTTTCCATAGATTCTCTCAATGCTATTGACAGTTTACAGCCAAAACTCTGATAAGGCGGCAACGTGCATGTCTCGCATAGATCAGCATTTTGAGTAAATCCAGGTTTGGCGGAAAAAATATAACATCAAATCCACTGACTCATGAAGGCTGAAAAGCTGACAGGGCAGCAAAGTGCATGTCTGGATGAGGTAAGCATGTTGAGTGACACCAAAATTGATTCTATAGTTTTCCTCGTTGCCATTGCATACTTAAACTCCTCAAATTCTAACATAGCGGCAAAGTGCATATCTCAGTGAGATAAGCATTTTAGTAATTTCACATATGATTCCAATTATTTCCTCAACCCAAATGAGCTGTTCCCGCTCACGATCTGATATTGAACTCATTCTCTGACTGCGCGAAGAATTGTGGGTAGAACAACATGGATTTCCACAGAGTTGCTGAATTCCAGTGAGTCTCTGCTGCCAAATGCCAGATCTTTCGCCAAGTTTCATAAGTAGATGAGTAAAGCATGTTGATCACATCCAGGACTGTATCTGACGATTTCTCCAAGATATCTCCAAAAATTTGATACTTCAGTAAAGAGTGAAAAGTTCTCAGTTTCCAAAAGAAAATCTTTCACCAAGTTCATCATTTAACTCCCTCCTCACTTCTTTCCAAAGATTCTCTCAATGCTATTGACACTTTACAGCCAACACTCTGAAAATGCGGCAAAATGCATATCCCGAAGAGATCAGCATTTTGAGTAAATCGAGGTTTGGCGGTAAACATAACATCAAATCCACTGACTCATGTAGGCTGAAAAGCTGACAGCACAGCAAAGTGCATATCTGGATGATGAAAACATGTTGAGTGACACCAAAATTGATTGCAACGTTTTCCTCTTCACCATTGTATCCTTAACCTCCACAAATTCAAACTTAACGGCAAAATGCATATCTCAGTGAGATAAGCATTTTAGTAATTTCAATATGATTCCAATTATTTCCTCAAACCAAATGAGCTGTTCCAGCTCACAATCTGATATTGCACTCATTCTCTGACTGCGCGAAGAACTGTGGATAGAAGAACATAGATTTCCAAAGAGTGGCTGAGTGCAAGTCAGTCTCTGTTGCCAAAAGTCAGATCTTTTGCCAAGTTTCATAACCAGGTGAGAAAAGCATTTTGAGCAAATCCAGGACTGTTTCTGACGATTTCCACAAAGATATCTCCAAAAATTTGATGTTTCAGTAAAGAGTGAAAAGTTTTCAGTTTCCAAAAGAAAATCTTTCACCAAGTTCATCATTTCACTCCCTCCTTTTTGTTTCCAAAGATTCTCTCAAGTCTATTGACACTTTACAGCCAAAACTCTGATAATGCGGCAAACTGCATATCTCGAAGAGATCAGTATTTTCAGTAAATCCAGGTTTGGCGGTAAATATAACATCAAATCCACTGACTCATGTAGTCTAAAAAATGACAGCGCAGCAAAGTGCATATCTGGATGAGGTAAGCATGTTGAGTGACACCAAAATTGATTCCAATGTTTTCCTCGTTGCCATTGCATCCTTAAACTCCTCAAATTCTAACGTAGCGGCAAAGTGCATATCTCAGTGAGATAAGCATTTTAGTAATTTCACATATGATTCCAATTATTTCCTCAACCCAAATGAGCTGTTCCCTCTCACAATCTGATATTGCACTCATTCTCTGACTGCGCGAAGAATTGTGGATAGAAGAACATAGATTTCCAAAGAGTGGCTGAATGCAAGTCAGACTCTGTTGCCAAAAGTCAGATGTTTTGCCAACTTTCATAACCAGGTGAGAATAGAATTTTGAGCAAATCCAGGACTGTTTCTGACGATTTCCACAAAGATATCTCCAAAAATTTGATATTGCAGTAAAGAGTGAAAAGATTGCACTGTCCAAAAGAAAATCTTTCACCAAGTTCATCATTTCACTCCCTCTTCATTTGTTTCCAAAGATTCTCTCAATGCTATTGACACTTTACAGCCAAAGCTCTGGTAATGCGGCAAACTGCATATCTCGAAGAGATCAGTATTTTGAGTAAATCCAGGTTTGGCGGTAAATATAACATCAAATCCACTGACTCATGTAGGCTGAAAAATGAAAGCGCAGCAAAGTGCATATCTGGATGAGGTAAGCATGTTGAGTGACACCAAAATTGATTCCAGTGTTTTCTTCGTTGCCATTGTATCCTTAAACTCCTCAAATTCTAACATAGCGGCAAAGGGCATATCTCAGTGAGATAAGCATTTTAGTAATTTCACATATGATTCCAATTATTTCCTCAACCCAAATGAGCTGTTCCAGTTCACAATCTGATATTGCACTCATTCTCTGACTGCGCGAAGAATTGTGGGTAGAAGAACATAGATTTCCAAAGAGTTGCTAAATGCCAGTGGGTCTCTGCTACCAAAAGCCAGATCTTTCACCAAGTTTCATAAATAGATGAGTAAAGCATTTTGATCAAATCCAGGACTGTTTCTGATGATTTCCACAAAGATATCTCCAAAAATTTGATATTTCAGGAAAGAGTGAAAAGTTTTCAGTTTCCAAAAGAAAATCTTTCACCAAGTTCATCATTTCACTCCCTCCTCATTTGTCTCAAAGATTCTCTCAATGCTATTGTCACTTTACAGCCAAAACTCTGATAATGCGGCAAAGTGCATATCCCGAAGAGATCAGCATTTTGAGTAAATCCAGGTTTGGCGGTAAATATAACATCAAATCCAGTGACTGATGTAGTCTGAAAAGCTGACAGCGCAGCAAAGTCCATATCTGGATGCAGTAAGCATGTTGAGTGACACCAAAATTGATTGGAATGTTTTCCTCTTTACCATTGTATCCTTAACCTCCACAAATTCTAACTTAACGGCAAAGTGCATATCTCAGTGAGATAAGCATTTTAGTAATTTCACTTATGATTCCAATTATTTCCTCAAACCAAATGAGCTATTCATGCTCACAATCTGATATTGCACTCATTCTCTGACTGCGCGAAGAATTGTGGGTAGAAGAACATAGATTTCCAAAGAGTTGTGGAATGCCAGTCAGTCTCTGTTGCCAAAAGTCAGATCTTACGCCAAGTTTCATAACCTGATGAGAAAAGCATTTTGCGCAAATCCAGAACTCTTTCTGACGATTTTCACAAAGATATCACCAAAAATTTGGCATTTCAGTACAGAGTGAAAAGTTTTCACTTTCCAAAAGAAAATCTTTCACCAGGTTCATCATTTTACACCCTCCTCATTTGTTTCCAAAGATTCTCTCAATGCTATTGACAGTTTACAGCCAAAACTCTGATAATGCGGCAACGTGCATGTCTCGCAGAGATCAGCATTTTGAGTAAATCCAGGTTTGGCGGTAAATATAACATCAAATCCACTGACTCATGTAGGCTGAAACGCTGACAGCGCAGCAAAGTGCATATCTGGATGAGGTAAGCATGTTGAGTGACACCAAAATTGATTCCAATGTTTTCCTCTATGCCATTGTAACCTTAACCTCCACAAATTCTAACATTGCGGCAAAGTGCATACCTCAGTGAGATAAGCATGGTATTAATTTCACATGTGATTCCAATTGTTTCCTCAAACCAAATGAGCTGTACCCGCTCACAGCCTGATATTGCACTCATTCTCTGACTGCGCGAAGAATTGTGGATAGAACAACATTGATATCCAAAGAGTTGCTGAATGCCAGTCAGTCTCTGTTGCCAAAAGTCAGATCTTTTGCCAAGCTTCATAACGAGGTGAGAAAATCATTTGAGCAAATCCAGGACTGTTTCTGACGATTTCCACAAAGATATCTCCAACAATTTGATATTTCAGTAAAGAGTGAAATGTTTTCACTTTCCACAAGAAAATCTTTCACCAAGTTCATCATTTTACTCCCTCCTCATTTGTTTCCAAAGATTCTCTCAATGCTATTGACACTTTACAGCCAAAAATCTGGTAATGCGGCAAACTGCATGTCTCGAAGAGATCAGTATCTTGAGTAAATCCAGGTTTGGCTGTAAATATAACATCGAATCCACTGAATCATGTAGGCTGAAAAATGAAAGCGCAGCAAAGTGCATATCTGGATGAGGAAAGCATGTTGTGCGACACCAAAATTGATTCCAATGTTTTCCTCGTTGCCATTGTATCCTTAAACTCCTCAAATTCTAACATAGCGGCAAAGGGCATATCTCAGTGAGATAAGCATTTTAGTAATTTCACATATGATTCCAATTATTTCCTCAACCCAAATGAGCTGTTCCCTCTCACAATCTGATATTACACTCATTCTCTGACTGCGCGAAGAATTGTGGGTAGAACAACATAGTTTTCAAAAGAGTTGCAGAATGCCAGTGAGTCTCTGCTACCAAAAGCCATATCTTTCGCCAAGTTTCATAAATAGATGAGTAAAGCATTTTGATCAAATCCAGGACTGTTTCTGACGATTTCCTCCAAGATATCTCCAAAAATTTGATATTTCAGTACAGAGTGAAAAGGTTACACTTTCCAAAAGGAAATCTTTCTCCAAGTTCATCATTTTACGCGCTCTTCATTTGTTTCCAAAGATTCTCTCAAGGCTAGTGACACTTTACAGCCAAAACTCTGATAATGAGGCAACCTGCATATCGCGAAGACATCAACATTTTGAGTAAATCCAGGTTTGGCGGTAAATATAACATCAAATCCACTGACACATGAAGGCTGAAAAGCTGGCAGCGCAGCAAAGTGCATATCTGGACGAGGTAAGCATGTTGAGTGACACCAAAATTGATTCCAATGTTTTCCTCTTTACCGTTGGAACCTTATAGACCACATATTCTGACATAGCGGCAAAGTGCATATCTCAGTGAGATAAGCATTTTAGTAATTTCACATATGATTCCAATTATTTCCTCAACACAAATGAGCTGTTCCCGCTCACAATCTTATATTGCACTCATTCTCTGACTGCGCGAAGAATTGTGGGTAGAACTTCATAGATTTCCAAAGAGTTGCGAATGCCAGTAAATCTCTGTTGCCAAAAGTCAGATCTTTCGCCAAGTTTCATAACCTGATGAGAAAAGCATTTTGAGCAAATCCAGAACTGTTCCTGACGACTTCCACAAACATATCTCCAAAAATTTGATGTTTCAGTAAAGAGTGAAAAGTTTTCAGTTTCCAAAAGAAAATCTTTAACCAAGTTCAACATTTTACTCCCTCCTCATTTGTTTCCAAAGATTCTCTCTATGCTATTGACACTTTACAGCCAAAACTCTGATAATGCGGCAAACTGCATATCTCGAAGAGATCAGTATTTTGAGTAAATCCAGGTTTGGCGGTAAATATAACATCAAATCCAGTGACTCATGTAGGCTGAAAAGCTGACAGCGCAGCAAAGTGCATATCTGGATGAGGTAAGCATGTTGAGTGACACCAAAATTGATTCCAATGTTTTCCTCGTTGCCATTGTAACCTTAACCTCCTCAAATTCTAACATAGCGGCAAAGTGCATATCTCAGGGAGATAAGAATTTTAGTAATTTCACATATGATTCCAATTATCTCCTCAAACCAAATGAGCTATTCATGCTCACAATCTGATATTGCACTCATTCTCTGACTGCGCGAAGAATTGTGGGTAGAAGAACTTAGATTTCCGAAGAGTAGTGGAATGCCAGTCAGTCTCTGTTGCCAAACGTCAGATCTTACGCCAAGTTTCATAACCTGATGAGAAAAGCATTTTGCGCAAATCCAGAACTGTTTCTGACGATTTTCACAAAGATATCACCAAAAATTTGGCGTTTCAGTAATGAGTGAAAAGTTTTCACTTTCCAAAAGAAAATCTTTCACCAAGTTCATCATTTCACTCCCTCCTCATTTGTTTCCAAAGATTCTCTCAATGCTATTGACACTTTACAGCCAAAGCTCTGGTAATGCGGCAAACTGCATATCTCGAAGAGATCAGTATTTTGAGTAAATCCAGGTTTGGCGGCAAATATAACATCAAATCCTCTGACTCATGCAGGCTGAAAAATGACAGCGCAGCAAAGTGCATATCTGGATGAGGTAAGCATGTTGAGTGACACCAAAATTGATTCCAATGTTTTCCTCGTTACCATTGTATCCTTAAACTCCTCAAATTCTAACATAGCGGCAAAGGGCATGTCTCAGTGAGATAAGCATTTTAGTAATTTCACATATGATTCCAATTATTTCCTCAACCCAAATGAGCTGTTCCCTCTCACAGTCTGATATTGCACTCATTCTATGAATGCGCGAAGAATTGTGGGTAGAACAACATAGATTTCCAAAGAGTTGCTGAACGCCAGTGAGTCTCTGCTGACAAAAGCCAGATCTTTCACCAAGTTTCTTAAATAGATGAGTAAAACATTTTGATCAAATCCAGGACTGTTTCTGACGATTTCCTCCAAGATATCTCCAAAAATTTGATTTTTCAGTAAAGAGTGAAAAGTTCTCAGTTTCCAAAATAAAATCTTTCACCAAGTTCATCATTTCACTCCCTCCTCATTTGTCTCCAAAGAATCTCTCAATGCTATTGACACTTTACAGCCAAAACTTTGATAATGTGGCAAAGTGCATATCCCGAAGAGATCAGTATTTTGAGTAAATCCAGGTTTGGCGGTAAACATAACATCAAATCCACTGACTCATGCAGGCTGAAAAGCTGACAGCACAGCAAAGTGCATATCTGGATGATGAAAACGTGTTGAGTGACACCAAATTTGATTGCAACGTTTTCCTCTTCACCATTGTATCCTTCACCTCCACAAGTTCTAACTTAACGGCAAAGTGGATATCTCAGTGAGATAAGCATTTTAGTAATTTCACATATGATTCCAATTATTTCCTCAAACCAAATGAGCTGTTCCAGCTCACAATCTGATATTGCACTCATTCTCTGACTGCGCGAAGAATTGTGGGTGGAACAACATAGATTTCCAAAGAGTGGCTGAATGCAAGTCAGTCTCTGTTGCCAAAAGTCAGATCTTTTGCCAAGTTTCATAACCAGGTGAGAAAAGCATTTTGAGCAAATCCAGAACTGTTTCTGACGATTTCCACAAAAATACTCCAAAAATTTGATATTTCAGTAAAGAGTGAAAAGTTTTCACTGTCCAAAAGAAAATATTTCACCAAGTTCATCATTTCACTCCCTCCTCATTTGTTTCCAAAGATTCTCTCAATGCTATTGACACTTTACAGCCAAAGCTCTGGTAATGCGGCAAACTGCATATCTCGAAGAGATCAGTATTTTGAGTAAATCCAGGTTTGGCGGTAAATATAACATCAAATCCACTGACTCATGTAGGCTGAAAAATGACAGCGCAGCAAAGTGCATATCTGGATGAGGTAAGCATGTTGAGTGACACCAAAATTGATTCCAATGTTTTCCTCGTTACCATTGTATCCTTAAAGTCCTCAAATTCTAACATAGCGGCAAAGTGCATATCTCAGTGAGATGAGCATTTTAGTAATTTCACATATGATTCCAATCATTTCCTCAACCCAAATGAGCTGTTCCCTCTCACAGTCTGATATTGCACTCATTCTCTGAATGCGCGAAGAATTGTGGGTAGAACAACATAGATTTCCAAAGAGTTGCTGAATGCCAGTGAGTCTCAGCTGCCAAAATCCAGATCTTTCACCAAGTTTCATAAATAGATGAGTAAAGCATTTTGATCAAATCCAGGACTGTTTCTGATGATTTCCTCCAAGATATCTCCAAAAATTTGATATTTCAGTAAAGAGTGAAAAGTTCTCAGTTTCGAAAAGAAAATCTTTCACCAAGTTCATCATTTCACTCCCTCCTCATTTGTCTCCAAAGATTCTCTCAATGGAATTGACAGTTTACAGCCAAAACTCTGATAATGAAGCAAAGTGCATTATCCCGAAGAGGTCAGCATTTTGAGTAAATCCAGGTTTGGCGCTAAATATAACATCAAATCTACTGACTCATGTAGGCTGAAAAGCTGACAGCGCAGCAAAGTCCATATCTGGATGGAGTAAGCATGTTGAGTGACATCAAAATTGATTGCAATGTTTTCCTGTTTACCATTGTATCCTTAACCTCCACAAATTCTAACTTAACGGCAAAGTGCATATCTCAGTGAGATAAGCATTTTAGTAATTTCACTTATGATTCCAATTATTTCCTCAAACCAATTGAGCTGTTCCCGCTCACAATCTGATATTGCACTCATTCTCTGACTGCGCGAAGAATTGTGGGTAGAAGAACATAGATTTCCAAAGAGTTGTGGAATGCCAGTCAGTCTCTGTTGCCAAAAGTCAGATCTTACGCCAAGTTTCATAACCTGATGAGAAAAGCATTTTGCGCAGATCCAGAACTCTTTCTGACGATTTTCACAAAGATATCACCAAAAATTTGGCATTTCAGTAATGAGTGAAAAGTTTTCACTTTCCAAAAGAAAATCTTTCACCAAGTTCATCATTTTACACCCTCCTCATTTGTTTCCAAAGATTCTCTCAATGCTATTGACAGTTTACAGCCAAAACTCTGATAATGCGGCAACGTGCATGTCTCGCAGAGATCAGCATTTTGAGTAAATCCAGGTTTGGCGGTAAATATAACATCAAATCACTGACTCATGAAGACTGAAACGCTGACAGCGCAGCAAAGTGCATATCTGGATGAGGTAAGCATGTTGAGTGACACCAAAATTGATTCCAATGTTTTCCTCTATGCCATTGTAACCTTAACCTCCACAAATTCTAACATAGCGGCAAAGTGCATATCTCAGTGAGATAAGCATTTTAGTAATTTCACATATGATTCCAATTATTTCCTCAACCCAAATGAGCTGTTCCCTCTCACAATCTGATATTGCACTCATTCTCTGACTGCGCGAAGAATTGTGGGCAGAACAACATAGATTTCCGAAGAGTGGCTGAGTGCAAGCCAGTCTCTGTTGCCAAAAGCCAGATCGTTTGCCAAGTTTCATAACCAGGTGAGAAAAGCATTTTGAACAAATCCAGGATTGTTTCTGACGATATCCATAAAGATATCTCCAAAAATTTGATATTTCAGTGAAGAGTGAAAAGTTTTCACTTTCCAAAAGAAAATCTTTCACCAAGTTCATCATTTCACTCCCTCCTCATTTGTTTCCAAAGATTGTCTCAAGTCTATTGACACTTTACAGCCAAAGCTCTGGTAATGCGGTAAACTGCATATCTCGAAGAGATCAGTATTTTGAGTAAATCCAGGTTTGGCGGCAAATATAACATCAAATCCACTGACTCATGTAGGCTGAAAAATGACAGCGCAGCAAAGTGCATATCTGGATGAGGTAAGCATGTTGAGTGACACCAAAATTGATTCCAATGTTTTCCTCGTTACAATTGTATCCTTAAACTCCTCAAATTCTAACAAAGCGCAAAGTGCATATCTCAGTGAGATGAGCATTTTAGTAATTTCACATATGATTCCAATTATTTCTTCAACCCAAATGAGCTGTTCCCTCTCACAGTCTGATATTGCACTCATTCTCTGAATGTGCGAAGAATTGTGGGTAGAACAACATAGATTTCCAAAGAGTTGCTGAATGCCAGTGAGTCTCTGCTGACAAAAGCCAGATCTTTCACCAAGTTTCTTAAATAGATGAGTAAAGCATTTTGATCAAATCCAGGACTGTTTCTGACGATTTCCTCCAAGATATCTCCAAAAATTTGATATTTCAGTAAAGAGTGAAAAGTTCTCAGTTTCCAAAAAAAATCTTTCACCAAGTTCATCATTTCACTCCCTCCTGATTTGTCTCCAAAGATTTTCTCAATGCTATTGACACTTTACAGCCAAAACTTTGATAATGCGGCAAAGTGCATATCCCGAAGAGATCAGCATTTTGAGTAAATCCAGGTTTGGAGGTAAACATAACATCAAATCCACTGACTCATGTAGGCTGAAAAGCTGACAGCACAGCAAAGTGCATATCTGGACGATGAAAACATGTTGAGTGACACCAAAATTGATTGCAACGTTTTCCTCTTCACCATTGTATCCTTAACCTCCACAAATTCTAACTTAACGGCAAAGTGCATATCTCAGTGAGATAAGCATTTTAGTAATTTCACATATGATTCCAATAATTTCCTCAAACCAAATGAGCTCTTCCAGCTCACAATCTGATATTGCACTCATTCTCTGACTGCGCGAAGAATTGTGGGTAGAACAACATAGATTTCCAAAGAGTGGCTGAATGCAACTCAGTCTCTGTTGCCAAAAGTCAGATCTTTTGCCAAGTTTCATAACCAGGTGAGAAAAGCATTTTGAGCAAATCCAGGACTGTTTCTGACGATTTCCACAAAGATATCTCCAAAAATTTGATGTTTCAGTAAAGAGTGAAAAGTTTTCAGTTTCCAAAAGAAAATCTTTCACCAAGTTCATCATTTCACTCCCTCCTTTTTGTTCCCAAAGATTCTCTCAAGTCTATTGACACTTTACAGCCAAAACTCTGATTATGCGGCAGACTGCATATCTCGAAGAGATCAGTATTTTGAGTAAATCCAGGTTTGGCGGTAAATATAACATCATATCCACTGACTCATGTAGGCTGAAAAATGACAGCGCAGCAATGTGCATATCTGGATGAGGTAAGCATGTTGAGTGACACCAAAATTGATTCCAATGTTTTCCTCGTTGCCATTGCATCCTTATACTCCTCAAATTCTAACATAGCGGCAAAGTGCATATCTCAGTGAGATAAGCATTTTAGTAATTTCACATATGATTCCAATTATGTCCTCAACCCAAATGAGCTGTTCCCTCTCACAATCTGATATTGCACTCATTCTCTGACTGCGCGAAGAATTGTGGATAGAAGAACATAGATTTCCAAAGAGTGGCTGAATGCAAGTCAGACTCTGTTGCCAAAAGTCAGATCTTTTGCCAAGTTTCATAACCAGGTGAGAAAAGCATTTTGAGCAAATCCAGGACTGTTTCAGACGATTTCCACAAAGATACCTACAAAAATTTGATGTTTCAGTAAAGAGTGAAAAGTTATCAGTTTCCAAAAGAAAATCTTTCACCAAGTTCATCATTTCACTCCCTCCTCATCTGTTTCCAAAGATTCTCTCAATGCTATTGACACTTTACAGCCAAAGCTCTGGTAATGCGGCAAACTGCATATCTCAATGAGATCAGTATTTTGAGTAAATCCAGTTTTGGCGGTAAATATAACATCAAATCGACTGACTCATGTAGGCTGAAAAATGACAGCGCAGCAAAGTGCATATCTGGATGAGGTAAGCATGTTGAGTGACACCAAAATTGATTCCAATGTTTTCCTCGTTACCATTGTATCCTTAAACTCCTCAAATTCTAACATAGCGGCAAAGTGCGTATCTCAGTGAGTTGAGCATTTTAGTAATTTCACATATGATTCCAATTATTTCCTCAACCCAAATGAGCTGTTCCCTCTCACAGTCTGATATTGCACTCATTCTCTGAATGTGCGAAGAATTGTGGGTAGAACAACATAGATTTCCAAAGAGTTGCTGAATGCCTGTGAGTCTCTGCTGACAAAAGCCAGATCTTTCACCAAGTTTCATAAATAGATGAGTAAAGCATTTTGATCAAATCCAGGACTGTTTCTGATGATTTCCTCCAAGATATCTCCAAAAATTTGATATTTCAGTAAAGAGTGAAAAGTTCTCAGTTTCCAAAAGAAAATCTTTCACCAAGTTCATCATTTCACTCCCTCCTGATTTGTCTCCAAAGATTTTCTCAATGCTATTGACACTTTACAGCCAAAACTTTGATAATGCGGCAAAGTGCACATCCCGAAGAGATCAGCATTTTGAGTAAATCCAGGTTTGGCGGTAAACATAACATCAAATCCACTGACTGATGTAGGCTGAAAAGCTGACAGCACAGCAAAGTGCATATCTGGATGATGAAAATATGTTGAGTGACACCAAAATTGATTGCAACGTTTTCCTCTTCACCATTGTATCCTTAACCTCCACAAATTCTAACTTAACGGCAAAGTGCATATCTCAGTGAGATAAGCATTTTAGTAATTTCACATATGATTCCAATTATTTCCTCAAACCAATTGAGCTGTACCAGCTCATAATCTGATATTGCACACATTCTCTGACTGCGCGAAGAATTGTGGGTAGAACAACATAGATTTCCAAAGAGTGGCTGAATGCAACTCAGTCTCTGTTGCCAAAAGTCAGATCTTTCGCCAAGTTTCATAACCAGGTGAGAAAAGCATTTTGAGCAAATCCAGGACTGTTTCTGACGATTTCCACAAAGATATCTCCAAAAATTTGATATTTCAGTAAAGAGTGAAAAGTTTTCACTTTCCAAAAGAAAATCTTTCACCAAGTTCATCATTTCACTCCCTCCTTTTTGTTTCCAAAGATTCTCTCAAGTCTATTGACACTTTACAGCCAAAACTCTGATAATGCGGCAAACTGCATATCTCGAAGAGATCAGTATTTTGAGTAAATCCAGGTTTGGCGGTAAATATAACATCAAATCCACTGACTCATGTAGGCTGAAAAGCTGACAGCGTAGCAAAGTGCATATCTGGATGAGGTAAGCATGTTGAGTGACACCAAAATTGATTCCAATGTTTTCCTCGTTGCCATTGCATCCTTAAACTCCTCAGATTCTAACATAGCGGCAAAGTGCATATCTCAGTGAGATAAGCATTTTAGTACTTTCACACATGATTCCAATTATGTCCTCAACCCAAATGAGCTGTTCCCTCTCACAATCTGATATTGCACTCATTCTCTGACTGCGCGAAGAATTGTGGATAGAAGAACATAGATTTCCAAAGAGTGGCTGAATGCAACTCAGTCTCTGTTGCCAAAAGTCAGATCTTTTGCCAAGTTTCATAACCAGGTGAGAAAAGCATTTTGAGCAAATCCAGGACTGTTTCTGACGATTCCCACAAAGATATCTCCAAAAATTTGATATTTCAGTAAAGAGTGAAATGTTTTCACTTTCCACAAGAAAATCTTTCACCAAGTTTATCATTTTACTCCCTCCTGATTTGCTTCCAAAGATTCTCTCAATGCTATTGACACTTTACAGCCAAAACTCTGGTAATGCGGCAAACTGCATGTCTCGAAGAGATCAGTATCTTGAGTAAATCCAGGTTTGGCGGTAAATATAACATCAAATCCACTGAATCATGTAGGCTGAAAAATGAAAGCGCAGCAAAGTGCATATCTGGATGAGGAAAGCATGTTGTGCGACACCAAAATTGATCCAAATGTTTTCCTCGTTGCCATTGTATCCTTAAACTCCTCAAATTCTAACATAGCGGCAAAGTGCATATCTCAGTGAGATAAGCATTTTAGTAATTTCACATATGATTCCAATTATTTCCTCAACCCAAATGAGCTGTTCCCGCTCACAATCTTATAATGCACTCATTCTCTGACTGCGCGAAGAATTGTGGG
This sequence comes from Carcharhinus amblyrhynchos, assembly GCF_965287045.1. Lineage (NCBI taxonomy): Eukaryota > Metazoa > Chordata > Chondrichthyes > Carcharhiniformes > Carcharhinidae > Carcharhinus > Carcharhinus amblyrhynchos. The sequence goes on along the minus strand of NW_027649803.1, from coordinate 226,490 downwards.
TAGAACTTCATAGATTTCCAAAGAGTTGCGAATGCCAGTAAGTCTCTGTTGCCAAAAGTCAGATCTTTCGCCAAGTTTCATAACCTGATGAGAAAAGCATTTTGAGCAAATCCAGAACTGTTCCTGACGACTTCCACAAACATATCTCCAAAAATTTGATACTTCTGTAAAGAGTGGAAAGTTTTCACTTTCCAAAAGAAATTCGTTCACCAAGTCCATCATTTTACTCCCTCCTCATTTGTTTCCAAAGAGTCGCTCAAGTCTATTGACACTTTACAGCCAAAACTCTGATAATGCGGCAAACTGCATATCTCGAAGAGATCAGTATTTTGAGCAAATCCAGGATTGGCGGTAAATATAACATCAAATCCACTGACTCATGTAGGCTGAAAAGTTGACAGCGCAGGAAAGTGCATGTCTGGATGAGGTAAGCATGTTGAGTGACACCAAAATTGATTCCAATGTTTTCCTCGTTGCCATTGCATCCTTAAACTCCTCAAATTCTAACGTAGCGGCAAAGTGCATATCTCAGTGAGATAAGCAGTTTAGTAATTTCACATATGATTCCAATTATTTCCTCAACCCAAATGAGCTGTTCCCGCTCACGATCTGATATTGAACTCATTCTCTGACTGCGCGAAGAATTGTGGGTAGAACAACATGGATTTCCACAGAGTTGCTGAATGCCAGAGAGTCTCTGCTGCCAAATGCCAGATCTTTCGCCAAGTTTCATAAGTAGATGAGTAAAGCATGTTGATCACATCCAGGACTGTATCTGACGATTTCTCCAAGATATCTCCAAAAATTTGATATTTCAGTAAAGAGTGAAAAGTTCTCAGTTTGCAAAAGAAAATCTTTCACCAAGTTCATCATTTCACTCACTCCTTTTTGTTTCCAAAGATTCTCTCAAGTCTATTGACACTTTACAGCCAACACTCTGAAAATGCGGCAAAATGCATATCCCGAAGAGATCAGCATTTTGAGTAAATCCAGGTTTGGCGGTAAACATAACATCAAATCCACTGACTCATGTAGGCTGAAAAGCTGACAGCACAGCAAAGTGCATATTTGGATGAGGAAAACATGTTGAGTGACACCAAAATTGATTGCAATGTTTTCCTCTTCTCCATTGTATCCTTCACCTCCACAAATTCTAACTTAACGGCAAAGTGCATATCTCAGTGAGATAAGCATTCTAGTAATTTCACATATGATTCCAATTATTTCTTCAAACCAAATGAGCTGTTCCAGCTCACTATCTGATATTTCACTCATTCTCTGACTGCGCGAAGAATTGTGGGTAGAACAACATAGATTTCCAAAGAGTGGCAGAATGCAAGTCAGACTCTGTTGCCCAAAGCCAGATCGTTTGCCAAGTTTCATAACCAGGTGAGAAAAGCATTTTGAACAAATCCAGGATTGTTTCTGACGATATCCATAAAGATATCTCCAAAAATTTGATATTTCAGTGAAGAGTGAAAAGTTTTCACTTTCCAAAAGAAAATCTTTCACCAAGTTCATCATTTCACTCCCTCCTCATTTGTTTCCAAAGATTGTCTCAAGTCTATTGACACTTTACAGCCAAAGCTCTGGTAATGCGGTAAACTGCATATCTCGAAGAGATCAGTATTTTGAGTAAATCCAGGTTTGGCGGCAAATATAACATCAAATCCACTGACTCATGTAGGCTGAAAAATGACAGCGCAGCAAAGTGCATATCTGGATGAGGTAAGCATGTTGAGTGACACCAAAATTGATTCCAATGTTTTCCTCGTTACAATTGTATCCTTAAACTCCTCAAATTCTAACAAAGCGCAAAGTGCATATCTCAGTGAGATGAGCATTTTAGTAATTTCACATATGATTCCAATTATTTCTTCAACCCAAATGAGCTGTTCCCTCTCACGGTCTGATATTGCACTCATTCTCTGAATGTGCGAAGAATTGTGGGTAGAACAACATAGATTTCCAAAGAGTTGCTGAATGCCAGTGAGTCTCTGCTGACAAAAGCCAGATGTTTCACCAAGTTTCTTAAATAGATGAGTAAAGCATTTTGATCAAATCCAGGACTGTTTCTGACGATTTCCTCCAAGATATCTCCAAAAATTTGATATTTCAGTAAAGAGTGAAAAGTTCTCAGTTTCCAAAAAAAATCTTTCACCAAGTTCATCATTTCACTCCCTCCTCATTTGTATCCAAAGATTTTCTCAATGCTATTGACACTTTACAGCCAAAACTTTGATAATGCGGCAAAGTGCATATCCCGAAGAGATCAGCATTTTGAGTAAATCCAGGTTTGGAGGTAAACATAACATCAAATCCACTGACTCATGTAGGCTGAAAAGCTGACAGCACAGCAAAGTGCATATCTGGACGATGAAAACATGTTGAGTGACACCAAAATTGATTGCAACGTTTTCCTCTTCACCATTGTATCCTTAACCTCCACAAATTCTAACTTAACGGCAAAGTGCATATCTCAGTGAGATAAGCATTTTAGTAATTTCACATATGATTCCAATAATTTCCTCAAACCAAATGAGCTCTTCCAGCTCACAATCTGATATTGCACTCATTCTCTGACTGCGCGAAGAATTGTGGGTAGAACAACATAGATTTCCAAAGAGTGGCTGAATGCAACTCAGTCTCTGTTGCCAAAAGTCAGATCTTTTGCCAAGTTTCATAACCAGGTGAGAAAAGCATTTTGAGCAAATCCAGGACTGTTTCTGACGATTTCCACAAAGATATCTCCAAAAATTTGATGTTTCAGTAAAGAGTGAAAAGTTTTCACTTTCCAAAAGAAAATCTTTCACCAAGTTCATCATTTCACTCCCTCCTTTTTGTTCCCAAAGATTCTCTCAAGTCTATTGACACTTTACAGCCAAAACTCTGATTATGCGGCAGACTGCATATCTCGAAGAGATCAGTATTTTGAGTAAATCCAGGTTTGGCGGTAAATATAACATCATATCCACTGACTCATGTAGGCTGAAAAATGACAGCGCAGCAATGTGCATATCTGGATGAGGTAAGCATGTTGAGTGACACCAAAATTGATTCCAATGTTTTCCTCGTTGCCATTGCATCCTTATACTCCTCAAATTCTAACATAGCGGCAAAGTGCATATCTCAGTGAGATAAGCATTTTAGTAATTTCACATATGATTCCAATTATGTCCTCAACCCAAATGAGCTGTTCCCTCTCACAATCTGATATTGCACTCATTCTCTGACTGCGCGAAGAATTGTGGATAGAAGAACATAGATTTCCAAAGAGTGGCTGAATGCAAGTCAGACTCTGTTGCCAAAAGTCAGATCTTTTGCCAAGTTTCATAACCAGGTGAGAAAAGCATTTTGAGCAAATCCAGGACTGTTTCAGACGATTTCCACAAAGATACCTACAAAAATTTGATGTTTCAGTAAAGAGTGAAAAGTTATCAGTTTCCAAAAGAAAATCTTTCACCAAGTTCATCATTTCACTCCCTCCTCATCTGTTTCCAAAGATTCTCTCAATGCTATTGACACTTTACAGCCAAAGCTCTGGTAATGCGGCAAACTGCATATCTCAATGAGATCAGTATTTTGAGTAAATCCAGTTTTGGCGGTAAATATAACATCAAATCGACTGACTCATGTAGGCTGAAAAATGACAGCGCAGCAAAGTGCATATCTGGATGAGGTAAGCATGTTGAGTGACACCAAAATTGATTCCAATGTTTTCCTCGTTACCATTGTATCCTTAAACTCCTCAAATTCTAACATAGCGGCAAAGTGCGTATCTCAGTGAGTTGAGCATTTTAGTAATTTCACATATGATTCCAATTATTTCCTCAACCCAAATGAGCTGTTCCCTCTCACAGTCTGATATTGCACTCATTCTCTGAATGCGCGAAGAATTGTGGGTAGAACAACATAGATTTCCAAAGAGTTGCTGAATGCCAGTGAGTCTCTGCTGACAAAAGCCAGATCTTTCACCAAGTTTCATAAATAGATGAGTAAAGCATTTTGATCAAATCCAGGACTGTTTCTGATGATTTCCTCCAAGATATCTCCAAAAATTTGATATTTCAGTAAAGAGTGAAAAGTTCTCAGTTTCCAAAAGAAAATCTTTCACCAAGTTCATCATTTCACTCCCTCCTGATTTGTCTCCAAAGATTTTCTCAATGCTATTGACACTTTACAGCCAAAACTTTGATAATGCGGCAAAGTGCACATCCCGAAGAGATCAGCATTTTGAGTAAATCCAGGTTTGGCGGTAAACATAACATCAAATCCACTGACTGATGTAGGCTGAAAAGCTGACAGCACAGCAAAGTGCATATCTGGATGATGAAAATATGTTGAGTGACACCAAAATTGATTGCAACGTTTTCCTCTTCACCATTGTATCCTTAACCTCCACAAATTCTAACTTAACGGCAAAGTGCATATCTCAGTGAGATAAGCATTTTAGTAATTTCACATATGATTCCAATTATTTCCTCAAACCAATTGAGCTGTACCAGCTCATAATCTGATATTGCACACATTCTCTGACTGCGCGAAGAATTGTGGGTAGAACAACATAGATTTCCAAAGAGTGGCTGAATGCAACTCAGTCTCTGTTGCCAAAAGTCAGATCTTTCGCCAAGTTTCATAACCAGGTGAGAAAAGCATTTTGAGCAAATCCAGGACTGTTTCTGACGATTTCCACAAAGATATCTCCAAAAATTTGATATTTCAGTAAAGAGTGAAAAGTTTTCACTTTCCAAAAGAAAATCTTTCACCAAGTTCATCATTTCACTCCCTCCTTTTTGTTTCCAAAGATTCTCTCAAGTCTATTGACACTTTACAGCCAAAACTCTGATAATGCGGCAAACTGCATATCTCGAAGAGATCAGTATTTTGAGTAAATCCAGGTTTGGCGGTAAATATAACATCAAATCCACTGACTCATGTAGGCTGAAAAGCTGACAGCGTAGCAAAGTGCATATCTGGATGAGGTAAGCATGTTGAGTGACACCAAAATTGATTCCAATGTTTTCCTCGTTGCCATTGCATCCTTAAACTCCTCAGATTCTAACATAGCGGCAAAGTGCATATCTCAGTGAGATAAGCATTTTAGTACTTTCACACATGATTCCAATTATGTCCTCAACCCAAATGAGCTGTTCCCTCTCACAATCTGATATTGCACTCATTCTCTGACTGCGCGAAGAATTGTGGATAGAAGAACATAGATTTCCAAAGAGTGGCTGAATGCAACTCAGTCTCTGTTGCCAAAAGTCAGATCTTTTGCCAAGTTTCATAACCAGGTGAGAAAAGCATTTTGAGCAAATCCAGGACTGTTTCTGACGATTCCCACAAAGATATCTCCAACAATTTGATATTTCAGTAAAGAGTGAAATGTTTTCACTTTCCACAAGAAAATCTTTCACCAAGTTTATCATTTTACTCCCTCCTGATTTGCTTCCAAAGATTCTCTCAATGCTATTGACACTTTACAGCCAAAACTCTGGTAATGCGGCAAACTGCATGTCTCGAAGAGATCAGTATCTTGAGTAAATCCAGGTTTGGCGGTAAATATAACATCAAATCCACTGAATCATGTAGGCTGAAAAATGAAAGCGCAGCAAAGTGCATATCTGGATGAGGAAAGCATGTTGTGCGACACCAAAATTGATCCAAATGTTTTCCTCGTTGCCATTGTATCCTTAAACTCCTCAAATTCTAACATAGCGGCAAAGTGCATATCTCAGTGAGATAAGCATTTTAGTAATTTCACATATGATTCCAATTATTTCTTCAAACCAAATGAGCTGTTCCAGCTCACTATCTGATATTGCACTCATTCTCTGGCTGCGCGAAGAATTGTGGGTAGAACAACATAGATTTCCAAAGAGTTGCGAATGCCAGTAAGTCTCTGTTGCCAAAAGTCAGATATTTTGCCAAGTTTCATAACCAGGTGAGAAAAGCATTTTGAGCAAATCCAGAACTGTTTCTGACGATTTCCACAAAGATATCTCCAAAAATTTGATATTTCAGTAAAGAGTGAAAAGTTTTCACTGTCCAAAAGAAAAACTTTCACCGAGTTCATCATTTCACTCCCTCCTCATTTGTTTCCAAAGATTCTCTCAATGCTATTGACACTTTACAGCCAAAGCTCTTGTAATGCGGCAGTCTGCATATCTCGAAGAGATCAGTTTTTTGAGTAAATCCAGGTTTGGCGGTAAATATAACATCAAATCCACTGACTCATGTAGGCTGAAAAATGACAGCGCAGCAAAGTGCATATCTGGATGTGGTAAGCATGTTGAGTGACACCAAAATTGATTCCAATGTTTTCCTCGTTACCATTGTATCCTTAAACTCCTCAAATTCTAATATAGCGGCAAAGTGCATATCTCAGTGAGATGAGCATTTTAGTAATTTCACATATGATTCCAATTATTTCCTCAACCCAAATGAGCTGTTTCCTCTCACTATCTGATATTGCACTCATTCTCTGACTGCGCGAAGAATTGTGGGTAGAGCAATATAGATTTCCAAAGAGTTGCTGAATGCCAGTGAGTCTCAGCTGCCAAAAGCCAGATCTTTCACCAAGTTTCATAAATAGATGAGTAAAGCATTTTGATCAAATCCAGGACTGTTTCTGACGATTTCCTCCAAGATATCTCCAAAAATTTGATATTTCAGTAAAGAGTGAAAAGTTCTCAGTTTCCAAAAGAAAATCTTTCACCAAGTTCATCTTTTCACTCCCTCCTCATTTGTCTCCAAAGATTCTCTCAATGGAATTGACACTTTACAGCCAAAACTCTGATAATGCGGCAAAGTGCATTATCCCGAAGAGATCAGCATTTTGAGTAAATCCAGGTTTGGCGGTAAATATAACATCAAATCCACTGACTCATGTAGGCTGAAAAGCTGACAGCGCAGCAAAGTCCATATCTGGATGGTGTAAGCATGTTGAGTGACACCAAAATTGATTCCAATGTTTTCCTGTTTACCATTGTATCCTTTACCTCCACAAATTCTAACTTAACGGCAAAGTGCATATCTCAGTGAGATTAGCATTTTAGTAATTTCACTTATGATTCCAATTATTTCCTCAAACCAATTGAGCTGTTCCCGCTCACAATCTGATATTGCACTCATTCTCTGACTGCGCGAAGAATTGTGGCAAGACGAACATCGATTTCCAAAGAGTTGCGGAATGCCAGTCAGTCTCTGTTGCCAAAAGTCAGATCTTACGCCAATTTTCATAACCTGATGAGAAAAGCATTTTGCGCAAATCCAGAACTGTTTCTGACGATTCTCACAAAGATATCACCAAAAATTTGGCATTTCAGTAATGAGTGAAAAGTTTTCACTTTCCAAAAGAAAATCTTTCACCAAGTTCATCATTTTACACCCTCCTCATTTGTTTCGAAAGATTCTCTCAATGCTATTGACAGTTTACAGCCAAAACTCTGACAATGCGGCAACGTGCATGTCTCGCAGAGATCAGCATTTTGAGTAAATCCAGGTTTGGCGGTAAATATAACATCAAATCCACTGACTCATGTAGGCTGAAAAGCTGACAGCGCAGCAAAGTCCATATCTGGCTGAGGTAAGCATGTTGAGTGACACCAAAATTGACTCCAATGTTTTCCTCTATGCCATTGTAACCTTAACCTCCACAAATTCTAACATTGCGGCAAAGTGCATACCTCAGTGAGATAAGCATGTTATTAATTTCACATGTGATTCCAATTGTTTCCTCAACCCAAATGAACTCAACCCGCTCAGAGCCTGATATTGCACTCATTCTCTGACTGCGCGAAGAATTGTGGATAGAACAACATTGATATCCAAAGAGTTGCTGAATGCCAGTCAGTCACTGTGCCAAAAGTCAGATCTTTTGCCAAGTTTCATAACGAGGTGAGAAAATTATTTTGAGCAAATCCAGGACTGTTTCTGACGATTTCCACAAAGATATCTCCAACAATTTGATATTTCAGTAAAGAGTGAATTGTTTTCACTTTCCACAAGAAAATCTTTCACCAAGTTCATCGTTTTACTCCCTCCGCATTTGTTTCCAAATATTCTCTCAATGCTATTCACACTTTACAGCCAAAACTCTGGTACTCCGGCGAACTGCATGTCTCGAAGAGATCAGTATCTTGATTAAATCAGGTTTCGCGGTAAATATAACATCAAATCCACTGAATCATGTAGGCTGAAAAATGAAAGCGCAGCAAAGTGCATATCTGGATGAAGAAAGCATGTTCTGCGACACCAAAATTGATTCCAATGTTTTCCTCATTGCCATTGTATCCTTAAACTCCTCAAATTCTAACATAGCGGCAAAGTGCATATCTCAGTGAGATAAGCATTTTAGTAATTTCACATATGATTCCAATTATTTCCTCAACCCAAATGAGCTGTTCCCGCTCACAATCTTATAATGCACTCATTCTCTGACTGCGCGAAGAATTGTGGGTAGAACTTCATAGATTTCCAAAGAGTTGCGAATGCCAGTAAGTCTCTGTTGCCAAAAGTCAGATCTTTCGCCAAGTTTCATAACCTGATGAGAAAAGCATTTTGAGCAAATCCAGAAGTGTTCCTGACGACTTCCACAAACATATCTCCAAAAATTTGATGTTTCAGTAAAGAGTGAAAAGTTTACACTTTCCAAAAGAAAATCTTTAACCAAGTTCAACATTTTACTCCCTCCTCATTTGTTTCCAAAGATTCTCTCAATGCTATTGACACTTTACAGCCAAAACTCTGATAATGCGGCAAACTGCATATCTCGAAGAGATCAGTATTTTGAGTAAATCCAGGTTTGGCGGTAAATATAACATCAAATCCACTGACTCATGAAGGCTGAAAAGCTGACAGCGCAGCAAAGTGCATATCTGGATGAGGTAAGCATGTTGAGTGACACCAAAATTGATTCCAATGTTTTCCTCGTTGCCATTGTAACCTTAACCTCCTCAAATTCTAACATAGCGGCAAAGTGTATATCTCAGGGAGATAAGCATTTTAGTAATTTCACATATGATTCGAATTATTTCCTCAAACCAAATGGGCTGTTCCAGCTCACAATCTGATATTGCACTCATTCTCTGACTGCGCGAAGAATTGTGGGCAGAACAACATAGATTTCCAAAGAGTGGCAGAATGCAAGTCAGACTCTGTTGCCAAAATCAGATCTTTTGCCAAGTTTCATAACCAGGTGAGAAAAGCATTTTGAGCAAATCCAGGACTGTTTCTGACGATTTCCACAAAGATATCTCCAAAAATTTGATATTTCAGTGAAGAGTGAAAAGTTTTCACTTTCCAAAAGAAAATCTTTCACCAAGTTCATCATTTCACTCCCTCCTCATTTGTTTCCAAAGATTCTCTCAATGCTATTGACACTTTACAGCCAAAGCTCTGGTAATGCGGCAAACTGCATGTCTCGAAGAGATCAGTATTTTGAGTAAATCCAGGTTTGGCGGCAAATATAACATCAAATCCACTGACTCATGTAGGCTGAAAAATGACAGCGCAGCAAAGTGCATTTCTGGATGAGGTAAGCATGTTGAGTGACACCAAAATTGATTCCAATGTTTTCCTCGTTACCATTGTATCCTTAAACTCCTCAAATTCTAACAATGCGCAAAGTGCATATCTCAGTGAGATGAGCATTTTAGTAATTTCACATATGATTCCAATTATTTCTTCAAACCAAATGAGCTGTTCCAGCTCACTATCTGATATTGCACTCATTCTCTGGCTGCGCGAAGAATTGTGGGTAGAACAACATAGATTTCCAAAGAGTGGCTGAATGCAACTCAGTCTCTGTTGCCAAAAGTCAGATATTTTGCCAAGTTTCATAACCAGGTGAGAAAAGCATTTTGAGCAAATCCAGAACTGTTTCTGACGATTTCCACAAAGATATCTCCAAAAATTTGATATTTCAGTAAAGAGTGAAAAGTTTTCACTGTCCTAAAGAAAACCTTTCACCGAGTTCATCATTTCACTCCCTCCTCATTTGTTTCCAAAGATTCTCTCAATGCTATTGACACTTTACAGCCAAAGCTCTTGTAATGCGGCAGTCTGCATATCTCGAAGAGATCAGTATTTTGAGTAAATCCAGGTTTGGCGGTAAATATAACATCAAATCCACTGACTCATGTAGGCTGAAGAATGACAGCGCAGCAAAGTGCATATCTGGATGTGGTAAGCATGTTGAGTGACACCAAAATTGATTCCAATGTTTTCCTCGTTACCATTGTATCCTTAAACTCCTCAAATTCTAATATAGCGGCAAAGTGCATATCTCAGTGAGATGAGCATTTTAGTAATTTCACATATGATTCCAATTATTTCCTCAACCCAAATGAGCTGTTCCCTCTCACTATCTGATATTGCACTCATTCTCTGACTGCGCGAAGAATTGTGGGTAGAGCAATATAGATTTCCAAAGAGTTGCTGAATGCCAGTGAGTCTCTGTTGCCAAAAGCCAGATCTTTCACCAAGTTTCATAAATAGATGAGTAAAGCATTTTGATCAAATCCAGGACTGTTTCTGACGATTTCCTCCAAGATATCTCCAAAAATTTGATATTTCAGTAACGAGTGAAAAGTTCTCAGTTTCCAAAAGAAAATCTTTCACCAAGTTCATCATTTCACTCCCTCCTCATTTGTTTCCAAAGATTCTCTCAATACTATTGACACTTTACAGCCAAAGCTCTTGTAATGCGGCAGTCTGCATATCTCGAAGAGATCAGTATTTTGAGTAAATCCAGGTTTGGCGGTAAATATAACATCAAATCCACTGACTCATGTAGGCTGAAAAATGACAGCGCAGCAAAGTGCATATCTGGATGTGGTAAGCATGTTGAGTGACACCAAAATTGATTCCAATGTTTTCCTCGTTACCATTGTATCCTTAAACTCCTCAAATTCTAATATAGCGGCAAAGTGCATATCTCAGTGAGATGAGCATTTTAGTAATTTCACATATGATTCCAATTATTTCCTCAACCCAAATGAGCTGTTCCCTCTCACTATCTGATATTGCACTCATTCTCTGACTGCGCGAAGAATTGTGGGTAGAGCAATATAGATTTCCAAAGAGTTGCTGAATGCCAGTGAGTCTCAGCTGCCAAAAGCCAGATCTTTCACCAAGTTTCATAAATAGATGAGTAAAGCATTTTGATCAAATCCAGGACTGTTTCTGACGATTTCCTCCAAGATATCTCCAAAACTTTGATATTTCAGTAAAGAGTGAAAAGTTCTCAGTTTCCAAAAGAAAATCTTTCACCAAGTTCATCATTTCACTCCCTCCTCATTTGTCTCCAAAGATTCTCTCAATGGAATTGACACTTTACAGCCAAAACTCTGATAATGCGGCAAAGTGCATTATCCCGAAGAGATCAGCATTTTGAGTAAATCCAGGTTTGGCGGTAAATATAACATCAAATCCACTGACTCATGTAGGCTGAAAAGCTGACAGCGCAGCAAAGTCCATATCTGGATGGAGTAAGCATGTTGAGTGACACCAAAATTGATTCCAATGTTTTCCTGTTTACCATTGTATCCTTTACCTCCACAAATTCTAACTTAACGGCAAAGTGCATATCTCAGTGAGATTAGCATTTTAGTAATTTCACTTATGATTCCAATTATTTCCTCAAACCAATTGAGCTGTTCCCGCTCACAATCTGATATTGCACTCATTCTCTGACTGCGCGAAGAATTGTGGCAAGACGAACATCGATTTCCAAAGAGTTGCGGAATGCCAGTCAGTCTCTGTTGCCAAAAGTCAGATCTTACGCCAATTTTCATAACCTGATGAGAAAAGCATTTTGCGCAAATCCAGAACTGTTTCTGACGATTCTCACAAAGATATCACCAAAAATTTGGCATTTCAGTAATGAGTGAAAAGTTTTCACTTTCCAAAAGAAAATCTTTCACCAAGTTCATCATTTTACACCCTCCTCATTTGTTTTGAAAGATTCTCTCAATGCTATTGACAGTTTACAGCCAAAACTCTGACAATGCGGCAACGTGCATGTCTCGCAGAGATCAGCATTTTGAGTAAATCCAGGTTTGGCGGTAAATATAACATCAAATCCACTGACTCATGTAGGCTGAAAAGCTGACAGCGCAGCAAAGTCCATATCTGGCTGAGGTAAGCATGTTGAGTGACACCAAAATTGACTCCAATGTTTTCCTCTATGCCATTGTAACCTTAACCTCCACAAATTCTAACATTGCGGCAAAGTGCATACCTCAGTGAGATAAGCATGTTATTAATTTCACATGTGATTCCAATTGTTTCCTCAACCCAAATGAACTCAACCCGCTCAGAGCCTGATATTGCACTCATTCTCTGACTGCGCGAAGAATTGTGGATAGAACAACATTGATATCCAAAGAGTTGCTGAATGCCAGTCAGTCACTGTGCCAAAAGTCAGATCTTTTGCCAAGTTTCATAACGAGGTGAGAAAATTATTTTGAGCAAATCCAGGACTGTTTCTGACGATTTCCACAAAGATATCTCCAACAATTTGATATTTCAGTAAAGAGTGAATTGTTTTCACTTTCCACAAGAAAATCTTTCACCAAGTTCATCGTTTTACTCCCTCCGCATTTGTTTCCAAATATTCTCTCAATGCTATTCACACTTTACAGCCAAAAGTCTGGTACTCCGGCGAACTGCATGTCTCGAAGAGATCAGTATCTTGATTAAATCAGGTTTCGCGGTAAATATAACATCAAATCCACTGAATCATGTAGGCTGAAAAATGAAAGCGCAGCAAAGTGCATATCTGGATGAAGAAAACATGTTGTGCGACACCAAAATTGATTCCAATGTTTTCCTCATTGCCATTGTATCCTTAAACTCCTCAAATTCTAACATAGCGGCAAAGTGCATATCTCAGTGAGATAAGCATTTTAGTAATTTCACATATGATTCCAATTATTTCCTCAACCTAAATGAGCTGTTCCCGCTCACAATCTTATAATGCACTCATTCTCTGACTGCGCGAAGAATTGTGGGTAGAACTTCATAGATTTCCAAAGAGTTGCGAATGCCAGTAAGTCTCTGTTGCCAAAAGTCAGATCTTTCGCCAAGTTTCATAACCTGATGAGAAAAGCATTTTGAGCAAATCCAGAAGTGTTCCTGACGACTTCCACAAACATATCTCCAAACATTTGATGTTTCAGTAAAGAGTGAAAAGTTTACACTTTCCAAAAGAAAATCTTTAACCAAGTTCAACATTTTACTCCCTCCTCATTTGTTTCCAAAGATTCTCTCAATGCTATTGACACTTTACAGCCAAAACTCTGATAATGCGGCAAACTGCATATCTCGAAGAGATCAGTATTTTGACTAAATCCAGGTTTGGCGGTAAATATAACATCAAATCCACTGACTCATGAAGGCTGAAAAGCTGACAGCGCAGCAAAGTGCATATCTGGATGAGGTAAGCATGTTGAGTGACACCAAAATTGATTCCAATGTTTTCCTCGTTGCCATTGTAACCTTAACCTCCTCAAATTCTAACATAGCGGCAAAGTGTATATCTCAGGGAGATAAGCATTTTAGTAATTTCACATATGATTCCAATTATTTCCTCAAACCAAATGGGCTGTTCCAGCTCACAATCTGATATTGCACTCATTCTCTGACTGCGCGAAGAATTGTGGGCAGAACAACATAGATTTCCAAAGAGTGGCAGAATGCAAGTCAGACTCTGTTGCCAAAATCAGATCTTTTGCCAAGTTTCATAACCAGGTGAGAAAAGCATTTTGAGCAAATCCAGGACTGTTTCTGACGATTTCCACAAAGATATCTCCAAAAATTTGATATTTCAGTGAAGAGTGAAAAGTTTTCACTTTCCAAAAGAAAATCTTTCACCAAGTTCATCATTTCACTCCCTCCTCATTTGTTTCCAAAGATTCTCTCAATGCTATTGACACTTTACAGCCAAAGCTCTGGTAATGCGGCAAACTGCATATCTCGAAGAGATCAGTATTTTGAGTAAATCCAGGTTTGGCGGCAAATGTAACATCAAATCCACTGACTCATGTAGGCTGAAAAATGACAGCGCAGCAAAGTGCATTTCTGGATGAGGTAAGCATGTTGAGTGACACCAAAATTGATTCCAATGTTTTCCTCGTTACCATTGTATCCTTAAACTCCTCAAATTCTAACAAAGCGCAAAGTGCATATCTCAGTGAGATGAGCATTTTAGTAATTTCACATATGATTCCAATTATTTCTTCAAACCAAATGAGCTGTTCCAGCTCACTATCTGATATTGCACTCATTCTCTGGCTGCGCGAAGAATTGTGGGTAGAACAACATAGATTTCCAAAGAGTGGCTGAATGCAACTCAGTCTCTGTTGCCAAAAGTCAGATCTTTTGCCAAGTTTCATAACCAGGTGAGAAAAGCATTTTGAGCAAATCCAGAACTGTTTCTGACGATTTCCACAAAGATATCTCCAAAAATTTGATATTTCAGTAAAGAGTGAAAAGTTTTCACTGTCCAAAAGAAAACCTTTCACCGAGTTCATCATTTCACTCCCTCCTCATTTGTTTCCAAAGATTCTCTCAATGCTATTGACACTTTACAGCCAAAGCTCTTGTAATGCGGCAGTCTGCATATCTCGAAGAGATCAGTATTTTGAGTAAATCCAGGTTTGGCGGTAAATATAACATCAAATCCACTGACTCATGTAGGCTGAAAAATGACAGCGCAGCAAAGTGCATATCTGGATGTGGTAAGCATGTTGAGTGACACCAAAATTGATTCCAATGTTTTCCTCGTTACCATTGTATCCTTAAACTCCTCAAATTCTAATATAGCGGCAAAGTGCATATCTCAGTGAGATGAGCATTTTAGTAATTTCACATATGATTCCAATTATTTCCTCAACCCAAATGAGCTGTTCCCTCTCACTATCTGATATTGCACTCATTCTCTGACTGCGCGAAGAATTGTGGGTAGAGCAATATAGATTTCCAAAGAGTTGCTGAATGCCAGTGAGTCTCTGTTGCCAAAAGCCAGATCTTTCACCAAGTTTCATAAATAGATGAGTAAAGCATTTTGATCAAATCCAGGACTGTTTCTGACGATTTCCACAAAGATATCTCCAAAAATTTGATATTTCAGTAAAGAGTGAAAAGTTCTCAGTTTCCAAAAGAAAATCTTTCACCAAGTTCATCATTTCACTCCCTCCTCATTTGTTTCCAAAGATTCTCTCAATGCTATTGACACTTTACAGCCAAAGCTCTTGTAATGCGGCAGTCTGCATATCTCGAAGAGATCAGTATTTTGAGTAAATCCAGGTTTGGCGGTAAATATAACATCAAATCCACTGACTCATGTAGGCTGAAAAATGACAGCGCAGCAAAGTGCATATCTGGATGTGGTAAGCATGTTGAGTGACACCAAAATTGATTCCAAATTTTTTTCTCATTACCATTGTATCCTTAAACTCCTCAAATTCTAATATAGCGGCAAAGTGCATATCTCAGTGAGATGAGCATTTTAGTAATTTCACATATGATTCCAATTATTTCCTCAACCCAAATGAGCTGTTCCCTCTCACTATCTGATATTGCACTCATTCTCTGACTGCGCGAAGAATTGTGGGTAGAGCAATATAGATTTCCAATGAGTTGCTGAATGCCAGTGAGTCTCAGCTGCCAAAAGCCAGATCTTTCACCAAGTTTCATAAATAGATGAGTAAAGCATTTTGATCAAATCCAGGACTGTTTCTGACGATTTCCTCCAAGATATCTCCAAAACTTTGATATTTCAGTAAAGAGTGAAAAGTTCTCAGTTTCCAAAAGAAAATCTTTCACCAAGTTCATCATTTCACTCCCTCCTCATTTGTCTCCAAAGATTCTCTCAATGGAATTGACACTTTACAGCCAAAACTCTGATAATGCGGCAAAGTGCATTATCCCGAAGAGATCAGCATTTTGAGTAAATCCAGGTTTGGCGGTAAATATAACATCAAATCCACTGACTCATGTAGGCTGAAAAGCTGACAGCGCAGCAAAGTCCATATCTGGATGGAGTAAGCATGTTGAGTGACACCAAAATTGATTCCAATGTTTTCCTGTTTACCATTGTATCCTTTACCTCCACAAATTCTAACTTAACGGCAAAGTGCATATCTCAGTGAGATTAGCATTTTAGTAATTTCACTTATGATTCCAATTATTTCCTCAAACCAATTGAGCTGTTCCCGCTCACAATCTGATATTGCACTCATTCTCTGACTGCGCGAAGAATTGTGGCAAGACGAACATCGATTTCCAAAGAGTTGCGGAATGCCAGTCAGTCTCTGTTGCCAAAAGTCAGATCTTACGCCAATTTTCATAACCTGATGAGAAAAGCATTTTGCGCAAATCCAGAACTGTTTCTGACGATTCTCACAAAGATATCACCAAAAATTTGGCATTTCAGTAATGAGTGAAAAGTTTTCACTTTCCAAAAGAAAATCTTTCACCAAGTTCATCATTTTACACCCTCCTCATTTGTTTTGAAAGATTCTCTCAATGCTATTGACAGTTTACAGCCAAAACTCTGACAATGCGGCAACGTGCATGTCTCGCAGAGATCAGCATTTTGAGTAAATCCAGGTTTGGCGGTAAATATAACATCAAATCCACTGACTCATGTAGGCTGAAAAGCTGACAGCGCAGCAAAGTCCATATCTGGCTGAGGTAAGCATGTTGAGTGACACCAAAATTGACTCCAATGTTTTCCTCTATGCCATTGTAACCTTAACCTCCACAAATTCTAACATTGCGGCAAAGTGCATACCTCAGTGAGATAAGCATGTTATTAATTTCACATGTGATTCCAATTGTTTCCTCAACCCAAATGAACTCAACCCGCTCAGAGCCTGATATTGCACTCATTCTCTGACTGCGCGAAGAATTGTGGATAGAACAACATTGATATCCAAAGAGTTGCTGAATGCCAGTCAGTCACTGTGCCAAAAGTCAGATCTTTTGCCAAGTTTCATAACGAGGTGAGAAAATTATTTTGAGCAAATCCAGGACTGTTTCTGACGATTTCCACAAAGATATCTCCAACAATTTGATATTTCAGTAAAGAGTGAATTGTTTTCACTTTCCACAAGAAAATCTTTCACCAAGTTCATCGTTTTACTCCCTCCGCATTTGTTTCCAAATATTCTCTCAATGCTATTCACACTTTACAGCCAAAACTCTGGTACTCCGGCGAACTGCATGTCTCGAAGAGATCAGTATCTTGATTAAATCAGGTTTCGCGGTAAATATAACATCAAATCCACTGAATCATGTAGGCTGAAAAATGAAAGCGCAGCAAAGTGCATATCTGGATGAAGAAAGCATGTTGTGCGACACCAAAATTGATTCCAATGTTTTCCTCATTGCCATTGTATCCTTAAACTCCTCAAATTCTAACATAGCGGCAAAGTGCATATCTCAGTGAGATAAGCATTTTAGTAATTTCACATATGATTCCAATTATTTCCTCAACCCAAATGAGCTGTTCCCGCTCACAATCTTATAATGCACTCATTCCCTGACTGCGCGAAGAATTGTGGGTAGAACTTCATAGATTTCCAAAGAGTTGCGAATGCCAGTAAGTCTCTGTTGCCAAAAGTCAGATCTTTCGCCAAGTTTCATAACCTGATGAGAAAAGCATTTTGAGCAAATCCAGAAGTGTTCCTGACGACTTCCACAAACATATCTCCAAACATTTGATGTTTCAGTAAAGAGTGAAAAGTTTACACTTTCCAAAAGAAAATCTTTAACCAAGTTCAACATTTTACTCCCTCCTCATTTGTTTCCAAAGATTCTCTCAATGCTATTGACACTTTACAGCCAAAACTCTGATAATGCGGCAAACTGCATATCTCGAAGAGATCAGTATTTTGAGTAAATCCAGGTTTGGCGGTAAATATAACATCAAATCCACTGACTCATGTAGGCTGAAAAGCTGACAGCGCAGCAAAGTGCATATCTGGATGAGGTAAGCATGTTGAGTGACACCAAAATTGATTCCAATGTTTTCCTCGTTGCCATTGTAACCTTAACCTCCTCAAATTCTAACATAGCGGCAAAGTGCGTATCTCAGGGAGATAAGCATTTTAGTAATTTCACATATGATTCCAATTATTTCCTCAAACCAAATGGGCTGTTCCAGCTCACAACCTGATATTGCACTCATTCTCTGACTGCGCGAAGAATTGTGGGCAGAACAACATAGATTTCCAATGAGTGGCTGAATGCAAGTCAGTCTCTGTTGCCAAAAGTCAGATGTTACGCCAAGTTTCCTAACCTGATGAGAAAAGCATTTTGAGCAAATCCAGAACTCTATCTGACGATTTCCACAAAGATATCTCCAAAATTTGATATTTCAATAAAGAGTAAAAAGTTTTCACTTTCCAAAAGAAAATCTTTCACCAAGGTCAACATTTTACTCCCTCCTCATTTGTTTCCAAAGATTCTCTCAATGCTATTGACACTTTACAGCAAAACTCTGAGAATGCGGCAAAGTGCATATCCCGAGAGATCAGCATTTTGAGTAAATCCTGGTTGGCGGTAAATATAACATCAAATCCACTGACTCATGTAGGCTGAAAAGCTGACAGCGCAGCAAAGCCCATACCTGGATGGAGTAAGCATGTTGAGTGACACCAAAATTGATTCCAATGTTTTCCTCGTTGCCATTGTAACCTTAACCACCACAAATTCTAACATAGCGGCAAAGTGCATATCTCAGTGAGATAAGCATTTTAGTAATTTCACATATGATTCCAATTATTTCCTCAACCCAAATGAGCTGTTCCCTCTCTCAATCTGATATCGCACTCATTCTCTGACTGCGCGAAGAATTGTGGATAGAAGAACATAGATTTCCAAAGAGTTGCTGAATGCCAGTGAGTCTCTGCTCCCAAAAGCCAGATCTTTCACCAAGTTTCATAAATAGATGAGTAAAGCATTTTGATCAAATCCAGGACTGTTTCTGACGATTTCCTCCAAGATATCTCCAAAAATTTGATATTTCAGTAAAGAGTGAAAAGTTCTCAGTTTCCAAAAGAATATCTTTCACCAAGTTCATCATTTCACTCCCTCCTCATTTGTCTCCAAAGATTCTCTCAATGCTATTGACACTTTACAGCCAAAACTTTGATAATGCGGCAAAGTGCATATCCCGAAGAGATCAGCATTTTGAGTGAATCCAGGTTTGGCGGTACATATAACATCAAATCCAGTGACTCATGAAGGCTGAAAAGCTGACAGCGCAGCAAAGTGCATATCTGGATGAGGTAAGCATGTTGAGTGACACCAAAATTGATTCCAATGTTTTCCTCTATGCCATTGTAACCTTAACCTCCACAAATTCCAACTTTTCGGCAAAGTGCATACCTCAGTGAGATAAGCATGTTATTAATTTCACATGTGAATCCAATTGTTTCCTCAAACCAAATGAGCTGTACCCGCTCACAGCCTGATATTGCACACATTCTCTGACTGCGCGAAGAATTGAACATAGATATCCAAAGAGTTGCTGAATGCCAGTCTGTCTCTGTTGCCAAAAGTCAGATCATACGCCAAGTTTCATAACCTGATGAGAAAAGCATTTTGAGCAAATCCAGAACTGTTTCTGACGATTTCAACAAAGATATCTCCAAAAATTTGATAGTTCAGTAAAGAGTGAAAAGTTTTCACTTTCCAAAAGAAATTCGTTCACCAAGTCCATCATTTTACTCCCTCCTCATTTGTTTCCAAAGATTCTCTCAAGTCTATTGACACTTTACAGCCAAAACTCTGATAATGCGGCAAACTGCATATCTCGAAGAGATCAGTATTTTGAGTAAATCCAGGTTTGGCGGTAAATACTACATCAAATCCACTGACGCATGCAGGCTGAAAAGCTGACAGCGCAGCAAAGTGCATGTCTGGATGAGGTAAGCATGTTGAGTGACACCAAAATTGATTCCAATGTTTTCCTCGTTGCCATTGCATCCTTAAACTCCTCAAATTCTAACATAGCGGCAAAGTGCATATCTCAGTGAGATAAGCAGTTTAGTAATTTCACATATGATTCCAATTATTTCCTCAACCCAAATGAGCTGTTCCCGCTCACGATCTGATATTGAACTCATTCTCTGACTACGCGAAGAATTGTGGGTAGAACAACATGGATTTCCACAGAGTTGCTGAATGCCAGTGAGTCTCTGCTGCCAAATGCCAGATCTTTCGCCAAGTTTCATAAGTAGATGAGTAAAGCATATTGATCACATCCAGGACTGTATCTGACGATTTCTCCAAGATAGCTCCAAAAATTTGATATTTCAGTAAAGAGTGAAAAGTTCTCAGTTTCCAAAAAAAATCTTTCACCAAGTTCATCATTTAACTCCCTCCTCACTTCTTTCCAAAGATTCTCTCAATGCTATTGACACTTTACAGCCAAAGCTCTGGTAATGCGGCAAACTGCACATCTCGAAGAAATCAGCATTTTGAGTAAATCCAGGTTTGGCGGCAAATATAACATCAAATCCAGTGACTCATGATGGCTGAAAAGCTGACAGCGCAGCAAAGTGCATATCTGGATGAGGTAAGCATGTTGAGTGACACCAAAATTGATTGCAATGTTTTCCTCTTTACCATTGCATCCTTAAGCTCCACAAATTCTAACTTAACGGCAAAGTGCATATCTCAGTGAGATAAGCATTTTAGTAATTTCACTTATGATTCCAATTATTTCCTCAAACCAAATGAGCTATTCATGCTCACAATCTGATATTGCACTCATTCTCTGACTGCGCGAAGAATTGTGGGTAGAACAACATAGATTTCCGAAGTTTTGTGGAATGCCAGTCAGTCTCTGTTGCCAAAAGTCAGATCTTACGCAAAGTTTCATAACCTGATGAGAAAAGCATTTTGCGCAAATCCAGAACTGTTTCTGACGATTTTCACAAAGATATCACCAAAAATTTGGCATTTCAGTACAGAGTGAAAAGTTTTCACTTTCCAAAAGAAAATCTTTCACCAAGTTCATCATTTTACACCCTCCTCATTTGTTTCCAAAGATTCTCTCAATGCTATTGACAGTTTACAGCCAAAACTCTGATAATGCGGCAAACTGCATGTCTCGAAGAGATCAGTATCTTGAGTAAATACAGGGTTTGCGGTAAATATAACATCAAATCCACTGAATCATGAAGGCTGAAAAATGAAAGCGCAGCAAAGTGCATATCTGGATGAAGAAAGCATGTTGTGCGACACCAAAATTGATTCCAATGTTTTCCTCGTTGCCATTGTATCCTTAAACTCCTCAAATTCTACATAGCGGCAAAGTGCATATCTCAGTGAGATAAGCATTTTAGTAATTTCACATATGATTCCAATTATTTCCTCAACCCAAATGAGCTGTTCCCGCTCACAATCTTATAATGCACTCATCTCTGACTGCGCGAAGAATTGTGGGTAGAACTTCATAGATTTCCAAAGAGTTGCGAATGCCAGTAAGTCTCTGTTTCCAAAAGTCAGATCTTTCGCCAAGTTTCATAACCTGATGAGAAAAGCATTTTGAGCAAATCCAGAACGGTTCCTGACGACTTCCACAAACATATCTCCAAAAATTTGATGTTTCAGTAAAGAGTGAAAAGTTTACACTTTCCAAAAGAAAATCTTTAACCAAGTTCAACATTTTACTCCCTCCTCATTTGTTTCCAAAGATTCTCTCAATGCTATTGACACTTTACAGCCAAAACTCTGATAATGCGGCAAACTGCATATCTCGAAGAGATCAGTATTTTGACTAAATACAGGGTTGGCGGTAAATATAATATCAAATCCAGTGACTCATGTAGGCTGAAAAGCTGACAGCGCAGCAAAGTGCATATCTGGATGAGGGAAGCATGTTGAGTGACACCAAAATTGATTCCAATGTTTTCCTCGTTGCCATTGTAACCTTAACCTCCTCAAATTCTAACATAGCGGCAAAGTGCATATCTCAGGGAGATGAGCATTTTAGTAATTTCACATATGATTCGAATTATTTCCTCAAACCAAATGGGCTGTTCCAGCTCACAATCTGATATTGCACTCATTCTCTGACTGCGCGAAGAATTGTGGGCAGAACAACATAGATTTCCAAAGAGTGGCTGAATGCAAGTCAGTCTCTGTTGCCAAAAGTCAGATCTTACGCCAAGTTTCCTAACCTGATGAGAAAAGCATTTCGAGCAAATCCAGAACTCTATCTGACGATTTCCACAAAGATATCTCCAAAAATTTGATATTTCAATAAAGAGTAAAAAGTTTTCACTTTCCAAAAGAGAATCTTTCACCAAGTTCAACATTTTACTCCCTCCTCATTTGTTTCCAAAGATTCTCTCAATGCTATTGACACTTTACAGCAAAACTCTGAGAATGCGGCAAAGTGCATATCCCGAAGAGATCAGCATTTTGAGTAAATCCAGGCTTTTCGGTAAATATAACATCAAATCCACTGTCTCATGTAGGCTGAAAAGCTGACAGCGTAGCAAAGCCCATACCTGGATGGAGTAAGCATGTTGAGTGACACCAAAATTGATTCCAATGTTTTCCACGTTCCATTGTAACCTTAACCTCCTCAAATTCTAACATAGCGGCAAAGTGCATATCTCAGTGAGATAAGCATTTTAGTAATTTCACATATGATTCCAATTATTTCCTCAACCCAAAAGAACTGTTCCCTCGCTCAATCTGATATCGCACTCATTCTCTGACTGCGCGAAGAATTGTGGGTAGAAGAACATAGATTTCCAAAGAGTTGCTGAATGCCAGTGAGTCTCTGCTGCCAAAAGCCAGATCTTTCACCAAGTTTCATAAATAGATGAGTAAAGCATTTTGAGCAAATCCAGGACTGTTTCTGACGATTTCCACAAAGATACCTCCAAAAATTTGATATTTCAGTAAAGAGTGAAAAGTTTTCACTGTCCAAAAGAAAATCTTTCACCAAGTTCATCATTTCACTCCCTCCTCATTTGTCTCCAAAGATTTTCTCAATGCTATTGACACTTTACAGCCAAAACTTTGAAAATGCGGCAAAGTGCATATCCCGAAGAGATCAGCATTTTGAGTAAATCCAGGTTTGGCGGTAAACATAACATCAAATCCACTGACTCATGTAGGCTGAAAAGCTGACAGCACAACAAAGTGCATATCTGGATGATGAAAACATGTTGAGTGACACCAAAATTGATTGCAACGTTTTCCTCTTCACCATTGTATCCTTAACCTCCACAAATTCTAACTTAACGGCAAAGTGCATATCTCAGTGAGATAAGCATTTTAGTAATTTCACATATGATTCCAATAATTTCCTCAAACCAAATGAGCTGTTCCAGCTCACAATCTGATATTGCACACATTCTCTGACTGCGCGAAGAATTGTGGGTAGAACAACATAGATTTCCAAAGAGTGGCTGAATGCAACTCAGTCTCTGTTGCCAAAAGTCATATCTTTTGCCAAGTTTCATAACCAGGTGAGAAAAGCATTTTGAGCAAATCCAGGACTGTTTCTGACGATTTCCACATAGATATCTCCAAAAATTTGATACTTCAGTAAAGAGTGAAAAGTTTTCAGTTTCCAAAAGAAAATCTTTCACCAAGTTCATCATTTCACTCCCTCCTTTTTGTTTCCAAAGATTCTCTCAAGTCTATTGACACTTTACAGCCAAAACTCTGATAATGCGGCAAACTGCATATCTCGAAGAGATCAGCATTTTGAGTAAATCCAGGTTTGGCGGTAAATATAACATCAAATCCACTGACTCATGTAGGCTGAAAAGCTGACAGCGCAGCAAAGTGCATGTCTGGATGAGGTAAGCATGTTGAGTGACACCAAAATTGATTCCAATGTTTTCCTCGTTGCCATTGCATCCTTAAACTCCTCAAATTCTAACATAGCGGCAAAGTGCATATCTCAGTGAGATAAGCATTTTAGTAATTTCACATATGATTCCAATTATGTCCTCAACCCAAATGAGCTGTTCCCTCTCACAATCTGATATTGCACTCATTCTCTGACTGCGCGAAGAATTGTGGATAGAAGAACAAAGATTTCCAAAGAGTGGCTGAAAGCAACTCAGTCTCTGTTGCCAAAAGTCAGATCCTTTGCCAAGTTTCATAACCAGGTGAGAAAAGCATTTTGAGCAAATCCAGGACTGTTTCTGACGATTTCCACAAAGATATCTCCAAAAATTTGATATTTCAGTAAAGAGTGAAAAGTTTTCACTGTCCTAAAGAAAATCTTTCACCAAGTTCATCATTTCACTCCCTCCTCATTTGTTTCCAAAGATTCTCTCAATGCTACTGACACTTTACAGCCAAAGCTCTGGTAATGCGGCAAACTGCATGTCTCGAAGAGGTCAGTATTTTGAGTAAACCCAGGTTTGGCGGCAAATATAACATCAAATCCACTGACTCATGTAGGCTGAAAAATGTCAGCGCAGCAAAGTGCATATCTGGATGAGGTAAGCATGTTGAGTGCCACCAAAATTGATTCCAATGTTTTCCTCGTTACCATTGTATCCTTGAACTCCTCAAATTCTAACATAGCGGCAAAGTGCATATCTCAGTGAGATTAGCATTTTAGTAATTTCACATATGATTCCAATTATTTCCTCAACCCAAATGAGCTGTTCCCTCTCACAGTCTGATATTGCACTCTTTCTCTGAATGCGCGAAGAATTGTGGGTAGAACAACATAGATTTCCAAAGAGTTGCTGAATGCCAGTGAGTCTCTGCTGACAAAAGCCAGATCTTTCACCAAGTTTCTTAAATAGATGAGTAAAGCATTTTGATCAAATCCAGGACTGTTTCTGACGATTTCCTCCAAGATATCTCCAAAAATTTGATATTTCAGTAAAGAGTGAAAAGTTCTCAGTTTCCAAAAGAAAATCTTTCACCAAGTTCATCATTTCACTCCCTCCTCATTTGTCTCCAAAGATTTTCTCAATGCTATTGACACTTTACAGCCAAAACTTTGATAATGCGGCAAAGTGCATATCCCGAAGAGATCAGCATTTTGAGTAAATCCAGGTTTGGCGGTAAACATAACATCAAATCCACTGACTCATGTATGCTGAAAAGCTGACAGCACAGCAAAGTGCATATCTGATGATGAAAACATGTTGAGTAACACCAAAATTGATTGCAACGTTTTCCTCTTCACCATTGTATCCTTAACCTCCACAAATTCTAACTTAACGGCAAAGTGCATATCCCAGTGAGATAAGCATTTTAGTAATTTCACATATGATTCCAATTATTTCCTCAAACCAAATGAGCTGTTCCAGCTCACAATCTGATATTGCACTCATTCTCTGACTGCTCGAAGAATTGTGGGTAGAACAACATAGATTTCCAAAGAGTGGCTGAATGCAAGTCAGTCTCCGTTGCCAAAAGTCAGATCTTTTGCCAAGTTTCATAACCAGGTGAGTAAAGCATTTTGAGCAAATCCAGGACTTTTTGTGACGATGTCCACAAAGATATCTCCAAAAATTTGATATTTCAGTATAGAGTGAAAAGTTTTCAGTTTCCAAAAGAAAATCTTTCACCAAGTTCATCATTTCACTCCCTCCTTTTTGTTTCCAAAGATTCTCTCAAGTCTATTGACACTTTACAGCCAAAACTCTGATAATGCGGCAAACTGCATATCTCGAAGAGATCAGTATTTTAAGTAAATCCAGTTTTGGCGGTAAATATAACATCAAATCCACTGACTCATGTAGGCTGAAAAGCTGACAGCGCAGCAAAGTGCATATCTGGATGAGGTAAGCATGTTGAGTGCCACCAAAATTGATTCCAATGTTTTCCTCGTTACCATTGTATCCTTAAACTCCTCAAATTCTAACATAGCGGCAAAGTGCATATCTCAGTGAGATAAGCATTTTAGTAATTTCACATATGATTCCAATTATTTCCTCAACCCAAATGAGCTGTTCCCTCTCACAGTCTGATATTGCACTCATTCTCTGAATGCGCGAAGAATTGTGGGTAGAACAACATAGATTTCCAAAGAGTTGCTGAATGCCAGTGAGTCTCTGCTGACAAAAGCCAGATCTTTCACCAAGTTTCTTAAATAGATGAGTAAAGCATTTTGATCAAATCCAGGACTGTTTCTGACGATTTCCTCCAAGATATCTGCAAAACTTTGATATTTCAGTAAAGAGTGAAAAGTTCTCAGTTTCCAAAAGAAAATCTTTCACCAAGTTCATCATTTCACTCCCTCCTCATGTGTCTCCAAAGATTTTCTCAATGCTATTGACACTTTACAGCCAAAACTTTGATAATGCGGCAAAGTGCATATCCCGAAGAGATCAGCATTTTGAGTAAATCCAGGTTTGGCGGTAAACATAACATCAAATCCACTGACTCATGTATGCTGAAAAGCTGACAGCACAGCAAAGTGCATATCTGGACGATGAAAACATGTTGAGTGACACCAAAATTGATTGCAACGTTTTCCTCTTCACCATTGTATCCTTAACCTCCACAAATTCTAACTTAACGGCAAAGTGCATATCCCAGTGAGATAAGCATTTTAGTAATTTCACATATGATTCCAATAATTTCATCAAACCAAATGAGCTGTTCCAGCTCACAATCTGATATTGCACTCATTCTCTGACTGCGCGAAGAATTGTGGGTAGAACAACATAGATTTCCAAAGAGTGGCTGAATGCAAGTCAGTCTCTGTTGCCAATAGTCAGACCTTTTGCCAAGTTTCATAACCAGGTGAGAAAAGCATTTTGAGCAAATCCAGGACTGTTTCCGACGATTTCCACAAAGATATCTCCAAAAATTTGATATTTCAGTAAAGAGTGAAAAGTTTTCAGTTTCCAAAAGAAAATCTTTCACCAAGTTCATCATTTCACTCCCTCCTTTTTGTTTCCAAAGATTCTCTCAAGTCTATTGACACTTTACAGCCAAAACTCTGATAATGCGGCAAACTGCATATCTTGAAGAGATCAGTATTTTGAGTAAATCCAGTTTTGGCGGTAAATATAACATCAAATCCACTGACTCATGTAGGCTGAAAAGCTGACAGCGCAGCAAAGTGCATATCTGGATGAGGTAAGCATGTTGAGTGACACCAAAATTGATTCCAATGTTTTCCTCGTTGCCATTGCATCCTTAAACTCCTCAAATTCTAACATAGCGGCAAAGTCCATATCTCAGTGAGATAAGCATTTTAGTAATTTCACATATGATTCCAATTATGTCCTCAACCCAAATGAGCTGTTCCCTCTCACAATCTGATATTGCACTCATTCTCTGACTGCGCGAAGAATTGTGGATAGAAGAACAAAGATTTCCAAAGAGTGGCTGAAAGCAACTCAGTCTCTGTTGCCAAAAGTCAGATCTTTTGCCAAGTTTCATAACCAGGTGAGAAAAGCATTTTGAGCAAATCCAGGACTGTTTCTGACGATTTCCACAAAGATATCTCCAAAAATTTGATATTTCAGTAAAGAGTGTAAAGTTTTCACTGTCCTAAAGAAAATCTTTCACCAAGTTCATCATTTCACTCCCTCCTCATTTGTTTCCAAAGATTCTCTCAATGCTACTGACACTTTACAGCCAAAGCTCTGGTAATGCGGCAAACTGCATATCTCGAAGAGGTCAGTATTTTGAGTAAACCCAGGTTTGGCGGCAAATATAACATCAAATCCACTGACTCATGTAGGCTGAAAAATGTCAGCGCAGCAAAGTGCATATCTGGATGAGGTAAGCATGTTGAGTGCCACCAAAATTGATTCCAATGTTTTCCTCGTTACCATTGTATCCTTGAACTCCTCAAATTCTAACATAGCGGCAAAGTGCATATCTCAGTGAGATTAGCATTTTAGTAATTTCACATATGATTCCAATTATTTCCTCAACCCAAATGAGCTGTTCCCTCTCACAGTCTGATATTGCACTCATTCTCTGAATGCGCGAAGAATTGTGGGTAGAACAACATAGATTTCCAAAGAGTTGCTGAATGCCAGTGAGTCTCTGCTGACAAAAGCCAGATCTTTCACCGAGTTTCTTAAATAGATGAGTAAAGCATTTTGATCAAATCCAGGACTGTTTCTGACGACTTCCACAAACATATCTCCAAAAATTTGATGTTTCAGTAAAGAGTGAAAAGTTTACACTTTCCAAAAGAAAATCTTTAACCAAGTTCAACATTTTACTCCCTCCTCATTTGTTTCCAAAGATTCTCTCAATGCTATTGACACTTTACAGCCAAAACTCTGATAATGCGGCAAACTGCATATCTCGAAGAGATCAGTATTTTGAGTAAATCCAGGTTTGGCGGTAAATATAACATCAAATCCAGTGACTCATGTAGGCTGAAAAGCTGACAGCGCAGCAAAGTGCATATCTGGATGAGGTAAGCATGTTGAGTGACACCAAAATTGATTCCAATGTTTTCCTCGTTGCCATTGTAACCTTAACCTCCTCAAATTCTAACATAGCGGCAAAGTGCATATCTCAGGGAGATGAGCATTTTAGTAATTTCACATATGATTCGAATTATTTCCTCAAACCAAATGGGCTGTTCCAGCTCACAATCTGATATTGCACTCATTCTCTGACTGCGCGAAGAATTGTGGGCAGAACAACATAGATTTCCAAAGAGTGGCTGAATGCAAGTCAGTCTCTGTTGCCAAAAGTCAGGTCTTACGCCAAGTTTCCTAACCTGATGAGAAAAGCATTTCGAGCAAATCCAGAACTCTATCTGACGATTTCCACAAAGATATCTCCAAAAATTTGATATTTCAATAAAGAGTAAAAAGTTTTCACTTTCCAAAAGAGAATCTTTCACAAAGTTCAACATTTTACTCCCTCCTCATTTGTTTCCAAAGATTCTCTCAATGCTATTGACACTTTACAGAAAAACTCTGAGAATGCGGCAAAGTGCATATCCCGAAGAGATCAGCATTTTGAGTAAATCCAGACTTGGCGGTAAATATAACATCAAATCCACTGTCTCATGTAGGCTGAAAAGCTGACAGCGTAGCAAAGCCCATACCTGGATGGAGTAAGCATGTTGAGTGACACCAAAATTGATTCCAATGTTTTCCACGTTCCATTGTAACCTTAACCTCGTCAAATTCTAACATAGCGGCAAAGTGCATATCTCAGTGAGATAAGCACTTTAGTAATTTCACATATGATTCCAATTATTTCCTCAACCCAAAAGAGCTGTTCCCTCTCTCAATCTGATATCGCACTCATTCTCTGACTGCGCGAAGAATTGTGGGTAGAAGAACATAGATTTCCAAAGAGTTGCTGAATGCCAGTGAGTCTCTGCTCCCAAAAGCCAGATCTTTCACCAAGTTTCATAAATGGATGAGTAAAGCATTTTGAGCAAATCCAGGACTGTTTCTGACGATTTCCACAAAGATATCTCCAAAAATTTGATATTTCAGTAAAGAGTGAAAAGTTTTCACTGTCCAAAAGAAAATCTTTCACCAAGTTCATCATTTCACTCCCTCCTCATTTGTCTCCAAAGATTTTCTCAATGCTATTGACACTTTACAGCCAAAACTTTGAAAATGCGGCAAAATGCATATCCCGAAGAGATCAGCATTTTGAGTAAATCCAGGTTTGGCGGTAAACATAACATCAAATCCACTG
The DNA here is from genome assembly GCF_965287045.1 of Carcharhinus amblyrhynchos. Lineage (NCBI taxonomy): Eukaryota > Metazoa > Chordata > Chondrichthyes > Carcharhiniformes > Carcharhinidae > Carcharhinus > Carcharhinus amblyrhynchos. Next base: position 196,835 of record NW_027649803.1, on the reverse strand, counting down.
ACTGATGTAGGCTGAAAAGCTGACAGCACAGCAAAGTGCATATCTGGATGATGAAAACATGTTGAGAGACACCAAAATTGATTCCAACGTTTTCCTCTTCACCATTGTATCCTTAACCTCCACAAATTCTAACTTAACGGCAAAGTGCATATCACAGTGAGATAAGCATTTTAGTAATTTCACATATGATTCCAATAATTTCCTCAAACCAAATGAGCTGTTCCAGCTCACAATCTGATATTGCACTCATTCTCTGACTGCGCGAAGAATTGTGGGTAGAACAACATAGATTTCCAAAGAGTGGCTGAATGCAACTCAGTCTCTGTTGCCAAAAGTCAGATCTTTTGCCAAGTTTCATAACCAGGTGAGAAAAGCATTTTGAGCAAATCCAGGACTGTTTCTGACGATTTCCACATAGATGTCTCCAAAAATTTGATGGTTCAGTAAAGAGTGAAAAGTTTTCAGTTTCCAAAAGAAAATCTTTCACCAAGTTCATCATTTCACTCCCTCCTTTTTGTTTCCAAAGATTCTCTCAAGTCTATTGACACTTTACAGCCAAAACTCTGATAATGCGGCAAACTGCATATCTCGAAGAGATCAGCATTTTGAGTAAATCCAGGTTTGGCGGTAAATATAACATCAAATCCACTGACTCATGTAGGCTGAAAAGCTGACAGCGCAGCAAAGTGCATGTCTGGATGAGGTAAGCATGTTGAGTGACACCAAAATTGATTCCAATGTTTTCCTCGTTTTCATTGCATCCTTAAACTCCTCAAATTCTAACATAGCGGCAAAGTGCATATCTCAGTGAGATGAGCATTTTAGTAATTTCACATATGATTCCAATTATGTCCTCAACCCAAATGAGCTGTTCCCTCTCACAATCTCATATTGCACTCATTCTCTGACTGCGCGAAGAATTGTGGATAGAAGAACAAAGATTTCCAAAGAGTGGCTGAAAGCAACTCAGTCTCTGTTGCCAAAAGTCAGATCTTTTGCCAAGTTTCATAACCAGGTGAGAAAAGCATTTTGAGCAAATCCAGGACTGTTTCTGACGATTTCCGCAAAGATATCTCCAAAAATTTGATATTTCAGTAAAGAGTGAAAAGTTTTCACTGTCCTAAAGAAAATCTTTCACCAAGTTCATCATTTCACTCCCTCCTCATTTGTTTCCAAAGATTCTCTCAATGCTACTGACACTTTACAGCCAAAGCTCTGGTAATGCGGCAAACTGCATATCTCGAAGAGGTCAGTATTTTGAGTAAACCCAGGTTTGGCGGCAAATATAACATCAAATCCACTGACTCATGTAGGCTGAAAAATGTCAGCGCAGCAAAGTGCATATCTGGATGAGGTAAGCATGTTGAGCGCCACCAAAATTGATTCCAATGTTTTCCTCGTTACCATTGTATCCTTAAACTCCTCAAATTCTAACATAGCGGCAAAGTGCATATCTCAGTGAGATAAGCATTTTAGTAATTTCACATATGATTCCAATTATTTCCTCAACCCAAATGAGCTGTTCCCTCTCACAGTCTGATATTGCACTCATTCTCTGAATGCGCGAAGAATTGTGGGTAGAACAACATAGATTTCCAAAGAGTTGCTGAATGCCAGTGAGTCTCTGCTGACAAAAGCCAGATCTTTCACCAAGTTTCTTAAATAGATGAGTAAAGCATTTTGATCAAATCCAGGACTGTTTCTGACGATTTCCTCCAAGATAGCTCCAAAAATTTGATATTTCAGTAAAGAGTGAAAAGTTCTCAGTTTCCAAAAGAAAATCTTTCACCAAGTTCATCATTTCACTCCCTCCTCATTTGTATCCAAAGATTTTCTCAATGCTATTGACACTTTACAGCCAAAACTTTGATAATGCGGCAAAGTGCATATCCCGAAGAGATCAGCATTTTGAGTAAATCCAGGTTTGGTGGTAAACATAACATCAAATCCACTGACTCATGTATGCTGAAAAGCTGACAGCACAGCAAAGTGCATATCTGGACGATGAAAACATGTTGAGTGACACCAAAATTGATTGCAACGTTTTCCTCTTCACCATTGTATCCTTAACCTCCACAAATTCTAACTTAACGGCAAAGTGCACATCCCAGTGAGATAAGCATTTTAGTAATTTCACATATGATTCCAATTATTTCCTCAAACCAAATGAGCTGTTCCAGCTCACAATCTGATATTGCACTCATTCTCTGACTGCGCGAAGAATTGTGGGTAGAACAACATAGATTTCCAAAGAGTGGCTGAATGCAAGTCAGTCTCTGTTGCCAAAAGTCAGATCTTTTGCCAAGTTTCATAACCAGGTGAGAAAAGCATTTTGAGCAAATCCAGGACTGTTTCTGACGATTTCCACAAAGGTATCTCCAAAAATTTGATATTTCAGTAAAGAGTGAAAAGTTTTCAGATTCCAAAAGAAAACCTTTCACCAAGTTCATCATTTCAGTCCCTCCTTTTTGTTTCCAAAGATTCTCTCAAGTCTATTGACACTTTACAGCCAAAACTCTGATAATGCGGCAAACTGCATATCTCGAAGAGATCAGTATTTTGAGTAAATCCAGGTTTGGCGGTAAATATAACATCAAATCCACTGACTCATGTAGGCTGAAAAGCTGACAGCGCAGCAAAGTGCATATCTGGATGAGGTAAGCATGTTGAGTGACACCAAAATAGATTCCAATGTTTTCCTCGTTGCCATTGCATCCTTAAACTCCTCAGATTCTAACATAGCGGCAAAGTGCATATCTCAGTGAGATAAGCATTTTAGAAATTTCACATATGATTCCAATTATGTCCTCAAACCAAATGAGCTGTTCCCTCTCACAATCTGATATTGCACTCATTCTCTGACTGCGCGAAGAATTGTGGGTAGAAGAACATAGATTTCCAAAGAGTTGCTGAATGCATCTCAGTCTCTGTTGCCAAAAGTCAGATCTTTTGCCAAGTTTCATAACCAGGTGAGAAAAGCATTTTGAGCAAATCCAGGACTGTTTCTGACGATTTCCACAAAGAGATCTCCAACAATTTGATATTTCAGTAAAGAGTGAAATGTTTTCACTTTCCACAAGAAAATCTTTCACCAAGTTTATCATTTTACTCCCTCCTGATTTGTTTCCAAAGATTCTCTCAATGCTATTGACACTTTACAGCCAAAACTCTGGTAAAGCGGCAAACTGCATGTCTCGAAGAGATCAGTATCTTGAGTAAATCCAGGTTTGGCGGTAAATATAACATCAAATCCACTGAATCATGTAGGCTGAAAAATGAAAGCGCAGCAAAGTGCATATCTGGATGAGGTAAGCATGTTGAGTGACACCAAAATTGATCCAAATGTTGTCCTCGTTGCCATTGTATCCTTAAACTCCTCAAATTCTAACATAGCGGCAAAGTGCATATCTCAGTGAGATAAGCATTTTAGTAATTTCACATATGATTCCAATTATTTCCTCAACCCAAATGAGCTGTTCCCGCTCACAATCTTATAATGCACTCATTCTCTGACTGCGCGAAGAATTGTGGGTAGAACAACATAGATTTCCAAAGAGTTGCGAATGCCAGTAAGTCTCTGCTGCCAAAAGTCAGATCTTTCGCCAAGTTTCATAACCTGATGAGAAAAGCATTTTGAGCAAATCCAGAACTGTTTCTGACGACTTCCACAAACATATCTCCAAAAATTTGATGTTTCAGTAAAGAGTGAAAAGTTTACACTTTCCAAAAGAAAATCTTTAACCAAGTCCATCATTTTACTCCCTCCTCATTTGTTTCCAAAGATTCTCTCAATGCTATTGACACTTTACAGCCAAAACTCTGATAATGCGGCAAACTGCATATCTCGAAGAGATCAGTATTTTGAGTAAATCCAGGTTTGGCGGTAAATATAACATCAAATCCAGTGACTCATGTAGGCTGAAAAGCTGACAGCGCAGCAAAGTGCATATCTGGATGAGGTAAGCATGTTGAGTGCCACCAAAATTGATTCCAATGTTTTCCTCGTTACCATTGTATCCTTGAACTCCTCAAATTCTAACATAGCGGCAAAGTGCATATCTCAGTGAGATAAGCATTTTAGTAATTTCACATATGATTCCAATTATTTCCTCAACCCAAATGAGCTGTTCCCTCTCACAGTCTGATATTGCACTCATTCGCTGAATGCGCGAAGAATTGTGGGTAGAACAACATAGATTTCCAAAGAGTTGCTGAATGCCAGTGAGTCTCTGCTGCCAAAAGCCAGATCTTTCACCAAGTTTCATAAATAGATGAGTAAAGCATTTTGATCAAATCCAGGACTGTTTCTGACGATTTCCTCCAAGATATCTCCAAAAATTTGATATTTCAGTAAAGAGTGAAAAGTTCTCAGTTTCCAAAAGAAAATCTTTCACCAAGTTCATCATTTCACTCCCTCCTCATTTGTCTCCAAAGATTTTCTCAATGCTATTGACACTTTACAGCCAAAACTTTGATAATGCGGCAAAGTGCATATCCCGAAGAGATCAGCATTTTGAGTAAATCCAGGTTTGGCGGTAAACATAACATCAAATCCACTGACTCATGTAGGCTGAAAAGCTGACAGCACAGCAAAGTGCATATCTGGATGATGAAAACATGTTGAGTGACAGCAAAATTGATTCCAACGTTTTCCTCTTCACCATTGTATCCTTAACCTCCACAATTTCTAACTTAACGGCAAAGTGCATATCTCAGTGAGATAAGCATTTTAGTAATTTCACATATGATTGCAATAATTTCCTCAAACCAAATGAGCTGTTCCAGCTCACAATCTGATATTGCACTCATTCTCTGACTGCGCGAAGAATTGTGGGTAGAACAACATAGATTTCCAAAGAGTGGCTGAATGCAAGTCAGTCTCTGTTGCCAAAAGTCAGATCTTTTGCCAAGTTTCATAACCAGGTGAGAAAAGCATTTTGAGCAAATCCAGGACTGTTTCTGACGATTTCCACATAGATGTCTCCAAAAATTTGATGTTTCAGTAAAGAGTGAAAAGTTTTCAGTTTCCAAAAGAAAATCTTTCACCAAGTTCATCATTTCACTCCCTCCTTTTTGTTTCCAAAGATTCTCTCAAGTCTATTGACACTTTACAGCCAAAACTCTGATAATGCGGCAAACTGCATATCTCGAAGAGATCAGCATTTTGAGTAAATCCAGGTTTGGCGGTAAATATAACATCAAATCCACTGACTCATGTAGGCTGAAAAGCTGACAGCGCAGCAAAGTGCATGTCTGGATGAGGTAAGCATGTTGAGTGACACCAAAATTGATTCCAATGTTTTCCTCGTTGCCATTGCATCCTTAAACTCCTCAAATTCTAACATAGCGGCAAAGTGCATATCTCAGTAAGATAAGCATTTTAGTAATTTCACATATGATTCCAATTATGTCCTCAACCCAAATGAGCTGTTCCCTCTCACAATCTGATATTGCACTCATTCTCTGACTGCGCGAAGAATTGTGGATAGAAGAACAAAGATTTCCAAAGAGTGGCTGAAAGCAACTCAGTCTCTGTTGCCAAAAGTCAGATCTTTTGCCAAGTTTCATAACCAGGTGAGAAAAGTATTTTGAGCAAATCCAGGACTGTTTCTGACGATTTCCACAAAGATATCTACAAAAATTTGATATTTCAGTATAGAGTGAAATGTTTTCACTGTCCTAAAGAAAATCTTTCACCAAGTTCATCATTTCACTCCCTCCTCATTTGTTTCCAAAGATTCTCTCAATGCTACTGACACTTTACAGCCAAAGCTCTGGTAATGCGGCAAACTGCATATCTCGAAGAGGTCAGTATTTTGAGTAAACCCAGGTTTGGCGGCAAATATAACATCAAATCCACTGACTCATGTAGGCTGAAAAATGTCAGCGCAGCAAAGTGCATATCTGGATGAGGTAAGCATGTTGAGTGCCACCAAAATTGATTCCAATGTTTTCCTCGTTACCATTGTATCCTTAAACTCCTCAAATTCTAACATAGCGGCAAAGTGCATATCTCAGTGATATAAGCATTTTAGTAATTTCACATATGATTCCAATTATTTCCTCAACCCAAATGAGCTGTTCCCTCTCTCAATCTGATATTGCACTCATTCTCTGAATGCGCGAAGAATTGTGGGTAGAACAACATAGATTTCCAAAGAGTTGCTGAATGCCAGTGAGTCTCTGCTGACAAAAGCCAGATCTTTCACCAAGTTTCTTAAATAGATGAGTAAAGAATTTTGATCAAATCCAGGACTGTTTCTGACGATTTCCACAAAGATATCTCCAAAAATTTGATATTTCAGTAAAGAGTGAAAAGTTTTCACTGTCCTAAAGAAAATCTTTCACCAAGTTCATCATTTCACTCCCTCCTCATTTGTTTCCAAAGATTCTCTCAATGCTACTGACACTTTACAGCCAAAGCTCTGGTAATGCGGCAAACTGCATATCTCGAAGAGGTCAGTATTTTGAGTAAACCCAGGTTTGGCGGCAAATATAACATCAAATCCACTGACTCATGTAGGCTGAAAAATGTCAGCGCAGCAAAGTGCATATCTGGATGAGGCAAGCATGTTGAGTGCCACCAAAATTGATTCCAATGTTTTCCTCGTTACCACTGTATCCTTAAACTCCTCAAATTCTAACATAGCGGCAAAGTGCATATCTCAGTGAGATAAGCATTTTAGTAATTTCACATATGATTCCAATTATTTCCTCAACCCAAATGAGCTGTTCCCTCTCCCAGTCTGATATTGCACTCATTCTCTGAATGCGCGAAGAATTGTGGGTAGAACAACATAGATTTCCAAAGAGTTGCTGAATGCCAGTGAGTCTCTGCTGACAAAAGCCAGATCTTTCACCAAGTTTCTTAAATAGATGAGTAAAGCATTTTGATCAAATCCAGGACTGTTTCTGACGATTTCCTCCAAGATATCTGCAAAAATTTGATATTTCAGTAAAGAGTGAAAAGTTCTCAGTTTCCAAAAGAAAATCTTTCACCAAGTTCATCATTTCACTCCCTCCTCATTTGTCTCCAAAGATTTTCTCAATGCTATTGACACTTTACAGCCAAAACTTTGATAATGCGGCAAAGTGCATATCCCGAAGAGATCAGCATTTTGAGGAAATCCAGGTTTGGCGGTAAACATAACATCAAATCCACTGACTCATGTATGCTGAAAAGCTGACAGCACAGCAAAGTGCATATCTGGACGATGAAAACATGTTGAGTGACACCAAAATTGATTGCAACGTTTTCCTCTTCACCATTGTATCCTTAACCTCCACAAATTCTAACTTAACGGCAAAGTGCACATCCCAGTGAGATAAGCATTTTAGTAATTTCACATATGAATCCAATTATTTCCTCAAACCAAATGAGCTGTTCCAGCTCACAATCTGATATTGCACTCATTCTCTGACTGCGCGAAGAATTGTGGGTAGAACAACATAGATTTCCAAAGAGTGGCTGAATGCAAGTCAGTCTCCGTTGCCAAAAGTCAGATCTTTTGCCAAGTTTCATAACCAGGTGAGAAAAGCATTTTGAGCAAATCCAGGACTGTTTCTGACGATTTCCACAAAGGTATCTCCAAAAATTTGATATTTCAGTAAAGAGTGAAAAGTTTTCAGTTTCCAAAAGAAAATCTTTCACCAAGTTCATCATTTCACTCCCTCCTTTTTGTTTCCAAAGATTCTCTCAAGTCTATTGACACTTTACAGCCAAAACTCTGATAATGCGGCAAACTGCATATCTCGAAGAGATCAGCATTTTGAGTAAATCCAGGTTTGGCGGTAAATATAACATCAAATCCACTGACTCATGTAGGCTGAAAAGCTGACAGCGCAGCAAAGTGCATGTCTGGATGAGGTAAGCATGTTGAGTGACACCAAAATTGATTCCAATGTTTTCCTCGTTGCCATTGCATCCTTAAACTCCTCAGATTCTAACATAGCGGCAAAGTGCATATCTCAGTGAGATAAGCATTTTAGTAATTTCACATATGATTCCAATTATGTCTTCAACCCAAATGAGCTGTTGCCTCTCACAATCTGATATTGCACTCAATCTCTGACTGCGCGAAGAATTGTGGATAGAAGAACATAGATTTCCAAAGAGTTGCTGAATGCATCTCAGTCTCTGTTGCCAAAAGTCAGATCTTTTGCCAAGTTTCATAACCAGGTGAGAAAAGCATTTTGAGCAAATCCAGGACTGTTTCTGACGATTTCCACAAAGATATCTCCAAAAATTTGATATTTCAGTAAAGAGTGAAATGTTTTCACTGTCCAAAAGAAAATCTTTAACCAAGTTCATCATTTTACTCCCTCCTGATTTGTTTCCAAAGATTCTCTCAATGCTTTTGACACTTTACAGCCAAAACTCTGGTAAAGCGGCAAACTGCATGTCTCGAAGACATCAGTATCTTGAGTAAATCCAGGTTTGGCGGTAAATATAACATCAAATCCACTGAATCATGTAGGCTGAAAATTGAAATCGCAGCAAAGTGCATATCTGGATGAGGAAAGCATGTTGTGCGACACCAAAATTGATTCCAATGTTTTCCTCGTTGCCATTGTATCCTTAAACTCCTCAAATTCTAACATAGCGGCAAAGTGCATATCTCAGTGAGATAAGCATTTTAGTAATTTCACATATGATTCCAATTATTTCCTCAACCCAAATGAGCTGTTCCCGCTCACAATCTTATAATGCACTCATTCTCTGACTGCGCGAAGAATTGTGGGTAGAACTTCATAGATTTCCAAAGAGTTGCGAATGCCAGTAAGTCTCTGTTGCCAAAAGTCAGATCTTTCGCCAAGTTTCATAACCTGATGAGAAAAGCATTTTGAGCAAATCCAGAACTGTTCCTGACGACTTCCGCAAACATATCTCCAAAAATTTGATGTTTCAGTAAAGAGTGAAAAGTTTACACTTTCCAAAAGAAAATCTTTAACCAAGTCCATCATTTTACTCCCTCCTCATTTGTTTCCAAAGATTCTCTCAATGCTATTGACACTTTACAGCCAAAACTCTGATAATGCGGCAAACTGCATATCTCGAAGAGATCAGTATTTTGAGTAAATCCAGGTTTGGCGGTAAATATAACATCAAATCCAGTGACTCATGTAGGCTGAAAAGCTGACAGCGCAGCAAAGTGCATATCTGGATGAGGTAAGCATGTTGAGTGACACCAAAATTGATTCCAATGTTTTCCTCGTTGCCATTGTAATCTTAACCTCCTCAAATTCTAACATAGCGGCAAAGTGCATATCTCAGGGAGATGAGAATTTTAGTAATTTCACATATGATTCCAATTATTTCCTCAAACCAAATGGGCTGTTCCAGCTCACAATCTGATATTGCACTCATTCTCTGACTGCGCGAAGAATTGTGGGTAGAAGAACATAGATTTCCAAAGAGTTGCTGAATGCCAGTGAGTCTCTGCTGCCAAAAGCCAGATCTTTCACCAAGTTTCATAAATAGATGAGTAAAGCATTTTGAGCAAATCCAGGACTGTTTCTGACGATTTCCTACAAGATATCTCCAAAAATTTGATATTTCAGTAAAGAGTGAAAAGTTCTCAGTTTCCAAAAGAAAATCTTTCACCAAGTTCATCATTTCATATCCTCCTCATTTGTCTCCAAAGATTCTCTCAATGCTATTGACACTTTACAGCCAAAACTTTGATAATGCGGCAAAGTGCATATCCCGAAGAGTTCAGCATTTTGAGTAAATCCAGGTCTGGCGGTAAATATAACATCAAATCCAGTGACTCATGATGGCTGAAAAGCTGACAGCGCAGCAAAGTCCATATGTGAATGAGGTAAGCATGTTGAGTGACACCAAAATTGATTCCAATGTTTCCCTCTATGCCATTGTAACCTTAACCTCCACAAATTCCGACATTGCGGCCTCAGTGAGATAAGCATGTTATTAATTTCACATGTGATTCCAATTGTTTCCTCAAACCAAATGAGCTGTACCCGCTCACAGCCTGATATTGCACGCATTCTCTGACTGCGCGAAGAATTGTGGATAGAACAACATAGATATCCAAAGAGTTGCTGAATGCCAGTCAGTCTCTGTTGCCAAAAGTCAGATCATACGCCAAGTTTCATAACCTGATGAGAAAAGCATTTTGAGCAAATCCAGAACTGTTTCTGACGATTTCAACAAAGATATCTCCAAAAATTTGATAGTTCAGTAAAGAGTGAAAAGTTTTCACTTTCCAAAAGAAATTCGTTCACCAAGTCCATCATTTTACTACCTCCTCATTTGTTTCCAAAGATTCTCTCAAGTCTATTGACACTTTACAGCCAAAACTCTGATAATGCGGCAAACTGCATATCTCGAAGAGATCAGTATTTTGAGTAAATCCAGGTTTGGCGGTAAATACTACATCAAATCCACTGACTCATGCAGGCTGAAAAGCTGACAGCGCAGCAAAGTGCATGTCTGGATGAGGTAAGCATGTTGAGTGACACCAAAATTGATTCCAATGTTTTCCTCGTTGCCATTGCATCCTTAAACTCCTCAAATTCTAACATAGCGGCAAAGTGCATATCCCAGTGAGACAAGCATTTTAGTAATTTGACATATGATTCCAATTATTTCCTCAACCCAAATGAGCTGTTCCCGCTCACGATCTGATATTGAACTCATTCTCTGACTGCGCGAAGAATTGTGGGTAGAACAACATGGATTGCCACAGAGTTGCTGAATGCCAGTGAGTCTCTGCTGCCAAATGCCAGATCTTTCACCAAGTTTCATAAGTAGATGAGTAAAGCATGTTGATCACATCCAGGACTGTATCTGACGATTTCTCCAAGATATCTCCAAAAATTTAATATTTCAGTAAAGAGTGAAAAGTTCTCAGGTTCCAAAAGATAATCTTTCACCAAGTTCATCATTTCACTCCCTCCTCATTTGTCTCCTAAGATTCTCTCAATGCTATTGACACTTTACAGCCAAAACTTTGATAATACGGCAAAGTGCATATCCCGAAGAGATCAGCATTTTGAGTAAATCCAGGTTTGGCGGTAAATATAACATCAAATCCAGTGACTCATGATGGCTGAAAAGCTGACAGCGCAGGAAAGTGCATATCTGGATGAGGAAAGCATGTTGAGTGACCCCAAAATTGATTCCAATGTTTTCCTCTATGCCATTGTAACATTAACCTCCACAAATTCCAACATTGCGGCAAAGTGCATATCTCAGTGAGATAAGCATGTAATTAATTTCACATGTGATTCCAATTGCTTCCTCAAACCAAATGAGCTGTACCCGCTCACAGCCTGATATTGCACTCATTCTCTGACTGCGCGAAGAATTGTCGATAGAACAACATAGATATCCAAAGAGTTGCTGAATGCCAGTCAGTCTCTGTTGCCAAAAGTCAGATCATACGCCAAGTTTCATAACCTGATGAGAAAACCCATTTTGAGCAAATCCAGAACTGTTTCTGACGATTTCCACAAAGATATCTCCAAAAATTTGATACTTCAGTAAAGAGTGAAAAGTTTTCACTTTCCAAAAGAAATTCGTTCACCAAGTCCATCATTTTATTCCCTCCTCATTTGTTTCCAAAGATTCTCTCAAGTCTATTGACACTTTACAGCCAAAACTCTGATAATGCGGCAAACTGCATATCTCGAAGAGATCAGTATTTTGAGTAAATCCAGGTTTGGCGGTAAATAGTACATCAAATCCACTGACTCATGTAGGCTGAAAAGCTGACAGCGCAGCAAAGTGCATGTCTGGATGAGGTAAGCATGTTGAGTGACACCAAAATTGATTCCAATGTTTTCCTCGTTGCCATTGCATCCTTAAACTCCTCAAATTCTAACATAGCGGCAAAGTGCATATCTCAGTGAGATAAGCAGTTTAGTAATTTCACATATGATTCCAATTATTTCCTCAACCCAAATGAGCTGTTCCCGCTCACGATCTGATATTGAACTCATTCTCTGACTACGCGAAGAATTGTGGGTAGAACAACATGGATTTCCACAGAGTTGCTGAATGCCAGTGAGTCTCTGCTGCCAAATGCCAGATCTTTCGCCAAGCTTCATAAGTAGATGAGTAAAGCATGTTGATCACATCCAGGACTGTATCTGACGATTTCTCCAAGATATCTCCAAAAATTTGATATTTCAGTAAAGAGTGAAAAGTTCTCAGTTTCCAAAAAAAATCTTTCACCAAGTTCATCATTTAACTCCCTCCTCACTTCTTTCCAAAGATTCTCTCAATGCTATTAACACTTTACAGCCAAAGCTCTGGTTATGCGTCAAACTGCACATCTCGAAGAAATCAGTATTTTCAGTAAATCCAGGTTTGGCGGCAAATATAACATCAAATCCAGTGACTCATGATGGCTGAAAAGCTGACAGCGCAGCAAAGTGCATATCTGGATGAGGTAAGCATGTTGAGTGACACCAAAATTGATTGCAATGTTTTCCTCTTTACCATTGTATCCTTAAGCTCCACAAATTCTAACTTAACGGCAAAGTGCATATCTCAGTGAGATAAGCATTTTAGTAATTTCACTTATGATTCCAATTATTTCCTCAAACCAAATGAGCTATTCATGCTCACAATCTGATATTGCACTCATTCTCTGACTGCGCGAAGAATTGTGGGTAGAACAACATAGATTTCCGAAGTTTTGTGGAATGCCAGTCAGTCTCTGTTGCCAAAAGTCAGATCTTACGCCAAGTTTCATAACCTGATGAGAAAAGCATTTTGCGCAAATCCAGAACTGTTTCTGACGACTTTCACAAAGATATCACCAAAAATTTGGCATTTCAGTACAGAGTGAAAAGTTTTCACTTTCCAAAAGAAAATCTTTCACCAAGTTCATCATTTTACACCCTCCTCATTTGTTTCCAAAGATTCTCTCAATGCTATTGACAGTTTACAGCCAAAACTCTGATAATGCGGCAAACTGCATGTCTCGAAGAGATCAGTATCTTGAGTAAATCCAGGGTTTGCGGTAAATATAACATCAAATCCACTGAATCATGAAGGCTGAAAAATGAAAGCGCCGCAAAGTGCATATCTGGATGAAGAAAGCATGTTGTGCGACACCAAAATTGATTCCAATGTTTTCCTCGTTGCCATTGTATCCTTAAACTCCTCAAATTCTAACATAGCGGCAAAGTGCATATCTCAGTGAGATAAGCATTTTACTAATTTCACATATGATTCCAATTATTTCCTCAACCCAAATGAGCTGTTCCCGCTCACAATCTTATAATGCACTCATCTCTGACTGCGCGAAGAATTGTGGGTAGAACTTCATAGATTTCCAAAGAGTTGCGAATGCCAGTAAGTCTCTGTTGCCAAAAGTCAGATCTTTCGCCAAGTTTCATAACCTGATGAGAAAAGCATTTTCAGCAAATCCAGAACTGTTCCTGACGACTTCCACAAACATATCTCCAAAAATTTGATGTTTCAGTAAAGAGTGAAAAGTTTACACTTTCCAAAAGAAAATCTTTAACCAAGTTCAACATTTTACTCCCTCCTCATTTGTTTCCAAAGATTCTCTCAATGCTATTGACACTTTACAGCCAAAACTCTGATAATGCGGCAAACTGCATATCTCGAAGAGATCAGTATTTTGAGTAAATCCAGGTTTGGCGGTAAATATAACATCAAATCCACTGACTCATGTAGGCTGAAAAGCTGACAGCGCAGCAAAGTGCATATCTGGATGAGGTAAGCATGTTGAGTGACACCAAAATTGATTCCAATGTTTTCCTCGTTGCCATTGTAACCTAAACCTCCTCAAATTCTAACATAGCGGCAAAGTGCATATCTCAGGGAGATGAGCATTTTAGTAATTTCACATATGATTCGAATTATTTCCTCAAACCAAATGGGCTGTTCCAGCTCCCAATCTGATATTGCACTCATTCTCTGACTGCGCGAAGAATTGTGGGCAGAACAACATAGATTTCCAAAGAGTGGCTGAATGCAAGCCAGTCTCTGTTGCCAAAAGTCAGATCTTACGCCAAGTTTCCTAACCTGATGAGAAAAGCATTTCGAGCAAATCCAGAACTGTTTCTGACGATTTCCACAAAGATATCTCCAAAAATTAGATATTTCAATAAAGAGTAAAAAGTTTTCACTTTCCAAAAGAGAATCTTTCACCAAGTTCAACATTTTACTCCCTCCTCATTTGTTTCCAAAGATTCTCTCAATGCTATTGACACTTTACAGAAAAACTCTGAGAATGCGGCAAAGTGCATATCCCGAAGAGATCAGCATTTTGAGTAAATCCAGGCTTGGCGGTAAATATAACATCAAATCCACTGTCTCATGTAGGCTGAAAAGCTGACAGCGTAGCAAAGCCCATACCTGGATGGAGTAAGCATGTTGAGTGACACCAAAATTGATTCCAATGTTTTCCACGTTCCATTGTAACCTTAACCTCCTCAAATTCTAACATAGCGGCAAAGTGCATATCTCAGTGAGATAAGCATTTTAGTAATTTCACATATGATTCCAATTATTTCCTCAACCCAAAAGAGCTGTTCCCTCTCTCAATCTGATATCGCACTCATTCTCTGACTGCGCGAAGAATTGTGGGTAGAAGAACATAGATTTCCAAAGAGTTGCTGAATGCCAGTGAGTCTCTGCTCCCAAAAGCCAGATCTTTCACCAAGTTTCATAAATGGATGAGTAAAGCATTTTGAGCAAATCCAGGACTGTTTCTGACGATTTCCACAAAGATATCTCCAAAAATTTGATATTTCAGTAAAGAGTGAAAAGTTTTCAGTTTCCAAAAGAAAATCTTTCACCAAGTTCATCATTTCACTCCCTCCTCATTTGTCTCCAAAGATTTTCTCAATGCTATTGACACTTTACAGCCAAAACTTTGAAAATTCGGCAAAGTGCATAACCCGAAGAGATCAGCATTTTGAGTAAATCCAGGTTTGGCGGTAAACATAACATCAAATCCACTGACTGATGTAGGCTGAAAAGCTGACAGCACAGCAAAGTGCATATCTGGATGATGAAAACATGTTGAGAGACACCAAAATTGATTCCAACGTTTTCCTCTTCACCATTGTATCCTTAACCTCCACAAATTCTAACTTAACGGCAAAGTGCATATTACAGTGAGATAAGCATTTTAGTAATTTCACATATGATTCCAATAATTTCCTCAAACCAAATGAGCTGTTCCAGCTCACAAGCTGATATTGCACTCATTCTCTGACTGCGCGAAGAATTGTGGGTAGAACAACATAGATTTCCAAAGAGTGGCTGAATGCAACTCAGTCTCTGTTGCCAAAAGTCAGATCTTTTGCCAAGTTTCATAACCAGGTGAGAAAAGCATTTTGAGCAAATCCAGGACTGTTTCTGACGATTTCCACAAAGGTATCTCCAAAAATTTGATGTTTCAGTAAAGAGTGAAAAGTTTTCAGTTTCCAAAAGAAAATCTTTCACCAAGTTCATCATTTCACTCCCTCCTTTTTGTTTCCAAAGATTCTCTCAAGTCTATTGACACTTTACAGCCAAAACTCTGATAATGCGGCAAACTGCATATCTCGAAGAGATCAGTATTTTGAGTAAATCCAGGTTTGGCGGTAAATATAACATCAAATCCTCTGACTCATGTAGGCTGAAAAGCTGACAGCGCAGCAAAGTGCATGTCTGGATGAGGTAAGCATGTTGAGTGACACCAAAATTGATTCCAATGTTTTCCTCGTTGCCATTGCATCCTTAAACTCCTCAAATTCTAACATAGCGGCAAAGTGCATATCTCAGTAAGATAAGCATTTTAGTAATTTTACATATGATTCCAATTATGTCCTCAACCCAAATGAGCTGTTCCCTCTCACAATCTGATATTGCACTCATTCTCTGACTGCGCGAAGAATTGTGGATAGAAGAACAAAGATTTCCAAAGAGTGTCTGAAAGCAACTCAGTCTCTGTTGCCAAAAGTCAGATCTTTTGCCAAGTTTCATAACCAGGTGAGAAAAGCATTTTGAGCAAATCCAGGACTGTTTCTGACGATTTCCACAAAGATATCTCCAAAAATTTGATATTTCAGTAAAGAGTGAAAAGTTTTCACTGTCCTAAAGAAAATCTTTCACCAAGTTCATCATTTCACTCCCTCCTCATTTGTTTCCAAAGATTCTCTCAATGCTACTGACACTTTACGGCCAAAGCTCTGGTAATGCGGCAAACTGCATATCTCGAAGAGGTCAGTATTTTGAGTAAACCCAGGTTTGGCGGCAAATATAACATCAAATCCACTGACTCATGTAGGCTGAAAAATGTCAGCGCAGCAAAGTGCATATCTGGATGAGGTAAGCATGTTGAGTGCCACCAAAATTGATTCCAATGTTTTCCTCGTTACCATTGTATCCTTAAACTCCTCAAATTCTAACATAGCGGCAAAGTGCATATCTCAGTGAGATAAGCATTTTAGTAATTTCACATATGATTCCAATTATTTCCTCAACCCAAATGAGCTGTTCCCTCTCACAGTCTGATATTGCACTCATTCTCTGAATGCGCGAAGAATTGTGGGTAGAACAACATAGATTTCCAAAGAGTTGCTGAATGCCAGTGAGTCTCTGCTGACAAAAGCCAGATCTTTCACCAAGTTTCTTAAATAGATGAGTAAAGCATTTTGATCAAATCCAGGACTGTTTCTGACGATTTCCTCCAAGATATCTGCAAAAATTTGATATTTCAGTAAAGAGTGAAAAGTTCTCAGTTTCCAAAAGAAAATCTTTCACCAAGTTCATCATTTCACTCCCTCCTCATTTGTCTCCAAAGATTTTCTCAATGCTATTGACACTTTACAGCCAAAACTTTGATAATGCGGCAAAGTGCATATCCCGAAGAGATCAGCATTTTGAGTAAATCCAGGTTTGGCGGTAAACATAACATCAAATCCACTGACTCATGTATGCTGAAAAGCTGACAGCACAGCAAAGTGCATATCTGGACGATGAAAACATGTTGAGTGACACCAAAATTGATTGCAACGTTTTCCTCTTCACCATTGTATCCTTAACCTCCACAAATTCTAACTTAACGGCAAAGTGCACATCCCAGTGAGATAAGCATTATAGTAATTTCACATATGATTCCAGTTATTTCCTCAAACCAAATGAGCTGTTCCAGCTCACAATCTGATATTGCACTCATTCTCTGACTGCGCGAAGAATTGTGGGTAGAACAACATAGATTTCCAAAGAGTGGCTGAATGCAAGTCAGTCTCCGTTGCCAAAAGTCAGATCTTTTGCCAAGTTTCATAACCAGGTGAGAAAAGCATTTTGAGCAAATCCAGGACTGTTTCTGACGATTTCCACAAAGGTATCTCCAAAAATTTGATATTTCAATAAAGAGTGAAAAGTTTTCAGTTTCCAAAAGAAAATCTTTCACCAAGTTCATCATTTCAGTCCCTCCTTTTTGTTTCCAAAGATTCTCTCAAGTCTATTGACACTTTACAGCAAAAACTCTGATAATGCGGCAAACTGCATATCTCGAAGAGATCAGTATTTTGAGTAAATCCAGGTTTGGCGGTAAATATAACATCAAATCCACTGACTCATGTAGGCTGAAAAGCTAACAGCGCAGCAAAGTGCATATCTGGATGAGGTAAGCATGTTGAGTGACACCAAAATAGATTCCAATGTTTTCCTCGTTGCCATTGCATCCTTAAACTCCTCAGATTCTAACATAGCGGCAAAGTGCATATCTCAGTGAGATAAGCATTTTAGTAATTTCACTTATGATTCCAATTATGTCCTCAACCCAAATGAGGTGTTCCCTGTCACAATCTGATATTGCACTCATTCTCTGACTGCGCGAAGAATTGTGGATAGAAGAACATATATTTCCAAAGAGTTGCTGAATGCATCTCAGTCTCTGTTGCCAAAAGTCAGATCTTTTGCCAAGTTTCATAACCAGGTGAGAAAAGCATTTTGAGCAAATCCAGGACTGTTTCTGACGATTTCCACAAAGATATCTCCAACAATTTGATATTTCAGTAAAGAGTGAAATGTTTTCACTTTCCACAAGAAAATCTTTCACCAAGTTTATCATTTTACTCCCTCCTGATTTGTTTCCAAAGATTCTCTCAATGCTATTGACACTTTACAGCCAAAACTCTGGTAAAGCGGCAAACTGCATGTCTCGAAGACATCAGTATCTTGAGTAAATCCAGGTTTGGCGGTAAATATAACATCAAATCCACTGACTCATGTAGGCTGAAAAATGAAAGCGCAGCGAAGTGCATATCTGGATGAGGTAAGCATGTTGAGTGACACCAAAATTGATCCAAATGTTTTCCTCGTTGCCATTGTATCCTTAAACTCCTCAAATTCTAACATAGCGGCAAAGTGCATATCTCAGTGAGATAAGCATTTTAGTAATTTCACATATGATTCCAATTATTTCCTCAACCCAAATGAGCTGTTCCCGCTCACAATCTTATAATGCACTCATTCTCTGACTGCGCGAAGAATTGTGGGTAGAACTTCATAGATTTCCAAAGAGTTGCGAATGCCAGTAAGCCTCTGTTGCCAAAAGTCAGATCTTTCGCCAAGTTTCATAACCTGATGAGAAAAGCATTTTGAGCAAATCCAGAACTGTTTCTGATGACTTCCACAAACATATCTCCAAAAATTTGATGTTTCAGTAAAGAGTGAAAAGTTTACACTTTCCAAAAGAAAATCTTTAACCAAGTCCATCATTTTACTCCCTCCTCATTTGTTTCCAAAGATTCTCTCAATGCTATTGACACTTTACAGCCAAAACTCTGATAATGCGGCAAACTGCATATCTCGAAGCGATCAGTATTTTGAGTAAATCCAGGTTTGGCGGTAAATATAACATCAAATCCAGTGACTCATGTAGGCTGAAAAGCTGACAGCGCAGCAAAGTGCATATCTGGATGAGGTAAGCATGTTGAGTGACACCAAAATTGATTCCAATGTTTTCCTCGTTGCCATTGTAATCTTAACCTCCTCAAATTCTAACATAGCGGCAAAGTGCATATCTCAGGGAGATGAGAATTTTAGTAATTTCACATATGATTCCAATTATTTCCTCAAACCAAATGGGCTGTTCCAGCTCACAATCTGATATTGCACTCATTCTCTGACTGCGCGAAGAATTGTGGGTAGAAGAACATAGATTTCCAAAGAGTTGCTGAATGCCAGTGAGTCTCTTCTGCCAAAAGCCAGATCTTTCACCAAGTTTCATAAATAGATGAGTAAAGCATTTTGAGCAAATCCAGGACTGTTTCTGACGATTTCCTCCAAGATATCTCCAAAAATTTGATATTTCAGTAATGAGTGAAAAGTTCTCAGTTTCCAAAAGAAAATCTTTCACCAAGTTCATCATTTCATATCCTCCTCATTTGTCTCCAAAGATTCTCTCAATGCTATTGACACTTTACAGCCAAAACTTTGATAATGCGGCAAAGTGCATATCCCGAAGAGTTCAGCATTTTGAGTAAATCCAGGTTTGGCGGTAAATATAACATCAAATCCAGTGACTCATGATGGCTGAAAAGCTGACAGCGCAGCAAAGTCCATATCTGGATGAGGTAAGCATGTTGAGTGACACCAAAATTGATTCCAATGTTTTCCTCTATGCCATTGTAACCTTAACCTCCACAAATTCCGACATTGCGGCCTCAGTGAGATAAGCATGTTATTAATTTCACATGTGATTCCAATTGTTTCCTCAAACCAAATGAGCTGTACCCGCTCACAGCCTGATATTGCACGCATTCTCTGACTGCGCGAAGAATTGTGGATAGAACAACATAGATATCCAAAGAGTTGCTGAATGCCAGTGAGTCTCTGCTGACAAAAGCCAGATCTTTCACCAAGTTTCTTAAATAGATGAGTAAAGCATTTTGATCAAATCCAGGACTGTTTCTGACGATTTCCTCCAAGATATCTGCAAAAATTTGATATTTCAGTAAAGAGTGAAAAGTTCTCAGTTTCCAAAAGAAAATCTTTCACCAAGTTCATCATTTCACTCCCTCCTCATTTGTCTCCAAAGATTTTCTCAATGCTATTGACACTTTACAGCCAAAACTTTGATAATGCGGCAAAGTGCATATCCCGAAGAGATCAGCATTTTGAGTAAATCCAGGTTTGGCGGTAAACATAACATCAAATCCACTGACTCATGTATGCTGAAAAGCTGACAGCACAGCAAAGTGCATATCTGGACGATGAAAACATGTTGAGTGACACCAAAATTGATTGCAACGTTTTCCTCTTCACCATTGTATCCTTAACCTCCACAAATTCTAACTTAACGGCAAAGTGCACATCCCAGTGAGATAAGCATTATAGTAATTTCACATATGATTCCAGTTATTTCCTCAAACCAAATGAGCTGTTCCAGCTCACAATCTGATATTGCACTCATTCTCTGACTGCGCGAAGAATTGTGGGTAGAACAACATAGATTTCCAAAGAGTGGCTGAATGCAAGTCAGTCTCCGTTGCCAAAAGTCAGATCTTTTGCCAAGTTTCATAACCAGGTGAGAAAAGCATTTTGAGCAAATCCAGGACTGTTTCTGACGATTTCCACAAAGGTATCTCCAAAAATTTGATATTTCAATAAAGAGTGAAAAGTTTTCAGTTTCCAAAAGAAAATCTTTCACCAAGTTCATCATTTCAGTCCCTCCTTTTTGTTTCCAAAGATTCTCTCAAGTCTATTGACACTTTACAGCAAAAACTCTGATAATGCGGCAAACTGCATATCTCGAAGAGATCAGTATTTTGAGTAAATCCAGGTTTGGCGGTAAATATAACATCAAATCCACTGACTCATGTAGGCTGAAAAGCTAACAGCGCAGCAAAGTGCATATCTGGATGAGGTAAGCATGTTGAGTGACACCAAAATAGATTCCAATGTTTTCCTCGTTGCCATTGCATCCTTAAACTCCTCAGATTCTAACATAGCGGCAAAGTGCATATCTCAGTGAGATAAGCATTTTAGTAATTTCACTTATGATTCCAATTATGTCCTCAACCCAAATGAGGTGTTCCCTGTCACAATCTGATATTGCACTCATTCTCTGACTGCGCGAAGAATTGTGGATAGAAGAACATATATTTCCAAAGAGTTGCTGAATGCATCTCAGTCTCTGTTGCCAAAAGTCAGATCTTTTGCCAAGTTTCATAACCAGGTGAGAAAAGCATTTTGAGCAAATCCAGGACTGTTTCTGACGATTTCCACAAAGATATCTCCAACAATTTGATATTTCAGTAAAGAGTGAAATGTTTTCACTTTCCACAAGAAAATCTTTCACCAAGTTTATCATTTTACTCCCTCCTGATTTGTTTCCAAAGATTCTCTCAATGCTATTGACACTTTACAGCCAAAACTCTGGTAAAGCGGCAAACTGCATGTCTCGAAGACATCAGTATCTTGAGTAAATCCAGGTTTGGCGGTAAATATAACATCAAATCCACTGACTCATGTAGGCTGAAAAATGAAAGCGCAGCGAAGTGCATATCTGGATGAGGTAAGCATGTTGAGTGACACCAAAATTGATCCAAATGTTTTCCTCGTTGCCATTGTATCCTTAAACTCCTCAAATTCTAACATAGCGGCAAAGTGCATATCTCAGTGAGATAAGCATTTTAGTAATTTCACATATGATTCCAATTATTTCCTCAACCCAAATGAGCTGTTCCCGCTCACAATCTTATAATGCACTCATTCTCTGACTGCGCGAAGAATTGTGGGTAGAACTTCATAGATTTCCAAAGAGTTGCGAATGCCAGTAAGCCTCTGTTGCCAAAAGTCAGATCTTTCGCCAAGTTTCATAACCTGATGAGAAAAGCATTTTGAGCAAATCCAGAACTGTTTCTGATGACTTCCACAAACATATCTCCAAAAATTTGATGTTTCAGTAAAGAGTGAAAAGTTTACACTTTCCAAAAGAAAATCTTTAACCAAGTCCATCATTTTACTCCCTCCTCATTTGTTTCCAAAGATTCTCTCAATGCTATTGACACTTTACAGCCAAAACTCTGATAATGCGGCAAACTGCATATCTCGAAGCGATCAGTATTTTGAGTAAATCCAGGTTTGGCGGTAAATATAACATCAAATCCAGTGACTCATGTAGGCTGAAAAGCTGACAGCGCAGCAAAGTGCATATCTGGATGAGGTAAGCATGTTGAGTGACACCAAAATTGATTCCAATGTTTTCCTCGTTGCCATTGTAATCTTAACCTCCTCAAATTCTAACATAGCGGCAAAGTGCATATCTCAGGGAGATGAGAATTTTAGTAATTTCACATATGATTCCAATTATTTCCTCAAACCAAATGGGCTGTTCCAGCTCACAATCTGATATTGCACTCATTCTCTGACTGCGCGAAGAATTGTGGGTAGAAGAACATAGATTTCCAAAGAGTTGCTGAATGCCAGTGAGTCTCTTCTGCCAAAAGCCAGATCTTTCACCAAGTTTCATAAATAGATGAGTAAAGCATTTTGAGCAAATCCAGGACTGTTTCTGACGATTTCCTCCAAGATATCTCCAAAAATTTGATATTTCAGTAATGAGTGAAAAGTTCTCAGTTTCCAAAAGAAAATCTTTCACCAAGTTCATCATTTCATATCCTCCTCATTTGTCTCCAAAGATTCTCTCAATGCTATTGACACTTTACAGCCAAAACTTTGATAATGCGGCAAAGTGCATATCCCGAAGAGTTCAGCATTTTGAGTAAATCCAGGTTTGGCGGTAAATATAACATCAAATCCAGTGACTCATGATGGCTGAAAAGCTGACAGCGCAGCAAAGTCCATATCTGGATGAGGTAAGCATGTTGAGTGAC
Source organism: Carcharhinus amblyrhynchos (assembly GCF_965287045.1). Lineage (NCBI taxonomy): Eukaryota > Metazoa > Chordata > Chondrichthyes > Carcharhiniformes > Carcharhinidae > Carcharhinus > Carcharhinus amblyrhynchos. The sequence goes on along the minus strand of NW_027649803.1, from coordinate 173,993 downwards.
ACCAAAATTGATTCCAATGTTTTCCTCTATGCCATTGTAACCTTAACCTCCACAAATTCCGACATTGCGGCCTCAGTGAGATAAGCATGTTATTAATTTCACATGTGATTCCAATTGTTTCCTCAAACCAAATGAGCTGTACCCGCTCACAGCCTGATATTGCACGCATTCTCTGACTGCGCGAAGAATTGTGGATAGAACAACATAGATATCCAAAGAGTTGCTGAATGCCAGTCAGTCTCTGTTGCCAAAAGTCAGATCATACGCCAAGTTTCATAACCTGATGAGAAAAGCATTTTGAGCAAATCCAGAACTGTTTCTGACGATTTCAACAAAGATATCTCCAAAAATTTGATAGTTCAGTAAAGAGTGAAAAGTTTTCACTTTCCAAAAGAAATTCGTTCACCAAGTCCATCATTTTACTACCTCCTCATTTGTTTCCAAAGATTCTCTCAAGTCTATTGACACTTTACAGCCAAAACTCTGATAATGCGGCAAACTGCATATCTCGAAGAGATCAGTATTTTGAGTAAATCCAGGTTTGGCGGTAAATACTACATCAAATCCACTGACTCATGCAGGCTGAAAAGCTGACAGCGCAGCAAAGTGCATGTCTGGATGAGGTAAGCATGTTGAGTGACACCAAAATTGATTCCAATGTTTTCCTCGTTGCCATTGCATCCTTAAAATCCTCAAATTCTAACATAGCGGCAAAGTGCATATCCCAGTGAGACAAGCATTTTAGTAATTTGATATATGATTCCAATTATTTCCTCAAGCCAAATGAGCTGTTCCCGCTCACGATCTGATATTGAACTCATTCTCTGACTGCGCGAAGAATTGTGGGTAGAACAACATGGATTGCCACAGAGTTGCTGAATGCCAGTGAGTCTCTGCTGCCAAATGCCAGATCTTTCGCCAAGTTTCATAAGTAGATGAGTAAAGCATGTTGATCACATCCAGGACTGTATCTGACGATTTCTCCAAGATATCTCCAAAAATTTAATATTTCAGTAAAGAGTGAAAAGTTCTCAGGTTCCAAAAGATAATCTTTCACCAAGTTCATCATTTCACTCCCTCCTCATTTGTCTCCTAAGATTCTCTCAATGCTATTGACACTTTACAGCCAAAACTTTGATAATACGGCAAAGTGCATATCCCGAAGAGATCAGCATTTTGAGTAAATCCAGGTTTGGCGGTAAATATAACATCAAATCCAGTGACTCATGATGGCTGAAAAGCTGACAGCGCAGCAAAGTGCATATCTGGATGAGGTAAGCATGTTGAGTGACACCAAAATTGATTCCAATGTTTTCCTCTATGCCATTGTAACATTAACCTCCACAATTTCCAACATTGCGGCAAAGTGCATATCTCAGTGAGATAAGCATGTAATTAATTTCACATGTGATTCCAATTGCTTCCTCAAACCAAATGAGCTGTACCCGCTCACAGCCTGATATTGCACTCATTCTCTGACTGCGCGAAGAATTGTCGATAGAACAACATAGATATCCAAAGAGTTGCTGAATGCCAGTCAGTCTCTGTTGCCAAAAGTCAGATCATACGCCAAGTTTCATAACCTGATGAGAAAACCCATTTTGAGCAAATCCAGAACTGTTTCTGACGATTTCCACAAAGATATCTCCAAAAATTTGATACTTCAGTAAAGAGTGAAAAGTTTTCACTTTCCAAAAGAAATTCGTTCACCAAGTCCATCATTTTATTCCCTCCTCATTTGTTTCCAAAGATTCTCTCAAGTCTATTGACACTTTACAGCCAAAACTCTGATAATGCGGCAAACTGCATATCTCGAAGAGATCAGTATTTTGAGTAAATCCAGGTTTGGCGGTAAATAGTACATCAAATCCACTGACTCATGTAGGCTGAAAAGCTGACAGCGCAGCAAAGTGCATGTCTGGATGAGGTAAGCATGTTGAGTGACACCAAAATTGATTCCAATGTTTTCCTCGTTGCCATTGCATCCTTAAACTCCTCAAATTCTAACATAGCGGCAAAGTGCATATCTCAGTGAGATAAGCAGTTTAGTAATTTCACATATGATTCCAATTATTTCCTCAACCCAAATGAGCTGTTCCCGCTCACGATCTGATATTGAACTCATTCTCTGACTACGCGAAGAATTGTGGGTAGAACAACATGGATTTCCACAGAGTTGCTGAATGCCAGTGAGTCTCTGCTGCCAAATGCCAGATCTTTCGCCAAGCTTCATAAGTAGATGAGTAAAGCATGTTGATCACATCCAGGACTGTATCTGACGATTTCTCCAAGATATCTCCAAAAATTTGATATTTCAGTAAAGAGTGAAAAGTTCTCAGTTTCCAAAAAAAATCTTTCACCAAGTTCATCATTTAACTCCCTCCTCACTTCTTTCCAAAGATTCTCTCAATGCTATTAACACTTTACAGCCAAAGCTCTGGTTATGCGTCAAACTGCACATCTCGAAGAAATCAGTATTTTCAGTAAATCCAGGTTTGGCGGCAAATATAACATCAAATCCAGTGACTCATGATGGCTGAAAAGCTGACAGCGCAGCAAAGTGCATATCTGGATGAGGTAAGCATGTTGAGTGACACCAAAATTGATTGCAATGTTTTCCTCTTTTCCATTGTATCCTTAAGCTCCAGAAATTCTAACTTAACGGCAAAGTGCATATCTCAGTGAGATAAGCATTTTAGTAATTTCACTTATGATTCCAATTATTTCCTCAAACCAAATGAGCTATTCATGCTCACAATCTGATATTGCACTCATTCTCTGACTGCGCGAAGAATTGTGGGTAGAACAACATAGATTTCCGAAGTTTTGTGGAATGCCAGTCAGTCTCTGTTGCCAAAAGTCAGATCTTACGCCAAGTTTCATAACCTGATGAGAAAAGCATTTTGCGCAAATCCAGAACTGTTTCTGACGATTTTCACAAAGATATCACCAAAAATTTGGCATTTCAGTACAGAGTGAAAAGTTTTCACTTTCCAAAAGAAAATCTTTCACCAAGTTCATCATTTCACTCCCTCCTCATTTGTTTCCAAAGATTCTCTCAATGCTATTGACACTTTACAGCCAAAACTCTGATAATGCGGCAAACTGCATGTCTCGAAGAGATCAGTATCTTGAGTAAATCCAGGGTTTGCGGTAAATATAACATCAAATCCACTGAATCATGAAGGCTGAAAAATGAAAGCGCAGCAAAGTGCATATCTGGTGAAGAAAGCATGTTGTGCGACACCAAAATTGATTCCAATGTTTTCCTCGTTGCCATTGTATCCTTAAACTCCTCAAATTCTAACATAGCGGCAAAGTGCATATCTCAGTGAGATAAGCATTGTACTAATTTCACATATGATTCCAATTATTTCCTCAACCCAAATGAGCTGTTCCCGCTCACAATCTTATAATGCACTCATCTCTGACTGCGCGAAGAATTGTGGGTAGAACTTCATAGATTTCCAAAGAGTTGCGAATGCCAGTAAGTCTCTGTTGCCAAAAGTCAGATCTTTCGCCAAGTTTCCAAACCTGATGAGAAAAGCATTTCGAGCAAATCCAGAACTCTATCTGACGATTTCCACAAAGATATCTCCAAAAATTTGATATTTCAATAAAGAGTAAAAAGTTTTCACTTTCCAAAAGAGAATCTTTCACCAAGTTCAACATTTTACTCCCTCCTCATTTGTTTCCAAAGATTCTCTCAATGCTATTGACACTTTACAGAAAAACTCTGGGAATGCGGCAAAGTGCATATCCCGAAGAGATCAGCATTTTGAGTAAATCCAGGCTTGGCGGTAAATATAACATCAAATCCACTGTCTCATGTAGGCTGAAAAGCTGACAGCGTAGCAAAGCCCATACCTGGATGGAGTAAGCATGTTGAGTGACACCAAAATTGATTCCAATGTTTTCCACGTTCCATTGTAACCTTAACCTCCTCAAATTCTAACATAGCGGCAAAGTGCATATCTTAGTGAGATAAGCATTTTAGTAATTTCACATATGATTCCAATTATTTCCTCAACCCAAAAGAGCTGTTCCCTCTCTCAATCTGATATCGCACTCATTCTCTGACTGCGCGAAGAATTGTGGGTAGAAGAACATAGATTTCCAAAGAGTTGCTGAATGCCAGTGAATCTCTGCTCCCAAAAGCCAGATCTTTCACCAAGTTTCATAAATGGATGAGTAAAGCATTTTGAGCAAATCCAGGACTGTTTCTGACGATTTCCACAAAGATATCTCCAAAAATTTGATATTTCAGTAAAGAGTGAAAAGTTTTCACTGTCCAAAAGAAAATCTTTCACCAAGTTCATCATTTCACTCCCTCCTCATTTGTCTCCAAAGATTTTCTCAATGCTATTGACACTTTACAGCCAAAACTTTGAAAATGCGGCAAAGTGCATAACCCGAAGAGATCAGTATTTTGAGTAAATCCAGGTTTGGCGGTAAACATAACATCAAATCCACTGACTGATGTAGGCTGAAAAGCTGACAGCACAGCAAAGTGCATATCTGGATGATGAAAACATGTTGAGAGACACCAAAATTGATTCCAACGTTTTCCTCTTCACCATTGTATCCTTAACCTCCACAAATTCTAACTTAACGGCAAAGTGCATATCACAGTGAGATAAGCATTTTAGTAATTTCACTTATGATTCCAATAATTTCCTCAAACCAAATGAGCTGTTCCAGCTCACAATCTGATATTGCACTCATTCTCTGACTGCGCGAAGAATTGTGGGTAGAACAACATAGATTTCCAAAGAGTGGCTGAATGCAACTCAGTCTCTGTTGCCAAAAGTCAGATCTTTTGCCAAGTTTCATAACCAGGTGAGAAAAGCATTTTGAGCAAATCCAGGACTGTTTCTGACGATTTCCACAAAGGTATCTCCAAAAATTTGATGTTTCAGTAAAGAGCGAAAAGTTTTCAGTTTCCAAAAGAAAATCTTTCACCAAGTTCATCATTTCACTCCCTCCTTTTTGTTTCCAAAGATTCTCTCAAGTCTATTGACACTTTACAGCCAAAACTCTGATAATGCGGCAAACTGCATATCTCGAAGAGATCAGTATTTTGAGTAAATCCAGGTTTGGCGGTAAATATAACATCAAATCCACTGACTCATGCAGGCTGAAAAGCTGACAGCGCAGCAAAGTGCATATCTGGATGAGGTAAGCATGTTGAGTGACACCAAAATTGATTCCAATGTTTTCCTCGTTGCCATTGCATCCTTAAAGTCTTCAAATTCTAACATAGCGGCAAAGTGCATATCTCAGTGAGATAAGCATTTTAGTAATTTCACATATGATTCCAATTATGTCCTCAACCCAAATGAGCTGTTCCCTCTCACAATCTGATATTGCACTCATTCTCTGACTGCGCGAAGAATTGTGGATAGAAGAACAAAGATTTCCAAAGAGTGGCTGAAAGCAACTCAGTCTCTGTTGGCAAAAGTCAGATCTTTTGCCAAGTTTCATAACCAGGTGAGAAAAGCATTTTGAGCAAATCCAGGACTGTTTCTGACGATTTCCACAAAGATATCTCCAAAAATTTGATATTTCAGTAAAGAGTGAAAAGTTTTCACTGTCCTAAAGAAAATCTTTCACCAAGTTCATCATTTCACTCCCTCCTCATTTGTTTCCAAAGATTCTCTCAATGCTACTGACACTTTACAGCCAAAGCTCTGGTAATGCGGCAAACTGCATATCTCGAAGAGGTCAGTATTTTGAGTAAACCCAGGTTTGGCGGCAAATATAACATCAAATCCACTGACTCATGTAGGCTGAAAAATGTCAGCGCAGCAAAGTGCATATCTGGATGAGGTAAGCATGTTGAGTGCCACCAAAATTGATTCCAATGTTTTCCTCGTTACCATTGTATCCTTAAACTCCTCAAATTCTAACATAGCGGCAAAGTGCATATCTCAGTGAGATAAGCATTTTAGTAATTTCACATATGATTCCAATTATTTCCTCAACCCAAATGAGCTGTTCCCTCTCCCAGTCTGATATTGCACTCATTCTCTGAATGCGCGAAGAATTGTGGGTAGAACAACATAGATTTCCAAAGAGTTGCTGAATGCCAGTGAGTCTCTGCTGACAAAAGCCAGATCTTTCACCAAGTTTCTTAAATAGATGAGTAAAGCATTTTGATCAAATCCAGGACTGTTTCTGACGATTTCCTCCAAGATATCTGCAAAAATTTGATATTTCAGTAAAGAGTGAAAAGTTCTCAGTTTCCAAAAGAAAATCTTTCACCAAGTTCATCATTTCACTCCCTCCTCATTTGTCTCCAAAGATTTCCTCAATGCTATTGACACTTTACAGCCAAAACTTTGATAATGCGGCAAAGTGCATATCCCGAAGAGATCAGCATTTTGAGCAAATCCGGGTTTGGCGGTAAACATAACATCAAATCCACTGACTCATGTATGCTGAAAAGCTGACAGTACAGCAAAGTGCATATCTGGATGAGGAAAACATGTTGAGTGACACCAAAATTGATTCCAATGTTTTCCTCGTTGCCATTGCATCCTTAAACTCCTCAGATTCTAACATAGCGGCAAAGTGCATATCTCAGTGAGATAAGCATTTTAGTAATTTCACATATGATTCCAATTATGTCCTCAACCCAAATGAGCTGTTCCCTCTCACAATCTGATATTGCACTCATTCTCTGACTGCGCGAAGAATTGTGGATAGAAGAACATAGATTTCCAAAGAGTGGGTGAATGCATCTCAGTCTCTGTTGCCAAAAGTCAGATCTTTTGCCAAGTTTCATAACCAGGTGAGAAAAGCATTTTGAGCAAATCCAGGACTGTTTCTGACGATTTCCACAAAGATATCTCCAACAATTTGATATTTCAGTAAAGAGTGAAATGTTTTCACTTTCCACAAGAAAATCTTTCACCAAGTTCATCATTTTACTCGCTCCTCATTTGTTTCCAAAGATTCTCTCAATGCTATTGACACTTTACAGCCAAAACTTTGGTAAAGCGGCAAACTGCATGTCTCGAAGAGATCAGTATTTTGAGTAAATCCAGGTTTGGCGGTAAATATAACATCAAATCCACTGAATCATGTAGGCTGAAAAATGAAAGCGCAGCAAAGTGCATATCTGGATGAGGTAAGCATGTTGTGCGACACCAAAATTGATCCAAATGTTTTCCTCGTTGCCATTGTATCCTTAAACTCCTCAAATTCTAACATAGCGGCAAAGTGCATATCTCTGTGAGATACGCATTTTAGTAATTTCACATATGATTCCAATTATTTCCTCAACCCAAATGAGCTGTTCCCGCTCACAATCTTATAATGCACTCATTCTCTGACTGCGCGAAGAATTGTGGGTAGAACTTCATAGATTTCCAAAGAGTTGCGAATGCCAGTAAGTCTCTGTTGCCAAAAGTCAGATCTTTCGCCAAATTTCATAACCTGATGAGAAAAGCATTTTGAGCAAATCCAGAACTGTTCCTGACGACTTCCACAAACATATCTCCAAAAATTTGATGTTTCAGTAAAGAGTGAAAAGTTTACACTTTCCAAAAGAAAATCTTTAACCAAGTTTAACATTTTACTCCCTCCTCATTTGTTTCCAAAGATTCTCTCAATGCTATTGACACTTTACAGCCAAAACTCTGACAATGCGGCAAACTGCATATCTCGAAGAGATCAGTATTTTGAGTAAATCCAGGTTTGGCGGTAAATATAACATCAAATCCAGTGACTCATGTAGGCTGAAAAGCTGACAGCGCAGCAAAGTGCATATCTGGATGAGGTAAGCATGTTGAGTGACACCAAAATTGATTCAAATGTTTTCCTCGTTGCCATTGTAACCTTAACCTCCTCAAATTCTAACATAGCGGCAAAGTGTATATCTCAGGGAGATAAGCATTTTATAAATTCACATTTGATTCCAATTATTTCCTCAAACCAAATGGGCTGTTCCACCTCACAATCTGATATTGCACTCATTCTCTGACTGCGCGAAGAATTGTGGGCAGAACAACATAGATTTCCAAAGAGTGGCTGAATGCAAGTCATTCTCAGTTGCCAAAAGTCAGATCTTACGCCAAGTTTCCTAACCTGATGAGAAATGCATTTTGAGCAAATACAGAACTCTATCTGACGATTTCCACAAAGATATCTCCAAAAATTTGATATTTCAAAAAGGAGTAAAAAGTTTTCACTTTCCAAAAGAAAATCTTTCACCAAGTTCAACATTTTACTCCCTCCTCATTTGTTTCCAAAGATTCTCTCAATGCTATTGACACTTTACAGCAAAACTCTGAGACTGCGGCAAAGTGCATATCTCGAAGAGATCAGCATTTTGAGTAAGTCTAGGTTTGGCGGTAAATATAACATCAAATCCACTGACTCATGTAGGCTGAAAAGCTGACAGCGCAGCAAAGCCCATATCTGGATGGAGTAAGCATGTTGAGTGACACCAAAATTGATTCCAATGTTTTCCTCGTTCCATTGTAACCTTAACCTCCTCAAATTCTAACATAGCGGCAAAGTGCATATCTCAGTGAGATAAGCATTTTAGTAATTTCACATATGATTCCAATTATATCTGCAACCCAAATGAGGTGTTCCCTCTCTCAATCTGATATCGCACTCATTCTCTGACTGCGCGAAGAATTGTGGGTAGAAGAACATAGATTTCCAAAGAGTTGCTGAATGCCAGTGAGTATCTGCTGCCTAAACCCAGATCTTTCACCAAGTTTCATAAATAGATGAGTAAAGCGTTTTGATCAAATCCAGGACTGTTTCTGACGATTTCCTCCAAGATATCTCCAAAAATTTGATATTTCAGTAAAGAGTGAAAAGTTTTCAGTTTCCAAAAGAAAATCTTTCACCAAGTTCATCATTTCACTCCCTCCTCATTTGTCTCCAAAGATTCTCTCAATGCTATTGACACTTTACAGCCAAAACTCTGGTAAAGCGGCAAAGTGCATGTCTCGAAGACATCAGTATCTTGAGTAAATCCAGGTTTGGCGGTAAATATAACATCAAATCCACTGACTCATGTAGGCTGAAAAATGAAAGCACAGCGAAGTGCATATCTGGATGAGGTAAGCATGTTGAGTGCCACCAAAATTGATCCAAATGTTTTCCTCGTTGCCATTGCATCCTTAAACTCCTCAAATTCTAACATAGCGGCAAAGTGCATATCTCAGTGAGATAAGCATTTTAGTAATTTCACATATGATTCCAATTATTTCCTCAACCCAAATGAGCTGTTCCCTCTCCCAGTCTGATATTGCACTCATTCTCTGAATGCGCGAAGAATTGTGGGTAGAACAACATAGATTTCCAAAGAGTTGCTGAATGCCAGTGAGTCTCTGCTGACAAAAGCCAGATCTTTCACCAAGTTTCTTAAATAGATGAGTAAAGCATTTTGATCAAATCCAGGACTGTTTCTGACGATTTCCTCCAAGATATCTGCAAAAATTTGATATTTCAGTAAAGAGTGAAAAGTTCTCAGTTTCCAAAAGAAAATCTTTCACCAAGTTCATCATTTCACTCCCTCCTCATTTGTCTCCAAAGATTTTCTCAATGCTATTGACACTTTACAGCCAAAACTTTGATAAAGCGGCAAAGTGCATATCCCGAAGAGATCAGCATTTTGAGCAAATCCAGGTTTGGCGGTAAACATAACATCAAATCCACTGACTCATGTATGCTGAAAAGCTGACAGTACAGCAAAGTGCATATCTGGATGAGGAAAACATGTTGAGTGACACCAAAATTGATTCCAATGTTTTCCTCGTTGCCATTGCATCCTTAAACTCCTCAGATTCTAACATAGCGGCAAAGTGCATATCTCAGTGAGATAAGCATTTTAGTAATTTCACATATGATTCCAATTATGTCCTCAACCCAAATGAGCTGTTCCCTCTCACAATCTGATATTGCACTCATTCTCTGACTGCGCGAAGAATTGTGGATAGAAGAACATAGATTTCCAAAGAGTGGGTGAATGCATCTCAGTCTCTGTTGCCAAAAGTCAGATCTTTTGCCAAGTTTCATAACCAGGTGAGAAAAGCATTTTGAGCAAATCCAGGACTGTTTCTGACGATTTCCACAAAGATATCTCCAACAATTTGATATTTCAGTAAAGAGTGAAATGTTTTCACTTTCCACAAGAAAATCTTTCACCAAGTTCATCATTTTACTCGCTCCTCATTTGTTTCCAAAGATTCTCTCAATGCTATTGACACTTTACAGCCAAAACTTTGGTAAAGCGGCAAACTGCATGTCTCGAAGAGATCAGTATTTTGAGTAAATCCAGGTTTGGCGGTAAATATAACATCAAATCCACTGAATCATGTAGGCTGAAAAATGAAAGCGCAGCAAAGTGCATATCTGGATGAGGTAAGCATGTTGTGCGACACCAAAATTGATCCAAATGTTTTCCTCGTTGCCAGTGTATCCTTAAACTCCTCAAATTCTAACATAGCGGCAAAGTGCATATCTCTGTGAGATACGCATTTTAGTAATTTCACATATGATTCCAATTATTTCCTCAACCCAAATGAGCTGTTCCCGCTCACAATCTTATAATGCACTCATTCTCTGACTGCGCGAAGAATTGTGGGTAGAACTTCATAGATTTCCAAAGAGTTGCGAATGCCAGTAAGTCTCTGTTGCCAAAAGTCAGATCTTTCGCCAAATTTCATAACCTGATGAGAAAAGCATTTTGAGCAAATCCAGAACTGTTCCTGACGACTTCCACAAACATATCTCCAAAAATTTGATGTTTCAGTAAAGAGTGAAAAGTTTACACTTTCCAAAAGAAAATCTTTAACCAAGTTCAACATTTTACTCCCTCCTCATTTGTTTCCAAAGATTCTCTCAATGCTATTGACACTTTACAGCCAAAACTCTGACAATGCGGCAAACTGCATATCTCGAAGATATCAGTATTTTGAGTAAATCCAGGTTTGGCGGTAAATATAACATCAAATCCAGTGACTCATGTAGGCTGAAAAGCTGACAGCGCAGCAAAGTGCATATCTGGATGAGGTAAGCATGTTGAGTGACACCAAAATTGATTCAAATGTTTTCCTCGTTGCCATTGTAACCTTAACCTCCTCAAATTCTAACATAGCGGCAAAGTGTATATCTCAGGGAGATAAGCATTTTATAAATTCACATTTGATTCCAATTATTTCCTCAAACCAAATGGGCTGTTCCACCTCACAATCTGATATTGCACTCATTCTCTGACTGCGCGAAGAATTGTGGGCAGAACAACATAGATTTCCAAAGAGTGGCTGAATGCAAGTCATTCTCAGTTGCCAAAAGTCAGATCTTACGCCAAGTTTCCTAACCTGATGAGAAATGCATTTTGAGCAAATACAGAACTCTATCTGACGATTTCCACAAAGATATCTCCAAAAATTTGATATTTCAAAAAGGAGTAAAAAGTTTTCACTTTCCAAAAGAAAATCTTTCACCAAGTTCAACATTTTACTCCCTCCTCATTTGTTTCCAAAGATTCTCTCAATGCTATTGACACTTTACAGCAAAACTCTGAGACTGCGGCAAAGTGCATATCTCGAAGAGATCAGCATTTTGAGTAAGTCCAGGTTTGGCGGTAAATATAACATCAAATCCACTGACTCATGTAGGCTGAAAAGCTGACAGCGCAGCAAAGCCCATATCTGGATGGAGTAAGCATGTTGAGTGACACCAAAATTGATTCCAATGTTTTCCTCGTTCCATTGTAACCTTAACCTCCTCAAATTCTAACATAGCGGCAAAGTGCATATCTCAGTGAGATAAGCATTTTAGTAATGTCACATATGATTCCAATTATATCCGCAACCCAAATGAGGTGTTCCCTCTCTCAATCTGATATCGCACTCATTCTCTGACTGCGCGAAGAATTGTGGGTAGAAGAACATAGATTTCCAAAGAGTTGCTGAATGCCAGTGAGTATCTGCTGCCTAAACCCAGATCTTTCACCAAGTTTCATAAATAGATGAGTAAAGCGTTTTGATCAAATCCAGGACTGTTTCTGACGATTTCCTCCAAGATATCTCCAAAAATTTGATATTTCAGTAAAGAGTGAAAAGTTTTCAGTTTCCAAAAGAAAATCTTTCACCAAGTTCATCATTTCACTCCCTCCTCATTTGTCTCCAAAGATTCTCTCAATGCTATTGACACTTTACAGCCAAAACTCTGGTAAAGCGGCAAAGTGCATGTCTCGAAGACATCAGTATCTTGAGTAAATCCAGGTTTGGCGGTAAATATAACATCAAATCCACTGACTCATGTAGGCTGAAAAATGAAAGCGCAGCGAAGTGCATATCTGGATGAGGTAAGCATGTTGAGTGACACCAAAATTGATCCAAATGTTTTCCTCGTTGCCATTGTATCCTTAAACTCCTCAAATTCTAACATAGCGGCAAAGTGCATATCTCAGTGAGATAAGCATTTTAGTAATTTCACATATGATTCCAATTATTTCCTCAACCCAAATGAGCTGTTCCCGCTCACAATCTTATAATGCACTCATTCTCTGACTGCGCGAAGAATTGTGGGTAGAACTTCATAGATTTCCAAAGAGTTGTGAATGCCAGTAAGTCTCTGTTGCCAAAAGTCAGATCTTTCGCCAAGTTTCATAACCTGATGAGAAAAGCATTTTGAGCAAATCCAGAACTGTTTCTGACGACTTCCACAAACATATCTCCAAAAATTTGATGTTTCAGTAAAGAGTGAAAAGTTTACACTTTCCAAAAGAAAATCTTTAACCAAGTCCATCATTTTACTCCCTCCTCATTTGTTTCCAAAGATTCTCTCAATGCTATTGACACTTTACAGCCAAAACTCTGATAATGCAGCAAACTGCATATCTCGAAGAGATCAGTATTTTGAGTAAATCCAGGTTTGGCGGTAAATATAACATCAAATCCACTGACTCATGTAGGCTGAAAAGCTGACAGCGCAGCAAAGTGCATATCTGGATGAGGTAAGCATGTTGAGTGACACCAAAATTGATTCCAATGTTTTCCTCGTTGCCATTGTAATCTTAACCTCCTCAAATTCTAACATAGCGGCAAAGTGCATATCTCAGGGAGATGAGAATTTTAGTAATTTCACATATGATTCCAATTATTTCCTCAAACCAAATGGGCTGTTCCAGCTCACAATCTGATATTGCACTCATTCTCTGACTGCGCGAAGAATTGTGGGTAGAAGAACATAGATTTCCAAAGAGTTGCTGAATGCCAGTGAGTCTCTGCTGCCAAAAGCCAGATCTTTCACCAAGTTTCATAAATAGATGAGTAAAGCATTTTGAGCAAATCCAGGACTGTTTCTGACGATTTCCTCCAAGATATCTCCAAAAATTTGATATTTCAGTAATGAGTGAAAAGTTCTCAGTTTCCAAAAGAAAATCTTTCACCAAGTTCATCATTTCATATCCTCCTCATTTGTCTCCAAAGATTCTCTCAATGCTATTGACACTTTACAGCCAAAACTTTGATAATGCGGCAAAGTGCATATCCCGAAGAGTTCAGCATTTTGAGTAAATCCAGGTTTGGCGGTAAATATAACATCAAATCCAGTGACTCATGATGGCTGAAAAGCTGACAGCGCAGCAAAGTCCATATCTGGATGAGGTAAGCATGTTGAGTGACACCAAAATTGATTCCAATGTTTTCCTCTATGCCATTGTAACCTTAACCTCCACAAATTCCGACATTGCGGCCTCAGTGAGATAAGCATGTTATTAATTTCACATGTGATTCCAATTGTTTCCTCAAACCAAATGAGCTGTACCCGCTCACAGCCTGATATTGCACGCATTCTCTGACTGCGCGAAGAATTGTGGATAGAACAACATAGATATCCAAAGAGTTGCTGAATGCCAGTCAGTCTCTGTTGCCAAAAGTCAGATCATACGCCAAGTTTCATAACCTGATGAGAAAAGCATTTTGAGCAAATCCAGAACTGTTTCTGACGATTTCAACAAAGATATCTCCAAAAATTTGATAGTTCAGTAAAGAGTGAAAAGTTTTCACTTTCCAAAAGAAATTCGTTCACCAAGTCCATCATTTTACTACCTCCTCATTTGTTTCCAAAGATTCTCTCAAGTCTATTGACACTTTACAGCCAAAACTCTGATAATGCGGCAAACTGCATATCTCGAAGAGATCAGTATTTTGAGTAAATCCAGGTTTGGCGGTAAATACTACATCAAATCCACTGACTCATGCAGGCTGAAAAGCTGACAGCGCAGCAAAGTGCATGTCTGGATGAGGTAAGCATGTTGAGTGACACCAAAATTGATTCCAATGTTTTCCTCGTTGCCATTGCATCCTTAAACTCCTCAAATTCTAACATAGCGGCAAAGTGCATATCCCAGTGAGACAAGCATTTTCGTAATTTGACATATGATTCCAATTATTTCCTCAACCCAAATGAGCTGTTCCCGCTCACGATCTGATATTGAACTCATTCTCTGACTGCGCGAAGAATTGTGGGTAGAACAACATGGATTGCCACAGAGTTGCTGAATGCCAGTGAGTCTCTGCTGCCAAATGCCAGATCTTTCGCCAAGTTTCATAAGTAGATGAGTAAAGCATGTTGATCACATCCAGGACTGTATCTGACGATTTCTCCAAGATATCTCCAAAAATTTAATATTTCAGTAAAGAGTGAAAAGTTCTCAGGTTCCAAAAGATAATCTTTCACCAAGTTCATCATTTCACTCCCTCCTCATTTGTCTCCTAAGATTCTCTCAATGCTATTGACACTTTACAGCCAAAACTTTGATAATACGGCAAAGTGCATATCCCGAAGAGATCAGCATTTTGAGTAAATCCAGGTTTGGCGGTAAATATAACATCAAATCCAGTGACTCATGATGGCTGAAAAGCTGACAGCGCAGCAAAGTGCATATCTGGATGAGGTAAGCATGTTGAGTGACACCAAAATTGATTCCAATGTTTTCCTCTATGCCATTGTAACATTAACCTCCACAAATTCCAACATTGCGGCAAAGTGCATATCTCAGTGAGATAAGCATGTAATTAATTTCACATGTGATTCCAATTGCTTCCTCAAACCAAATGAGCTGTACCCGCTCACAGCCTGATATTGCACTCATTCTCTGACTGCGCGAAGAATTGTCGATAGAACAACATAGATATCCAAAGAGTTGCTGAATGCCAGTCAGTCTCTGTTGCCAAAAGTCAGATCATACGCCAAGTTTCATAACCTGATGAGAAAACCCATTTTGAGCAAATCCAGAACTGTTTCTGACGATTTCCACAAAGATATCCCCAAAAATTTGATACTTCAGTAAAGAGTGAAAAGTTTTCACTTTCCAAAAGAAATTCGTTCACCAAGTCCATCATTTTATTCCCTCCTCATTTGTTTCCAAAGATTCTCTCAAGTCTATTGACACTTTACAGCCAAAACTCTGATATGCGGCAAACTGCATATCTCGAAGAGATCAGTATTTTGAGTAAATCCAGGTTTGGCGGTAAATAGTACATCAAATCCACTGACTCATGTAGGCTGAAAAGCTGACAGCGCAGCAAAGTGCATGTCTGGATGAGGTAAGCATGTTGAGTGACACCAAAATTGATTCCAATGTTTTCCTCGTTGCCATTGCATCCTTAAACTCCTCAAATTCTAACATAGCGGCAAAGTGCATATCTCAGTGAGATAAGCAGTTTAGTAATTTCACATATGATTCCAATTATTTCCTCAACCCAAATGAGCTGTTCCTGCTCACGATCTGATATTGAACTCATTCTCTGACTACGCGAAGAATTGTGGGTAGAACAACATGGATTTCCACAGAGTTGCTGAATGCCAGTGAGTCTCTGCTGCCAAATGCCAGATCTTTCGCCA
The DNA here is from genome assembly GCF_965287045.1 of Carcharhinus amblyrhynchos. Classification (NCBI taxonomy): domain Eukaryota; kingdom Metazoa; phylum Chordata; class Chondrichthyes; order Carcharhiniformes; family Carcharhinidae; genus Carcharhinus; species Carcharhinus amblyrhynchos. Next base: position 158,111 of record NW_027649803.1, on the reverse strand, counting down.
AGCTTCATAAGTAGATGAGTAAAGCATGTTGATCACATCCAGGACTGTATCTGACGATTTCTCCAAGATATCTCCAAAAATTTGATATTTCAGTAAAGAGTGAAAAGTTCTCAGTTTCCAAAAAAAATCTTTCACCAAGTTCATCATTTAACTCCCTCCTCACTTCTTTCCAAAGATTCTCTCAATGCTATTGACACTTTACAGCCAAAGCTCTGGTTATGCGTCAAACTGCACATCTCGAAGAAATCAGTATTTTCAGTAAATCCAGGTTTGGCGGCAAATATAACATCAAATCCAGTGACTCATGATGGCTGAAAAGCTGACAGCGCAGCAAAGTGCATATCTGGATGAGGTAAGCATGTTGAGTGACACCAAAATTGATTGCAATGTTTTCCTCTTTACCATTGTATCCTTAAGCTCCAGCAATTCTAACTTAACGGCAAAGTGCATATCTCAGTGAGATAAGCATTTTAGTAATTTCACTTATGATTCCAATTATTTCCTCAAACCAAATGAGCTATTCATGCTCACAATCTGATATTGCACTCATTCTCTGACTGCGCGAAGCATTGTGGGTAGAACAACATAGATTTCCGAAGTTTTGTGGAATGCCAGTCAGTCTCTGTTGCCAAAAGTCAGATCTTACGCCAAGTTTCATAACCTGATGAGAAAAGCATTTTGCGCAAATCCAGAACTGTTTCTGACGATTTTCACAAAGATATCATCAAAAATTTGGCATTTCAGTACAGAGTGAAAAGTTTTCACTTTCCAAAAGAAAATCTTTCACCAAGTTCATCATTTCACTCCCTCCTCATTTGTTTCCAAAGATTCTCTCAATGCTATTGACACTTTACAGCCAAAACTCTGATAATGCGGCAAACTGCATGTCTCGAAGAGATCAGTATCTTGAGTAAATCCAGGGTTTGCGGTAAATATAACATCAAATCCACTGAATCATGAAGGCTGAAAAATGAAAGCGCAGCAAAGTGCATATCTGGATGAGGTAAGCATGTTGTGCGACACCAAAATTGATCCAAATGTTTTCCTCGTTGCCATTGTATCCTTAAACTCCTCAAATTCTAACATAGCGGCAAAGTGCATATCTCTGTGAGATACGCATTTTAGTAATTTCACATATGATTCCAATTATTTCCTCAACCCAAATGAGCTGTTCCCGCTCACAATCTTATAATGCACTCATTCTCTGACTGCGCGAAGAATTGTGGGTAGAACTTCATAGATTTCCAAAGAGTTGCGAATGCCAGTAAGTCTCTGTTGCCAAAAGTCAGATCTTTCGCCAAATTTCATAACCTGATGAGAAAAGCATTTTGAGCAAATCCAGAACTGTTCCTGACGACTTCCACAAACATATCTCCAAAAATTTGATGTTTCAGTAAAGAGTGAAAAGTTTACACTTTCCAAAAGAAAATCTTTAACCAAGTTTAACATTTTACTCCCTCCTCATTTGTTTCCAAAGATTCTCTCAATGCTATTGACACTTTACAGCCAAAACTCTGACAATGCGGCAAACTGCATATCTCGAAGAGATCAGTATTTTGAGTAAATCCAGGTTTGGCGGTAAATATAACATCAAATCCAGTGACTCATGTAGGCTGAAAAGCTGACAGCGCAGCAAAGTGCATATCTGGATGAGGTAAGCATGTTGAGTGACACCAAAATTGATTCAAATGTTTTCCTCGTTGCCATTGTAACCTTAACCTCCTCAAATTCTAACATAGCGGCAAAGTGTATATCTCAGGGAGATAAGCATTTTATAAATTCACATTTGATTCCAATTATTTCCTCAAACCAAATGGGCTGTTCCACCTCACAATCTGATATTGCACTCATTCTCTGACTGCGCGAAGAATTGTGGGCAGAACAACATAGATTTCCAAAGAGTGGCTGAATGCAAGTCATTCTCAGTTGCCAAAAGTCAGATCTTACGCCAAGTTTCCTAACCTGATGAGAAATGCATTTTGAGCAAATACAGAACTCTATCTGACGATTTCCACAAAGATATCTCCAAAAATTTGATATTTCAAAAAGGAGTAAAAAGTTTTCACTTTCCAAAAGAAAATCTTTCACCAAGTTCAACATTTTACTCCCTCCTCATTTGTTTCCAAAGATTCTCTCAATGCTATTGACACTTTACAGCAAAACTCTGAGACTGCGGCAAAGTGCATATCTCGAAGAGATCAGCATTTTGAGTAAGTCCAGGTTTGGCGGTAAATATAACATCAAATCCACTGACTCATGTAGGCTGAAAAGCTGACAGCGCAGCAAAGCCCATATCTGGATGGAGTAAGCATGTTGAGTGACACCAAAATTGATTCCAATGTTTTCCTCGTTCCATTGTAACCTTAACCTCCTCAAATTCTAACATAGCGGCAAAGTGCATATCTCAGTGAGATAAGCATTTTAGTAATGTCACATATGATTCCAATTATTTCCTCAACCCAAATGAGCTGTTCCCGCTCACGATCTGATATTGAACTCATTCTCTGACTGCGCGAAGAATTGTGGGTAGAACAACATGGATTGCCACAGAGTTGCTGAATGCCAGTGAGTCTCTGCTGCCAAATGCCAGATCTTTCGCCAAGTTTCATAAGTAGATGAGTAAAGCATGTTGATCACATCCAGGACTGTATCTGACGATTTCTCCAAGATATCTCCAAAAATTTAATATTTCAGTAAAGAGTGAAAAGTTCTCAGGTTCCAAAAGATAATCTTTCACCAAGTTCATCATTTCACTCCCTCCTCATTTGTCTCCTAAGATTCTCTCAATGCTATTGACACTTTACAGCCAAAACTTTGATAATACGGCAAAGTGCATATCCCGAAGAGATCAGCATTTTGAGTAAATCCAGGTTTGGCGGTAAATATAACATCAAATCCAGTGACTCATGATGGCTGAAAAGCTGACAGCGCAGCAAAGTGCATATCTGGATGAGGTAAGCATGTTGAGTGACACCAAAATTGATTCCAATGTTTTCCTCTATGCCATTGTAACATTAACCTCCACAAATTCCAACATTGCGGCAAAGTGCATATCTCAGTGAGATAAGCATGTAATTAATTTCACATGTGATTCCAATTGCTTCCTCAAACCAAATGAGCTGTACCCGCTCACAGCCTGATATTGCACTCATTCTCTGACTGCGCGAAGAATTGTCGATAGAACAACATAGATATCCAAAGAGTTGCTGAATGCCAGTCAGTCTCTGTTGCCAAAAGTCAGATCATACGCCAAGTTTCATAACCTGATGAGAAAACCCATTTTGAGCAAATCCAGAACTGTTTCTGACGATTTCCACAAAGATATCCCCAAAAATTTGATACTTCAGTAAAGAGTGAAAAGTTTTCACTTTCCAAAAGAAATTCGTTCACCAAGTCCATCATTTTATTCCCTCCTCATTTGTTTCCAAAGATTCTCTCAAGTCTATTGACACTTTACAGCCAAAACTCTGATATGCGGCAAACTGCATATCTCGAAGAGATCAGTATTTTGAGTAAATCCAGGTTTGGCGGTAAATAGTACATCAAATCCACTGACTCATGTAGGCTGAAAAGCTGACAGCGCAGCAAAGTGCATGTCTGGATGAGGTAAGCATGTTGAGTGACACCAAAATTGATTCCAATGTTTTCCTCGTTGCCATTGCATCCTTAAACTCCTCAAATTCTAACATAGCGGCAAAGTGCATATCTCAGTGAGATAAGCAGTTTAGTAATTTCACATATGATTCCAATTATTTCCTCAACCCAAATGAGCTGTTCCTGCTCACGATCTGATATTGAACTCATTCTCTGACTACGCGAAGAATTGTGGGTAGAACAACATGGATTTCCACAGAGTTGCTGAATGCCAGTGAGTCTCTGCTGCCAAATGCCAGATCTTTCGCCAAGCTTCATAAGTAGATGAGTAAAGCATGTTGATCACATCCAGGACTGTATCTGACGATTTCTCCAAGATATCTCCAAAAATTTGATATTTCAGTAAAGAGTGAAAAGTTCTCAGTTTCCAAAAAAAATCTTTCACCAAGTTCATCATTTAACTCCCTCCTCACTTCTTTCCAAAGATTCTCTCAATGCTATTGACACTTTACAGCCAAAGCTCTGGTTATGCGTCAAACTGCACATCTCGAAGAAATCAGTATTTTCAGTAAATCCAGGTTTGGCGGCAAATATAACATCAAATCCAGTGACTCATGATGGCTGAAAAGCTGACAGCGCAGCAAAGTGCATATCTGGATGAGGTAAGCATGTTGAGTGACACCAAAATTGATTGCAATGTTTTCCTCTTTACCATTGTATCCTTAAGCTCCAGAAATTCTAACTTAACGGCAAAGTGCATATCTCAGTGAGATAAGCATTTTAGTAATTTCACTTATGATTCCAATTATTTCCTCAAACCAAATGAGCTATTCATGCTCACAATCTGATATTGCACTCATTCTCTGACTGCGCGAAGCATTGTGGGTAGAACAACATAGATTTCCGAAGTTTTGTGGAATGCCAGTCAGTCTCTGTTGCCAAAAGTCAGATCTTACGCCAAGTTTCATAACCTGATGAGAAAAGCATTTTGCGCAAATCCAGAACTGTTTCTGACGATTTTCACAAAGATATCACCAAAAATTTGGCATTTCAGTACAGAGTGAAAAGTTTTCACTTTCCAAAAGAAAATCTTTCACCAAGTTCATCATTTCACTCCCTCCTCATTTGTTTCCAAAGATTCTCTCAATGCTATTGACACTTTACAGCCAAAACTCTGATAATGCGGCAAACTGCATGTCTCGAAGAGATCAGTATCTTGAGTAAATCCAGGGTTTGCGGTAAATATAACATCAAATCCACTGAATCATGAAGGCTGAAAAATGAAAGCGCAGCAAAGTGCATATCTGGTGAAGAAAGCATGTTGTGCGACACCAAAATTGATTCCAATGTTTTCCTCGTTGCCATTGTATCCTTAAACTCCTCAAATTCTAACATAGCGGCAAAGTGCATATCTCAGTGAGATAAGCATTGTACTAATTTCACATATGATTCCAATTATTTCCTCAACCCAAATGAGCTGTTCCCGCTCACAATCTTATAATGCACTCATTCTCTGACTGCGCGAAGAATTGTGGGTAGAACTTCATAGATTTCCAAAGAGTTGCGAATGCCAGTAAGTCTCTGTTGCCAAAAGTCAGATCTTTCGCCAAGTTTCATAACCTGATGAGAAAAGCATTTTCAGCAAATCCAGAACTGTTCCTGACGACTTCCACAAACATATCTCCAAAAATTTGATGTTTCAGTAAAGAGTGAAAAGTTTACACTTTCCAAAAGAAAATCTTTAACCAAGTTCAACATTTTACTCCCTCCTCATTTGTTTCCAAAGATTCTCTCAATGCTATTGACACTTTACAGCCAAAACTCTGATAATGCGGCAATCTGCATATCTCGAAGAGATCAGTATTTTGAGTAAATCCAGGTTTGGCGGTAAATATAACATCAAATCCACTGACTCATGTAGGCTGAAAAATGACATCGCAGCAAAGTGCATATCTGGATGAGGTAAGCATGTTGAGTGCCACCAAAATTGATTCCAATGTTTTCCTCATTACCATTGTATCCTTAAACTCCTCAAATCCTAATATAGCGGCAAAGTGCATATCTCAGTGAGATGAGCATTTTAGTAATTTCACATATGATTCCAATTATTTCCTCAACCAAAATGAGCTGTTCCCTCTCCCAGTCTGATATTGCACTCATTCTCTGAATGCGCGAAGAATTGTGGGTAGAACAACATAGATTTCCAAAGAGCTGCTGAATGCCAGTGAGTCTCTGCTGACAAAGCCAGATCTTTCACCAAGTTTCATAAATAGATGAGTAAAGCATTTTGATCAAATCCAGGACTGTTTCTGACGATTTCCTCCAAGATATCTCCAAAAATTTGATATTTCAGTAAAGAGTGAAAAGTTTTCAGTTTCCAAAAGAAAATCATTCACCAAGTTCATCATTTCACTCCCTCCTCATTTGTTTCCAAAGATTCTCGAAGTCTATTGACACTTTACAGCCAAAACTCTGATATGCGGCAAACTGCATATCTCGAAGAGATCAGTATTTTGAGTAAATCCAGGTTTGGCGGTAAATATAACATCAAATCCACTGACTCATGTAGGCTGAAAAGCTGACAGCGCAGCAAAGTGCATGTCTGGATGAGGTAAGCATGTTGAGTGACACCAAAATTGATTCCAATGTTTTCCTCGTTGCCATTGCATCCTTAAACTCCTCAAATTCTAACATAGCGGCAAAGTGCATATCTCAGTGAGATAAGCATTTTAGTAATTTCACATATGATTCCAATTATGTCCTCAACCCAAATGAGCTGTTCCCTCTCACAATCTGATATTGCATTCATTCTCTGACTGCGCGAAGATTTTGTGGATAGAAGAACACAGATTTCCAAAGAGTGGCTGAATGCAACTCAGTCTCTGTTGCCAAAAGTCAGATCTTTTGCCAAGTTTCATAACCAGGTGAGAAAAGCATTTTGAGCAAATCCAGGACTGTTTCTGACGATTTCCACAAAGATATCTCCAAAAATTTGATATTTCAGTAAAGAGTGAAAAGTTTTCAGTTTCCAAAAGAAAATCATTCACCAAGTTCATCATTTCACTCCCTCCTCATTTGTTTCCAAAGATTCTCCAAGTCTACTGACACTTTACAGCCAAAACTCTGATAATGCGGCAAACTGCATATCTCGAAGAGATCAGTATTTTCAGTAAATCCAGGTTTGGCGGTAAATATAACATCAAATCCACTGACTCATGTAGGCTGAAAAGCTGACAGCGCAGCAAAGTCCATATCTGGATGAGGTAAGCATGTTGAGTGACACCAAAATTGATTCCAATGTTTTCCTCGTTGCCATTGCATCCTTAAACTCCTCAAATTCTAACATAGCGGCAAAGTGCATATCTCAGTGAGATAAGCATTTTAGTAATTTCACATATGATTCCAATTATGTCCTCAACCCAAATGAGCTGTTCCCTCTCACAATCTGATATTGCACTCATTCTCTGACTGCGCGAAGATTTTGTGGATAGAAGAACATAGATTTCCAAAGAGTGGCTGAATGCAACTCAGTCTCTGTTGCCAAAAGTCAGATCTTTTGCCAAGTTTCATAACCAGGTGAGAAAAGCATTTTGAGCAAATCCAGGACTGTTTCTGACGATTTCCACAAAGATATCTCCAAAAATTTGATATTTCAGTAAAGAGTGAAAAGTTTTCACTATCCAAAAGAAAATCTTTCACCAAGCTCATCATTTCACTCCCTCCTCATTTGTTTCCAAAGATTGTCTCAATGCTATTGACACTTTACAGCCAAAGCTCTGGTAATGCGGCAAACTGCATATCTCGAAGAGATCAGTATTTTGAGTAAATCCAGGTTTCGCGGTAAATATAGCATCATATCCACTGACTCATGTAGGCTGAAAAATGACAGCGCAGCAAAGTGCATATCTGGATGAGGTAAGCATGTTGAGTGACACCAAAATTGATTCCAGTGTTTTCTTCGTTGCCATTGTATCCTTAAACTCCTCAAATTCTAACATAGCGGCAAAGTGCATATCTCAGTGAGATAAGCATTTTAGTAATTTCACATATGATTCCAATTAATTCCTCAACCGAAATGAGCTGTTCCCTCTCACAATCTGATATTGCACTCATTCTCTGACTGCGCGAAGAATTGTGGGTAGAACAATATAGATTTCCAAAGAGTTGCTGAATGCCAGTGAGTCTCTGCTGCCAAAAGCCAGATCTTTCACCAAGTTTCATAAATAGATGAGTAAAGCATTTTGATCAAATCCATGACTGTTTCTGACGATTTCCTCCAAGATATCTCCAAAAATTTGATATTTCAGTAAAGAGTGAAAAGTTCTCTGTTTCCAAAAGAAAATCTTTCACCAAGTTCATCATTTCACTCCCTCCTCATTTGTCTCCAAAGATTCTCTCAATGGAATTGACACTTTACAGCCAAAACTCTGATAATGCGCAAAGTGCATTATCCCGAAGAGATCAGCATTTTGAGTAAATCCAGGTTTGGCGGTAAATATAACATCAAATCCACTGACTCATGTAGGCTGAAAAGCTGACAGCGCAGAAAAGTCCATATCTGGATGGAGTAAGCATGTTGAGTGACACCAAAATTGATTGCAATGTTTTCCTGTTTACCATTGTATCCTTTACCTCCACAAATTCTAACTTAACGGCAAAGTGCATATCTCAGTGAGATAAGCATTTTAGTAATTTCACTGATGATTCCAAATATTTCCTCAAACCAATTGTGCTGTTCCCGCTCACAATCTGATATTGCACTCATTCTCTGACTGCGCGAAGAATTGTGGCAAGAAGAACATCGATTTCCAAAGAGTTGTGGAATGCCAGTCAGTCTCTGTTGCCAAAAGTCAGATCTTACGCCAAGTTTCATAACCTGATGAGAAAAGCATTTTGCGAAAATCCAGAACTGTTTCTGACGATTCTCACAAAGTAATCACCAAAAATTTGGCATTTCAGTAATGAGTGAAAAGTTTTCACTTTCCAAAAGAAAATCTTTCACCAAGTTCATCATTTTACACCCTCCTCATTTGTTTCCAAAGATTCTCTCAATGCTATTGACAGTTTACAGCCGAAACTCTGATAATGCGGTAACGTGCATGTCTCGCAGAGATCAGCATTTTGAGTAAATCCAGGTTTGGCGGTAAATATAACATCAAATCCACTGACTCATGAAGGCTGAAACGCTGACAGCGCAGCAAAGTGTATATCTGGATGAGGTAAGCATGTTGTGTGACACCAAAATTGACTCCAATGTTTTCCTCTATGCCATTGTAACCTTAACCTCCACAAATTCTAACATTGCGGCAAAGTGCATACCTCAGTGAGATAAGCATGTTATTAATTTCACATGTGATTCCAATTGTTTCCTCAAACCAAATGAGCTCAACCCGCTCACAGCCTGATATTGCACTCATTCTCTGACTGCGCGAAGAATTGTGGATAGAACAACATTGATATCCAAAGAGTTGCTGAATTCCAGTCAGTCTCTGTTGCCAAAAGTCAGATCATTTGCCAAGTTTCATAACGAGGTGAGAAAATTATTTTGAGCAAATCCAGGACTGTTTCTGACGATTTCCACACAGATATCTCCAACAATTTGATATTTCAGTAAAGAGTGAATTGATTTCACTTTCCACAAGAAAATCTTTCACCAAGTTCATCGTTTTACTCCCTCCGCATTTGTTTCCAAATATTCTCTCAATGCTATTGACACTTTACAGCCAAAACTCTGGTAATCCGGCGAACTGCATGTCTCGAAGAGATCAGTATCTTGAGTAAATCCAGGTTTTGCGGTAAATATAACATCAAATCCACTGAATCATGATGGCTGAAAAGCTGACAGCGCAACAAAGTGCATATCTGGATGAGGTAAACATGTTGAGTGACACCAAAATTGATTCCAATGTTTTCCTCTATGCCATTGTAACCTGAATCTCCACAAATTCCAACATTGCGGCAAAGTGCATACCTCAGTGAGATAAGCATGTAATTAATTTCACATGTGATTCCAATTGCTTCCTCAAACCAAATGAGCTGTACCCGCTCACAGCCTGATATTGCACTCATTCTCTGACTGCGCGAAGAATTGTCGATAGAACAACATAGATATCCAAAGAGTTGCTGAATGCCAGTCAGTCTCTGTTGCCAACAGTCAGATCATACGCCAAGTTTCATAACCTGATGAGAAAAGCATTTTGAGCAAATCCAGAACTGTTTCTGACGATTTCCACAAAGATATCTCCAAAAATTTGATACTTCAGTAAAGAGTGAAAAGTTTTCACTTTCCAAAAGAAATTCGTTCACCAAGTCCATCATTTTACTCCCTCCTCATTTGTTTCCAAAGATTCTCTCAAGTCTATTGACACTTTACAGCCAAAACTCTGATAATGCGGCAACTGCACATCTCGAAGAGATCAGTATTTTGAGTAAATCCAGGTTTGGCGGTAAACACTACATCAAATCCACTGACTCATGTAGGCTGAAAAGCTGACAGCGCAGCAATGCCCATATCTGGATGAGGTAAGCATGTTGAGTGACACCAAAATTGATTCCAATGTTTTCCTCGTTGCCATTGCATCCTTAAACTCCTCAAATTCTAACATAGCGGCAAAGTGCATATCTCAGTGAGATAAGCATTTTAGTAATTTCACATATGATTCCAATTATTTCCTCAACCCAAATGAGCTGTTCCCGCTCACAATCTGATATTGAACTCATTCTCTGACTACGCGAAGAATTGTGGGTAGAACAACATGGATTTCCACAGAGTTGCTGAATGCCAGTGAGTCTCTGCTGCCAAATGCCAGATCTTTCGCCAAGTTTCACAAGTAGATGAGTAAAGCATGTTGATCACATCCAGGACTGTATCTGACGATTTCTCCAAGATATTCCCAAAAATTTGATATTTCAGTAAAGAGTGAAAAGTTCTCAGTTTCCAAAAGAAAATCTTTCACCAAGTTCATCATTTAACTCCCTCCTCACTTCTTTCCAAAGATTCTCTCAATGCTATTGACACTTTACAGCCAAAACTCTGATAATGCGGCAAACTGCATATCTCGAAGAGATCAGTATTTTCAGTAAATCCAGGTTTGGCGGTAAATATAACATCAAATCCACTGACTCATGTAGGCTGAAAAGCTGACAGCGCAGCAAAGTGCATATCTGGATGAGGTAAGCATGTTGAGTGACACCAAAATTGATTGCAACGTTTTCCTCGTTGCCATTGCATCCTTAAACTCCTCAAATTCTAACATAGCGGCAAAGTGCATATCTCAGTGAGATAAGCATTTTAGTAATTTCACATATGATTCCAATTATGTCCTCAACCCAAATGAGCTGTTCCCTCTCACAATCTGATATTGCACTCATTCTCTGACTGCGCGAAGAATTGTGGATAGAAGAACATAGATTTCCAAAGAGTGGCTGAATGCAACTCAGTCTCTGTTGCCAAGTGTCAGATCTTTTGCCAAGTTTCATAACCAGGTGAGAAAAGCATTTTGAGCAAATCCAGGACTGTTTCTGACGATTTCCACAAAGATATCTCCATGAATTTGATATTTCAGTAAAGATTGAAAAGTTTTCACTGTCCAAAAGAAAATCTTTCACCAAGTTCATCATTTCACTCGCTCCTCATTTGTTTCCAAAGATTCTCTCAATGCTATTGACACTTTACAGCCAATGCTCTGGTAATGCGGCAATCTGCATATCTCGAAGAGATCAGTATTTTGAGTAAATCCAGGTTTGGCGGTAAATATAACATCAAATCCACTGACTCATGTAGGCTGAAAAATGACATCGCAGCAAAGTGCATATCTGGATGAGGTAAGCATGTTGAGTGCCACCAAAATTGATTCCAATGTTTTCCTCATTACCATTGTATCCTTAAACTCCTCAAATTCTAATATAGCGGCAAAGTGCATATCTCAGTGGGATGAGCATTTTAGTAATTTCACATATGATTCCAATTATGTCCTCAACCCAAATGAGCTGTTCCCTCTCACAATCTGATATTGCACTCATTCTCTGACTGCGCGAAGAATTGTGGATAGAAGAACATAGATTTCCAAAGAGTGGCTGAATGCAACTCAGTCTCTGTTGCCAAGAGTCAGATCTTTTGCCAAGTTTCATAACCAGGTGAGAAAAGCATTTTGAGCAAATCCAGGACTGTTTCTGACGATTTCCACAAAGATATCTCCAAGAATTTGATATTTCAGTAAAGAGTGAAAAGTTTTCACCGTCCAAAAGAAAACCTTTCACCAAGTTCATCATTTCACTCCCTCCTCATTTTTTTCCAAAGATTCTCTCAATGCTATTGACACTTTACAGCCAAAGCTCTGGTAATGCGGCAATCTGCATATCTCGAAGAGATCAGTATTTTGTGTAAATCCAGGTTTGGCGGTAAATATAACATCAAATCCAGTGACTCATGCAGGCTGAAAAGCTGACAGCGCAGCAAAGTGCATATCTGGATGAGGTAAGCATGTTGAGTGACACCAAAATTGATTCCAATGTTTTCCTCTATGCCATTGTAACCTGAATCTCCACAAATTCCAACATTGCGGCAAAGTGCATACCTCAGTGAGATAAGCATGTAATTAATTTCACATGTGATTCCAATTGCTTCCTCAAACCAAATGAGCTGTACCCGCTCACAGCCTGATATTGCACTCATTCTCTGACTGCGCGAAGAATTGTCGATAGAACAACATAGATATCCAAAGAGTTGCTGAATGCCAGTCAGTCTCTGTTGCCAACAGTCAGATCATACGCCAAGTTTCATAACCTGATGAGAAAAGCATTTTGAGCAAATCCAGAACTGTTTCTGACGATTTCCACAAAGATATCTCCAAAAATTTGATACTTCAGTAAAGAGTGAAAAGTTTTCACTTTCCAAAAGAAATTCGTTCACCAAGTCCATCATTTTACTCCCTCCTCATTTGTTTCCAAAGATTCTCTCAAGTCTATTGACACTTTACAGCCAAAACTCTGATAATGCGGCAACTGCACATCTCGAAGAGATCAGTATTTTGAGTAAATCCAGGTTTGGCGGTAAACACTACATCAAATCCACTGACTCATGTAGGCTGAAAAGCTGACAGCGCAGCAATGCCCATATCTGGATGAGGTAAGCATGTTGAGTGACACCAAAATTGATTCCAATGTTTTCCTCGTTGCCATTGCATCCTTAAACTCCTCAAATTCTAACATAGCGGCAAAGTGCATATCTCAGTGAGATAAGCATTTTAGTAATTTCACATATGATTCCAATTATTTCCTCAACCCAAATGAGCTGTTCCCGCTCACAATCTGATATTGAACTCATTCTCTGACTACGCGAAGAATTGTGGGTAGAACAACATGGATTTCCACAGAGTTGCTGAATGCCAGTGAGTCTCTGCTGCCAAATGCCAGATCTTTCGCCAAGTTTCACAAGTAGATGAGTAAAGCATGTTGATCACATCCAGGACTGTATCTGACGATTTCTCCAAGATATTCCCAAAAATTTGATATTTCAGTAAAGAGTGAAAAGTTCTCAGTTTCCAAAAGAAAATCTTTCACCAAGTTCATCATTTAACTCCCTCCTCACTTCTTTCCAAAGATTCTCTCAATGCTATTGACACTTTACAGCCAAAACTCTGATAATGCGGCAAACTGCATATCTCGAAGAGATCAGTATTTTCAGTAAATCCAGGTTTGGCGGTAAATATAACATCAAATCCACTGACTCATGTAGGCTGAAAAGCTGACAGCGCAGCAAAGTGCATATCTGGATGAGGTAAGCATGTTGAGTGACACCAAAATTGATTGCAACGTTTTCCTCGTTGCCATTGCATCCTTAAACTCCTCAAATTCTAACATAGCGGCAAAGTGCATATCTCAGTGAGATAAGCATTTTAGTAATTTCACATATGATTCCAATTATGTCCTCAACCCAAATGAGCTGTTCCCTCTCACAATCTGATATTGCACTCATTCTCTGACTGCGCGAAGAATTGTGGATAGAAGAACATAGATTTCCAAAGAGTGGCTGAATGCAACTCAGTCTCTGTTGCCAAGTGTCAGATCTTTTGCCAAGTTTCATAACCAGGTGAGAAAAGCATTTTGAGCAAATCCAGGACTGTTTCTGACGATTTCCACAAAGATATCTCCATGAATTTGATATTTCAGTAAAGATTGAAAAGTTTTCACTGTCCAAAAGAAAATCTTTCACCAAGTTCATCATTTCACTCGCTCCTCATTTGTTTCCAAAGATTCTCTCAATGCTATTGACACTTTACAGCCAATGCTCTGGTAATGCGGCAATCTGCATATCTCGAAGAGATCAGTATTTTGAGTAAATCCAGGTTTGGCGGTAAATATAACATCAAATCCACTGACTCATGTAGGCTGAAAAATGACATCGCAGCAAAGTGCATATCTGGATGAGGTAAGCATGTTGAGTGCCACCAAAATTGATTCCAATGTTTTCCTCATTACCATTGTATCCTTAAACTCCTCAAATTCTAATATAGCGGCAAAGTGCATATCTCAGTGGGATGAGCATTTTAGTAATTTCACATATGATTCCAATTATGTCCTCAACCCAAATGAGCTGTTCCCTCTCACAATCTGATATTGCACTCATTCTCTGACTGCGCGAAGAATTGTGGATAGAAGAACATAGATTTCCAAAGAGTGGCTGAATGCAACTCAGTCTCTGTTGCCAAGAGTCAGATCTTTTGCCAAGTTTCATAACCAGGTGAGAAAAGCATTTTGAGCAAATCCAGGACTGTTTCTGACGATTTCCACAAAGATATCTCCAAGAATTTGATATTTCAGTAAAGAGTGAAAAGTTTTCACCGTCCAAAAGAAAACCTTTCACCAAGTTCATCATTTCACTCCCTCCTCATTTTTTTCCAAAGATTCTCTCAATGCTATTGACACTTTACAGCCAAAGCTCTGGTAATGCGGCAATCTGCATATCTCGAAGAGATCAGTATTTTGTGTAAATCCAGGTTTGGCGGTAAATATAACATCAAATCCAGTGACTCATGCAGGCTGAAAAGCTGACAGCGCAGCAAAGTGCATATCTGGATGAGGTAAGCATGTTGAGTGACACCAAAATTGATTCCAATGTTTTCCTCTATGCCATTGTAACCTGAATCTCCACAAATTCCAACATTGCGGCAAAGTGCATACCTCAGTGAGATAAGCATGTAATTAATTTCACATGTGATTCCAATTGCTTCCTCAAACCAAATGAGCTGTACCCGCTCACAGCCTGATATTGCACTCATTCTCTGACTGCGCGAAGAATTGTCGATAGAACAACATAGATATCCAAAGAGTTGCTGAATGCCAGTCAGTCTCTGTTGCCAACAGTCAGATCATACGCCAAGTTTCATAACCTGATGAGAAAAGCATTTTGAGCAAATCCAGAACTGTTTCTGACGATTTCCACAAAGATATCTCCAAAAATTTGATACTTCAGTAAAGAGTGAAAAGTTTTCACTTTCCAAAAGAAATTCGTTCACCAAGTCCATCATTTTACTCCCTCCTCATTTGTTTCCAAAGATTCTC
The DNA here is from genome assembly GCF_965287045.1 of Carcharhinus amblyrhynchos. Lineage (NCBI taxonomy): Eukaryota > Metazoa > Chordata > Chondrichthyes > Carcharhiniformes > Carcharhinidae > Carcharhinus > Carcharhinus amblyrhynchos. The sequence continues at coordinate 142,955 of NW_027649803.1, read as the reverse complement.
TCAAGTCTATTGACACTTTACAGCCAAAACTCTGATAATGCGGCAACTGCACATCTCGAAGAGATCAGTATTTTGAGTAAATCCAGGTTTGGCGGTAAACACTACATCAAATCCACTGACTCATGTAGGCTGAAAAGCTGACAGCGCAGCAATGCCCATATCTGGATGAGGTAAGCATGTTGAGTGACACCAAAATTGATTCCAATGTTTTCCTCGTTGCCATTGCATCCTTAAACTCCTCAAATTCTAACATAGCGGCAAAGTGCATATCTCAGTGAGATAAGCATTTTAGTAATTTCACATATGATTCCAATTATTTCCTCAACCCAAATGAGCTGTTCCCGCTCACAATCTGATATTGAACTCATTCTCTGACTACGCGAAGAATTGTGGGTAGAACAACATGGATTTCCACAGAGTTGCTGAATGCCAGTGAGTCTCTGCTGCCAAATGCCAGATCTTTCGCCAAGTTTCACAAGTAGATGAGTAAAGCATGTTGATCACATCCAGGACTGTATCTGACGATTTCTCCAAGATATTCCCAAAAATTTGATATTTCAGTAAAGAGTGAAAAGTTCTCAGTTTCCAAAAGAAAATCTTTCACCAAGTTCATCATTTAACTCCCTCCTCACTTCTTTCCAAAGATTCTCTCAATGCTATTGACACTTTACAGCCAAAACTCTGATAATGCGGCAAACTGCATATCTCGAAGAGATCAGTATTTTCAGTAAATCCAGGTTTGGCGGTAAATATAACATCAAATCCACTGACTCATGTAGGCTGAAAAGCTGACAGCGCAGCAAAGTGCATATCTGGATGAGGTAAGCATGTTGAGTGACACCAAAATTGATTGCAACGTTTTCCTCGTTGCCATTGCATCCTTAAACTCCTCAAATTCTAACATAGCGGCAAAGTGCATATCTCAGTGAGATAAGCATTTTAGTAATTTCACATATGATTCCAATTATGTCCTCAACCCAAATGAGCTGTTCCCTCTCACAATCTGATATTGCACTCATTCTCTGACTGCGCGAAGAATTGTGGATAGAAGAACATAGATTTCCAAAGAGTGGCTGAATGCAACTCAGTCTCTGTTGCCAAGTGTCAGATCTTTTGCCAAGTTTCATAACCAGGTGAGAAAAGCATTTTGAGCAAATCCAGGACTGTTTCTGACGATTTCCACAAAGATATCTCCATGAATTTGATATTTCAGTAAAGATTGAAAAGTTTTCACTGTCCAAAAGAAAATCTTTCACCAAGTTCATCATTTCACTCGCTCCTCATTTGTTTCCAAAGATTCTCTCAATGCTATTGACACTTTACAGCCAATGCTCTGGTAATGCGGCAATCTGCATATCTCGAAGAGATCAGTATTTTGAGTAAATCCAGGTTTGGCGGTAAATATAACATCAAATCCACTGACTCATGTAGGCTGAAAAATGACATCGCAGCAAAGTGCATATCTGGATGAGGTAAGCATGTTGAGTGCCACCAAAATTGATTCCAATGTTTTCCTCATTACCATTGTATCCTTAAACTCCTCAAATTCTAATATAGCGGCAAAGTGCATATCTCAGTGGGATGAGCATTTTAGTAATTTCACATATGATTCCAATTATGTCCTCAACCCAAATGAGCTGTTCCCGCTCACAATCTGATATTGCACTCATTCTCTGACTGCGCGAAGAATTGTGGATAGAAGAACATAGATTTCCAAAGAGTGGCTGAATGCAACTCAGTCTCTGTTGCCAAGAGTCAGATCTTTTGCCAAGTTTCATAACCAGGTGAGAAAAGCATTTTGAGCAAATCCAGGACTGTTTCTGACGATTTCCACAAAGATATCTCCAAGAATTTGATATTTCAGTAAAGAGTGAAAAGTTTTCACCGTCCAAAAGAAAACCTTTCACCAAGTTCATCATTTCACTCCCTCCTCATTTTTTTCCAAAGATTCTCTCAATGCTATTGACACTTTACAGCCAAAGCTCTGGTAATGCGGCAATCTGCATATCTCGAAGAGATCAGTATTTTGTGTAAATCCAGGTTTGGCGGTAAATATAACATCAAATCCAGTGACTCATGCAGGCTGAAAAGCTGACAGCGCAGCAAAGTGCATATCTGGATGAGGTAAGCATGTTGAGTGACACCAAAATTGATTCCAATGTTTTCCTCTATGCCATTGTAACCTGAATCTCCACAAATTCCAACATTGCGGCAAAGTGCATACCTCAGTGAGATAAGCATGTAATTAATTTCACATGTGATTCCAATTGCTTCCTCAAACCAAATGAGCTGTACCCGCTCACAGCCTGATATTGCACTCATTCTCTGACTGCGCGAAGAATTGTCGATAGAACAACATAGATATCCAAAGAGTTGCTGAATGCCAGTCAGTCTCTGTTGCCAACAGTCAGATCATACGCCAAGTTTCATAACCTGATGAGAAAAGCATTTTGAGCAAATCCAGAACTGTTTCTGACGATTTCCACAAAGATATCTCCAAAAATTTGATACTTCAGTAAAGAGTGAAAAGTTTTCACTTTCCAAAAGAAATTCGTTCACCAAGTCCATCATTTTACTCCCTCCTCATTTGTTTCCAAAGATTCTCTCAAGTCTATTGACACTTTACAGCCAAAACTCTGATAATGCGGCAACTGCACATCTCGAAGAGATCAGTATTTTGAGTAAATCCAGGTTTGGCGGTAAACACTACATCAAATCCACTGACTCATGTAGGCTGAAAAGCTGACAGCGCAGCAATGCCCATATCTGGATGAGGTAAGCATGTTGAGTGACACCAAAATTGATTCCAATGTTTTCCTCGTTGCCATTGCATCCTTAAACTCCTCAAATTCTAACATAGCGGCAAAGTGCATATCTCAGTGAGATAAGCATTTTAGTAATTTCACATATGATTCCAATTATTTCCTCAACCCAAATGAGCTGTTCCCGCTCACAATCTGATATTGAACTCATTCTCTGACTACGCGAAGAATTGTGGGTAGAACAACATGGATTTCCACAGAGTTGCTGAATGCCAGTGAGTCTCTGCTGCCAAATGCCAGATCTTTCGCCAAGTTTCACAAGTAGATGAGTAAAGCATGTTGATCACATCCAGGACTGTATCTGACGATTTCTCCAAGATATTCCCAAAAATTTGATATTTCAGTAAAGAGTGAAAAGTTCTCAGTTTCCAAAAGAAAATCTTTCACCAAGTTCATCATTTAACTCCCTCCTCACTTCTTTCCAAAGATTCTCTCAATGCTATTGACACTTTACAGCCAAAACTCTGATAATGCGGCAAACTGCATATCTCGAAGAGATCAGTATTTTCAGTAAATCCAGGTTTGGCGGTAAATATAACATCAAATCCACTGACTCATGTAGGCTGAAAAGCTGACAGCGCAGCAAAGTGCATATCTGGATGAGGTAAGCATGTTGAGTGACACCAAAATTGATTGCAACGTTTTCCTCGTTGCCATTGCATCCTTAAACTCCTCAAATTCTAACATAGCGGCAAAGTGCATATCTCAGTGAGATAAGCATTTTAGTAATTTCACATATGATTCCAATTATGTCCTCAACCCAAATGAGCTGTTCCCTCTCACAATCTGATATTGCACTCATTCTCTGACTGCGCGAAGAATTGTGGATAGAAGAACATAGATTTCCAAAGAGTGGCTGAATGCAACTCAGTCTCTGTTGCCAAGTGTCAGATCTTTTGCCAAGTTTCATAACCAGGTGAGAAAAGCATTTTGAGCAAATCCAGGACTGTTTCTGACGATTTCCACAAAGATATCTCCATGAATTTGATATTTCAGTAAAGATTGAAAAGTTTTCACTGTCCAAAAGAAAATCTTTCACCAAGTTCATCATTTCACTCGCTCCTCATTTGTTTCCAAAGATTCTCTCAATGCTATTGACACTTTACAGCCAATGCTCTGGTAATGCGGCAATCTGCATATCTCGAAGAGATCAGTATTTTGAGTAAATCCAGGTTTGGCGGTAAATATAACATCAAATCCACTGACTCATGTAGGCTGAAAAATGACATCGCAGCAAAGTGCATATCTGGATGAGGTAAGCATGTTGAGTGCCACCAAAATTGATTCCAATGTTTTCCTCATTACCATTGTATCCTTAAACTCCTCAAATTCTAATATAGCGGCAAAGTGCATATCTCAGTGGGATGAGCATTTTAGTAATTTCACATATGATTCCAATTATGTCCTCAACCCAAATGAGCTGTTCCCTCTCACAATCTGATATTGCACTCATTCTCTGACTGCGCGAAGAATTGTGGATAGAAGAACATAGATTTCCAAAGAGTGGCTGAATGCAACTCAGTCTCTGTTGCCAAGAGTCAGATCTTTTGCCAAGTTTCATAACCAGGTGAGAAAAGCATTTTGAGCAAATCCAGGACTGTTTCTGACGATTTCCACAAAGATATCTCCAAGAATTTGATATTTCAGTAAAGAGTGAAAAGTTTTCACCGTCCAAAAGAAAACCTTTCACCAAGTTCATCATTTCACTCCCTCCTCATTTTTTTCCAAAGATTCTCTCAATGCTATTGACACTTTACAGCCAAAGCTCTGGTAATGCGGCAATCTGCATATCTCGAAGAGATCAGTATTTTGTGTAAATCCAGGTTTGGCGGTAAATATAACATCAAATCCAGTGACTCATGCAGGCTGAAAAGCTGACAGCGCAGCAAAGTGCATATCTGGATGAGGTAAGCATGTTGAGTGACACCAAAATTGATTCCAATGTTTTCCTCATTACCATTGTATCCTTAAACTCCTGAAATTCTAATATAGCGGCAAAGTGCATATCTCAGTGAGATGAGCATTTTAGTAATTTCACACATGATTCCAATTATTTCCTCAACCAAAATGAGCTGTTCCCTCTCACGGTCTGATATTGCTCTCATTCTCTGAATACGCGAAGAATTGTGGGTAGAACAACATAGATTTCCAAAGAGTCACTGAATGCCAGTGAGTCTCTGCTGACAAAGCCAGATCTTTCACCAAGTTTCTTAAATAGATGAGTAAAGCATTTTGATCAAATCCAGGACTGTTTCTGACGATTTCCTCCAAGATATCTCCAAAAATTTGATATTTCAGTAAAGAGTGAAAAGTTTTCAGTTTCCAAAAGAAAATCTTTCACCAAGTTCATCATTTCACTCCCTCCTCATTTGTCTCCAAAGATTTTCTCAATGCTATTGACACTTTACAGCCAAAAGTTTGATAATGCGGCAAAGTGCATATCCCGAAGAGATCAGCATTTGAGTAAATCCAGGTTTGGCGGTAAACATAACATCAAATCCACTGACTCATGTAGGCTGAAAAGCTGACAGCACAGCAAAGTGCATATCTGGATGATGAAAACATGTTGAGTGACACCAAAATTGATTGCAACGTTTTCCTCTTCACCATTGTATCCTTAACCTCCACAAATTCTAACTTAACGGCAAAGTGCATATCTCAGTGAGATAAGCATTTTAGTAATTTCACATATGATTCCAATTATGTCCTCAACCCAAATGAGCTGTTCCCTCTCACAATCTGATATTGCACTCATTCTCTGACTGCGCGAAGATTTTGTGGATAGAAGAACATAGATTTCCAAAGAGTGGCTGAATGCAACTCAGTCTCTGTTGCCAAAAGTCAGATCTTTTGCCAAGTTTCATAACCAGGTGAGAAAAGCATTTTGAGCAAATCCAGGACTGTTTCTGACGATTTCCACAAAGATATCTCCAAAAATTTGATATTTCAGTAAAGATTGAAAAGTTTTCACTATCCAAAAGAAAATCTTTCACCAAGTTCATCATTTCACTCCCTCCTCATTTGTTTCCAAAGATTCTCTCAATGCTATTGACACTTTACAGCCAAAGCTCTGGTAATGCGGCAAACTGCATATCTCGAAGAGATCAGTATTTTGAGTAAATCCAGGTTTCGCGGTAAATATAGCATCATATCCACTGACTCATGTAGGCTGAAAAATGACAGCGCAGCAAAGTGCATATCTGGATGAGGTAAGCATGTTGAGTGACACCAAAATTGATTCCAGTGTTTTCTTCGTTGCCATTGTATCCTTAAACTCCTCAAATTCTAACATAGCGGCAAAGTGCATATCTCAGTGAGATAAGCATTTTAGTAATTTCACTGATGATTCCAAATATTTCCTCAAACCAATTGTGCTGTTCCCGCTCACAATCTGATATTGCACTCATTCTCTGACTGCGCGAAGAATTGTGGCAAGAAGAACATCGATTTCCAAAGAGTTGTGGAATGCCAGTCAGTCTCTGTTGCCAAAAGTCAGATCTTACGCCAAGTTTCATAACCTGATGAGAAAAGCATTTTGCGCAAATCCAGAACTGTTTCTGACGATTCTCACAAAGTAATCACCAAAAATTGGGCATTTCAGTAATGAGTGAAAAGTTTTCACTTTCCAAAAGAAAATCTTTCACCAAGTTCATCATTTTACACCCTCCTCATTTGTTTCCAAAGATTCTCTCAATGCTATTGACAGTTCACAGCCGAAACTCTGATAATGCGGTAACGTGCATGTCTCGCAGAGATCAGCATTTTGAGTAAATCCAGGTTTGCCGGTAAATATAACATCAAATCCACTGACTCATGAAGGCTGAAACGCTGACAGCGCAGCAAAGTGTATATCTGGATGAGGTAAGCATGTTGTGTGACACCAAAATTGACTCCAATGTTTTCCTCTATGCCATTGTAACCTTAACCTCCACAAATTCTAACATTGCGGCAAAGTGCATACCTCAGTGAGATAAGCATGTTATTAATTTCACATGTGATTCCAATTGTTTCCTCAAACCAAATGAGCTCAACCCGCTCACAGCCTGATATTGCACTCATTCTCTGACTGCGCGAAGAATTGTGGATAGAACAACATTGATATCCAAAGAGTTGCTGAATGCCAGTCAGTCTCTGTTGCCAAAAGTCAGATCATTTGCCAAGTTTCATAACGAGGTGAGAAAATTATTTTGAGCAAATCCAGGACTGTTTCTGACGATTTCCACAAAGATATCTCCAACAATTTGATATTTCAGTAAAGAGTGAATTGTTTTCACTTTCCACAAGAAAATCTTTCACCAAGTTCATCGTTTTACTCCCTCCGCATTTGTTTCCAAATATTCTCTCAATGCTATTGACACTTTACAGCCAAAACTCTGGTAATCCGGCGAACTGCATATCTCGAAGAGATCAGTATCTTGAGTAAATCCAGGTTTGGCGGTAAATATAACATCAAATCCACTGAATCATCTAGGCTGAAAAATGTCAGCGCAGCAAAGTGCATATCTGGATGAGGTAAGCATGTTGTGCGACACCAAAATTGATTCCAATGTTTTCCTCATTGCCATTGTATCCTTAAACTCCTCAAATTCTAACATAGCGGCAAAGTGCATATCTCAGTGAGATAAGCATTTTAGTAATTTCACATAAGATTCCAATTATTTCCTCAACCCAAATGAGCTGTTCCCGCTCACAATCTTATATTGCACTCATTCTCTGACTGCGCGAAGAATTGTGGGTAGAAGAACATAGATTTCCAAAGAGTTGCGAATGCCAGTAAGTCTCTGTTGCCAAAAGTCAGATCTTTCGCCAAGTTTCATAACCTGATGAGAAAAGCATTTTGAGCAAATCCAGAACTGTTCCTGACGACTTCCACAAACATATCTCCAAAAATTTGATGTTTCAGTAAAGAGTGAAAAGTTTTCAGTTTCCAAAAGAAAATCTTTAACCAAGTTCAACATTTTACTCCCTCCTCATTTGTTTCCAAAGATTCTCTCAAGTCTATTGACACTTTACAGCCAAAACTCTGATAATGTGGCAAACTGCATATCTCGAAGAGATCAGTATTTTGAGTAAATCCAGGTTTGGCGGTAAATATAACATCAAATCCAGTGACTCATGTAGGCTGAAAAGCTGACAGCGCAGCAAAGTGCATATCTGGATGAGGTAAGCATGTTGAGTGACACCAAAATTGATTCCAATGTTTTCCTCGTTGCCATTGTAACCTTAACCTCCTCAAATTCTAACATAGCGGCAAAGTGCATATCTCAGGGAGATATGCATTTTAGTAATTTCACATATGATTCCAATTATTTCCTCAAACCAAATAGGCTGTTCCAGCTCACAACCTGATATTGCACTCATTCTCTGACTGCGCGAAGAATTGTGGGCAGAACAACATAGATTTCCAAAGAGTGGCTGAATGCAAGTCAGTCTCTGTTGCCAAAAGTCAGATCTTACGCCAAGTTTCCTAACCTGATGAGAAAAGTATTTTGAGCAAATCCAGAACTGTTTCTGACGATTTCCACAAAGATATCTCCAAAAATTTGATATTTCAATAATGAGTAAAAAGTTTTCACTTTCCAAAAGAAAATCTTTCACCAAGGTCAACATTTTACTCCCTCCTCATTTGTTTCCAAAGATTCTCTCAATGGTATTGACACTTTACAGCAAAATCTGAGCATGCGGCAAAGTGCATATCCCGAGAGATCAGCATTTTGAGTAAATCCTGGTTGGCGGTAAATATAACATCAAATCCACTGACTCATGTAGGCTGAAAAGCTGACAGCGCAGCAAAGCCCATACCTGGATGGAGTAAGCATGTTGAGTGACACCAAAATTGATTCCAATGTTTTCCTCGTTGCCATTGTAACCTTAACCTCCTCAAATTCTAACATAGCGGCAAAGTGCATATCTCAGTGAGATAAGCATTTTAGTAATTTCACATATGATTCCAATTATTTCCTCAACCCAAATGAGCTGTTCCCTCTCTCAATCTGATATCGCACTCATTCTCTGACTGTGCGAAGAATTGTGGGTAGAAGAACATAGATTTCCAAAGAGTGGCTGAATGCAAGTCAGTCTCTGTTGCCAAAAGTCAGATCTTGGTGGATGGTAAATATTCATCATGGAGTGCAGTTACGAGTGGTGTGCCTCAGGGATCTGTTTTGGGGCCACTGTTGTTTGTAATTTTTATTAATGATCTGGATGAGGGTATAGTTGGGTGGATTAGTAAATTTGCTGATGACACCAAAGTTGGAGGTGTGGTAGATTGTGAGGAAGGGTGTCATAGTCTGAAGGGAGACTTAGATAGGTTGCAGAGCTGGGCCTAGAGGTGGCGGATGGAATTTAATGCGGAGAAGTGTGAGGTAATTCACTTTGGTAGGAGCAACAGATGTGTCGAGTATAGGGCTAACGGGAGGACTTTGAATAGTGTGGATGAACAGAGGGATCTAGGTGTGTGTGTACATAGATCCCTGAAAGTTGGGAATCAAGTAGATAAGGTTGTCAAGAAGGCGTACGGTGTCTTGGCGTTTATTGGTAGGGGGATTGAATTTAGGAGTCGCAGTGTAATGTTGCAACTGTACACTACTCTAGTGCGGCCGCACTTGGAGTACTGTGTGCAGTTCTGGTCCCCGCATTACAAGAAGGATGTGGAGGCGTTGGAGAGGGTGCAGAGGAGGTTTACTAGGATGTTGCCTGGTATGGTGGGGAGGTCCTATGAGGAGAGACTGAGGGATCTAGGGTTGTTTTCGTTGGGAAGAAGGCGGCTAAGAGGGGATCTTATTGAAACATATAAGATGATTAGAGGTTTAGATAGGGTGGATAGTGATAGCCTTTTTCCTCGGATGGAGAAAGCTAGCACGAGGGGGCATGACTTTAAATTAAGGGGGGGTAGCTACAGGACGGATGTCAGGGGTAGGTTCTTTACTCAGCGGGTGGTGAGGGATTGGAATGCCCTGCCTGCTGCAGTTGTAGATGCGTCTAGTTTGGGGGCGTTTAAGAGATCTCTGGATAGGTTTATGGACGAAAAGGGATTGGTATAGGCTAGTGGGTCATTGTTTTTGTAACTGGTCGGCGCAACATCGTGGGCCGAAGGGCCTGTTCTGCGCTGTAATGTTCTATGTTCTATGTTCTATTCTATGTTAAAGAGTTGCTGAATGCCAGTGAGTCTCTGCTCCAAAAGCCAGATCTTTCACCAAGTTTCATAAATGGATGAGTAAAGCATTTTGATCAAATCCAGGACTGTTTCTGACGATTTCCTCCAAAATATCTCCAAAAATTTGATATTTCAGTAAAGAGTGAAAAGTTCTCAGTTTCCAAAAGAAAATCTTTCACCAAGTTCATCATTTCACTCCCTCCTCATTTGTCTCCAAAGATTCTCTCAATGCTATTGACACTTTACAGCCAAAACTTTGATAATGCGGCAAAGTGCACATCCCGAAGAGATCAGCATTTTGAGTAAATCCAGGTTTGGCGGTAAATATAACATCAAATCCAGTGACTCATGAAGGCTGAAAAGCTGACAGCGCAGCAAAGTGCATATAAGGATGAGGTAAGCATGTTGAGTGACACCAAAATTGATTCCAATGTTTTCCTCTATGCCATTGTAACCTTAACCTCCACAAATTCCAACTTTTCGGCAAAGTGCATACCTCAGTGAGATAAGCATGTTATTAATTTCACATGTGAATCCAATTGTTTCCTCAAACCAAATGAGCTGTACCCGCTCACAGCCTGATATTGCACTCATTCTCTGACTGCGCGAAGAATTGAACATAGATATCCAAAGAGTTGCTGAATGCCAGTCAGTCTCTGTTGCCAAAAGTCAGATCATACGCCAAGTTTCATAACCTGATGAGAAAAGCATTTTGAGCAAATCCAGAACTGTTTCTGACGATTTCCACAAAGATATCTCCAAAAATTTGATACTTCAGTAAAGAGTGAAAAGTTTTCACTTTCCAAAAGAAATTCGTTCACCAAGTCCATCATTTTACTCCCTCCTCATTTGTTTCCAAAGATTCTCTCAAGTCTATTGACACTTTACAGCCAAAACTCTGATAATGCGGCAAACTGCATATCTCGAAGAGATCAGTATTTTGAGTAAATCCAGGTTTGGCGGTAAATACTACATCAAATCCATTGACTCATGTAGGCTGAAAAGCTGACAGCGCAGCAAAGTGCATGTCTGGATGAGGTAAGCATGTTGAGTGACACCAAAATTGATTCCAATGATTTCCTCGTTGCCATTGCATCCTTAAACTCCTCAAATTCTAACATAGCGGCAAAGTGCATATCTCTGTGAGATACGCATTTTAGTAATTTCACATATGATTCCAATTATTTCCTCAACCCAAATGAGCTGTTCCCGCTCACGATCTGATATTGAACTCATTCTCTGACTACGCGAAGAATTGTGGGTAGAACAACATGGATTTCCACAGAGTTGCTGAATGCCAGTGAGTCCCTGCTGCTTAATGCCAGATCTTTCGCCAAGTTTCATAAGTAGATGAGTAAAGCATGTTGATCACATCCAGGACTGTATCTGACGATTTCTCCAAGATATCTCCAAAAATTTGATATTTCAGTAAAGAGTGAAAAGTTCTCAGTTTCCAAAATAAAATCTTTCACCAAGTTCATCAATTCACTCCGTCCTCATTTGTCTCCAAAGATTTCTCAATGCTATTGACACTTTACAGCCAAAACTTTGATAATGCGGCAAAGTGCATATCCCGAAGAGATCAGCATTTTGAGTAAATCCAGGTTTGGCGGTAAATATAACATCAAATCCAGTGACTCATGATGGCTGAAAAGCTGACAGCGCAACAAAGTGCATATCTGGATGAGGTAAACATGTTGAGTGACACCAAAATTGATTCCAATGTTTTCCTCTATGCCATTGTAACCTTAACCTCCACAAATTCCAACATTGCGGCAAAGTGCATACCTCAGTGAGATAAGCATGTTATTAATTTCACATGTGATTCCAATTGTTTCCTCAAACCAAATGAGCTGTACCCGCTCACAGCCTGATATTGCACTCATTCTCTGACTGCGCGAAGAATTGTCGATAGAACAACATAGATATCCAAAGAGTTGCTGAATGCCAGTCAGCCTCTGTTGCCAAAAGTCAGATCATAGGCCAAGTTTCATAACCTGATGAGAAAAGCATTTTGAGCAAATCCAGAACTGTTTCTGACGATTTCCACAAAGATATCTCCAAAAATTTGATACTTCAGTAAAGAGTGAAAAGTTTTCACTTTCCAAAAGAAATTCATTCACCAAGTCCATCATTTTACTCCCTCCTCATTTGTTTCCAAAGATTCTCTCAAGTCTATTGACACTTTACAGCCAAAACTCTGATAATGCGGCAAACTGCATATCTCGAAGAGATCAGTATTTTGAGTAAATCCAGGTTTGGCGGTAAATACTACATCAAATCCATTGACTCATGTAGGCTGAAAAGCTGACAGCGCAGCAAAGTGCATGTCTGGATGAGGTAAGCATGTTGAGCGACACCAAAATTGATTCCAATGATTTCCTCGTTGCCATTGCATCCTTAAACTCCTCAAATTCTAACATAGCGGCAAAGTGCATATCTCAGTGAGATACGCATTTTAGTAATTTCACATATGATTCCAATTGTTTCCTCAACCCAAAAGAGCTGTTCCCGCTCACGATCTGATATTGAACTCATTCTCTGACTACGCGAAGAATTGTGGGTAGAACAACATGGATTTCCACAGAGTTGCTGAATGCCAGTGAGTCCCTGCTGCCAAATGCCACATCTTTCGCCAAGTTTCATAAGTAGATGAGAAAAGCATGTTGATCACATCCAGGACTGTATCTGACGATTTCTCCAAGATATCTCCAAAAATTTGATATTTCAGTAATGAGTGAAACGTTTTCACTTTCCAAAAGAAAATCTTTCACCAAGTTCATCATTTTACACCCTCCTCATTTGTTTCCAAAGATTCTCTCAATGCTATTGACAGTTTACTGCCAAAAATCTGATAATGCGGCAACGTGCATGTCTCGCAGAGATCAGCATTTTGAGTAAATCCAGGTTTGGCGGTAAATATAACATCAAATCCACTGACTCATTAAGGCTGAAACGCTGACAGCGCAGCAAAGTGCATGTCTGGATGAGGTAAGCATGTTGAGTGACACCAAAATTGATTCCAATGATTTCCTCGTTGCCATTGCATCCTTAAACTCCTCAAATTCTAACATAGCGGCAAAGTGCATATCTCTGTGAGATACGCATTTTAGTAATTTCACATATGATTCCAATTATTTCCTCAACCCAAATGAGCTGCTCCCGCTCACGATCTGATATTGAACTCATTCTCTGACTACGCGAAGAATTGTGGGTAGAACAACATGGATTTCCACAGAGTTGCTGAATGCCAGTGAGTCCCTGCTGCTTAATGCCAGATCTTTCGCCAAGTTTCATAAGTAGATGAGTAAAGCATGTTGATCACATCCAGGACTGTATCTGACGATTTCTCCAAGATATCTCCAAAAATTTGATATTTCAGTAAAGAGTGAAAAGTTCTCAGTTTCCAAAATAAAATCTTTCACCAAGATCATCATTTCACTCCCTCCTCATTTGTCTCCAAAGATTCTCTCAATGCTATTGACACTTTACAGCCAAAACTTTGATAATGCGGCAAAGTACATATCCCGAAGAGATCAGCATTTTGAGTAAATCCAGGTTTGGCGGTAAATATAACATCAAATCCACTGACTCATGTAGGCTGAAAAGCTGACAGCGCAGCAAAGTGCATATCTGGATGAGGTAAGCATGTTGAGTGACACCAAAATTGATTCCAATGTTTTCCTCGTTGCCATTGCATCCTTAAACTCCTCAAATTCTAACATAGCGGCAAAGTGCATATCTCAGTGAGATAAGCATTCTAGTAATTTCACATATGATTCCAATTATGTCCTCAACCCAAATGAGCTGTTCCCTCTCACAATCTGATATTGCACTCATTCTCTGACTGCGCGAAGAATTGTGGATAGAAGAACATAGATTTCCAAAGAGTGGCTGAATGCAACTCAGTCTCTGTTGCCAAGAGTCAGATCTTTTGCCAAGTTTCATAACCAGGTGAGAAAAGCATTTTGAGCAAATCCAGGACTGTTTCTGACGATTTCCACAAAGATATCTCCAAGAATTTGATATTTCAGTAAAGAGTGAAAAGTTTTCACTGTCCAAAAGAAAACCTTTCACCAAGTTCATCATTTCACTCCCTCCTCATTTGTTTCCAATGATTCTCTCAATGCTATTGACACTTTACAGCCAAAGCTCTGGTAATGCGGCAATCTGCATATCTCGAAGAGATCAGTTTTTTCAGTAAATCCAGGTTTGGCGGTAAATATAACATCAAATCCACTGACTCATGTAGGCTGAAAAATGACAGCGCAGCAAAGTGCATATCTGGATGAGGTAAGCATGTTGAGTGACACCAAAATTGATTCCAATGTTTTCCTCATTACCATTGTATCTTTAAACTCCTCAAATTCTAATATAGCGGCAAAGTGCATATCTCAGTGAGATGAGCATTTTAGTAATTTCACATATGATTCCAATTATTTCCTCAACCAAAATGAGCTGTTCCCTCTCACAGTCTGATATTGCTCTCATTCTCTGAATACGCGAAGAATTGTGGGTAGAACAACATAGATTTCCAAAGAGTCACTGAATGCCAGTGAGTCTCTGCTGACAAAGCCAGATCTTTCACCAAGTTTCTTAAATAGATGAGTAAAGCATTTTGATCAAATCCAGGACTGTTTCTGACGATTTCCTCCAAGATATCTCCAAAAATTTGATATTTCAGTAAAGAGTGAAAAGTTTTCAGTTTCCAAAAGAAAATCTTTCACCAAGTTCATCATTTCACTCCCTCCTCATTTGTCTCCAAAGATTTTCTCAATGCTATTGACACTTTACAGCCAAAACTTTGATAATGCGGCAAAGTGCATATCCCGAAGAGATCAGCATTTTGAGTAAATCCAGGTTTGGCGGTAAACATAACATCAAATCCACTGACTCATGTAGGCTGAAAAGCTGACAGCGCAGCAAAGTGCATATCTGGATGAGGTAAGCATGTTGAGTGACACCAAAATTGATTCCAATGTTTTCCTCATTACCATTGTATCCATAAACTCCTCAAATTCTAATATAGCGGCAAAGTGCATATCTCAGTGAGATGAGCATTTTAGTAATTTCACATATGATTCCAATTATTTCCTCAACCAAAATGAGCTGTTCCCTCTCACAGTCTGATATTGCTCTCATTCTCTGAATACGCGAAGAATTGTGGGTAGAACAACATAGATTTCCAAAGAGTCACTGAATGCCAGTGAGTCTCTGCTGACAAAGCCAGATCTTTCACCAAGTTTCTTAAATAGATGAGTAAAGCATTTTGATCAAATCCAGGACTGTTTCTGACGATTTCCTCCAAGATATCTCCAATAATTTGATATTTCAGTAAAGAGTAAAAAGTTTTCAGTTTCCAAAAGAAAATCTTTCACCAAGTTCATCATTTCACTCCCTCCTCATTTGTCTCCAAAGATTTTCTCAATGCTATTGACACTTTACAGCCAAAACTTTGATAATGCGGCAAAGTGCATATCCCGAAGAGATCAGCATTTTGAGTAAATCCAGGTTTGGCGGTAAACATAACATCAAATCCACTGACTCATGTAGGCTGAAAAGCTGACAGCACAGGAAAGTGCATATCTGGACGATGAAAACATGTTGAGTGACACCAAAATTGATTGCAACGTTTTCCTCTTCACCATTGTATCCTTAACCTCCACAAATTCTAACTTAACGGCAAAGTGCATATCTCAGTAAGATAAGCATTTTAGTAATTTCACTTATGATTCCAATTATTTCCTCAAACCAAATGAGCTGTTCCAGCTCACAATCTGATATTGCACTCATTCTCTGACTGCGCGAAGAATTGTGGGTAGAACAACGTAGATTTCCAAAGAGTGGCTGAATGCAACTCAGTCTCTGTTGCCAAAAGTCAGATCTTTCGCCAAGTTTCATAACCAGGTGAGAAAAGCATTTTGAGCAAATCCAGGACTGTTTCTGACGATTTCCACAAAGATATCTCCAAAAATTTGATATTTCAGTAAAGAGTGAAAAGTTTTCAGTTTCCAAAAGAAAATCATTCACCAAGTTTATCATTTTACTCCCTCCTCATTTGTTTCCTAAGATTCTCTCAATGCTATTGACAGTTTACAGCCAAATCTCTGATAATGCGGCAAACTGCATATCTCGAAGAGATCAGTATTTTGAGTAAATCCAGGTTTGGCGGTAAATATAACATCAAACCAAATGAGCTGTTCCCGCTCACAATCTGATATTGCACTCATTCTCTGAGTGCGCGAAGAATTGTGGGTAGAAGAACATAGATTTCCAAAGAGTTGTGGAATGCCAGTCAGTCTCTGTTGCCAAAAGTCAGATCTTACGCCAAGTTTCATAACCTGATGAGAAAAGCATTTTGCGCAAATCCAGAACTGTTTCTGACGATTTTCACAAAGATATCACCAAAAATTTGGCATTTCTGTAATGAGTGAAAAGTTTTCACTTTCCAAAGGAAAATCTTTCACCAAGTTCATCATTTTACACCCTCCTCATTTGTTTCCAAAGATTCTCTCAATGCTATTGACAGTTTACAGCCAATACTCTGATAATGCGGCAACGTGCATGTCTCGCAGAGATCAGCATTTTGAGTAAATCCAGGTTTGGCGGTAAATATAACATCAAATCACTGACTCATGAAGACTGAAACGCTGACAGCGCAGCAAAGTGCATATCTGGATGAGGTAAGCATGTTGAGTGACACCAAAATTGATTCCAATGTTTTCCTCTATGCCATTGTAACCTTAACCTCCACAAATTCTAACATTGCGCAAAGTGCATACCTCAGTGAGATAAGCATGTTATTAATTTCACATGTGATTCCAATTGTTTCCTCAACCCAAATGAGCTGCACCCGCTCACAGCCTGATATTGAACTCATTCTCTGACTGCGCGAACAATTGTGGATAGAACAACATTGATATCCAAAGAGTTGCTGAATGCCAGTCAGTCTCTGTTGCCAAAAGTCAGATCTTTTGCCAAGTTTCATAACGAGGTGAGAAAATC
The DNA here is from genome assembly GCF_965287045.1 of Carcharhinus amblyrhynchos. NCBI lineage: Eukaryota > Metazoa > Chordata > Chondrichthyes > Carcharhiniformes > Carcharhinidae > Carcharhinus > Carcharhinus amblyrhynchos. The sequence continues at coordinate 125,972 of NW_027649803.1, read as the reverse complement.
ATTTTGAGCAAATCCAGGACTGTTTCTGACGATTTCCACAAAGATATCTCCAACAATTTGATATTTCAGTAAAGAGTGAAATGTTTTCACTTTCCACAAGAAAATCTTTCACCAAGTTTATCATTTTACTCCCTCCTCATTTGTTTCCAAAGATTCTCTCAATGCTATTGACAGTTTACAGCCAAATCTCTGATAATGCGGCAAACTGCATATCTCGAAGAGATCAGTATTTTGAGTAAATCCAGGTTTGGCGGTAAATATAACATCAAATCCAGTGACTCATGTAGGCTGAAAAGCTGACAGCGCAGCAAAGTGCATATCTGGATGAGGTAAGCATGTTGAGTGACACCAAAATTGATTCCAATGTTTTCCTCGTTGCCATTGTAACCTTAACCTCCTCAATTCTAACATAGCGGCAAAGTGCATATCTCAGGGAGAAGAGCATTTTAGTAATTTCACATATGATTCCAATTATTTCCTCAAACCAAATGGGCTGTTCCAGCTCACAATCTGATATTGCACTCATTCTCTGACTGCGCGAAGAATTGTGGGCAGAACAACATAGATTTCCAAAGAGTGGCTGAATGCAAGTCAGTCTCTGTTGCCAAAAGTCAGATCTTACGCCAAGTTTCCTAACATGATGAGAAAAGCATTTTGAGCAAATCCAGGACTCTATCTGACGATTTCCACAAAGATATCTCCAAAAATTTGATATTTCAATAAAGAGTAAAAAGTTTTCACTTTCCAAAAGAAAGTCTTTCACCAAGTTCAACATTTTACTCCCTCCTCATTTGTTTCCAAAGATTCTCTCAATGCTTTTGACACTTTACAGGAAAACTCTGGTAATGCGGCAAAGTGCATATCCCGAAGAGATCAGTATTTTGAGTAAATCCAGGTTTGGCGGTAAATATAACATCAAATCCACTGACTCATGTAGGCTGAAAAGCTGACAGCGTAGCAAAGCCCATACCTGGATGGAGTAAGCATGTTGAGTGACACCAAAATTGATTCCAATGTTTTCCACGTTCCATTGTAACCTTAACCTCCTCAAATTCTAACATAGCGGCAAAGTGCATATCTCAGTGAGATAAGCATTTTAGTAATTTCACATATGATTCCAATTATTTCCTCAACCCAAATGAGCTGTTCCCTCTCTCAATCTGAGATCGCACTCATTCTCTGACTGCGCGAAGAATTGTGGGTAGAAGAACATAGATTTCCAAAGAGTTGCTGAATGCCAGTGAGTGTCTGCTGCCAAAAGCCAGATCTTTCACCAAGTTTCATAAATAGATGAGTAAAGCATTTTGATCAAATCCAGGACTGTTTCTGACGATTTCCTCCAAGATATCTCCAAAAATTTGATATTTCAGTAATGAGTGAAAAGTTCTCAGTTTCCAAAAGAAAATCTTTCACCAAGTTCATCATTTCACTCCCTCCTCATTTGTCTCCAAAGATTCTCTCAATGCTATTGACACTTTACAGCCAAAACTTTGATAATGCGGCAAAGTGCATATCCCTAAGAGTTCAGCATTTTGAGTAATTCCAGGTTTGGCGGTAAATATAACATCAAATCCAGTGACTCATGATGGCTGAAAAGCTGACAGCACAGCAAAGTGCATGTCTGGATGAGGTAAGCATGTTGAGTGACACCAAAATTGATTCCAATGTTTTCCTCTATGCCATTGTAACCTTAACCTCCACAAATTCCAACATTGCGGCAAAGTGCATACCTCAGTGAGATAAGCATGTTATTAATTTCACATGTGATTCCAATTGTTTCCTCAAACCAAATGAGCTGTACCCGCTCACAGCCTGATATTGCACGCATTCTCTGACTGCGCGAAGAATTGTCGATAGAACAACATAGATATCCAAAGAGTTGCTGAATGCCAGTCAGTCTCTGTTGCCAAAAGTCAGATCATACGCCAAGTTTCATAATCTGATGAGAAAAGCATTTTGAGCAAATCCAGAACTGTTTCTGACGATTTCCACAATGATATCTCCAAAAATTTGATACATTCAGTAAAGAGTGAAAAGTTTACACTTTCCAAAAGAAAATCTTTAACCAAGTTCAACATTTTACTCCCTCCTCATTTGTTTCCAAAGATTCTCTCAATGCTATTGACACTTTACAGCCAAAACTCTGATAATGCGGCAAACTGCATATCTCGAAGAGATCAGTATTTTGAGTAAATCCAGGTTTGGCGGTAAATATAACATCAAATCCAGTGACTCATGTAGGCTGAAAAGCTGACAGCGCAGCAAAGTGCATATCTGGATGAGGTAAGCATGTTGAGTGACACCAAAATTGATTCCAATGTTTTCCTTGTTTCCATTGTAACCTTAACCTCCTCAAATTCTAACATAGCGGCAAAGTGCATATCTCAGGGAGATGAGCATTTTAGTAATTTCACATATGATTCCAATTATTTCCTCAAACCAAATGGGCTGTTCCAGCTCACATTCTGATATTGCACTCATTCTCTGAGTGCGCGAAGAATTGTGGGCAGAACAACATAGATATCCAAAGAGTTGCTGAATGCCAGTCAGTCTCTGTTGCCAAAAGTCAAATCATACGCCAAGTTTCATAACCTGATGAGAAATGCATTTTGAGCAAATCCAGAACTGTTTCTGACGATTTCCACAAAGATATCACCAAAAATTTGATACTTCAGTAAAGAGTGAAACGTTTTCAGTTTCCAAAAGAAATTCGTTCACCAAGTATATCATTTTACTCCCTCCTCATTTGTTTCCAAAGATTCTCTCAAGTCTATTGACACTTTACAGCCAAAACTCTGATAATGCGGCAAACTGCATATCTCGAAGAGATCAGTATTTTGAGTAAATCCAGGTTTGGCGGTAAATAGTACAGCAAATCCACTGACTCATGTAGCTGAAAAGCTGACAGCGCAGCAAAGTGCATGTCTGGATGAGGTAAGCATGTTGAGTGACACCAAAATTGATTCCAATGTTTTCCTCGTTGCCATTGTAACCTTAACCTCCACAAATTCTAACATAGCGGCAAAGTGCATATCTCAGTGAGATAAGCATTTTTGTAATTTCACATATGATTCCAATTATTTCCTCAACCCAAATGAGGTGTTCCCGCTCACGATCTGATACTGAACTCATTCTCTGACTACGCGTAGAATTGTGGGTAGAACAACATGGATTTCCACAGAGTTGCTGAATGCCAGTGAGTCTCTGCTGCCAAATGCCAGATCTTTCGCCAAGTTTCATAAGTAGATGAGTAAAGCATGTTGATCTCATCCAGGACTGTATTTGACGATTTCTCCAAGATATCTCCAAAAATTTGATATTTCAGTAAAGAGTGAAAAGTTCTCAGTTTCCAAAAAAAATCTTTCACCAAGTTCATCATTTAACTCCCTCCTCACTTCTTTCCAAAGGTTCTCTCAATGCTATTGACACTTTACAGCCAAAACATTGATAATGCGGCAAAGGGCATATAAAGAGGATAAAGAGGATGTGCTGGAAATTCTTGAGGGGCTGAAAATAGATAAGTCCCCTGGTCCGGATGGGATCTACCCTAGGATTCTCTGGGAGGCTAGAGAGGTGATTGCAGAGCCTCTGGCTCAGATCTTCAGGTCGTCATTGGTCTCTGGTGTAGTCCCGGAGGATTGGAGGATAGCGAATGTTGTCCCATTGTTTAAGAAGGGGAACAGAGACTTTGCCGGGAATTATAGACCGGTGAGTCTTACTTCTGTTGTGGGCAAGGTTTTAGAAAAAATTATTAGGGATAGGATTTATAGTTATTTGGAGTGTAATGAATTGATTAGAAATAGTCAGCATGGTTTTGTAGCAGGTAGGTCGTGCCTTACTAACCTTATTGAGTTTTTTGAGAAGGTGACCAAAGAGGTGGATGGGGGTAAGGCAGTTGACGTGGTATACATGGATTTTAGTAAGGCGTTCGATAAGGTTCACCATGGTAGGCTTCTGCAGAAAATGCAGATGTATGGGATTGTGGGTAATCTAGGAAGTTGGATCAGGAATTGGCTATCAGATAGGAGACAGAGGGTGGTGGTGGATGGTAAATATTCATCATGGAGTGCAGTTACGAGTGGTGTGCCTCAGGGATCTGTTTTGGGGCCACTGTTGTTTGTAATTTTTATTAATGATCTGGATGAGGGTATAGTTGGGTGGATTAGTAAATTTGCTGATGACACCAAAGTTGGAGGTGTGGTAGATTGTGAGGAAGGGTGTCATAGTCTGCAGGGAGACTTAGATAGGTTGCAGAGCTGGGCCGAGAGGTGGCGGATGGAATTTAATGCGGAGAAGTGTGAGGTAATTCACTTTGGTAGGAGCAACAGATGTGTCGAGTATAGGGCTAACGGGAGGACTTTGAATAGTGTGGATGAACAGAGGGATCTAGGTGTGTGTGTACATAGATCCCTGAAAGTTGGGAATCAAGTAGATAAGGTTGTCAAGAAGGCGTACGGTGTCTTGGCGTTTATTGGTAGGGGGATTGAATTTAGGAGTCGCAGTGTAATGTTGCAACTGTACACTACTCTAGTGCGGCCGCACTTGGAGTACTGTGTGCAGTTCTGGTCCCCGCATTACAAGAAGGATGTGGAGGCGTTGGAGAGGGTGCAGAGGAGGTTTACTAGGATGTTGCCTGGTATGGTGGGGAGGTCCTATGAGGAGAGGCTGAGGGATCTAGGGTTGTTTTCGTTGGGAAGAAGGCGGCTAAGAGGGGATCTTATTGAAACATATAAGATGATTAGGGGTTTAGATAGGGTGGATAGTGATAGCCTTTTTCCTCGGATGGAGAAAGCTAGCACGAGGGGGCATGACTTTAAATTAAGGGGGGGTAGCTACAGGACGGATGTCAGGGGTAGGTTCTTTACCCAGCGGGTGGTGAGGGATTGGAATGCCCTGCCTGCTGCAGTTGTAGATGCGTCTAGTTTGGGGGCGTTTAAGAGATCTCTGGATAGGTTTATGGACGAAAAGGGATTGGTATAGGCTAGTGGGTCATTGTTTTTGTAACTGGTCGGCGCAACATCGTGGGCCGAAGGGCCTGTTCTGCGCTGTAATGTTCTATGTTCTATGTTCTATATCCCGAACAGATCAGCATTTTGAGTAAATCCAGGTTTGGCGGTAAATATAACATCAAATCCACTGACTCATGATGGCTGAAAAGCTGACAGCGCAGCAAAGTGCATATCTGGATGAGGTAAGCATGTTGACTGACACCAATACAGATTCCAATGTTTTCCTCTATGCCATTGTATCCTTAATCTCCACAAATTCCAACTTTGCGGCAAAGTGCATACCTCAGTGAGATGAGCATGTTATTAATTTCACATGTGATTCCAAGTGTTTCCTCAAACCAAATGAGCTGTACCCGCTCACAGCCTGATATTGCACTCATTCTCTGACTGAGCGAAGAATTGTCGATAGAACAACATAGATATCCAAAGAGTTGCTGAATGCCAGTCAGTCTCTGTTGCCAAAAGTCAGATCATGCGCCAAGTTTCATAACCTGATGAGAAAAGCATTTTGAGCAAATCCAGAACTGTTTCTGACGATTTCCACAAAGATATCTCCAAAAATTTGATACTTCAGTAAAGAGTGAAAAGTTTTCAGTTTCCAAAAGAAATTCGTTCACCAAGTCCATCATTTTACTCCCTCCTCATTTGTTTCCAAAGATTCTCTCAAGTCTATTGACACTTTACAGCCAAAACTCTGATAATGCGGCAAACCGCATATCTCGAAGAGATCAGCATTTTGAGTAAATCCAGGTTTGGCGGTAAATATAACATCAAATCCACTGACTCATGATGGCTGAAAAGCTGACAGCGCAGCAAAGTGCATATCTGGATGAGGTAAGCATGTTGAGTGACACCAAAATTGATTCCAATGTTTTCCTCTATGCCATTGTAACCTTAACCTCCACATATTCCAACTTTGCGGCAAAGTGCATACCTCAGTGAGATAAGCATGTTATTAATTTCACATGTGATTCCAAGTGTTTCCTCAAACCAAATGAGCTGTACCCGCTCACAGCCTGATATTGCACTCATTCTCTGACTGCGCGAAGAATTGTCGATAGAACAACATAGATATCCAAAGAGTTGCTGAATGCCAGTCAGACTGTGTTGCCAAAAGTCAGATCATGCGCCAAGTTTCATAACCTGATGAGAAAAGCATTTTGAGCAAATCCAGAACTGTTTCTGATGTTTCCACAAAGATATCTCCAAAAATTTTATACTTCAGTAAAGAGTGAAAAGTTTTCACTTTCCAAAAGAAATTCGTTCACCAAGTCCATCATTTTACTCCCTCCTCATTTGTTTCCAAAGATTCTCTCAAGTCTATTGACACTTTACAGCCAAAACTCTGATAATGCGGCAAACTGCATATCTCGAAGAGATCAGTATTTTGAGTAAATCCAGGTTTGGCGGTAAATAGTACATCAAATCCACTGACTCATGTAGGCTGAAAAGCTGACAGCGCAGGAAAGTGCATGTCTGGATGAGGTAAGCATGTTGAGTGACACAAAAATTGATTCCAATGTTTTCCTCGTTGCCATTGTAACCTTATCCTCCTCAAATTCTAACATAGCGGCAAAGTGCATATCTCAGTGAGATAAGCATTTCAGTAATTTCACATATGATTCCAATTATTTCTTCAAACCAAATGAGCTGTTCCCTCTCACAGTCTGATATTGCACTCATTCTCTGACTGCGCGAAGAATTGTGGGTAGAACAATATAGATTTCCAAAGAGTGGCTGAATGCAACTCAGTCTCTGTTGCCAAAAGTCAGATCTTTTGCCAAGTTTCATAACCAGGTGAGAAAAGCATTTTGAGCAAATCCAGGACTGTTTCTGACGATTTCCACATAGATAACGAGGGGGCATGACTTTAAATTAAGGGGGGGTAGCTACAGGACGGATGTCAGGGGTAGGTTCTTTACCCAGCGGGTGGTGAGGGATTGGAATGCCCTGCCTGCTGCAGTTGTAGATGCGTCTAGTTTGGGGGCGTTTAAGAGATCTCTGGATAGGTTTATGGACGAAAAGGGATTGGTATAGGCTAGTGGGTCATTGTTTTTGTAACTGGTCGGCGCAACATCGTGGGCCGAAGGGCCTGTTCTGCGCTGTAATGTTCTATGTTCTATGTTCTATGTTCTATGTTCTATATCTCCAAAAATATGATGTTTCAGTAAAGAGTGAAAAGTTTTCAGTTTCCAAAAGAAAATCTTTCACCAAGATCATCATTTCACTCCCTCCTTTTTGTTTCCAAAGATTCTCTCAATGCTATTGACACTTTACAGCCAAAACTCTGATAATGCGGCAAACTGCATATCTCGAAGAGATCAGCATTTTGAGTAAATCCAGGCTTGGCGGTAAATATAACATCAAATCCACTGACTCATGTAGGCTGAAAAGCTGACAGCGCAGCAAAGTGCATATCTGGATGAGGTAAGCATGTTGAGTGACACCAAAATTGATTCCAATGTTTTCCTCGTTGCCATTGCATCCTTAAACTCTTCAAATTCTAACATAGCGGCAAAGTACATATCTCAGTGAGATAAGCATTTTAGTAATTTCACATATGATTCCAATTATGTCCTCAACCCAAATGAGCTGTTCCCTCTCACAATCTGATATTGCACACATTCTCTGACTGCGCGAAGAATTGTGGATAGAAGAACAAAGATTTCCAAAGAGTGGCTGAAAGCAACTCAGTCTCTGTTGCCAAAAGTCAGATCTTTTGCCAAGTTTCATAACCAGGTGAGAAAAGTATTTTGAGCAAATCCAGGACTGTTTCTGACGATTTCCACAAAGATATCTCCAAAAATTTGAGATTTCAGTAAAGAGTGAAAAGTTTTCACTGTCCTAAAGAAAATCTTTCACCAAGTTCATCATTTCACTCCCTCCTCATTTGTTTCCAAAGATTCTCTCAATGCTACTGACACTTTACAGCCAAAGCTCTGGTAATGCGGCAAACTGCATATCTCGAAGAGGTCAGTATTTTGAGTAAACCCAGGTTTGGCGGTAAATATAACATCAAACCAAATGAGCTGTTCCCGCTCACAATCTGATATTGCACTCATTCTCTGAGTGCGCGAAGAATTGTGGGTAGAAGAACATAGATTTCCAAAGAGTTGTGGAATGCCAGTCAGTCTCTGTTGCCAAAAGTCAGATCTTACGCCAAGTTTCATAACCTGATGAGAAAAGCATTTTGCGCAAATCCAGAACTGTTTCTGACGATTTTCACAAAGATATCACCAAAAATTTGGCATTTCTGTAATGAGTGAAAAGTTTTCACTTTCCAAAGGAAAATCTTTCACCAAGTTCATCATTTTACACCCTCCTCATTTGTTTCCAAAGATTCTCTCAATGCTATTGACAGTTTACAGCCAATACTCTGATAATGCGGCAACGTGCATGTCTCGCAGAGATCAGCATTTTGAGTAAATCCAGGTTTGGCGGTAAATATAACATCAAATCACTGACTCATGAAGACTGAAACGCTGACAGCGCAGCAAAGTGCATATCTGGATGAGGTAAGCATGTTGAGTGACACCAAAATTGATTCCAATGTTTTCCTCTATGCCATTGTAACCTTAACCTCCACAAATTCTAACATTGCGCAAAGTGCATACCTCAGTGAGATAAGCATGTTATTAATTTCACATGTGATTCCAATTGTTTCCTCAACCCAAATGAGCTGCACCCGCTCACAGCCTGATATTGAACTCATTCTCTGACTGCGCGAACAATTGTGGATAGAACAACATTGATATCCAAAGAGTTGCTGAATGCCAGTCAGTCTCTGTTGCCAAAAGTCAGATCTTTTGCCAAGTTTCATAACGAGGTGAGAAAATCATTTTGAGCAAATCCAGGACTGTTTCTGACGATTTCCACAAAGATATCTCCAACAATTTGATATTTCAGTAAAGAGTGAAATGTTTTCACTTTCCACAAGAAAATCTTTCACCAAGTTTATCATTTTACTCCCTCCTCATTTGTTTCCAAAGATTCTCTCAATGCTATTGACAGTTTACAGCCAAATCTCTGATAATGCGGCAAACTGCATATCTCGAAGAGATCAGTATTTTGAGTAAATCCAGGTTTGGCGGTAAATATAACATCAAATCCAGTGACTCATGTAGGCTGAAAAGCTGACAGCGCAGCAAAGTGCATATCTGGATGAGGTAAGCATGTTGAGTGACACCAAAATTGATTCCAATGTTTTCCTCGTTGCCATTGTAACCTTAACCTCCTCAATTCTAACATAGCGGCAAAGTGCATATCTCAGGGAGAAGAGCATTTTAGTAATTTCACATATGATTCCAATTATTTCCTCAAACCAAATGGGCTGTTCCAGCTCACAATCTGATATTGCACTCATTCTCTGACTGCGCGAAGAATTGTGGGCAGAACAACATAGATTTCCAAAGAGTGGCTGAATGCAAGTCAGTCTCTGTTGCCAAAAGTCAGATCTTACGCCAAGTTTCCTAACATGATGAGAAAAGCATTTTGAGCAAATCCAGGACTCTATCTGACGATTTCCACAAAGATATCTCCAAAAATTTGATATTTCAATAAAGAGTAAAAAGTTTTCACTTTCCAAAAGAAAGTCTTTCACCAAGTTCAACATTTTACTCCCTCCTCATTTGTTTCCAAAGATTCTCTCAATGCTTTTGACACTTTACAGGAAAACTCTGGTAATGCGGCAAAGTGCATATCCCGAAGAGATCAGTATTTTGAGTAAATCCAGGTTTGGCGGTAAATATAACATCAAATCCACTGACTCATGTAGGCTGAAAAGCTGACAGCGTAGCAAAGCCCATACCTGGATGGAGTAAGCATGTTGAGTGACACCAAAATTGATTCCAATGTTTTCCACGTTCCATTGTAACCTTAACCTCCTCAAATTCTAACATAGCGGCAAAGTGCATATCTCAGTGAGATAAGCATTTTAGTAATTTCACATATGATTCCAATTATTTCCTCAACCCAAATGAGCTGTTCCCTCTCTCAATCTGAGATCGCACTCATTCTCTGACTGCGCGAAGAATTGTGGGTAGAAGAACATAGATTTCCAAAGAGTTGCTGAATGCCAGTGAGTGTCTGCTGCCAAAAGCCAGATCTTTCACCAAGTTTCATAAATAGATGAGTAAAGCATTTTGATCAAATCCAGGACTGTTTCTGACGATTTCCTCCAAGATATCTCCAAAAATTTGATATTTCAGTAATGAGTGAAAAGTTCTCAGTTTCCAAAAGAAAATCTTTCACCAAGTTCATCATTTCACTCCCTCCTCATTTGTCTCCAAAGATTCTCTCAATGCTATTGACACTTTACAGCCAAAACTTTGATAATGCGGCAAAGTGCATATCCCTAAGAGTTCAGCATTTTGAGTAATTCCAGGTTTGGCGGTAAATATAACATCAAATCCAGTGACTCATGATGGCTGAAAAGCTGACAGCACAGCAAAGTGCATGTCTGGATGAGGTAAGCATGTTGAGTGACACCAAAATTGATTCCAATGTTTTCCTCTATGCCATTGTAACCTTAACCTCCACAAATTCCAACATTGCGGCAAAGTGCATACCTCAGTGAGATAAGCATGTTATTAATTTCACATGTGATTCCAATTGTTTCCTCAAACCAAATGAGCTGTACCCGCTCACAGCCTGATATTGCACGCATTCTCTGACTGCGCGAAGAATTGTCGATAGAACAACATAGATATCCAAAGAGTTGCTGAATGCCAGTCAGTCTCTGTTGCCAAAAGTCAGATCATACGCCAAGTTTCATAATCTGATGAGAAAAGCATTTTGAGCAAATCCAGAACTGTTTCTGACGATTTCCACAATGATATCTCCAAAAATTTGATACATTCAGTAAAGAGTGAAAAGTTTACACTTTCCAAAAGAAAATCTTTAACCAAGTTCAACATTTTACTCCCTCCTCATTTGTTTCCAAAGATTCTCTCAATGCTATTGACACTTTACAGCCAAAACTCTGATAATGCGGCAAACTGCATATCTCGAAGAGATCAGTATTTTGAGTAAATCCAGGTTTGGCGGTAAATATAACATCAAATCCAGTGACTCATGTAGGCTGAAAAGCTGACAGCGCAGCAAAGTGCATATCTGGATGAGGTAAGCATGTTGAGTGACACCAAAATTGATTCCAATGTTTTCCTTGTTTCCATTGTAACCTTAACCTCCTCAAATTCTAACATAGCGGCAAAGTGCATATCTCAGGGAGATGAGCATTTTAGTAATTTCACATATGATTCCAATTATTTCCTCAAACCAAATGGGCTGTTCCAGCTCACATTCTGATATTGCACTCATTCTCTGAGTGCGCGAAGAATTGTGGGCAGAACAACATAGATATCCAAAGAGTTGCTGAATGCCAGTCAGTCTCTGTTGCCAAAAGTCAAATCATACGCCAAGTTTCATAACCTGATGAGAAATGCATTTTGAGCAAATCCAGAACTGTTTCTGACGATTTCCACAAAGATATCACCAAAAATTTGATACTTCAGTAAAGAGTGAAACGTTTTCAGTTTCCAAAAGAAATTCGTTCACCAAGTATATCATTTTACTCCCTCCTCATTTGTTTCCAAAGATTCTCTCAAGTCTATTGACACTTTACAGCCAAAACTCTGATAATGCGGCAAACTGCATATCTCGAAGAGATCAGTATTTTGAGTAAATCCAGGTTTGGCGGTAAATAGTACAGCAAATCCACTGACTCATGTAGCTGAAAAGCTGACAGCGCAGCAAAGTGCATGTCTGGATGAGGTAAGCATGTTGAGTGACACCAAAATTGATTCCAATGTTTTCCTCGTTGCCATTGTAACCTTAACCTCCACAAATTCTAACATAGCGGCAAAGTGCATATCTCAGTGAGATAAGCATTTTTGTAATTTCACATATGATTCCAATTATTTCCTCAACCCAAATGAGGTGTTCCCGCTCACGATCTGATACTGAACTCATTCTCTGACTACGCGTAGAATTGTGGGTAGAACAACATGGATTTCCACAGAGTTGCTGAATGCCAGTGAGTCTCTGCTGCCAAATGCCAGATCTTTCGCCAAGTTTCATAAGTAGATGAGTAAAGCATGTTGATCTCATCCAGGACTGTATTTGACGATTTCTCCAAGATATCTCCAAAAATTTGATATTTCAGTAAAGAGTGAAAAGTTCTCAGTTTCCAAAAAAAATCTTTCACCAAGTTCATCATTTAACTCCCTCCTCACTTCTTTCCAAAGGTTCTCTCAATGCTATTGACACTTTACAGCCAAAACATTGATAATGCGGCAAAGGGCATATAAAGAGGATAAAGAGGATGTGCTGGAAATTCTTGAGGGGCTGAAAATAGATAAGTCCCCTGGTCCGGATGGGATCTACCCTAGGATTCTCTGGGAGGCTAGAGAGGTGATTGCAGAGCCTCTGGCTCAGATCTTCAGGTCGTCATTGGTCTCTGGTGTAGTCCCGGAGGATTGGAGGATAGCGAATGTTGTCCCATTGTTTAAGAAGGGGAACAGAGACTTTGCCGGGAATTATAGACCGGTGAGTCTTACTTCTGTTGTGGGCAAGGTTTTAGAAAAAATTATTAGGGATAGGATTTATAGTTATTTGGAGTGTAATGAATTGATTAGAAATAGTCAGCATGGTTTTGTAGCAGGTAGGTCGTGCCTTACTAACCTTATTGAGTTTTTTGAGAAGGTGACCAAAGAGGTGGATGGGGGTAAGGCAGTTGACGTGGTATACATGGATTTTAGTAAGGCGTTCGATAAGGTTCACCATGGTAGGCTTCTGCAGAAAATGCAGATGTATGGGATTGTGGGTAATCTAGGAAGTTGGATCAGGAATTGGCTATCAGATAGGAGACAGAGGGTGGTGGTGGATGGTAAATATTCATCATGGAGTGCAGTTACGAGTGGTGTGCCTCAGGGATCTGTTTTGGGGCCACTGTTGTTTGTAATTTTTATTAATGATCTGGATGAGGGTATAGTTGGGTGGATTAGTAAATTTGCTGATGACACCAAAGTTGGAGGTGTGGTAGATTGTGAGGAAGGGTGTCATAGTCTGCAGGGAGACTTAGATAGGTTGCAGAGCTGGGCCGAGAGGTGGCGGATGGAATTTAATGCGGAGAAGTGTGAGGTAATTCACTTTGGTAGGAGCAACAGATGTGTCGAGTATAGGGCTAACGGGAGGACTTTGAATAGTGTGGATGAACAGAGGGATCTAGGTGTGTGTGTACATAGATCCCTGAAAGTTGGGAATCAAGTAGATAAGGTTGTCAAGAAGGCGTACGGTGTCTTGGCGTTTATTGGTAGGGGGATTGAATTTAGGAGTCGCAGTGTAATGTTGCAACTGTACACTACTCTAGTGCGGCCGCACTTGGAGTACTGTGTGCAGTTCTGGTCCCCGCATTACAAGAAGGATGTGGAGGCGTTGGAGAGGGTGCAGAGGAGGTTTACTAGGATGTTGCCTGGTATGGTGGGGAGGTCCTATGAGGAGAGGCTGAGGGATCTAGGGTTGTTTTCGTTGGGAAGAAGGCGGCTAAGAGGGGATCTTATTGAAACATATAAGATGATTAGGGGTTTAGATAGGGTGGATAGTGATAGCCTTTTTCCTCGGATGGAGAAAGCTAGCACGAGGGGGCATGACTTTAAATTAAGGGGGGGTAGCTACAGGACGGATGTCAGGGGTAGGTTCTTTACCCAGCGGGTGGTGAGGGATTGGAATGCCCTGCCTGCTGCAGTTGTAGATGCGTCTAGTTTGGGGGCGTTTAAGAGATCTCTGGATAGGTTTATGGACGAAAAGGGATTGGTATAGGCTAGTGGGTCATTGTTTTTGTAACTGGTCGGCGCAACATCGTGGGCCGAAGGGCCTGTTCTGCGCTGTAATGTTCTATGTTCTATGTTCTATATCCCGAACAGATCAGCATTTTGAGTAAATCCAGGTTTGGCGGTAAATATAACATCAAATCCACTGACTCATGATGGCTGAAAAGCTGACAGCGCAGCAAAGTGCATATCTGGATGAGGTAAGCATGTTGACTGACACCAATACAGATTCCAATGTTTTCCTCTATGCCATTGTATCCTTAATCTCCACAAATTCCAACTTTGCGGCAAAGTGCATACCTCAGTGAGATGAGCATGTTATTAATTTCACATGTGATTCCAAGTGTTTCCTCAAACCAAATGAGCTGTACCCGCTCACAGCCTGATATTGCACTCATTCTCTGACTGAGCGAAGAATTGTCGATAGAACAACATAGATATCCAAAGAGTTGCTGAATGCCAGTCAGTCTCTGTTGCCAAAAGTCAGATCATGCGCCAAGTTTCATAACCTGATGAGAAAAGCATTTTGAGCAAATCCAGAACTGTTTCTGACGATTTCCACAAAGATATCTCCAAAAATTTGATACTTCAGTAAAGAGTGAAAAGTTTTCAGTTTCCAAAAGAAATTCGTTCACCAAGTCCATCATTTTACTCCCTCCTCATTTGTTTCCAAAGATTCTCTCAAGTCTATTGACACTTTACAGCCAAAACTCTGATAATGCGGCAAACCGCATATCTCGAAGAGATCAGCATTTTGAGTAAATCCAGGTTTGGCGGTAAATATAACATCAAATCCACTGACTCATGATGGCTGAAAAGCTGACAGCGCAGCAAAGTGCATATCTGGATGAGGTAAGCATGTTGAGTGACACCAAAATTGATTCCAATGTTTTCCTCTATGCCATTGTAACCTTAACCTCCACATATTCCAACTTTGCGGCAAAGTGCATACCTCAGTGAGATAAGCATGTTATTAATTTCACATGTGATTCCAAGTGTTTCCTCAAACCAAATGAGCTGTACCCGCTCACAGCCTGATATTGCACTCATTCTCTGACTGCGCGAAGAATTGTCGATAGAACAACATAGATATCCAAAGAGTTGCTGAATGCCAGTCAGACTGTGTTGCCAAAAGTCAGATCATGCGCCAAGTTTCATAACCTGATGAGAAAAGCATTTTGAGCAAATCCAGAACTGTTTCTGATGTTTCCACAAAGATATCTCCAAAAATTTTATACTTCAGTAAAGAGTGAAAAGTTTTCACTTTCCAAAAGAAATTCGTTCACCAAGTCCATCATTTTACTCCCTCCTCATTTGTTTCCAAAGATTCTCTCAAGTCTATTGACACTTTACAGCCAAAACTCTGATAATGCGGCAAACTGCATATCTCGAAGAGATCAGTATTTTGAGTAAATCCAGGTTTGGCGGTAAATAGTACATCAAATCCACTGACTCATGTAGGCTGAAAAGCTGACAGCGCAGGAAAGTGCATGTCTGGATGAGGTAAGCATGTTGAGTGACACAAAAATTGATTCCAATGTTTTCCTCGTTGCCATTGTAACCTTATCCTCCTCAAATTCTAACATAGCGGCAAAGTGCATATCTCAGTGAGATAAGCATTTCAGTAATTTCACATATGATTCCAATTATTTCTTCAAACCAAATGAGCTGTTCCCTCTCACAGTCTGATATTGCACTCATTCTCTGACTGCGCGAAGAATTGTGGGTAGAACAATATAGATTTCCAAAGAGTGGCTGAATGCAACTCAGTCTCTGTTGCCAAAAGTCAGATCTTTTGCCAAGTTTCATAACCAGGTGAGAAAAGCATTTTGAGCAAATCCAGGACTGTTTCTGACGATTTCCACATAGATAACGAGGGGGCATGACTTTAAATTAAGGGGGGGTAGCTACAGGACGGATGTCAGGGGTAGGTTCTTTACCCAGCGGGTGGTGAGGGATTGGAATGCCCTGCCTGCTGCAGTTGTAGATGCGTCTAGTTTGGGGGCGTTTAAGAGATCTCTGGATAGGTTTATGGACGAAAAGGGATTGGTATAGGCTAGTGGGTCATTGTTTTTGTAACTGGTCGGCGCAACATCGTGGGCCGAAGGGCCTGTTCTGCGCTGTAATGTTCTATGTTCTATGTTCTATGTTCTATGTTCTATATCTCCAAAAATATGATGTTTCAGTAAAGAGTGAAAAGTTTTCAGTTTCCAAAAGAAAATCTTTCACCAAGATCATCATTTCACTCCCTCCTTTTTGTTTCCAAAGATTCTCTCAATGCTATTGACACTTTACAGCCAAAACTCTGATAATGCGGCAAACTGCATATCTCGAAGAGATCAGCATTTTGAGTAAATCCAGGCTTGGCGGTAAATATAACATCAAATCCACTGACTCATGTAGGCTGAAAAGCTGACAGCGCAGCAAAGTGCATATCTGGATGAGGTAAGCATGTTGAGTGACACCAAAATTGATTCCAATGTTTTCCTCGTTGCCATTGCATCCTTAAACTCTTCAAATTCTAACATAGCGGCAAAGTACATATCTCAGTGAGATAAGCATTTTAGTAATTTCACATATGATTCCAATTATGTCCTCAACCCAAATGAGCTGTTCCCTCTCACAATCTGATATTGCACACATTCTCTGACTGCGCGAAGAATTGTGGATAGAAGAACAAAGATTTCCAAAGAGTGGCTGAAAGCAACTCAGTCTCTGTTGCCAAAAGTCAGATCTTTTGCCAAGTTTCATAACCAGGTGAGAAAAGTATTTTGAGCAAATCCAGGACTGTTTCTGACGATTTCCACAAAGATATCTCCAAAAATTTGAGATTTCAGTAAAGAGTGAAAAGTTTTCACTGTCCTAAAGAAAATCTTTCACCAAGTTCATCATTTCACTCCCTCCTCATTTGTTTCCAAAGATTCTCTCAATGCTACTGACACTTTACAGCCAAAGCTCTGGTAATGCGGCAAACTGCATATCTCGAAGAGGTCAGTATTTTGAGTAAACCCAGGTTTGGCGGTAAATATAACATCAAATCCACTGACTCATGTAGGCTGAAAAATGTCAGCGCAGCAAAGTGCATATCTGGATGAGGTAAGCATGTTGAGTGACACCAAAATTGATTCCAATGTTTTCCTCGTTACCATTGTATCCTTAAACTCCTCAAATTCTAACATAGCGGCAAAGTGCATATCTCAGTGAGATAAGCATTTTAGTAATTTCACATATGATTCCAATTATTTCCTCAACCCAAATGAGCTGTTCCCTCTCACAGTCTGATATTGCACTCATTCTCTGAATGCGCGAAGAATTGTGGGTAGAACAACATAGATTTCCAAAGAGTTGCTGAATGCCAGTGAGTCTCTGCTGACAAAAGCCAGATCTTTCACCAAGTTTCTTAAATAGATGATTAAAGCATTTTGATCAAATTCAGGACTGTTTCTGACGATTTCCTCCAAGATATCTCCAAAAATTTGATATTTCAGTAAAGAGTGAAAAGTTCTCAGTTTCCAAAAGAAAATCTTTCACCAAGTTCATCATTTCACTCCCTCCTCATTTGTCTCCAAAGATTTTCTCAATGCTATTGACACTTTACAGCCAAAAGTTTGATAATGCGGCAAAGTGCATATCCCGAAGAGATCAGCATTTTGAGTAAATCCAGGTTTGGCGGTAAATATAACATCAAATCCACTGACTCATGTATGCTGAAAAGCTGACAGCACAGCAAAGTGCATATCTGGACGATGAAAACATGTTGAGTGACACCAAAATTGATTGCAACGTTTTCCTCTTCACCATTGTATCCTTAACCTCCACAAATTCTAACATAACGGCAAAGTGCATATCCCAGTGAGATAAGCATTTTAGTAATTTCACAAATGATTCCAATTATTTCCTCAAACCAAATGAGCTGTTCCAGCTCACAATCTGATATTGCACTCATTCTCTGACTGCGCGAAGAATTGTGGGTAGAACAACATAGATTTCCAAAGAGTGGCTGAATGCAAGTCAGTCTCCGTTGCCAAAAGTCAGATCTTTTGCCAAGTTTCATAACCTGATGAGAAAAGCATTTTGAGCAAATCCAGGACTGTTTCTGACGATTTCCACAAAGATATCTCCAAAAATTTGATATTTCAGTAAAGAGTGAAAAGTTTTCAGTTTCCAAAAGAAAATCTTTCACCAAGTTCATCATTTCACTCCCTCCTTTTTGTTTCCAAAGATTCTCTCAAGTCTATTGACACTTTACAGCCAAAACTCTGATAATGCGGCAAACTGCATATCTCGAAGAGATCAGTATTTTGAGTAAATCCAGGTTTGGCGTTAAATAGTACATCAAATCCACTGACTCATGTAGGCTGAAAAGCTGACAGCGCAGCAAAGTGCATATCTGGATGAGGTAAGCATGTTGAGTGACACCAAAATTGATTCCAATGTTTTCCTCGTTGCCATTGCATCGTTAAACTCTTCAAATTCTAACATAGCGGCAAAGTGCATATCTCAGTGAGATAAGCATTTTAGTAATTTCACATATGATTCCAATTATGTCCTCAACCCAAATGAGCTGTTCCCTCTCACAATCTGATATTGCACTCATTCTCTGACTGCGCGAAGAATTGTGGATAGAAGAACAAAGATTTCCAAAGAGTGGCTGAAAGCAACTCAGTCTCTGTTGCAAAAGTCAGATCTTTTGCCAAGTTTCATAACCAGGTGAGAAAAGCATTTTGAGCAAATCCAGGACTGTTTCTGACGATTTCCACAAAGATATCTCCAAAAATTTGATATTTCAGTAAAGAGTGAAAAGTTTTCACTGTCCTAAAGAAAATCTTTCACCAAGTTCATCATTTCACTCCCTCCTTTTTGTTTCCAAAGATTCTCTCTATGCTATTGACACTTTACAGCCAAAGCTCTGGTAATGCGGCAAACTGCAAATCTCGAAGAGATCAGTATTTTGAGTAAATCCAGGTTTGGCGGTAAATATAACATCAAATCCACTGACTCATGTAGGCTGAAAAGCTGACAGCGCAGCAAAGTGCATATCTGGATGAGGTAAGCATGTTGAGTGACACCAAAATTGATTCCAATGTTTTCCTCGTTGCCATTGCATCCTTAAACTCTTCAAATTCTAACATAGCGGCAAAGTGCATATCTCAGTGAGATAAGCATTTTAGTAATTTCACATATGATTCCAATTATGTCCTCAACCCAAATGAGCTGTTCCCTCTCACAATCTGATATTGCACTCATTCTCTGACTGCGCGAAGAATTGTGGATAGAAGAACAAAGATTTCCAAAGAGTGGCTGAAAGCAACTCAGTCTCTGTTGCCAAAAGTCAGATCTTTTGCCAACTTTCATAACCAGGTGAGAAAAGGATTTTGTGCAAATCCAGGACTGTTTCTGACGATTTCCACAAAGATATCTCCAAAAATTTGAGATTTCAGTAAAGAGTGAAAAGTTTTCACTGTCCTAAAGAAAATCTTTCACCAAGTTCATCATTTCACTCCCTCCTCATTTGTTTCCAAAGATTCTCTCAATGCTACTGACACTTTACAGCCAAAGCTCTGGTAATGCGGCAAACTGCATATCTCGAAGAGGTCAGTATTTTGAGTAAACCCAGGTTTGGCGGCAAATATAACATCAAATCCACTGACTCATGTAGGCTGAAAAATGTCAGCGCAGCAAAGTGCATATCTGGATGAGGTAAGCATGTTGAGTGCCACCAAAATTGATTCCAATGTTTTCCTCGTTGCCATTGTATCCTTAAACTCCTCAAATTCTAACATAGCGGCAAAGTGCATATCTCAGTGAGATAAGCATTTTAGTAATTTCACATATGATTCCAATTATTTCCTCAACCCAAATGAGCTGTTCCCGCTCACAATCTTATAATGCACTCTTTCTCTGACTGCGCGAAGAATTGTGGGTAGAACTTCATAGATTTCCAAAGAGTTGTGAATGCCAGTAAGTCTCTGTTGCCAAAAGTCAGATCTTTCGCCAAGTTTCATAACCTGATGAGAAAAGCATTTTGAGCAAATCCAGAACTGTTCCTGACGACTTCCACAAACATATCTCCAAAAATTTGATGTTTCAGTAAAGAGTGAAAAGTTTACACTTTCCAAAAGAAAATCTTTAACCAAGCTCAACATTTTACTCCCTCCTCAATTGTTTCCAAAGATTCTCTCAATGCTATTGACACTTTACAGCCAAAACTCTGATAATGCGGCAAACTGCATATCTCGAAGAGATCAGTATTTTGAGTAAATCCAGGTTTGGCGGTAAATATAACATCAAATCCACTGACTCATGTAGGCTGAAAAATGACAGCGCAGCAAAGTGCATATCTGGATGAGGTAAGCATGTTGAGTGACACCAAAATTGATTCCAATGTTTTCCTCGTTGCCATTGTAACCTTAACCTCCTCAAATTCTAACATAGCGGCAAAGTGCATATCTCAGGGAGATGAGAATTTTAGTAATTTCACATATGATTCCAATTATTTCCTCAAACCAAATGGGCTGTTCCAGCTCACAATCTGATATTGCACTCATTCTCTGACTGCGCGAAGAATTGTGGGTAGAAGAACATAGATTTTGAAAGAGTTGCTGAATGCCAGTGAGTCTCTGCTGCCAAAAGCCAGATCTTTCACCAAGTTTCATAAATAGATGAGTAAAGCATTTTGAGCAAATCCAGGACTGTTTCTGACGATTTCCTCCAAGATATCTCCAAAAATTTGATATTTCAGTAATGAGTGAAAAGTTCTCAGTTTCCAAAAGAAAATCTTTCACCAAGTTCATCATTTCATAACCTCCTCATTTGTCTCCAAAGATTCTCTCAATGCTATTGACACTTTACAGCCAAAACTTTGATAATGCGGCAAAGTGCATATCCCGAAGAGTTCAGCATTTTGAGTAAATCCAGGTTTGGCGGTAAATATAACATCAAATCCAGTGACTCATGATGGCTGAAAAGCTGACAGCGCAGCAAAGTCCATATCTGGATGAGGTAAGCATGTTGAGTGACACCAAAATTGATTCCAATGTTTTCCTCTATGCCATTGTAACCTTAACCTCCACAAATTCCAACATTGTGGCAAAGTGCATACCTCAGTGAGATAAGCATGTTATTAATTTCACATGTGATTCCAATTGTTTCCTCAAACCAAATGAGCTGTACCCGCTCACAGCCTGATATTGCACGCATTCTCTGACTGCGCGAAGAATTGTGGATAGAACAACATAGATATCCAAAGAGTTGCTGAATGCCAGTCAGTCTCTGTTGCCAAAAGTCAGATCATACGCCAAGTTTCGTAACCTGATGAGAAAAGCATTTTGAGCAAATCCAGAACTGTTTCTGACGATTTCCACAAAGATATCTCCAAAAATTTGATACTTCAGTAAAGAGTGAAAAGTTTTAACTTTCCAAAAGAAATTCGTTCACCAAGTCCATCATTTTATTCCCTCTTCATTTGTTTCCAAAGATTCTCTCAAGTCTATTGACACTTTACAGCCAAAACTCTGATAATGCGGCAAACTGCATATCTCGAAGAGATCAGTATTTTGAGTAAATCCAGGTTTGGCGGTAAATATAACATCAAATCCACTGACTCATGTAGGCTGAAAAGCTGACAGCGCAGCAAAGTGCATATCTGGATGAGGTAAGCATGTTGAGTGACACCAAAATTGATTCCAATGTTTTCCTCGTTGCCATTGCATCCTTAAACTCCTCAGATTCTAACATAGCGGCAAAGTGCATATCTCAGTGAGATAAGCATTTTAGTAATTTCACATATGATTCCAATTATGTCCTCAACCCAAATGAGCTGTTCCCTCTCACAATCTGATATTGCACTCATTCTCTGACTGCGCGAAGAATTGTGGATAGAAGAACATAGATTTCCAAAGAGTGGCTGAATGCATTTCAGTCTCTGTTGCCAAAAGTCAGATCTTTTGCCAAGTTTCATAACCAGGTGAGAAAAGCATTTTGAGCAAATCCAGGACTGTTTCTGACGATTTCCACAAAGATATCTCCAACAATTTGATATTTCAGTAAAGAGTGAAATGTTTTCACTTTCCACAAGAAAATCTTTCACCAAGTTTATCATTTTACTCCCTCCTGATTTGTTTCCAAAGATTCTCTCAATGCTATTGACACTTTACAGCCAAAACTCTGGTAAAGCGGCAAACTGCATGTCTCGAAGAGATCAGCATCTTGAGTAAATCCAGGTTTGGCGGTAAATATAACATCAAATCCACTGAATCATGTATGCTGAAAAGCTGACAGCGCAGCAAAGTGCGTATCTGGATGAGGAAAGCATGTTGTGCGACACCAAAATTGATCCAAATGTTTTCCTCGTTGCCATTGTATCCTTAAACTCCTCAAATTCTAACATAGAGGCAAAGTGCATATTTCAGTGAGATAAGCATTTTAGTAATTTCACATATGATTCCAATTATTTCTTCAAACCAAATGAGCTGTTCCAGCTCACTATCTGATATTTCACTCATTCTCTGACTGCGCGATGAATTGTGGGTAGAACAACATAGATTTCCAAAGAGTGGCAGAATGCAAGTCAGACTCTGTTGCCAAAAGTCAGATCTTTTGCCAAGTTTCATAACCAGGTGAGAAAAGCATTTTGAGCAAATCCAGGACTGTTTCTGACGATTTCCACAAAGATATCTCCAAAAATTTGATATCCCAGTGAAGAGTGAAAAGTTTTCACTTTCGAAAAGAAAATCTTTCACCAAGTTCATCATTTCACTCTCTCCTCATTTGTCTCCAAAGATTTTCTCAATGCTATTGACACTTTACAGCCAAAACTTTGATATTGCGGCAAAGTGCATATCGCGAAGAGATCAGCATTTTGAGTAAATCCAGGTTTGGCGGTAAACATAACATCAAATCCACTGACTCATGTAGGCTGAAAAGCTGACAGCACAGCAAAGTGCATATCTGGATGATGAAAACATGTTGAGTGACACCAAAATTGATTGCAACGTTTTCCTCTTCACCATTGTACCCTTAACCTCCACAAATTCTAACTTAACGGCAAAGTGCATATCTCAGTGAGATAAGCATTTTAGTAATTTCACTTATGATTCCAATTATTTCCTCAAACCAAATGAGCTGTTCCAGCTCACTATCTGATATTGCACTCATTCTCTGACTGCGCGAAGAATTGTGGATAGAAGAACAGAGATTTCCAAAGAGTGGCTGAATGCAACTCAGTCTGTGTTGCCAAAAGTCAGATCTTTTGCCAAGTTTCATAACCAGGTGAGAAAAGCATTTTGAGCAAATCCAGGACTGTTTCTGACGATTTCCACAAAGATATCTCCAAAAATTTGATATTTCAGTAAAGAGTGAAAAGTTTTCACTTTCCAAAAGAAAATCTTTCACCAAGTTCATCATTTCACTCCCTCCTCATTTGTCTCCAAAGATTCTCTCAATGCTATTGACACTTTACAGGCAAAACTTTGATAATGTGGCAAAGTGCATGTCCCAAAGAGATCAGCATTTTGAGTAAATCCAGGTTTGGCGGTAAATATAACATCAAATCCACTGACTCATGTAGGCTGAAAAGCTGACAGCGCAGCAAAGTGCATATCTGGATGAGGAAAACATGTTGAGTGACACCAAAATTGATTCCAATGTTTTCCTCTTCACCATTGTATCCTTCACCTCCACAAATTCTAACTTAACGGCAAAGTGCATATCTCAGTGAGATAAGCATTCTAGTAATTTCACATATGATTCCAATTATTTCTTCAAACCAAATGAGCTGTTCCAGCTCACTATCTGACATTTCACTCATTCTCTGACTGCGCGAAGAATTGTGGGTAGAACAACATAGATTTCCAAAGAGTGGCAGAATGCAAGTCAGACTCTGTTGCCAAAAGTCAGATCTTTGCCATGTTTCATAACCAGGTGAGAAAAGCATTTTGAGCAAATCCAGGACTGTTTCTGACGATTTCCACAAAGATATCTCCAAAAATTTGATATTTCAGTGAAGAGTGAAAAGTTTTCACCTTCCAAAAGAAAATCTTTCACCAAGTTCATCATTTCACTCCCTCCTCATTTGTTTCCAAACATTCTCTCAATGCTATTGACACTTTAAAGCCAAAGCTCTAGTAATGCGGCAAACTGCATATCTCGAAGAGATCAGTATTTTGAGTAAATCCAGGTTTGGCGGCAAATATAACATCAAATCCACTGACTCATGTAGGCTGAAAAATGACAGCGCAGCAAAGTGCATATCTGGATGAGGTAAGCATGTTGAGTGACACCAAAATTGATTCCAGTGTTTTCCTCGTTACCATTGTATCCTTAAACTCCTCAAATTCTAACATAGCGGCAAAGTGCATATCTCAGTGAGATGAGCATTTTAGTAATTTCACGTATGATTCCAATTATTTCCTCAACCCAAATGAGCTGTTCGCTCTCACAGTCTGATATTGCACTCATTCTCTGAATGCGCGAAGAATTGTGGGTAGAACAACATAGATTTCCAAAGAGTTGCTGAATGCCAGTGAGTCTCTGCTGACAAAAGCCAGATCTTTCACCAAGTTTCTTAAATAGATGAGTAAAGCATTTTGATCAAATCCAGGACTGTTTCTGACGATTTCCTCCAAGATATCTGCAAAAATTTGATATTTCAGTAAAGAGTGAAAAGTTCTCAGTTTCCAAAAGAAAATCTTTCACCAAGTTCATCATTTCACTCCCTCCTCATTTGTCTCCAAAGATTTTCTCAATGCTATTGACACTTTACAGCCAAAAGTTTGATAATGCGGCAAAGTGCATATCCCGAAGAGATCAGCATTTTGAGTAAATCCAGGTTTGGCGGTAAATATAACATCAAATCCACTGACTCATGATGGCTGAAAAGCTGACAGCACAGCAAAGTGCATATCTGGATGATGAAAACATGTTGAGAGACACCAAAATTGATTGCAACGTTTTCCTCTTCACCATTGTATCCTTAACCTCCACAAATTCTAACTTAACGGCAAAGTGCACATCTCAGTGAGATAAGCATTCTAGTAATTTCACATATGATTCCAATTATTTCCTCAAACCAAATGAGCTGTTCCAGCTCACTATCTGATATTGCACTCATTCTCTGACTGCGCGAAGAATTGTGGGTAGAACAACATAGATTTCCAAAGAGTGGCTGAATGCAAGTCAGTCTCTGTTGCCAAAAGTCAGATCTTTTGCCAAGTTTCATAACCAGGTGAGAAAACCATTTTGAGCAAATCCAGGACAGTTTCTGACGATTTCCACAAAGATATCTCCAAAAATTTGATATTTCAGTAAAGAGTGAAAAGTTTTCAGTTTCCAAAAGAAAATCTTTCACCAAGTTCATCATTTCACTCCCTCCTTTTTGTTTCCAAAGATTCTCTCAAGTCTATTGACACTTTACAGCCAAAACTCTGATAATGTGGCAAACTGCATATCTCGAAGAGATCAGTATTTTGAGTAAATCCAGGTTTGGCGGTAAATATAACATCAAATCCACTAACTCATGTAAGCTGAGAAATGACAGCGCAGCAAAGTGCATATCTGGATGAGGTAAGCATGTTGAGTGACACCAAAATTGATTCCAATGTTTTCCTCGTTGCCATTGCATCCTTAAACTCCTCAAATTCTAACATAGCGGCAAAGTGCATATCTCAGTGAGATAAGCATTTTAGTAATTTCACATATGATTCCAATTATGTCCTCAATCCAAATGAGCTGTTCCCTCTCACAATCTGATATTGCACTCATTCTCTGTCTGCGCGAAGAATTGTGGATAGAAGAACATAGATTTCCAATGAGTGGCTGAATGCAACTCAGTCTCTGTTGCCAAAAGTCAGATCTTTTGCCAAGTTTCATAACCAGGTGAGAAAAGCATTTTGAGCAAATCCAGGACTGTTTCTGACGATTTCCACAAAGATATCTCCAAAAATTTGATATTTCAGTAAAGAGTGAAAAGTTTTCACTGTCCAAAAGAAAATCTGTCACCAAGTTCTTCATTTCACTCCCTCCTCATTTGTTTCCAAAGATTCTCTCAATGCTATTGACACTTTACAGCCAAAGCTCTGGAAATGCGGTAAAATGCATATCTCGAAGAGATCAGTATTTTGAGTAAATCCAGGTTTGGCGGTAAACATAACATCAAATCCACTGACTCATGTAGGCTGAAAAATGAAAGCGCAGCAAAGTGCATATCTGGATGAGGTAAGCATGTTGAGTGACACCAAAATTGATTCCAGTGTTTTCTTCGTTGCCATTGTATCCTTAAACTCCTCAAATTCTAACATAGCGGCAAAGGGCATATCTCAGTGAGATAAGCATTTTAGTAATTTCACATATGATTCCAATTATTTCCTCAACCCAAATGAGCTGTTCCCTCTCTCAATCTGATATCGCACTCATTCAAAGACTGCGCGACGAATTGTGGGTAGAAGAACATAGGTTTCCAAAGAGTTGCTGAATGCCAGTGAGTCTCTGCTGTCAAAAGCCAGATCTTTCACCAAGTTTCTTAAATAGATGAGTAAAGCATTTTGATCAAATCCAGGACTGTTTCTGACGATTTCCTCCAAGATATCTCCAAAAATTTGATATTTCAGTAAAGAGTGAAAAGTTTTCAGTTTCCAAAAGAAAATCTTTCACCAAGTTCATCATTTCACTCCCTCCTCATTTGTCTCCAAAGATTCTCTCAATGGAATTGACACTTTACAGCCAAAACTCTGAGAATGCGTCAAAGTGCATTATCCCGAAGAGATCAGCATTTTGAGTAAATCCAGGTTTGGCGGTAAATATAACATCAAATCCACTAACTCATGTAGGCTGAAAAGCTGACAGCGCAGCAAAGTGCATATCTGGATGGAGTAAGCATGTTGAGTGACACCAAAATTGATTCCAATGTTTTCCTCGTTGCCATTGTAACCTTAACCTCCTCAAATTCTAACATAGCGGCAAAGTGCATATCTCAGTGAGATAAGCATTTTAGTAATTTCACATATGATTCCAATTATTTCCTCAAACCAAATGGGCTGTTCCAGCTCACAGTCTGATATTGCACTCATTCTCTGACTGCGCGAAGAATTGTGGGCAGAACAACATAGATTTCCAAAGAGTGGCTGAATGCAAGTCAGTCTCTGTTGCCGAAAGTCAGATCTTACGCCAAGTTTCCTAACATGATGAGAAAAGCATTTTGAGCAAATGCAGAACTGTTTCTGACGATTTCCACAAAGATATCTCCAAAAATTTGATACTTCAGTAAAGAGTAAAAAGTTTTCACTTTCCAAAAGAAATTCGTTCACCAAGTCCATCATTTTACTCCCTCCTCATTTGTTTCCAAAGATTCTCTCAAGTCTATTGACACTTTACAGCCAAAACTCTGATAATGCGGCAAACTGCATATCTCGAAGAGATCAGCATTTTGAGTAAATCCAGGTTTGGCGGTAAATATAACATCAAATCCACTGACTCATGTAGGCTGAAAAGCTGACAGCGCAGCAAAGTGCATGTCTGGATGAGGTAAGCATGTTGAGTGACACCAAAATTGATTCCAATGTTTTCCTCGTTGCCATTGCATCCTTAAACTCCTCAAATTCTAACATAGCGGCAAAGTGCATATCTCAGTGAGATAAGCATTTTAGTAATTTCACATATGATTCCAATTATTTCCTCAACCCAAATGAGCTGTTCCCTCTCACGATCTGATATTGAACTCATTCTCTGACTGCGCGAAGAATTGTGGGTAGAACAACATGGATTTCCACAGAGTTGCTGAATGCCAGTGAGTCTCTGCTGCCAAATGCCAGATCTTTCGCCAAGTTTCATAAGTAGATGAGTAAAGCATGTTGATCACATCCAGGACTGTATCTGACGATTTCCTCCAAGATATCTCCAAAAATTTGATATTTCAGTAAAGAGTGAAAAGTTCTGAGTTTCCAAAAAAAATCTTTCACCAAGTTCATCATTTCACTCCCTCCTCATTTGTCTCCAAAGATTCTCTCAATGCTATTGACACTTTACAGCGAAAACTTTGATAATGCGGCAAAGTGCATTTCCCGAAGAGATCAGCATTTTGAGTAAATCCAGGTTTGGCGGTAAATATAACATCAAATCCAGTGACTCATGATGGCTGAAAAGCTGACAGTGCAGCAAAGTGCATATCTGGATGAGGTAAGCATGTTGAGTGACACCAAAATTGATTCCAATGTTTTCCTCTATGCCATTGTAACCTTAACCTCCACAAATTCTAACATAGCGGCAAAGTGCATATCTCAGTGAGATAAGCATTTTAGTAATTTCACATATGATTCCAATTATTTCCTCAACCCAAATGAGCTGTTCCCGCTCACGATCTGATATTGAACTCATTCTCTGACTGCGCGAAGAATTGTGGATAGAACAACATAGATATCCAAAGAGTTGCTGAATGCCAGTCAGTCTCTGTTGCCAAAAGTCAGATCATACGCCAAGTTTCATAACCTGATGAGAAAAGCATTTTGAGCAAATCCAGAACTGTTTCTGACGATTTCCACAAAGATATCTCCAAAAATTTGATACATTCAGTAAAGAGTGAAACGTTTTCACTTATCGAAATGAAATTCGTTCACCAAGTCCATCATTTGACTCCCTCCTCATTTGTTTCCAAAGATTCTCTCAAGTCTATTGACACTTTACAGCCAAAACTCTGATAATGCGGCAAACTGCATATCTCGAAGAGATCAGTATTTTGAGTAAATCCAGGTTTGGCGGTAAATAGTACATCAAATCCACTGACTCATGTAGGCTGAAAAGCTGACAGCACAGCAAAGTGCATATCTGGATGAGGTAAGCATGTTGAGTGACACCAAAATTGATTCCAATGTTTTCCTCGTTGCCATTGCATCCTTAAACTCCTCAAATTCTAACATAGCGGCAAAGTGCATATCTCAGTGAGATAAGCATTTTAGTAATTTCACATATGATTCCAATTATTTCCTCAACCCAAATGAGCTGTTCCCGCTCACGATCTGATATTGAACTCATTCTCTGACTACGCGAAGAATTGTGGGTAGAACAACATGGATTTCCACAGAGTTGCTGAATGCCAGTGAGTCTCTGCTGCCAAAAGCCAGATCTTTCACCCAGTTTCATAAATAGATGAGTAAAGCATTTTGATCAAATCCAGGAATGTTTCTGACGATTTCCTCCAAGATATCTCCAAAAATTTGATATTTCAGTAAAGAATGAAAAGTTTTCAGTTTCCAAAAGAATATCTTTCACCAAGTTCATCGTTTCACTCCCTCCTCATTTGTCTCCAAAGATTCTCTCAATGCTATTGACACTTTACAGCCAAAACTTTGATAAAGCGGCAAAGTGCATATCCCGAAGAGATCAGCATTTTGAGTAAATCCAGGTTTGGCGGTAAATATAACATCAAATCCGGTGACTCATGAAGGCTGAAAAGCTGACAGCACAGCAAAGTGCATATCTGGATGAGGTAAGCATGTTGAGTGACACCAAAATTGATTCCAATGTTTTCCTCGTTGCCATTGTAACCTTAACCTCCACAAATTCCAACATTGCGGCAAAGTGCATACCTCAGTGAGATAAGCATGTTATTAATTTCACATGTGATTCCAATTGTTTCCTCAAACCAAATGAGCTGTACCCGCTCACAGCCTGATATTGCACTCATTCTCTGACTGCGCGAAGAATTGAGGATAGAACAACATAGATATCCAAAGAGTTGCTGAATGCCAGTCAGTCTCTGTTGCCAAAAGTCAGATCATACGCCAAGTTTCATAACCTGATGAGAAAAGCATTTTGAGCAAATCCAGAACTGTTTCTGACGATTTCCACAAAGATATCTCCAAAAATTTGATACTTCAGTAAAGAGTGAAAAGTTTTCACTTTCCAAAAGAAATTCGTTCACCAAGTCCATCATTTTACTCCCTCCTCATTTGTTTCCAAAGATTCTCTCAAGTCTATTGACACTTTACAGCCAAAACTCTGATAATGCGGCAAACTGCATATCTCGAAGAGATCAGTATTTTGAGTAAATCCAGGCTTGGCGGTAAATATAACATCAAATCCACTGACTCATGCAGGCTGAAAAGCTGACAGCGCAGCAAAGTGCATATCTGGATGAGGTAAGCATGTTGAGTGAATCCAAAATTGATTCCAATGTTTTCCTCGTTGCCATTGCATCCTTAAACTCCTCAAATTCTAACATAGCGGCAAAGTGCATATCTCAGTGAGATAAGCATTTTAGTAATTTCACATATGATTCCAATTATTTCCTCAACCCAAATGAGCTGTTCCCTCTCACAATCAGATATTGCACTCATTCTCTGACTGCGCGAAGAATTGTGGGTAGAACAACATAGTTTTCAAAAGAGTTGCAGAATGCCAGAGCGTCTCTGCTACCAAAAGCCAGATCTTTCACCAAGTTTCATAAATAGATGAGTAAAGCATTTTGATCAAATCCAGGACTGTTTCTGACGATTTCCTCCAAGATATCTCCAAAAATTTGATATTTCAGTAAAGAGTGAAAAGTTTACACTTTCCAAAAGAAAATCTTTCACCAAGTTCATCATTTTACGCGCTCCTCATTTGTTTCCAAAGATTCTCTCAAGGCTAGTGACACTTTACAGCCAAAACTCTGATAATGCGGCAACGTGCATGTCTCGCAGTGATCAGCATTTTGAGTAAATCCAGGTTTGGCGGTAAATATAACATCAAATCCACTGACTCATGATGGCTGAAAAGCTAACAGCGCAACAAAGCCCATATCTGGATGAGGTAAGCATGTTGAGTGACACCAAAATTGATTCCAATGTTTTCCTCTACGACATTGTAACCTTAACCTCCACAAATTCTAACATTGCGGCAAAGTGCATACGTCAGTGAGATAAGCATGTTATTAATTTCACATGTGATTCCAATTGTTTCCTCAACCCAAATGAGCTGTTCCCTCTCTCAATCTGATATTACACTCATTCTCTGACTGCGCGATGAATTCTGGATAGAACAACATTGATATCCAAAGAGTTGCTGAATGCCAGTCAGTCTCTGTTGCCAAAAGTCAGATCTTTTGCCAAGTTTCATAACGAGGTGAGAAAATCATTTTGAGCAAATCCAGGACTGTTTCTGACGATTTCCACAAAGATATCTCCAAAAATTTGATATTTCAGTAAAGAGTGAAAAGTTTTCACTTTCCACAAGAAAATTTTTCACCAAGTTCATCATTTTACTCCCTCCTCATTTGTTTCCAAAGATTCTCTCAATGCTATTGACACTTTACAGCCAAAAGTTTGATAATGCGGCAAAGTGCATATCGCGAAGAGATCAGCATTTTGAGTAAATCCAGGTTTGGCGGTAAACATAACATCAAATCCACTGACTCATGTAGGCTGAAAAGCTGACAGCGCAGCAAAGTGCATATCTGGATGATGAAAACATGTTGAGTGACACCAAAATTGATATCAACGTTTTCCTCTTCACCATTGTAACCTTAACCTCCACAAATTCTAACTTAACGGCAAAGTGCATAACTCAGTGAGGTAAGCATTTTAGTAATTTCACATATGATTCCAATTATTTCGTCAAACCAAATGAGCTGTTCCAGCTCACTATCTGATATTGCACTCATTCTCTGACTGCGCGAAGAATTGTGGGTAGAACAACATAGATTTCCAAAGAGTGGCTGAATGCAAGTCAGTCTCTGTTGCCAAAAGTCAGATCTTTTGCCAAGTTTCATAACCAGGTGAGAAAACCATTTTGAGCAAATCCAGGACAGTTTCTGACGATTTCCACAAAGATATCTCCAAAAATTTGATATTTCAGTAAAGAGTGAAAAGTTTTCAGTTTCCAAAAGAAAATCTTTCACCAAGTTCATCATTTCACTCCCTCCTTTTTGTTTCCAAAGATTCTCTCAAGTCTATTGACACTTTACAGCCAAAACTCTGATAATGTGGCAAACTGCATATCTCGAAGAGATCAGTATTTTCAGTAAATCCAGGTTTGGCGGTAAATATAACATCAAATCCACTAACTCATGTAAGCTGAAAAATGACAGCGCAGCAAAGTGCATATCTGGATGAGGAAAGCATGTTGAGTGACACCAAAATTGATTCCAATGTTTTCCTCGTTGCCATTGCATCCTTAAACTCCTCAAATTCTAACATAGCGGCAAAGTGCATATCTCAGTGAGATAAGCATTTTAGTAATTTCACATATGATTCCAATTATGTCCTCAACCCAAATGAGCTGTTCCCTCTCACAATCTGATATTGCACTCAATCTCTGACTGCGCGAAGAATTGTGGATAGAAGAACATAGATTTCCATTGAGTGGCTGAATGCAACTCAGTCTGTGTTGCCAAAAGTCAGATCTTTTGCCAAGTTTCATAACCAGGTGAGAAAAGCATTTTGAGCAAACCCAGGACTGTTTCTGACGATTTCCACAAAGATATCTCCAAAAATTTGATATTTCAGTAAAGAGTGAAAAGTTTTCACTGTCCAAAAGAAAATCTTTCACCAAGTTCTTCATTTTACTCCCTCCTCATTTGTTTCCAAAGATTCTCTCAATGCTATTGACACTTTACAGCCAAAGCTCTGGTAATGCGGTAAAATGCATATCTCGAAGAGATCAGTATTTTCAGTAAATCCAGGTTTGGCGGCAAATATAACATCAAATCCACTGAATCATGTAGGCTGAAAAATGAAAGCGCAGCAAAGTGCATATCTGGATGAGGTAAGCATGTTGAGTGACACCAAAATTGATTCCAGTGTTTACTTCGTTGCCATTGTATCCTTCAACTCCTCAAATTCTAACATAGCGGCAAAGGGCATATCTCAGTGAGATAAGCATTTTAGTAATTTCACATATGATTCCAATTATTTCCTCAACCCAAATGAGCTGTTCCCTCTCTCAATCTGATATCGCACTCATTCTCTGACTGCGCGAAGAATTGTGGGTAGAAGAACATAGGTTTCCAAAGAGTTGCTGAATGCCAGTGAGTCTCTGCTGTCAAAAGCCAGATCTTTCACCAAGGTTCTTAAATAGATGAATAAAGCATTTTGATCAAATCCAGGACTGTTTCTGACGATTTCCTCCAAGATATCTCCAAAAATTTGATATTTCAGTAAAGAGTGAAAAGTTCTCAGTTTCCAAAAGAAAATCTTTCACCAAGTTCATCATTTCACTCCCTCCTCATTTGTCTCCAAAGATTCTCTCAATGGAATTGACACTTTACAGCCAAAACTCTGAGAATGCGTCAAAGTGCATTATCCCGAAGAGATCAGCATTTTGAGTAAATCCAGGTTTGGCGGTAAATATAACATCAAATCCACTAACTCATGTAGGCTGAAAAGCTGACAGCACAGCAAAGTGCATATCTGGATGGAGTAAGCATGTTGAGTGACACCAAAATTGATTCCAATGTTTTCCTCGTTGCCATTGTAACCTTAACCTCCTCAAATTCTAACATAGCGGCAAAGTGCATATCTCAGTGAGATAAGCATTTTAGTAATTTCTCATATGATTCCAATTATTTCCTCAAACCAAATGGGTTGTTCCACCTCACAATCTGATATTGCACTCATTCTCTGACTGCGCGAAGAGTTGTGGGCAGAACAACATCAATTTCCAAAGAGTGGCTGAATGCAAGTCAGTCTCTGCTGCCGAAAGTCAGATCTTACGCCAAGTTTCCTAACATGATGAGAAAAGCATTTTGAGCAAATCCAGAACTGTTTCTGATGATTTCCACAAAGATATCTCCAAAAATTTATACTTCAGTAAAGAGTAAAAAGTTTACACTTTCCAAAAGAAATTCGTTCACCAAGTCCATCATTTTACTCCCTCCTCATTTGTTTCCAAAGATTCTCTCAATGCTATTCACACTTTACAGCCAAAACTCTGATAATGCGGCAAACTGCATATCTCGAAGAGATCAGTATTTTGAGTAAATCCAGGTTTGGCGGTAAAGATAACATCAAATCCACTGACTCATGTAGGCTGAAAAGCTGACAGCGCAGCAAAGCCCATATCTGGATGAGGTAAGCATGTTGAGGGACACCAAAATTGATTCCAATGTTTTCCTCGTTGCCATTGCATCCTTAAACTCCTCAAATTCTAACATAGCGGCAAAGTGCATATCTCAGTGAGATAAGCATTTTAGTAATTTCACCTATGATTCCAATTATTTCCTCAACCCAAATGAGCTGTTCCCTCTCACAGTCTGATATTGCACTCATTCTCTGACTGCGCAAAGAATTGTGGGTAGAAGAACATAGATTTCCAAAGAGTTGCTGAATGCCAGTGAGTCTCTGCTGCCAAAAGCCAGATCTTTCACCCAGTTTCATAAATAGATGAGTAAAGCATTTTGATCAAATCCAGGACTGTTTCTGACGATTTCCTCCAAGATATCTCCAAAAATTTGATATTTCAGTAAAGAATGAAAAGTTTTCAGTTTCCAAAAGAATATCTTTCACCAAGTTCATCGTTTCACTCCCTCCTCATTTGTCTCCAAAGATTCTCTCAATGCTATTGACACTTTACAGCCAAAACTTTGATAAAGCGGCAAAGTGCATATCCCGAAGAGATCAGCATTTTGAGTAAATCCAGGTTTGGCGGTAAATATAACATCAAATCCGGTGACTCATGAAGGCTGAAAAGCTGACAGCACAGCAAAGTGCATATCTGGATGAGGTAAGCATGTTGAGTGACACCAAAATTGATTCCAATGTTTTCCTCTATGCCATTGTAACCTTAACCTCCACAAATTCGAACATTGCGGCAAAGTGCATACCTCAGTGAGATAAGCATGTTATTAATTTCACATGTGATTCCAATCGTTTCCTCAAACCAAATGAGCTGTACCCGCTCACAGCCTGATATTGCACTCATTCTCTGACTGCGCGAAGAATTGAGGATAGAACAACATAGATATCCAAAGAGTTGCTGAATGCCAGTCAGTCTCTGTTGCCAAAAGTCAGATCATACGCCAAGTTTCATAACCTGATGAGAAAAGCATTTTGAGCAAATCCAGAACTGTTTCTGACGATTTCCACAAAGATATCTCCAAAAATTTGATACTTCAGTAAAGAGTGAAAAGTTTTCACTTTCCAAAAGAAATTCGTTCACCAAGTCCATCATTTTACTCCCTCCTCATTTGTTTCCAAAGATTCTCTCAAGTCTATTGACACTTTACAGCCAAAACTCTGATAATGCGGCAAACTGCATATCTCGAAGAGATCAGTATTTTGAGTAAATCCAGGTTTGGCGGTAAAGATAACATCAAATCCACTGACTCATGTAGGCTGAAAAGCTGACAGCGCAGCAAAGCCCATATCTGGATGAGGTAAGCATGTTGAGTGACACCAAAATTGATTCCAATGTTTTCCTCGTTGCCATTGCATCGTTAAACTCCTCAAATTCTAACATAGCGGCAAAGTGCATATCTCAGTGAGATAAGCATTTTAGTAATTTCACCTATGATTCCAATTATTTCCTCAACCCAAATGAGCTGTTCCCTCTCACAGTCTGATATTGCACTCATTCTCTGACTGCGCGAAGAATTGTGGGTAGTAGAACATAGATTTCCAAAGAGTTGCTGAATGCCAGTGAGTCTCTGCTGCCAAAAGCCAGATCTTTCACCCAGTTTCATAAATAGATGAGTAAAGCATTTTGATCAAATCCAGGACTGTTTCTGACGATTTCCTCCAAGATATCTCCAAAAATTTGATATTTCAGTAAAGAATGAAAAGTTTTCAGTTTCCAAAAGAATATCTTTCACCAAGTTCATCGTTTCACTCCCTCCTCATTTGTCTCCAAAGATTCTCTCAATGCTATTGACACTTTACAGCCAAAACTTTGATAATGCGGCAAAGTGCATATCCCGAAGAGATCAGCATTTTGAGTAAATCCAGGTTTGGCGGTAAATATAACATCAAATCCGGTGACTCATGAAGGCTGAAAAGCTGACAGCACAGCAAAGTGCATATCTGGATGAGGTAAGCATGTTGAGTGACACCAAAATTGATTCCAATGTTTTCCTCGTTGCCATTGCAACCTTAACCTCCACAAATTCCAACATTGCGGCAAAGTGCATACCTCAGTGAGATAAGCATGTTATTAATTTCACATGTGATTCCAATTGTTTCCTCAAACCAAATGAGCTGTACCCGCTCACAGCCTGATATTGCACTCATTCTCTGACTGCGCGAAGAATTGAGGATAGAACAACACAGATATCCAAAGAGTTGCTGAATGCCAGTCAGTCTCTGTTGCCAAAAGTCAGATCATACGCCAAGTTTCATAACCTGATGAGAAAAGCATTTTGAGCAAATCCAGAACTGTTTCTGACGATTTCCACAAAGATATCTCCAAAAATTTGATACTTCAGTAAAGAGTGAAAAGTTTTCACTTTCCAAAAGAAATTCGTTCACCAAGTCCATCATTTTACTCCCTCCTCATTTGTTTCCAAAGATTCTCTCAAGTCTATTGACACTTTACAGCCAAAACTCTGATAATGCGGCAAACTGCATATCTCGAAGAGATCAGTATTTTGAGTAAATCCAGGTTTGGCGGTAAAGATAACATCAAATCCACTGACTCATGTAGGCTGAAAAGCTGACAGCGCAGCAAAGCCCATATCTGGATGAGGTAAGCATGTTGAGTGACACCAAAATTGATTCCAATGTTTTCCTCGTTGCCATTGCATCCTTAAACTCCTCAAATTCTAACATAGCGGCAAAGTGCATATCTCAGTGAGATAAGCATTTTAGTAATTTCACATATGATTCCAATTATTTCCTCAACCCAAATGAGCTGTTCCCTCTCACAGTCTGATATTGCACTCATTCTCTGACTGCGCGAAGAATTGTGGGTAGAAGAACATAGATTTCCAAAGAGTTGCTGAATGCCAGTGAGTCTCTGCTGCCAAAAGCCAGATCTTTCACCCAGTTTCATAAATAGATGAGTAAAGCATTTTGATCAAATCCAGGAATGTTTCTGACGATTTCCTCCAAGATATCTCCAAAAATTTGATATTTCAGTAAAGAATGAAAAGTTTTCAGTTTCCAAAAGAATATCTTTCACCAAGTTCATCGTTTCACTCCCTCCTCATTTGTCTCCAAAGATTCTCTCAATGCTATTGACACTTTACAGCCAAAACTTTGATAAAGCGGCAAAGTGCATATCCCGAAGAGATCAGCATTTTGAGTAAATCCAGGTTTGGCGGTAAATATAACATCAAATCCGGTGACTCATGAAGGCTGAAAAGCTGACAGCACAGCAAAGTGCATATCTGGATGAGGTAAGCATGTTGAGTGACACCAAAATTGATTCCAATGTTTTCCTCGTTGCCATTGTAACC
This sequence comes from Carcharhinus amblyrhynchos, assembly GCF_965287045.1. Classification (NCBI taxonomy): domain Eukaryota; kingdom Metazoa; phylum Chordata; class Chondrichthyes; order Carcharhiniformes; family Carcharhinidae; genus Carcharhinus; species Carcharhinus amblyrhynchos. The sequence continues at coordinate 88,779 of NW_027649803.1, read as the reverse complement.
TTAACCTCCACAAATTCCAACATTGCGGCAAAGTGCATACCTCAGTGAGATAAGCATGTTATTAATTTCACATGTGATTCCAATTGTTTCCTCAAACCAAATGAGCTGTACCCGCTCACAGCCTGATATTGCACTCATTCTCTGACTGCGCGAAGAATTGTGGATAGAACAACATAGATATGCAAAGAGTTGCTGAATGCCAGTCAGTCTCTGTTGCCAAAAGTCAGATCATACGCCAAGTTTCATAACCTGATGAGAAAAGCATTTTGAGCAAATCCAGAACTGTTTCTGACGATTTCCACAAAGATATCTCCAAAAATTTGATACTTCAGTAAAGAGTGAAAAGTTTTCACTTTCCAAAAGAAATTCGTTCACCAAGTCCATCATTTTACTCCCTCCTCATTTGTTTCCAAAGATTCTCTCAAGTCTATTGACACTTTACAGCCAAAACTCTGATAATGCGGCAAACTGCATATCTCGAAGAGATCAGTATTTTGAGTAAATCCAGGCTTGGCGGTAAATATAACATCAAATCCACTGACTCATGCAGGCTGAAAAGCTGACAGCGCACCAAAGTGCATATCTGGATGAGGTAAGCATGTTGAGTGAATCCAAAATTGATTCCAATGTTTTCCTCGTTGCCATTGCATCCTTAAACTCCTCAAATTCTAACATAGCGGCAAAGTGCATATCTCAGTGAGATAAGCATTTTAGTAATTTCACATATGATTCCAATTATTTCCTCAACCCAAATGAGCTGTTCCCTCTCACAATCAGATATTGCACTCATTCTCTGACTGCGCGAAGAATTGTGGGTAGAACAACATAGTTTTCAAAAGAGTTGCAGAATGCCAGAGCGTCTCTGCTACCAAAAGCCAGATCTTTCACCAAGTTTCATAAATAGATGAGTAAAGCATTTTGATCAAATCCAGGACTGTTTCTGACGATTTCCTCCAAGATATCTCCAAAAATTTGATATTTCAGTAAAGAGTGAAAAGTTTTCACTGTCCAAAAGAAAATCTTTCACCAAGTTCATCATTTTACGCGCTCCTCATTTGTTTCCAAAGATTCTCTCAAGGCTAGTGACACTTTACAGCCAAAACTCTGATAATGCGGCAACGTGCATGTCTCGCAGTGATCAGCATTTTGAGTAAATCCAGGTTTGGCGGTAAATATAACATCAAATCCACTGACTCATGATGGCTGAAAAGCTAACAGCGCAACAAAGCCCATATCTGGATGAGGTAAGCATGTTGAGTGACACCAAAATTGATTCCAATGTTTTCCTCTACGACATTGTAACCTTAACCTCCACAAATTCTAACATTGCGGCAAAGTGCATACGTCAGTGAGATAAGCATGTTATTAATTTCACATGTGATTCCAATTGTTTCCTCAACCCAAATGAGCTGTTCCCTCTCTCAATCTGATATTACACTCATTCTCTGACTGCGCGAAGAATTGTGGATAGAACAACATTGATATCCAAAGAGTTGCTGAATGCCAGTCAGTCTCTGTTGCCAAAAGTCAGATCTTTTGCCAAGTTTCATAACGAGGTGAGAAAATCATTTTGAGCAAATCCAGGACTGTTTCTGACAATTTCCACAAAGATATCTCCAAAAATTTGATATTTCAGTAAAGAGTGAAAAGTTTTCACTTTCCACAAGAAAATTTTTCACCAAGTTCATCATTTTACACCCTCCTCATTTGTTTCCAAAGATTCTCTCAATGCTATTGACACTTTACAGCCAAAAGTTTGATAATGCGGCAAAGTGCATATCGCGAAGAGATCAGCATTTTGAGTAAATCCAGGTTTGGCGGTAAACATAACATCAAATCCACTGACTCATGTAGGCTGAAAAGCTGACAGCGCAGCAAAGTGCATATCTGGATGATGAAAACATGTTGAGTGACACCAAAATTGATTGCAACGTTTTCCTCTTCACCATTGTAACCTTAACCTCCACAAATTCTAACTTAACGGCAAAGTGCATATCTCAGTGAGGTAAGCATTTTAGTAATTTCACATATGATTCCAATTATTTCGTCAAACCAAATGAGCTGTTCCAGCTCACTATCTGATATTGCACTCATTCTCTGACTGCGCGAAGAATTGTGGGTAGAACAACATAGATTTCCAAAGAGTGGCTGAATGCAAGTCAGCCTCTGTTGCCAAAAGTCAGATCTTTTGCCAAGTTTCATAACCAGGTGAGAAAACCATTTTGAGCAAATCCAGGACAGTTTCTGACGATTTCCACAAAGATATCTCCAAAAATTTGATATTTCAGTAAAGAGTGAAAAGTTTTCAGTTTCCAAAAGAAAATCTTTCACCAAGTTCATCATTTCACTCCCTCCTTTTTGTTTCCAAAGATTCTCTCAAGTCTATTGACACTTTACAGCCAAAACTCTGATAATGTGGCAAACTGCATATCTCGAAGAGATCAGTATTTTCAGTAAATCCAGGTTTGGCGGTAAATATAACATCAAATCCACTAACTCATGTAAGCTGAAAAATGACAGCGCAGCAAAGTGCATATCTGGATGAGGAAAGCATGTTGAGTGACACCAAAATTGATTCCAATGTTTTCCTCGTTGCCATTGCATCCTTAAACTCCTCAAATTCTAACATAGCGGCAAAGTGCATATCTCAGTGAGATAAGCATTTTAGTAATTTCACATATGATTCCAATTATTTCCTCAACCCAAATGAGCTGTTCCCTCTCACAATCTGATATTGCACTCAATCTCTGACTGCGCGAAGAATTGTGGATAGAAGAACATAGATTTCCATTGAGTGGCTGAATGCAACTCAGTCTGTGTTGCCAAAAGTCAGATCTTTTGCCAAGTTTCATAACCAGGTGAGAAAAGCATTTTGAGCAAATCCAGGACTGTTTCTGACGATTTCCACAAAGATATCTCCAAAAATTTGATATTTCAGTAAAGAGTGAAAAGTTTTCACTTTCCAAAAGAAAATCTTTCACCAAGTTCTTCATTTTACTCCCTCCTCATTTGTTTCCAAAGATTCTCTCAATGCTATTGACACTTTACAGCCAAAGCTCTGGTAATGCGGTAAAATGCATATCTCGAAGAGATCAGTATTTTGAGTAAATCCAGGTTTGGCGGTAAATATAACATCAAATCCACTGAATCATGTAGGCTGAAAAATGAAAGCGCAGCAAAGTGCATATCTGGATGAGGTAAGCATGTTGAGTGACACCAAAATTGATTCCAGTGTTTACTTCGTTGCCATTGTATCCTTCAACTCCTCAAATTCTAACATAGCGGCAAAGGGCATATCTCAGTGAGATAAGCATTTTAGTAATTTCACATATGATTCCAATTATTTCCTCAACCCAAATGAGCTGTTCCCTCTCTCAATCTGATATCGCACTCATTCTCTGACTGCGCGAAGAATTGTGGGTAGAAGAACATAGGTTTCCAAAGAGTTGCTGAATGCCAGTGAGTCTCTGCTGTCAAAAGCCAGATCTTTCACCAAGGTTCTTAAATAGATGAATAAAGCATTTTGATCAAATCCAGGACTGTTTCTGACGATTTCCTCCAAGATATCTCCAAAAATTTGATATTTCAGTAAAGAGTGAAAAGTTCTCAGTTTCCAAAAGAAAATCTTTCACCAAGTTCATCATTTCACTCCCTCCTCATTTGTCTCCAAAGATTCTCTCAATGGAATTGACACTTTACAGCCAAAACTCTGAGAATGCGTCAAAGTGCATTATCCCGAAGAGATCAGCATTTTGAGTAAATCCAGGTTTGGCGGTAAATATAACATCAAATCCACTAACTCATGTAGGCTGAAAAGCTGACAGCACAGCAAAGTGCATATCTGGATGGAGTAAGCATGTTGAGTGACACCAAAATTGATTCCAATGTTTTCCTCGTTGCCATTGTAACCTTAACCTCCTCAAATTCTAACATAGCGGCAAAGTGCATATCTCAGTGAGATAAGCATTTTAGTAATTTCTCATATGATTCCAATTGTTTCCTCAAACCAAATGGGCTGTTCCAGCTCACAATCTGATATTGCACTCATTCTCTGACTGCGCGAAGAGTTGTGGGCAGAACAACATTAATTTCCAAAGAGTGGCTGAATGCAAGTCAGTCTCTGTTGCCGAAAGTCAGATCTTACGCCAAGTTTCCTAACATGATGAGAAAAGCATTTTGAGCAAATCCAGAACTGTTTCTGATGATTTCCACAAAGATATCTCCAAAAATTTATACTTCAGTAAAGAGTAAAAAGTTTTCACTTTCCAAAAGAAATTCGTTCACCAAGTCCATGATTTTACTCCCTCCTCATTTGTTTCCAAAGTTTCTCTCAAGTCTATTGACACTTTACAGCCAAAACTCTGATAATGCGGCAAACTGCATATCTCGAAGAGATCAGCATTTTGAGTAAATCCAGGTTTGGCGGTAAAGATAACATCAAATCCACTGACTCATGTAGGCTGAAAAGCTGACAGCGCAGCAAAGTGCATGTCTAGATGAGGTAAGCATGTTGAGTGACACCAAAATTGATTCCAATGTTTTCCTCGTTGCCATTGTAACCTTAACCTCCACAAATTCCAACTTTGCGGCAAAGTGCATATCTCAGTGAGATAAGCATTTTAGTAATTTCACCTATGATTCCAATTATTTCCTCAACCCAAATGAGCTGTTCCCGCTCACGATCTGATATTGAACTCATTCTCTGACTGCGCGAAGAATTGTGGGTAGAACAACATGGATTTCCACAGAGTTCCTGAATGCCAGTTAGTCTCTGCTGCCAAATGCCAGATCTTTCGCCAAGTTTCATAAGTAGATGAGTAAAGCATGTTGATCACATCCAGGACTGTATCTGACGATTTCCTCCAAGATATCTCCAAAAATTTGATATTTCAGTAAAGAGTGAAAAGTTCTCAGTTTCCAAAAAAAATCTTTCACCAAGTTCATCATTTAACTCCCTCCTCAGTTCTTTCCAAAGGTTCTCTCAATGCTATTGACACTTTACAGCCAAAACTTTGATAAAGTGCATATCCCGAAGAGATCAGCATTTTGAGTAAATCCAGGTTTGGCGGTAAACATAACATCAAATCCAGTGACTCATGATGGCTGAAAAGCTGACAGCGCAGCAAAGTGCATATCTGGATGAGGTAAGCATGTTGAGTGACACCAAAATTGATTCCAATGTTTTCCCCTATGCCATTGTAACCTTAACCTCCACAAATTCCAACTTTGCGGCAAAGTGCATACCTCAGTGAGATGAGCATGTTATTAATTTCACATGTGATTCCAATTGTTTCCTCAAACCAAATGAGCTGTACCCGCTCACAGCCTGATATTGCACTCATTCTCTGACTGCGCGAAGAATTGAGGATAGAACAACATAGATATCCAAAGAGTTGCTGAATGCCAGTCAGTCTCTGTTGCCAAAAGTCAGAATATACGCCAAGTTTCATAACCTGATGAGAAAAGCATTTTGAGCAAATCCAGAACTGTTTCTGACGATTTCCACAAAGATATCTCCAAAAATTTGATACTTCAGTAAAGAGTGAAAAGTTTTCACTTTCCAAAAGAAATTCGTTCACCAAGTCCATCATTTTACTCCCTTCTCATTTGTTTCCAAAGATTCTCTCAAGTCTATTGACACTTTACAGCCAAAACTCTGATAATGCGGCAAACTGCATATCTCGAAGAGATCAGTATTTTGAGTAAATCCAGGTTTGGCGGTAAATAGTACATCAAATCCACTGACTCATGTAGGCTGAAAAGCTGACAGCGCAGCAAAGTGCATGTCTGGATGAGGTAAGCATGTTGAGTGACACCAAAATTGATTCCAATGTTTTCCTCGTTGCCATTGCATCCTTAAACTCCTCAAATTCCAACATAGCGGCAAAGTGCATATCTCAGTGAGATAAGCATTTTAGTAATTTCACATATGATTCCAATTATTTCCTCAACCCAAATGAGCTGTTCCCGCTCACGATCTGATATTGCACTCATTCTCTGACTACGCGAAGAATTGTGGGTAGAACAACATGGATTTCCACAGAGTTGCTGAATGCCAGTGAGTCTCTGCTGCCAAATGCCAGATCTTTCGCCAAGTTTCAGAAGTAGATGAGTAAAGCATGTTGATCACATCCAGGACTGTATCTGACGATTTCTCCAAGATATCTCCAAAAATTTGATATTTCAGTAAAGAGTGAAAAGTTCTCAGTTTCCAAAAGAAAATCTTTCACCAAGTTCATCATTTAACTCCCTCCTCATTTGTCTCCAAAGATTCTCTCAATGCTATTGACACTTTACAGCCAAAACTTTGATAATGCGGCAAAGTGCATGTCCCGAAGAGATCAGCATTTTGAGTAAATCCAGGTTTGGCGGTAAATATAACATCAAATCCACTGACTCATGTAGGCTGAAAAGCTGACAGCGCAGCAAAGTGCATATCTGGATGAGGAAAACATGTTGAGTGACACCAAAATTGATTGCAATGTTTTCCTCTTCACCATTGTATCCTTCACCTCCACAAATTCTAACTTAACGGCAAAGTGCATATCTCAGTGAGATAAGCATTCTAGTAATTTCACATATGATTCCAATTATTTCTTCAAACCAAATGCGCTGTTCCAGCTCACTATCTGACATTTCACTCATTCTCTGACTGCACGAAGAATTGTGGGTAGAACAACATAGATTTCCAAAGAGTGGCAGAATGCAAGTCAGACTCTGTTTGCCAAAAGTCAGATCTTTTGCCAAGTTTCATAACCAGGTGAGAAAAGCATTTTGAGCAAATCCAGGACTGTTTCTGACGATTTCCACAAAGATATCTCCAAAAATTTGATATTTCAGTGAAGAGTGAAAAGTTTTCACTTTCCAAAAGAAAATCTTTCACCAAGTTCATCATTTCACTCCCTCCTCATTTGTTTCCAAAGATTCTCTCAATGCTATTGACACTTTAAAGCCAAAGCTCTGGTAATGCGGCAAAGTGCATATCTCGAAGAGATCAGTATTTTGAGTAAATCCAGGTTTGGCGGCAAATATAACATCAAATCCACTGACTTATGTAGGCTGAAAAATGACAGCGCAGCAAAGTGCATATCTGGATGAGGTAAGCATGTTGAGTGACACCAAAATTGATTCCAGTGTTTTCCTCGTTACCATTGTATCCTTAAACTCCTCAAATTCTAACATAGCGGCAAAGTGCATATCTCAGTGAGATGAGCATTTTAGTAATTTCACGTATGATTCCAATTATTTCCTCAACCCAAATGAGCTGTTCCCTCTCACAGTCTGATATTGCACTCATTCTCTGAATGCGCGAAGAATTGTGGGTAGAACAACATAGATTTCCAAAGAGTTGCTGAATGCCAGTGAGTCTCTGCTGACAAAAGCCAGATCTTTCACCAAGTTTCTTAAATAGATGAGTAAAGCATTTTGATCAAATCCAGGACTGTTTCTGACGATTTCCTCCAAGATATCTCCAAAAATTTGATATTTCAGTAAAGAGTGAAAAGTTCTCAGTTTCCAAAAGATAATCTTTCACCAAGTTCATCATTTCACTCCCTCCTCATTTGTCTCCAAAGATTTTCTCAATGCTATTGACACTTTACAGCCAAAAGTTTGATAATGCGGCAAAGTGCATATCCCGAAGAGATCAGCATTTTTAGTAAATCCAGGTTTGGCGGTAAACATAACATCAAATCCACTGACTCATGTAGGCTGAAAAGCTGACAGCGCAGCAAAGTGCATATCTGGATGATGAAAACATGTTGAGTGACACCAAAATTGATTGCAATGTTTTCCTCGTTGCCATTGTATCCTTAACCTCCACAAATTCTAACTTTACGGCAAAGTGCATATCTCAGTGAGATAAGCATTTTAGTAATTTCACATATGATTCCAATTATTTCCTCAACCCAAATGAGCTGTTCCCTCTCACAATCTGATATTGCACTCATTCTCTGACTGCGCGAAGAATTGTGGGTAGAAGAACATAGATTTCCAATGAGTGGCTGAATGCAACTCAGTCTCTGTTGCCAAAAGTCAGATCTTTTGCCAAGTTTCATAACCAGGTGAGAAAAGCATTTTGAGCAAATCCAGGACTGTTTCTGACGATTTCCACAAAGATATCTCCAAAAATTTGATATTTCAGTAAAGAGTGAAAAGTTTTCACTGTCCAAAAGAAATTCGTTCACCAAGTCCATGATTTTACTCCCTCCTCATTTGTTTCCAAAGATTCTCTCAATGCTATTGACACTTTACAGCCAAAACTCTGATAATGCGGCAAACTGCATATCTCGAAGAGATCAGCATTTTGAGGAAATCCAGGTTTGGAGGTAAATATAACATCAAATCCACTGACTCATGTAGGCTGAAAAGCTGACAGCGCAGCAAAGTGCATGTCTGGATGAGGTAAGCATGTTGAGTGACACCAAAATTGATTCCAATGTTTTCCTCGTTGCCATTGCATCCTTAAACTCCTGAAATTCTAACATAGCGGCAAAGTGCATATCTCAGTGAGATAAGCATTTTAGTAATTTCACATATGATTCCAATTATTTCCTCAACCCAAATGAGCTGCTCCCGCTCACGATCTGATATTGAACTCATTCTCTGACTGCGCGAAGAATTGTGGGTAGAACAACATGGATTTCCACAGAGTTGCTGAATGCCAGTGAGTCTCTGCTGCCAAATGCCAGATCTTTCACCAAGTTTCATAAGTAGATGAGTAAAGCATGTTGATCACATCCAGGACTGTATCTGACGATTTCCTCCAAGATATCTCCAAAAATTTGATATTTCAGTAAAGAGTGAAAAGTTCTCAGTTTCCAAAAAATATCTTTCACCAAGTTCATCATTTCACTCCCTCCTCATTTGTCTCCAAAGATTCTCTCAATGCTATTGACACTTTACAGCCAAAACTTTGAAAATGCGGCAAAGTGCATATCCCGAAGAGATCAGCATTTTGAGTAAATCCAGGTTTGGCGGTAAATATAACATCAAATCCACTGACTCATGTAGGCTGAAAAGCTGACAGCGCAGCAAAGTGCATATCTGGATGAGGAAAACATGTTGAGTGACACCAAAATTGATTGCAATGTTTTCCTCTTCACCATTGTATCCTTCACCTCCACAAATTCTAACTTAACGGCAAAGTGCATATCTCAGTGAGATAAGCATTCTAGTAATTTCACATATGATTCCAATTATTTCTTCAAACCAAATGCGCTGTTCCAGCTCACTATCTGACATTTCACTCATTCTCTGACTGCACGAAGAATTGTGGGTAGAACAACATAGATTTCCAAAGAGTGGCAGAATGCAAGTCAGACTCTGTTTGCCAAAAGTCAGATCTTTTGCCAAGTTTCATAACCAGGTGAGAAAAGCATTTTGAGCAAATCCAGGACTGTTTCTGACGATTTCCACAAAGATATCTCCAAAAATTTGATATTTCAGTGAAGAGTGAAAAGTTTTCACTTTCCAAAAGAAAATCTTTCACCAAGTTCATCATTTCACTCCCTCCTCATTTGTTTCCAAAGATTCTCTCAATGCTATTGACACTTTAAAGCCAAAGCTCTGGTAATGCGGCAAAGTGCATATCTCGAAGAGATCAGTATTTTGAGTAAATCCAGGTTTGGCGGCAAATATAACATCAAATCCACTGACTTATGTAGGCTGAAAAATGACAGCGCAGCAAAGTGCATATCTGGATGAGGTAAGCATGTTGAGTGACACCAAAATTGATTCCAGTGTTTTCCTCGTTACCATTGTATCCTTAAACTCCTCAAATTCTAACATAGCGGCAAAGTGCATATCTCAGTGAGATGAGCATTTTAGTAATTTCACGTATGATTCCAATTATTTCCTCAACCCAAATGAGCTGTTCCCTCTCACAGTCTGATATTGCACTCATTCTCTGAATGCGCGAAGAATTGTGGGTAGAACAACATAGATTTCCAAAGAGTTGCTGAATGCCAGTGAGTCTCTGCTGACAAAAGCCAGATCTTTCACCAAGTTTCTTAAATAGATGAGTAAAGCATTTTGATCAAATCCAGGACTGTTTCTGACGATTTCCTCCAAGATATCTCCAAAAATTTGATATTTCAGTAAAGAGTGAAAAGTTCTCAGTTTCCAAAAGATAATCTTTCACCAAGTTCATCATTTCACTCCCTCCTCATTTGTCTCCAAAGATTTTCTCAATGCTATTGACACTTTACAGCCAAAAGTTTGATAATGCGGCAAAGTGCATATCCCGAAGAGATCAGCATTTTTAGTAAATCCAGGTTTGGCGGTAAACATAACATCAAATCCACTGACTCATGTAGGCTGAAAAGCTGACAGCGCAGCAAAGTGCATATCTGGATGATGAAAACATGTTGAGTGACACCAAAATTGATTGCAATGTTTTCCTCGTTGCCATTGTATCCTTAACCTCCACAAATTCTAACTTTACGGCAAAGTGCATATCTCAGTGAGATAAGCATTTTAGTAATTTCACATATGATTCCAATTATTTCCTCAACCCAAATGAGCTGTTCCCTCTCACAATCTGATATTGCACTCATTCTCTGACTGCGCGAAGAATTGTGGGTAGAAGAACATAGATTTCCAATGAGTGGCTGAATGCAACTCAGTCTCTGTTGCCAAAAGTCAGATCTTTTGCCAAGTTTCATAACCAGGTGAGAAAAGCATTTTGAGCAAATCCAGGACTGTTTCTGACGATTTCCACAAAGATATCTCCAAAAATTTGATATTTCAGTAAAGAGTGAAAAGTTTTCACTGTCCAAAAGAAATTCGTTCACCAAGTCCATGATTTTACTCCCTCCTCATTTGTTTCCAAAGATTCTCTCAATGCTATTGACACTTTACAGCCAAAACTCTGATAATGCGGCAAACTGCATATCTCGAAGAGATCAGCATTTTGAGGAAATCCAGGTTTGGAGGTAAATATAACATCAAATCCACTGACTCATGTAGGCTGAAAAGCTGACAGCGCAGCAAAGTGCATGTCTGGATGAGGTAAGCATGTTGAGTGACACCAAAATTGATTCCAATGTTTTCCTCGTTGCCATTGCATCCTTAAACTCCTGAAATTCTAACATAGCGGCAAAGTGCATATCTCAGTGAGATAAGCATTTTAGTAATTTCACATATGATTCCAATTATTTCCTCAACCCAAATGAGCTGCTCCCGCTCACGATCTGATATTGAACTCATTCTCTGACTGCGCGAAGAATTGTGGGTAGAACAACATGGATTTCCACAGAGTTGCTGAATGCCAGTGAGTCTCTGCTGCCAAATGCCAGATCTTTCACCAAGTTTCATAAGTAGATGAGTAAAGCATGTTGATCACATCCAGGACTGTATCTGACGATTTCCTCCAAGATATCTCCAAAAATTTGATATTTCAGTAAAGAGTGAAAAGTTCTCAGTTTCCAAAAAATATCTTTCACCAAGTTCATCATTTCACTCCCTCCTCATTTGTCTCCAAAGATTCTCTCAATGCTATTGACACTTTACAGCCAAAACTTTGAAAATGCGGCAAAGTGCATATCCCGAAGAGATCAGCATTTTGAGTAAATCCAGGTTTGGCGGTAAATATAACATCAAATCCAGTGACTCATGATGGCTGAAAAGCTGACAGCGCAGCAAAGTGCATATCTGGATGAGGTAAGCATGTTGAGTGACACCAAAATTGATTCCAATGTTTTCCTCTATGCCATTGTAACCTTAACCTCCACAAATTCTAACATAGCGGCAAAGTGCATATCTCAGTGAGATAAGCATTTTAGTAATTTCACATATGATTCCAATTATTTCCTCAACCCAAATGAGCTGTTCCCGCTCACGATCTGATATTGAACTCATTCTCTGACTGCGCGAAGAATTGTGGATAGAACAACATAGATATCCAAAGAGTTGCTGAATGCCAGTCAGTCTCTGTTGCCAAAAGTCAGATCATACGCCAAGTTTCATAACCTGATGAGAAAAGCATTTTGAGCAAATCCAGAACTGTTTCTGACGATTTCCACAATGATATCTCCAAAAATTTGATACATTCAGTAAAGAGTGAAACGTTTTCACTTATCCAAATGAAATTCGTTCACCAAGTCCATCATTTTACTCCCTCCTCATTTGTTTCCAAAGATTCTCTCAAGTCTATTGACACTTTACAGCCAAAACTCTGATATTGCGGCAAACTGCATATCTCGAAGAGAGCAGTATTTTGAGTAAATCCAGGTTTGGCGGTAAATAGTACATCAAATCCACTGACTCATGTAGGCTGAAAAGCTGACAGCGCAGCAAAGCCCATATCTGGATGAGGTAAGCATGTTGAGTGACACCAAAATTGATTCCAACGATTTCCTCGTTGCCATTGCATCCTTAAACTCCTCAAATTCTAACATAGCGGCAAAGTGCATATCTCAGTGAGATGAGCATTTTAGTAATTTCACATATGATTCCAATTATTTCCTCAACCCAAATGAGCTGTTCCCTCTCACAGTCTGATATTGCACTCATTCTCTGACTGCGCGAAGAATTGTGGGTAGAAGAACATAGATTTCCAAAGAGTTGCTGAATGCCAGTGAGTCTCTGCTGCCAAAAGCCAGATCTGTCACCCAGTTTCATAAATAGATGAGTAAAGCATTTTGATCAAATCCAGGACTGTTTCTGACGATTTCCTCCAAGATATCTCCAAAAATTTGATATTTCAGTAAAGAATGAAAAGTTTTCAGTTTCCAAAAGAATGTCTTTCACCAAGTTCATCGTTTCACTACCTCCTCATTTGTCTCCAAAGATTCTCTCAATGCTATTGACACTTTACAGCCAAAACTTTGATAAAGCGGCAAAGTGCATATCCCGAAGAGATCAGCATTTTGAGTAAATCCAGGTTTTTCGGTAAATATAACATCAAATCCGGTGACTCATGAAGGCTGAAAAGCTGACAGCACAGCAAAGTGCATATCTGGATGAGGTAAGCATGTTGAGTGACACCAAAATTGATTCCAATGTTTTCCTCTATGCCATTGTAACCTTAACCTCCACAAATTCCAACATTGCGGCAAAGTGCATACCTCAGTGAGATAAGCATGTTATTAATTTCACATGTGATTCCAATTGTTTCCTCAAACCAAATGAGCTGTACCCGCTCACAGCCTGATATTGCACTCATTCTCTGACTGCGCGAAGAATTGTCGATAGAACAACATAGATTGGATAGAGGATTGGTTGTCAAATAGGAGGCAGAGAGTGGGGGTCAATGGGTGCTATTCGGATTGGCGGTTGGTGACTAGTGGGGTGCCCCAGGGGTCGGTGCTGGGGCCTCAGCTATTTACCATTTATATAGATGATCTGGAGGAGGGAACCGAGTGTAGGGTGTCGAAATTTGCTGATGACACCAAGATTGGGGGAAAGGCAAATTGTGCGGAGGGTGTGGAGAGTCTGCAGAAGGATCTAGATAGGCTGGGCGAATGGGCCAGGAAATGGCAAATGGAATTTAATGTTGGCAAGTGTGAGGTGGTCCACTTTGGTAGGAAGAATGGTAGGAAGGACTATTACTTACGTGGCGAAAAACTGCAGCAGGCGACGGTGCAGAGGGACCTCGGGGTCCTTGTGCATGAGTCGCAAAAACCCAGCCTGCAGGTGCAGCAGGTGGTCAGGAAGGCGAATGGGATGCTGGCCTTCATAGCGAGGGGGATTGAATATAAAAGTAGGGAGGTCTTGCTGCAGCTGTATAGGGCATTGGTGAGGCCGCAGCTGGAGTACTGTGTGCAGTTTTGGGCGCCGCACCTGCGCAAGGATATTTTGGCCTTGGATGGAGTGCAGAGGAGGTTTACTAGGCTGATACCGGAGTTGAGGGGGTTGAGCTATGAGGAGAGGCTGAATAAACTAGGCTTGTACTCGTTAGAGTTTAGAAGAATGAGGGGAGATCTCATTGAGACGTATAAGATGATGAATGGGATGGATAGGATAGAGGTGGAAAGACTCTTCCCGCTCAAAAAAGACAGTAGGACTAGGGGGCACAGCCTCAAGATAAAGGGGGGGCGGTTCAGAACGGAGTTGAGGAGGAACTTCTTCACTCAAAGGGTGGTGAATCTCTGGAATTCTCTGCCCGTTGAAGTGGTGGAGGCTGCCTCGCTAAATATTTTTAAGAAGCGGGTTGATGGGTTTTTGATAAGAGAGGGGATTAAGGGTTATGGGGAGAGGGCGGGAAAGTGGAACTGAGCCACGACAGATCAGCCATGATCTTATTGAATGGCGGGGCAGGCTCGAAGGGCCAGATGGCCTACTCCTGCTCCTATTTCTTATGTTCTTATGTTCTTATGATTTCCAAAGAGTTGCTGAATGCCAGTCAGTCTCTGTTGCCAAAAGTCAGATCATACGCCAAGTTTCATAACCTGATGAGAAAAGCATTTTGAGCAAATCCAGAACTGTTTCTGACGATTTCCACAAAGATATCTCCAAAAATTTGATACTTCAGTAAAGAGTGAAAAGTTTTCACTTTCCAAAAGAAATTCGTTCACCAAGTCCATGATTTTACTCCCTCCTCATTTGTTTCCAAAGATTCTCTCAAGTCTATTGACACTTTACAGCCAAAACTCTGATAATGCGGCAAACTGCATATCTCGAAGAGATCAGTATTTTGAGTAAATCCAGGTTTGGCGGTAAATATAACATCAAATCCACTGACTCATGTAGGCTGAAAAGCTGACAGCGCAGCAAAGGGCATATCTGGATGAGGTAAGCATGTTGAGTGACACCAAAATTGATTCCAATGTTTTCCTCGTTGCCATTGCATCCTTAAACTCCTCAAATTCTAACATAGCGGCAAAGTGCATATGTCAGTGAGATAAGCATTTTAGTAATTTCACATATGATTCCAATTATTTCCTCAACCCAAATGAGCTGTTCCCTCTCACAATCAGATATCGCACTCATTCTCTGACTGCGCGAAGAATTGTGGGTAGAACAACATAGTTTTCAAAAGAGTTGCAGAATGCCAGAGCGTCTCTGCTACCAAAAGCCAGATCTTTCACCAAGTTTCATAAATAGATGAGTAAAGCATTTTGATCAAATCCAGGACTGTTTCTGACGATTTCCTCCAAGATATCTCCAAAAATTTGATATTTCAGTAAAGAGTGAAAAGTTTACACTTTCCAAAAGAAAATCTTTCACCAAGTTCATCATTTTACGCGCTCCTCATTAGTTTCCAAAGATTCTCTCAAGGCTAGTGACACTTTACAGCCAAAACTCTGATAATGCGGCAACGTGCATGTCTCGCAGTGATCAGCATTTTGAGTAAATCCAGGTTTGGCGGTAAATATAACATCAAATCCACTGACTCATGATGGCTGAAAAGCTAACAGCGCAGCAAAGCCCATATCTGGATGGAGTAAGCATGTTGAGTGACACCAAAATTGATTCCAATGTTTTCCTCTACGCCATTGTAACCTTAACCTCCACAAATTCTAACATTGCGGCAAAGTGCATACGTCAGTGAGATAAGCATGTTATTAATTTCACATGTGATTCCAATTGTTTCCTCAACCCAAATGAGCTGTTCCCTCTCTCAATCTGATATTGCACTCATTCTCTGACTGCGCGATGAATTCTGGATAGAACAACATTGATATCCAAAGAGTTGCTGAATGCCAGTCAGTCTCTGTTGCCAAAAGTCAGATCTTTTGCCAAGTTTCATAACGAGGTGAGAAAATCATTTTGAGCAAATCCAGGACTGTTTCTGACGATTTCCACAAAGATATCTCCAAAAATTTGATATTTCAGTAAAGAGTGAAAAGTTTTCACTGCCAAAAGAAAATCTTTCACCAAGTTCATCATATTACTCCCTCCTCATTTGTTTCCAAAGATTCTCTCAATGCTATTGACACTTTACAGCCAAAAGTTTGATAATGCGGCAAAGTGCATATCCCGAAGAGATCAGCATTTTGAGTAAATCCAGGTTTGGCGGTAAACATAACATCAAATCCACTGACTCATGTAGGCTGAAAAGCAGACAGCACAGCAAAGTGCATATCTGGATGATGAAAACATGTTGAGTGACACCAAAATTGATTGCAACGTTTTCGTCTTCACCATTGTATCCTTAACCTCCACAAATTCTAACTTAACGGCAAAGTGCATATCTCAGTGAGGTAAGCATTTTAGTAATTTCACATATGATTCCAATTATTTCCTCAAACCAAATGAGCTGTTCCAGCTCACTATCTGATATTGCACTCATTCTCTGACTGTGCGAAGAATTGTGGGTAGAACAACATAGATTTCCAAAGAGTGGCTGAATGCAACTCAGTCTCCGTTGCCAAAAGTCAGATCTTTTGCCAAGTTTCATAACCAGGTGAGAAAAGCATTTTGAGCAAATCCAGGACTGTTTCTGACGATTTCCACAAAGATATCTCCAAAAATTTGATATTTCAGTAAAGAGTGAAAAGTTTTCAGTTTCCAAAAGAAAATCTTTCACCAAGTTCATCATTTCACTCCCTCCTTTTTGTTTCCAAAGATTCTGTCAAGTCTATTGACACTTTACAGCCAAAACTCTGATAATGTGGCAAACTGCATATCTCGAAGAGATCAGTATTTTCAGTAAATCCAGGTTTGGCGGTAAATATAACATCAAATCCACAAACTCATGTAAGCTGAAAAGCTGACAGCGCAGCAAAGTGCATATCTGGATGAAGAAAGCATGTTGAGTGACACCAAAATTGATTCCAATGTTTTCCTCGTTGCCATTGCATCCTTAAACTCCTCAAATTCTAACGTAGCGGCAAAGTGCATATCTCAGTGAGATAAGCATTTTAGTAATTTCACATATGATTCCAATTATTTCCTCAACCCAAATGAGCTGTTCCCTCTCACAATCTGATATTGCACTCAATCTCTGACTGCGCGAAGAATTGTGGATAGAAGAACATAGATTTCCAATGAGTGGCTGAATGCAACTCAGTCTCTGTTGCCAAAAGTCAGATCTTTTGCCAAGTTTCATAACCAGGTGAGAAAAGCATTTTGAGCAAATCCAGGACTGTTTCTGACGATTTCCACATAGATATCTCCAAAAATTTGATATTTCAGTAAAGAGTGAAAAGTTTTCACTGTCCAAAAGAAAATCTTTCACCAAGTTCATCATTTCACTCCCTCCTCATTTGTTTCCAAACATTCTCTCAATGCTATTGACACTTTACAGCCAAAGCTCTGGTAATGCGGTAAAATGCATATCTCGAAGAGATCAGTATTTTGAGTAAATCCAGGTTTGGCGGTAAATATAACATCAAATCCACTGAATCATGAAGGCTGAAAAATGAAAGCGCAGCAAAGTGCATATCTGGATGAGGTAAGCATGTTGAGTGACACCAAAATTGATTCCAGTGTTTTCTTCGTTGCCATTGTATCCTTAAACTCCTCAAATTCTAACATAGCGGCAAAGGGCATATCTCAGTGAGATAAGCATTTTAGTAATTTCACATATGATTCCAATTATTTCCTCAACCCAAATGAGCTGTTCCCTCTCTCAATCTGATATCGCACTCATTCTCTGACTGCGCGAAGAATTGTGGGTTGAAGAACATAGGTTTCCAAAGAGTTGCTGAATGCCAGTGAGTCTCTGCTGTCAAAAGCCAGATCTTTCACCAAGTTTCTTAAATAGATGAGTAAAGCATTTTGATCAAATCCAGGACTATTTCTGACGATTTCCTCCAAGATATCTCCAAAAATTTGATATTTCAGTAAAGAGTGAAAAGTTCTCAGTTTCCAAAAGAAAATCTTTCACCAAGTTCATCATTTCACTCCCTCCTCATTTGTCTCCAAAGATTCTCTCAATGGAATTGACACTTTACAGCCAAAACTCTGAGAATGCGGCAATGTGCATATCCCGAAGAGATCAGCATTTTGAGTAAATCCAGGTTTGGCGGTAAATATAACATCAAATCCACTAACTCATGTAGGCTGAAAAGCTGACAGCACAGCAAAGTGCATATCTGGATGGAGTAAGCATGTTGAGTGACACCAAAATTGATTCCAATGTTTTCCTCGTTGCCATTGTAACCTTAACCTCCTCAAATTCTAACATAGCGGCAAAGTGCATATCTCAGTGAGATAAGCATTTTAGTAATTTCACATATGATTCCAATTATTTCCTCAAACCAAATGGGCTGTTCCAGCTCACAATCTGATATTGCACTCATTCTCTGACTGCGCGAAGAATTGTGGGCAGAACAACATTAATTTCCAAAGAGTGGCTGAATGCAAGTCAGTCTCTGTTGCCGAAAGTCAGATCTTACGCCAAGTTTCCTAACATGATGAGAAAAGCATTTTGAGCAAATCCAGAACTGTTTCTGACGATTTCCACAAAGATATCTCCAAAAATTTATACTTCAGTAAAGAGTGAAAAGTTCTCAGTTTCCAAAAGAAAATCTTTCACCAAGTTCATCATTTAACTCCCTCCTCATTTGTCTCCAAAGATCCTCTCAATGCTATTGACACTTTACAGCCAAAACTTTGATAACGCGGCAAAGTGCATATCCCGAAGAGATCAGCATTTTGAGTAAATCCAGGTTTGGCGGTAAATATAACATCAAATCCACTGACTCATGTAGGCTGAAAAGCTGACAGCACAGCAAAGTGCATATCTGGATGAGGAAAACATGTTGAGTGACACCAAAATTGATTGCAATGTTTTCCTCTTCACCATTGTATCCTTCACCTCCACAAATTCTAACTTAACGGCAAAGTGCATATCTCAGTGAGATAAGCATTCTAGTAATTTCACATATGATTCCAATTATTTCTTCAAACCAAATGAGCTGTTCCAGCTCACTATCTGACATTTCACTCATTCTCTGACTGCGCGAAGATTTGTGGGTAGAACAACATAGATTTCCAAAGAGTGGCAGAATGCAAGTCAGACTCTGTTGCCAGAAGTCAGATCTTTTGCCAAGTTTCATAACCAGGTGAGAAAAGCATTTTGAGCAAATCCAGGACTGTTTCTGACGATTTCCACAAAGATATCTCCAAAAATTTGATATTTCAGTAAAGAGTGAAAAGTTTTCACTTTCCAAAAGAAAATCTTTCACCAAGTTCATCATTTCACTCCCTCCTCATTTGTTTCCAAAGATTCTCTCAATGATATTGACACTTTACAGCCAAAGCTCTGGTAATGCGGCAAACTGCATATCTCGAAGAGATCAGTATTTTGAGTAAATCCAGGTTTGGCGGCAAATATAACATCAAATCCACTGACTCATGTAGGC
This sequence comes from Carcharhinus amblyrhynchos, assembly GCF_965287045.1. Taxonomy (NCBI): domain Eukaryota; kingdom Metazoa; phylum Chordata; class Chondrichthyes; order Carcharhiniformes; family Carcharhinidae; genus Carcharhinus; species Carcharhinus amblyrhynchos. Next base: position 69,526 of record NW_027649803.1, on the reverse strand, counting down.
TGAAAAATGACAGCGCAGCAAAGTGCATATCTGGATGAGGTAAGCATGTTGAGTGACACCAAAATTGATTCCAGTGTTTTCCTCGTTACCATTGTATCATTAAACTCCTCAAATTCTAACATAGCGGCAAAGTGCATATCTCAGTGAGATGAGCATTTTAGTAAATTCACATATGATTCCAATTATTTCCTCAACCCAAATGAGCTGTTCCCTCTCACAGTCTGATATTGCACTCATTCTCTGAATGCGCGAAGAATTGTGGGTAGAACAACATAGATTTCCAAAGAGTTGCTGAATGCCAGTGAGTCTCTGCTGACAAAAGCCAGATCTTTCACCAAGTTTCTTAAATAGACGAGTAAAGCATTTTGATCAAATCCAGGACTGTTTCTGACGATTTCCTCCATGATATCTCCAAAAATTTGATATTTCAGTAAAGAGTGAAAAGTTCTCAGTTTCCAAAAGAAAATCTTTCACCAAGTTCATCATTTCACTCCCTCCTCATTTGTCTCCAAAGATTTTCTCAATGCTATTGACACTTTACAGCCAATAGTTTGATAATGCGGCAAAGTGCATATCCCGAAGAGATCAGCATTTTGAGTAAATCCAGGTTTGGCGGTAAACATAACATCAAATCCACTGACTCATTTAGGCTGAAAAGCTGACAGCACAGCAAAGTGCATATCTGGATGATGAAAACATGTTGAGTGACACCAAAATTGATTGCAACGTTTTCCTCTTCACCATTGTATCCTTAACCTCCTCAAATTCTAATTTAACGGCAAAGTGCATATCTCAGTGAGATAAGCATTTTAGTAATTTCACATATGATTCCAATTATTTCCTCAATCCAAATGAGCTGTTCCCTCTCACAATCTGATATTGCACTCATTCTCTGACTGCGCGAAGAATTGTGGATAGAAGAACATAGATTTCCAAAGAGTTGCTGAATGCCAGTGAGTCTCTGCTGCCAAAAGCCAGATCTTTCACCAAGTTTCATAAATAGATGAGTAAAGCATTTTGATCAAATCCAGGACTGTTTCTGACGATTTCTCCAAGATATCTCCAAAAATTTGATATTTCAGTAAAGAGTGAAAAGTTCTCAGTTTCCAAAAGAATATCTTTCACCAAGTTCATCATTTCACTCCCTCCTCATTTGTCTCCAAAGATTCTCTCAATGCTATTGACACTTTACAGCCAAAACTCTGATAATGAGGCAACCTGCATATCCCGAAGAGATCAGCATTTTGAGTAAATCCAGGTTTGGCGGTAAACATAACATCAAATCCACTGACTCATGTAGGCTGAAAAGCTGACAGCGCAGCAAAGTGCATATCTGGACGAGGTAAGCATGTTGAGTGACACCAAAATTGATTCCAATGTTATCCTCTTTACCGTTGAAACCTTAAGGACCACAAATTCTGACATAGCGGCAAAGTGCATATCTCAGTGAGATAAGCATTTTAGTAATTTCACATATGATTCCAATTATTTCCTCAACCCAAATGAGCTGTTCCCGCTCACTATCTGATATTGCACTCACTAGGACGCTTACCGGTAGTTGTAGTTTTTTTTTCGGGTTTAAAAGCACCTACCTCCGTGTCTCGGCCTCATTGTTCCTGTGGAGCTGAGTCGAGAGGCAGCGATTTTTGGGCGTGCGAGGAGGCAAAAATAAGGTATATTTTTCTGTTTATTCCGTTTAACTTTTTATTTTTAGTGTTAAGTCGCGAGTTTCGGCGGTTTTTTTTAAATTAGTTAGAAACCGGAAGTCGTCACTAGGACGCTTACCGGTAGTTGTAGTTTTTTTTTCTCTCGTGCCCCTAACACTATAAATTAGTGCAGAGAGGATTCCCGATTCTCTACACTGGTAGAGAATCCCACCCTTCCACCTCCTCTAACCTAATTATAAGTGTGAGGGAAGTTTTTTTTTATATTTTTACTTTTCTGCTGGTAATTGATTCAGGGATGGCAGTTCAGGCTGTAAGCTGCATCTCCTGTGGGATGTATGTAGTGAGGGACTCCCACAGTGTTTCAGGTGATTTTACTTGTGGGAAGTGTGTTAGATTGCAGTTTCTGGAGGAGCGTGTAAAGGAGCTGGAAGGGGAATTAGAGGAGCTCCGTATAATTCGGGAAGTGGAGGAGGACATAGAAAGGAGTTATAAGGAGATAGTCACTCCTAGGAATAAGTCTTGGGTCACTGCCAGGAAGAGGGGCAAAAAGCAGTTGGGGGGACAATCCCCTGGGGCTGTTCCCCTCCAAAATAGGTTCTCGGTCCTGGAGGCTACAGTTGAGGAGAAATCAACTGGGGATAGCCAAAGGGAGCAGGTCTCTGGGGGTGAGCCTATTGGCAAGCCTCAGGTGGTTAGGGGTAAGAGATTGGGCCTCGTGATTGGGGACTCCACAGTTATGGGGACGGATAGGAGAGTTGGAGGTAAGGGTAGGGACTCTGGGCTGGTGTGTTGCCTACCAGGGGCTGGGGTCCAGGATGTATCGGACAGAGTATTCAGGACTCTTAGGGGAGAGGGAGATCAACCCCAAGTTATAGTTCATGTGGGGACACATGACATAGGGAGATTAAGGGAAGGGGATATTAAGCAAAGATTTATGGAGTTGGGGTGGAAACTAAAGGCGAAGTCAGAAAGAGTAGTTATATCTGGACTCTTGCCTGTGCCACGGGATAGTTTAGAGAGGAATAGGGAGAGGGAAAGTTTGAACTCGTGGCTGAGGGGATGGTGCAGGAGGGAGGGGTTCAGGTACTTGAGCAATTGGGGCTCATTCTGGGGAAGGTGGGACCTCTATAAGAGGGATGGTCTACACCTGAACCAGAGGGGAATCAATATCCTGGGGGGTAAATTTGCAAAAGCGATGCAGGAAGGTTTAAACTGATTCGGAGGGGGGGAGGGATAGTGAGGAAAGGGGGTGAAAGTGAGGGGGGCATAGTTGGGGAATGCAAGGCACGGCATAGTGGGGGTGGGGCGGAGCAGGGTTTGAAATGCGTGTACTTTAATGCGAGGAGTATTCGCAATAAAGTGGATGAACTTGCAGCGTGGATCAGTACCTGGGACTTTGATGTTGTGGCCATTTCTGAGACATGGATAGAGCAGGGTCAGGAATGGATGTTGCAGGTTCCGGGGTACAAATGCTTTAGTCGGAGTAGAGAAGAAGGTAGAAGGGGGGGTGGGGTAGCATTGCTAGTCAAGGACTGTATCACAGTGTCGGAGAGAAAGTTTGATGAGGACTTGTCAGTTGAGGTAGTATGGGCGGAGATTAGAAATAGGAGAGGAGAGGTCACCCTGTTGGGAGTCTTTTATAGACCTCCTAAAAGTTCTAGAGAGGTTGAGGAAAGGATTGCGGAGACAATCCTGGTTAGGAGTGAAAGTAATAGGGTAATTGTTATGGGGGACTTTAACTTCACGAATATTGATTGGAGTTGCTATAGTTCTAGCTCGCTAGAGGGGTCAGTGTTTGTACAAAGCGTGCAGGAAGGTTTTTTGTCTCAGTATGTAGACAGGCCAACTAGAGGTGAGGCTATATTGGATTTGGTGCTGGGAAATGAGCCAGACCAGGTGCTAGACTTGGAAGTTGGTGTGCATTTTGGTGATAGTGACCACAATTCGGTTACGTTCACCTTAGTGATGGGAAGAGATAGGCATGAACCTCGGGTCAGCAATTTTAGCTGGGGTAAGGGCGATTATGAGGCTATCAGGAGTGAATTAGGAAGCATGGATTGGATTAGGGGATTACAGGGACTGGGAACGTCTGAAATGTGGAGTTTTTTCAAGGAGCAGCTACTGCGAGTCCTTGATAGGTATGTCCCTGTCAGGCATGGTGGATTTGGTAGATCTAGGGAACCGTGGTGCACTAAAAGAGTTGAGTCGATGGTTAAAAAGAAAAAGGAGGCTTATGTTCGGATGAGATTGGAGGGCTCAGATAGTGCACTAGAAAGCTTTAGATTGGCTAGGAGGGAGTTGAAGAGTGAGTTGAGAAGGGCTAAAAGAGGACATGAGAAGACTTTGGCTGATAGGATTAAGGAGAATCCTAAGGCGTTCTATAGGTATGTCAAGAACAGAAGGTTGGTCAGGGCAAGATTAGGGCCAGTTACAGACAGCAGGGGGAAGTTGTGTGTGGAACCGGAGGAGATTGGAGAAGTATTGAACCAATATTTCTCTTCGGTGTTCACGCAGGGGGACATGAATATAGCTGAGGAGGACATTGGGTTGCAGGGGTGTAAAATAGACAGTATTACGGTTGATAAAGAGGATGTGCTGGAAATTCTTGAGGGGCTGAAAATAGATAAGTCCCCTGGTCCGGATGGGATCTACCCTAGGATTCTCTGGGAGGCTAGAGAGGTGATTGCAGAGCCTCTGGCTCAGATCTTCAGGTCGTCATTGGTCTCTGGTGTAGTCCCGGAGGATTGGAGGATAGCGAACGTTGTCCCATTGTTTAAGAAGGGGAACAGAGGCTTTGCCGGGAATTATAGACCGGTGAGTCTTACTTCTGTTGTGGGCAAGGTTTTAGAAAAAATTATTAGGGATAGGATTTATAGTTATTTGGAGTGTAATGAATTGATTAGAAATAGTCAGCATGGTTTTGTAGCGGGTAGGTCGTGCCTTACTAACCTTATTGAGTTTTTTGAGAAGGTGACCAAAGAGGTGGATGGGGGTAAGGCAGTTGACGTGGTATACATGGATTTTAGTAAGGCGTTCGATAAGGTTCACCATGGTAGGCTTCTGCAGAAAATGCAGATGTATGGGATTGTGGGTAATCTAGGAAGTTGGATCAGGAATTGGCTATCAGATAGGAGACAGAGGGTGGTGGTGGATGGTAAATATTCATCATGGAGTGCAGTTACGAGTGGTGTGCCTCAGGGATCTGTTTTGGGGCCACTGTTGTTTGTAATTTTTATTAATGATCTGGATGAGGGTATAGTTGGGTGGATTAGTAAATTTGCTGATGACACCAAAGTCGGAGGTGTGGTAGATTGTGAGGAAGGGTGTCATAGTCTGCAGGGAGACTTAGATAGGTTGCAGAGCTGGGCCGAGAGGTGGCGGATGGAATTTAATGCGGAGAAGTGTGAGGTAATTCACTTTGGTAGGAGCAACAGATGTGTCGAGTATAGGGCTAACGGGAGGACTTTGAATAGTGTGGATGAACAGAGGGATCTAGGTGTGTGTGTACATAGATCCCTGAAAGTTGGGAATCAAGTAGATAAGGTTGTCAAGAAGGCGTACGGTGTCTTGGCGTTTATTGGTAGGGGGATTGAATTTAGGAGTCGCAGTGTAATGTTGCAACTGTACACTACTCTAGTGCGGCTGCACTTGGAGTACTGTGTGCAGTTCTGGTCCCCGCATTACAAGAAGGATGTGGAGGCGTTGGAGAGGGTGCAGAGGAGGTTTACTAGGATGTTACCTGGTATGGTGGGGAGGTCCTATGAGGAGAGACTGAGGGATCTAGGGTTGTTTTCGTTGGAAAGAAGGCGGCTAAGAGGGGATCTTATTGAAACATATAAGATGATTAGAGGTTTAGATAGGGTGGATAGTGATAGCCTTTTTCCTCGGATGGAGAAAGCTAGCACGAGGGGGCATGGCTTTAAATTAAGGGGGGGTAGCTACAGGACGGATGTCAGGGGTAGGTTCTTTACCCAGCGGGTGGTGAGGGATTGGAATGCCCTGCCTGCTGCAGTTGTAAATGCGTCTAGTTTGGGGGCGTTTAAGAGATCTCTGGATAGGTTTATGGACGAAAAGGGATTGGTATAGGCTAGTGGGTCAGTGTTTTTGTAACTGGTCGGCGCAACATCGTGGGCCGAAGGGCCTGTTCTGCGCTGTAATGTTCTATGTTCTATGTTCTCTGACTGCGCGATGAATTGTGGGTAGAACTTCATAGATTTCCAAAGAGTTGCTGAATGCCAGTGAGTCTCTGCTGCGAAAAGCCAGATCTTTCACCAAGTTTCATAAATAGATGAGTAAAGCATTTTGATCAAATCCAGGACTGTTTCTGACGATTTCCACAAAGATATCTCCAAAAATTTGATATTTCAGTAAAGAGTGAAAAGTTTTCACTGTCCAAAAGAAAATCTTTCACCAAGTTCATCATTTCACTCCCTGCTCATTTGTTTCCAAAGATTCTCTCAATGCTATTGACACTTTACAGTCAAAGCTCTGGTAATGCGGCAAACTGCATATCTCGAAGAGATCGGTATTTTGAGTAAATCCAGGTGTGGCGGTAAATATAACATCAAATCCACCAAAATTGATGGCAATGTTTTCCTGTTTACCATTGTATCCTTAACCTCCACAAATTCTAACTTAACGGCAAAGTGCATATCTCAGTGAGATAAGCATTTTAGTAATTTCACTTTTGATTCCAATTATTTCCTCAAACCAAATGAGCTATTCATGCTCACAATCTGATATTGCACTCATTCTCTGACTGCGCGAAGAATTGTGGGTAGAACAACATAGATTTCCAAAGAGTTGTTGAATGCCAGCCAGTCTCTGTTGCCAAAAGTCAGATCTTACGCCAAGTTTCATAACCTGATGAGAAAAGCATTTTGAGCAAATCCAGAACTGTTTCTGACGATTTTCACAAAGATATCTCCAAAAATTTGGCATTTCAATAATGAGTGAAAAGTTATCACTTTCCAAAAGAAAATCTTTTACCAAGTTCATCATTTTACACCCTCCTCATTTGTTTCCAAAGATTCTCTCAATGCTATTGACACTTTACAGCCAAATCTCTGATAATGCGGCAACGTGCATGTCTCGCAGAGATCAGCATTTTGAGTAAATCCAGGTTTGGCGGTAAATATAACATCAAATCCACTGACTCATGATGGCTGAAAAGCTGACAGCACAGCAAAGCCCATATCTGGATGAGGTAAGCATGTTGAGTGACACCAAAATTGATTCCAATGTTTTCCTCTATGCCATTGTAACCTTAACCTCCACAAATTCTAACATTGCGGAAAAGTGCATACGTCAGTAAGATAAGCATGTTATTAATTTCACATGTGATTCCAATTGTTTGCTCAACCCAAATGAGCTGTTCCCTCTCTCAATCTGATATTGCACTCATTCTCTGACTGCGCGAAGAATTGTGGATAGAACAACATTGATATCCAAAGAGTTGCTGAATGCCAGTCAGTCTCTGTTGCCAAAAGTCAGATCTTTTGCCAAGTTTCATAACGAGGTGAGAAAATCATTTTGAGCAAATCCAGGACTGTTTCTGACGATTTCCACAAAGATATCTCCAACAATTTGATATTTCAGTAAAGAGTGAAATGTTTTCACTTTCCACAAGAAAATCTTTCACCAAGTTCATCATTTTACTCCCTCCTCATTTGTTTCCAAAGATTCTCTCAATGCTATTGACACTTTATAGCCAAACTCTGGTAATGCGGCAAACTGCATATCTCGAAGAGATCAGTATCTTGAGTAAATCCAGGTGTGGCGGTAAATATAACATCAAATCCACTGACTCATGTAGGCTGAAAAGCTGACAGCGCAGCAAAGTCCATATCTGGATGGAGTAAGCATGTTGAGTGACACCAAAATTGATTCCAATGTTTTCCGCGTTGCCATTGTAACCTTAACCTCCTCAAATTCTAACATAGCGGCAAAGTGCATATCTCAGGGAGATAAGCATTTTAGTAATTTCACATATGATTCCAATTATTTCCTCAAACCAAATGGGCTGTTCCAGCTCACAATCTGATATTGCACTCATTCTCTGACTGCGCGAAGAATTGTGGGCAGAACAACATAGATTTCCAAAGAGTGGCAGAATGCAAGTCAGTCTCTGTTGCCAAAAGTCAGATCTTACGCCAAGTTTCATAACCTGATGAGAAAAGCATTTTGAGCAAATCCAGAACTCTATCTGACGATTTCCACAAAGATATCACCAAAAATTTGATATTTCAATAAAGAGTAAAAAGTTTTCACTTTCCAAAAGAAAATCTTTCACCAAGTTCAACATTTCACTCCCTCCTCATTTGTTTCCAAAGATTCTCTCAATGCTATTGACACTTTACAGCAAAACTCTGCGAATGCGGCAAAGTGCATATCCCGAAGAGATCAGCATTTTGAGTAAATCCAGGTTTGGCGGTAAATATAACATCAAATCCACTGACTCATGTAGGCTGAAAAGCTGACAGCGCAGCAAAGCCCATACCTGGATGGAGTAAGCATGTTGAGTGACACCAAAATTGATTCCAATGTTTTCCTCGTTGCCATTGTAACCTAAACCTCCTCAAATTCTAACATAGCGGCAAAGTGCATATCTCAGTGAGATAAACATTTTAGTAATTTCACATATGATTCCAATTATTTCCTCAACCCAAATGAGCTGTTCCCTCTCTCAATCTGATATTGCACTCATTCTCTGACTGCGCGAAGAATTGTGGGTAGAAGAACGTAGATTTCCAAAGAGTGGCTGAATGCCAGTGAGTCTCTGCTGCCAAAAGCCAGATCTTTCACCAAGTTTCATAAATAGATGAGTAAAGCATTTTGATCAAATCCAGGACTGTTTCTGACGATTTCCTCCAAGATATCTCCAAAAATTTGATATTTCAGTAAAGAATGAAAAGTTTTCAGTTTCCAAAAGAAAATCTTTCACCAAGTTCATCATTTCACTCCCTCCTCATTTGTCTCCAAAGATTCTCTCAATGCTATTGACACTTTACAGCCAAAACTTTGATAATGCGGCAAAGTGCATATCCCGAAGAGATCAGCATTTTGAGTAAATCCAGGTTTGGCGGTAAATATAACATCAAATCCGGTGACTCATGAAGGCTGAAAAGCTGACAGCGCAGCAAAGCCCATATCTGGATGAGGTAAGCATGTTGAGTGACACCAAAATTGATTCCAATGTTTTCCTCTATGCCATTGTAACCTTAACCTCCACAAATTCCAACATTGCGGCAAAGTGCATACCTCAGTGAGATAAGCATATTATTAATTTCACATGTGATTCCAATTGTTTCCTCAAACCAAATGAGCTGTACCCGCTCACAGCCTGATATTGCACTCATTCTCTGACTGTGCGAAGAATTGTCGATAGAACAACATAGATATCCAAAGAGTTGCTGAATGCCAGTCAGTCTCTGTTGCCAAAAGTCAGATCATACGCCAAGTTTCATAACCTGATGAGAAAAGCATTTTGAGCAAATCCAGAACTGTTTCTGACGATTTCCACAAAGATATCTCCAAAAATTTGATACTTCAGTAAAGAGTAAAAAGTTTTCACTTTCGAAAAGAAATTCGTTCACCAAGTCCATCATTTTACTCCCTCCTCATTTGTTTCCAAAGATTCTCTCAAGTCTATTGACACTTTACAGCCAAAACTCTGATAATGCGGCAAACTGCATATCTCGAAGAGATCAGTATTTTGAGTAAATCCAGGTTTGGCGGTAAATATAACATCAAATCCACTGACTCATGTAGGCTGAAAAACTGACAGCGCAGCAAAGCCCATATCTGGATGAGGTAAGCATGTTGAGTGACACCAAAATTGATTCCAATGTTTTCCTCGTTGCCATTGCATCCTTAAACTCCTCAAATTCTAACATAGCGGCAAAGTGCATATCTCAGTGAGATAAGCATTTTAGTAATTTCACCTATGATTCCAATTATTTCCTCAACCCAAATGAGCTGTTCCCTCTCACAGTCTGATATTGCACTCATTCTCTGACTGCGCGAAGAATTGTGGGTAGAAGAACATAGATTTCCAAAGAGTTGCTGAATGCCAGTGAGTCTCTGCTGCCAAAAGCCAGATCTTTCACCCAGTTTCATAAATAGATGAGTAAAGCATTTTGATCAAATCCAGGACTGTTTCTGACGATTTCCTCCAAGATATCTCCAAAAATTTGATATTTCAGTAAAGAGTGAAAAGTTTTCACTGTCCAAAAGAAAATCTTTCACCAATTTCATCATTTCACTCCCTGCTCATTTGTTTCCAAAGATTCTCTCAATGCTATTGACACTTTACAGTCAAAGCTCTGGTAATGCGGCAAACTGCATATCTCGAAGAGATCGGTATTTTGAGTAAATCCAGGTGTGGCGGTAAATATAACATCAAATCCACCAAAATTGATGGCAATGTTTTCCTGTTTACCATTGTATCCTTAACCTCCACAAATTCTAACTTAACGGCAAAGTGCATATCTCAGTGAGATAAGCATTTTAGTAATTTCACTTTTGATTCCAATTATTTCCTCAAACCAAATGAGCTATTCATGCTCACAATCTGATATTGCACTCATTCTCTGACTGCGCGAAGAATTGTGGGTAGAACAACATAGTTTTCAAAAGAGTTGCAGAATGCCAGAGCGTCTCTGCTACCAAAAGCCAGATCTTTCACCAAGTTTCATAAATAGATGAGTAAAGCATTTTGATCAAATCCAGGACTGTTTCTGACGATTTCCTCCAAGATATCTCCAAAAATTTGATATTTCAGTAAAGAGTGAAAAGTTTACACTTTCCAAAAGAAAATCTTTCACCAAGTTCATCATTTTACGCGCTCCTCATTTGTTTCCAAAGATTCTCTCAAGGCTAGTGACACTTCACAGCCAAAACTCTGATAATGCGGCAACGTGCATGTCTCGCAGTGATCAGCATTTTGAGTAAATCCAGGTTTGGCGGTAAATATAACATCAAATCCACTGACTCATGATGGCTGAAAAGCTAACAGCGCAGCAAAGCCCATATCTGGATGAGGTAAGCATGTTGAGTGACACCAAAATTGATTCCAATGTTTTCCTCTATGCCATTGTAACCTTAACCTCCACAAATTCTAACATTGCGGCAAAGTGCATACGTCAGTGAGATAAGCATGTTATTAATTTCACATGTGATTCCAATTGTTTCCTCAACCCAAATGAGCTGTTCCCTCTCTCAATCTGATATTGAACTCATTCTCTGACTGCGCGATGAATTCTGGATAGAACAACACTGATATCCAAAGAGTTGCTGAATGCCAGTCAGTCTCTGCTGCCAAAAGTCAGACCTTTTGCCAAGTTTCATAACGAGGTGAGAAAATCATTTTGAGCAAATCCAGGACTGTTTCTGACGATTTCCACAAAGATATCTCCAACAATTTGATATTTCAGTAAAGAGTGAAAAGTTTTCACTTTCCACAAGAAAATTTTTCACCAAGTTCATCATTTTACTACCTCCTCATTTGTCTCCAAAGATTCTCTCAATGCGATTGACACTTTACAGCCAAAAGTTTGATAATGCGGCAAAGTGCATATCCCGAAGAGATCAGCATTTTGAGTAAATCCAGGTTTGGCGGTAAACATAACATCAAATCCACTGACTCATGTAGGCTGAAAAGCTGACAGCACAGCAAAGTGCATATCTGGATGATGAAAACATGTTGAGTGACACCAAAATTGATTGCAACGTTTTCCTCTTCACCATTGTATCCTTAACCTCCACAAATTCTAACTTAACGGCAAAGTGCATATCTCAGTGAGGTAAGCATTTTAGTAATTTCACATATGATTCCAATTATTTCCTCAAACCAAATGAGCTGTTCCAGCTCACTATCTGATATTGCACTCATTCTCTGACTGCGCGAAGAATTGTGGGTAGAACAACATAGATTTCCAAAGAGTGGCTGAATGCAAGTCAGTCTCTGTTGCCAAAAGTCAGATCTTTTGCCAAGTTTCATAACCAGGTGAGAAAAGCATTTTGAGCAAATCCAGGACTGTTTCTGACGATTTCCACAAAGATATCTCCAAAAATTTGATATTTCAGTAAAGAGTGAAAAGTTTTCAGTTTCCAAAAGAAAATCTTTCACCAAGTTCATCATTTCACTCCCTCCTTTTTGTTTCCAAAGATTCTCTCAAGTCTATTGACACTTTACAGCCAAAACTCTGATAATGTGGCAAACTGCATATCTCGAAGAGATCAGTATTTTCAGTAAATCCAGGTTTGGCGGTAAATATAACATCAAATCCACTAACTCATGTAAGCTGAAAAATGACAGCGCAGCAAAGTGCATATCTGGATGAGGAAAGCATGTTGAGTGACACCAAAATTGATTCCAATGTTTTCCTCGTTGCCATTGCATCCTTAAACTCCTCAAATTCTAACATAGCGGCAAAGTGCATATCTCAGTGAGATAAGCATTTTAGTAATTTCACCTATGATTCCAATTATTTCCTCAACCCAAATGAGCTGTTCCCTCTCTCAATCTGATATCGCACTCATTCTCTGACTGCGCGAAGAATTGTGGGTAGAAGAACATAGGTTTCCAAAGAGTTGCTGAATGCCAGTGAGTCTCTGCTGTCAAAAGCCAGATCTTTCACCAAGTTTCTTAAATAGATGAGTAAAGCATTTTGATCAAATCCAGGACTGTTTCTGACGATTTCCTCCAAGATATCTCCAAAAATTTGATATTTCAGTAAAGAGTGAAAAGTTCTCAGTTTCCAAAAGAAAATCTTTCACCAAGTTCATCATTTCACTCCCTCCTCATTTGTCTCCAAAGATTCTCTCAATGGAATTGACACTTTACAGCCAAAACTCTGAGAATGCGGCAAAGTGCATTATCCCGAAGAGATCAGCATTTTGAGTAAATCCAGGTTTGGCGGTAAATATAACATCAAATCCACTAACTCATGTAGGCTGAAAAGCTGACAGCACAGCAAAGTGCATATCTGGATGGAGTAAGCATGTTGAGTGACACCAAAATTGATTCCAATGTTTTCCTCGTTGCCATTGTAACGTTAACCTCCTCAAATTCTAACATAGCGGCAAAGTGCATATCTCAGTGAGATAAGCATTTTAGTAATTTCTCATATGATTCCAATTGTTTCCTCAAACCAAATGGGCTGTTCCAGCTCACAATCTGATATTGCACTCATTCTCTGACTGCGCGAAGAATTGTGGGCAGAACAACATTAATTTCCAAAGAGTGGCTGAATGCAAGTCAGTCTCTGTTGCCGAAAGTCAGATCTTACGCCAAGTTTCCTAACATGATGAGAAAAGCATTTTGAGCAAATCCAGAACTGTTTCTGACGATTTCCACAAAGATATCTCCAAAAATTTATACTTCAGTAAAGAGTAAAAAGTTTTCACTTTCCAAAAGAAATTCGTTCACCAAGTCCATCATTTTACTCCCTCCTCATTTGTTTCCAAAGATTCTCTCAAGTCTATTGACACTTTACAGCCAAAACTCTGATAATGCGGCAAACTGCATGTCTCGAAGAGATCAGCATTTTGAGTAAATCCAGGTTTGGCGGTAAATATAACATCAAATCCACTGACTCATGTAGGCTGAAAAGCTGACAGCGCAGCAAAGTGCATGTCTGGATGAGGTAAGCATGTTGAGTGACACCAAAATTGATTCCAATGTTTTCCTCGTTGCCATTGCATCCTTAAACTCCTGAAATTCTAACATAGCGGCAAAGTGCATATCTCAGTGTGATAAGCATTTTAGTAATTTCACATATGATTCCAATTATTTCCTCAACCCAAATGAGCTGCTCCCGCTCACGATCTGATATTGAACTCATTCTCTGACTGCGCGAAGAATTGTGGGTAGAACAACATGGATTTCCACAGAGTTGCTGAATGCCAGTGAGTCTCTGCTGCCAAATGCCAGATCTTTCGCCAAGTTTCATAAGTAGATGAGTAAAGCATGTTGATCACATCCAGGACTGTATCTGACGATTTCCTCCAAGATATCTCCAAAAATTTGATATTTCAGTAAAGAGTGAAAAGTTCTCAGTTTCCAAAAAAAATCTTTCACCAAGTTCATCATTTAACTCCCTCCTCTCTTCTTTCCAAAGATTCTCTCAATGCTATTGACACTTTACAGCCAAAACTTTGATAATGCGGCAAAGTGCATATCCCGAAGAGATCGGCATTTTGAGTAAATCCAGGTTTGGCGGTAAATATAACATCAAATCCAGTGACTCATGATGGCTGAAAAGCTGACAGCGCAGCAAAGTGCATATCTGGATGAGGTAAGCATGTTGAGTGACACCAAAATTGATTCCAATGTTTTCCTCTTCACCATTGTATCCTTAACCTCCACAAATTCTAACATAGCGGCAAAGTGCATATCTCAGTGAGATAAGCATTTTAGTAATTTCACATATGATTCCAATTATTTCCTCAACCCAAATGAGCTGTTCCCGCTCACGATCTGATATTGAACTCATTCTCTGACTGCGCGAAGAATTGCCGATAGAAGAACATAGATATCCAAAGAGTTGCTGAATGCCAGTCAGTCTCTGTTGCCAAAAGTCAGATCATACGCCAAGTTTCATAACCTGATGAGAAAAGCATTTTGAGCAAATCCAGAACTGTTTCTGACGATTTCCACAAAGATATCTCCAAAAATTTGATACTTCAGTAAAGAGTGAAAAGTTTTCACTTTCCAAATGAAATTCGGTCACCAAGTCCAGCATTTTACTCCCTCCTCATTTGTTTCCAAAGATTCTCTCAAGTCTATTGACACTTTACAGCCAAAACTCTGATAATGCGGCAAACTGCATATCTCGAAGAGATCAGTATTTTGAGTAAATCCAGGTTTGGCGGTAAATAGTACATCAAATCCACTGACTCATGTAGGCTGAAAAGTTGACAGCGCAGCAAAGTGCATATCTGGATGAGGTAAGCATGTTGAGTGACACCAAAATTGATTCCAATGTTTTCCTCGTTGCCATTGCATCCTTAAACTCCTCAAATTCTAACATAGCGGCAAAGTGCATATCTCAGTGAGATAAGCATTTTAGTAATTTCACATATGATTCCAATTATTTCCTCAACCCAAATGAGCTGTTCCCGCTCACGATCTGATATTGAACTCATTCTCTGACTACGCGACGAATTGTGGGTAGAACAACATGGATTTCCACAGAGTTGCTGAATGCCAGTGAGTCTCTGCTGCCAAATGCCAGATCTTTCGCCAAGTTTCATAAGTAGATGAGTAAAGCATATTGATCACATCCAGGACTGTATCTGACGATTTCTCCAAGATATCTCCAAAAATTTGATATTTCAGTAAAGAGTGAATAGTTCTCAGTTTCCAAAAGAAAATCTTTCACCAAGTTCATCATTTAACTCCCTCCTCATTTGTCTCCAAAGATCCTCTCAATGCTATTGACACTTTACAGCCAAAACTTTGATAATGCGGCAAAGTGCATATCCCGAAGAGATCAGCATTTTGAGTAAATCCAGGTTTGGCGGTAAATATAACATCAAATCCACTGACTCATGTAGGCTGAAAAGCTGACAGCACAGCAAAGTGCATATCTGGATGAGGAAAACATGTTGAGTGACACCAAAATTGATTGCAATGTTTTCCTCTTCACCATTGTATCCTTCACCTCCACAAATTCTAACTTAACGGCAAAGTGCATATCTCAGTGAGATAAGCATTCTAGTAATTTCACATATGATTCCAATTATTTCTTCAAACCAAATGAGCTGTTCCAGCTCACTATCTGACATTTCACTCATTCTCTGACTGCGCGAAGAATTGTGGGTAGAACAACATAGATTTCCAAAGAGTGGCAGAATGCCAGTCAGTCTCTGTTGCCAGAAGTCAGATCTTTTGCCAAGTTTCATAACCAGGTGAGAAAAGCATTTTGAGCAAATCCAGGACTGTTTCTGACGATTTCCACAAAGATATCTCCAAAAATTTGATATTTCAGTGAAGAGTGAAAAGTTTTCACTTTCCAAAAGAAAATCTTTCACCAAGTTCATCATTTCACTCCCTCCTCATTTGTTTCCAAAGATTCTCTCAATGCTATTGACACTTTACAGCCAAAGCTCTGGTAATGCGGCAAACTGCATATCTCGAAGAGATCAGTATTTTGAGTAAATCCAGGTTTGGCGGCAAATATAACATCAAATCCACTGACTCATGTAGGCTGAAAAATGACAGTGCAGCAAAGTGCATATCTGGATGAGGTAAGCATGTTGAGTGACACCAAAATTGATTCCAGTGTTTTCCTCGTTACCATTGCATCCTTAAACTCCTCAAATTCTAACATAGCGGCAAAGTGCATATCTCAGTGAGATGAGCATTTTAGTAAATTCACATATGATTCCAATTATTTCCTCAACCTAAATGAGCTGTTCCCTCTCCCAGTCTGATATTGCACTCATTCTCTGAATGCGCGAAGAATTGTGGGTAGAACAACATAGATTTCCAAAGAGTTGCTGAATGCCAGTGAGTCTCTGCTGACAAAAGCCAGATCTTTCACCAAGTTTCTTAAATAGACGAGTAAAGCATTTTGATCAAATCCAGGACTGTTTCTGACGATTTCCTCCATGATATCTCCAAAAATTTGATATTTCAGTAAAGAGTGAAAAGTTCTCAGTTTCCAAAAGAAAATCTTTCACCAAGTTCATCATTTCACTCCCTCCTCATTTGTCTCCAAAGATTTTCTCAATGCTATTGACACTTTACAGCCAATAGTTTGATAATGCGGCAAAGTGCATATCCCGAAGAGATCAGCATTTTGAGTAAATCCAGGTTTGGCGGTAAATATAACATCAAATCCACTGACTCATGTAAGCTGAAAAATGACAGCGCAGCAAAGTGCATATCTGGATGAGGTAAGCATGTTGAGAGACACCAAAATTGATTCCAATGTTTTCCTCGTTGCCATTGCATCCTTAAATTCCTCAAATTCTAACATAGCGGCAAAGTGCATATCTCAGTGAGATAAGCATTTTAGTAATTTCACACATGATTCCAATTATGTCCTCAACCCAAATGAGCTGTTCCCTCTCACAATCTGATATTGCACTCATTCTCTGACTGCGCGAAGAATTGTGGATAGAAGAACATAGATTTCCAAAGAGTTGCTGAATGCCAGTGAGTCTCTGCTGACAAAAGCCAGATCTTTCACCAAGTTTCATAAATAGATGAGTAAAGCATTTTGATCAAATCCAGGACTGCTTCTGACGATTTCCTCCAAGAAATCTCCAAAAATTTGATATTTCAGTAAAGAGTGAAAAGTTTTCAGTTTCCAAAAGAAAATCTTTCACCAAGTTCATCATTTTACGCGCTCCTCATTTGTTTCCAAAGATTCTCTCAATGCTATTGACACTTTACAGCCAATAGTTTGATAATGCGGCAAAGTGCATATCCCGAAGAGATCAGCATTTTGAGTAAATCCAGGTTTGGCGGTAAACATAACATCAAATCCACTGACTCATGTAGGCTGAAAAGCTGACAGCACAGCAAAGTGCATATCTGGATGATGAAAACATGTTGAGTGACACCAAAATTGATTGCAACGTTTTCCTCTTCACCATTGTATCCTTAACCTCCACAAATTCTAACTCAACGGCAAAGTGCATATCTCAGTGAGATAAGCATTTTAGTAATTTCACATATGATTCCAATTATTTCCTCAAACCAAATGAGCTGTTCCAGCTCACTATCTGATATTGCACTCATTCTCTGACTGTGCGAAGAATTGTGGGTAGAACAACATAGATTTCCAAAGAGTGGCTGAATGCATGTCAGTCTCTGTTGCCAAAAGTCAGATCTTTTGCCAAGTTTCATAACCAGGTGAGAAAAGCATTTTGAGCAAATCCAGAACTGTTTCTGACGATTTCCACAAAGATATCTCCAAAAATTTGATATTTCAGTAAAGAGAGAAAAGTTTTCAGTTTCCAAAAGAAAATCTTTCACCAAGTTCATCATTTCACTCCCTCCTCATTTGTCTCCAAAGATTCTCTCAAGTCTATTGACACTTTACAGCCAAAACTCTGATAATGCGGCAAACTGCATATCCCGAGGAGATCAGCATTTTGAGTAAATCCAGGTTTGGCGGTAAATATAACATCAAATCCACTGACTCATGTAAGCTGAAAAATGACAGCGCAGCAAAGTGCATATCTGGATGAGGTAAGCATGTTGAGAGACACCAAAATTGATTCCAATGTTTTCCTCGTTGCCATTGCATCCTTAAATTCCTCAAATTCTAACATAGCGGCAAAGTGCATATCTCAGTGAGATAAGCATTTTAGTAATTTCACATATGATTCCAATTATGTCCTCAACCCAAATGAGCTGTTCCCTCTCACAATCTGATATTGCACTCATTCTCTGACTGCGCGAAGAATTGTGGATAGAAGAACATAGATTTCCAAAGAGTTGCTGAATGCCAGTGAGTCTCTGCTGCCAAAAGCCAGATCTTTCACCAAGTTTCATAAATAGATGAGTAAAGCATTTTGATCAAATCCAGGACTGCTTCTGACGATTTCCTCCAAGATATCTCCAAAAATTTGATATTTCAGTAAAGAGTGAAAAGTTTTCAGTTTCCAAAAGAAAATCTTTCACCAAGTTCATCATTTTACGCGCTCCTCATTTGTTTCCAAAGATTCTCTCAATGCTATTGACACTTTACAGCCAATAGTTTGATAATGCGGCAAAGTGCATATCCCGAAGAGATCAGCATTTTGAGTAAATCCAGGTTTGGCGGTAAACATAACATCAAATCCACTGACTCATGTAGGCTGAAAAGCTGACAGCACAGCAAAGTGCATATCTGGATGATGAAAACATGTTGAGTGACACCAAAATTGATTGCAACGTTTTCCTCTTCACCATTGTATCCTTAACCTCCACAAATTCTAACTTAATGGCAAAGTGCATATCTCAGTGAGATAAGCATTTTAGTAATTTCACATATGATTCCAATTATTTCCTCAAACCAAATGAGCTGTTCCAGCTCACTATCTGATATTGCACTCATTCTCTGACTGCGCGAAGAATTGTGGGTAGAACAACATAGATTTCCAAAGAGTGGCTGAACGCATGTCAGTCTCTGTTGCCAAAAGTCAGATCTTTTGCCAAGTTTCATAACCAGGTGAGAAAAGCATTTTGAGCAAATCCAGAACTGTTTCTGACAATTTCCACAAAGATATCTCCAAAAATTTGATATTTCAGTAAAGAGTGAAAAGTTTTCAGTTTCCAAAAGAAAATCTTTCACCAAGTTCATCATTTCACTCCCTCCTCATTTGTCTCCAAAGATTCTCTCAAGTCTATTGACACTTTACAGCCAAAACTCTGATAATGCGGCAAACTGCATATCCCGAGGAGATCAGCATTTTGAGTAAATCCAGGTTTGGCGGTAAATATAACATCAAATCCACTGACTCATGTAAGCTGAAAAATGACAGCGCAGCAACGTGCATATCTGGATGAGGTAAGCATGTTGAGAGACACCAAAATTGATTCCAATGTTTTCCTCGTTGCCATTGCATCCTTAAATTCCTCAAATTCTAACATAGCGGCAAAGTGCATATCTCAGTGAGATAAGCATTTTAGTAATTTCACATACGATTCCAATTATTTCCTCAACCCAAATGAGCTGTTCCCTCTCTCAATCTGATATTGAACTCATTCTCTGACTGCGCGATGAATTGTGGGTAGAACATCATAGATTTCCAAAGAGTTGCGAATGCCAGAAAGTCTCTGTTGCCAAAAGTCAGATCTTTCGCCAAGTTTCATAACCTGATGAGAAAAGCATTTTGAGAAAATCCAGAACTCTATCTGACGATTTCCGCAAAGATATCTCCAAAAGTTTGATATTTCAATAAAGAGTAAAAAGTTTTCACTTTCCAAAAGAAAATCTTTCACCAAGTTCAACATTTTACTCCCTCCTCATTTGTTTCCAAAGACTCTCTCAATGCTATTGACACTTAACAGCAAAACTCTGAGAATGCGGCAAAGTGCATATCCCGAAGAGATCAGCATTTTGAGTAAATCCAGGTTTGGCGGTAAATATAACATCAAATCCACTGACGCATGTAGGCTGAAAAGCTGACAGCGCAGCAAAGCCCATAACTGGATGGAGTAACCATGTTGAGTGACACCAAAATTGATTCCAATGTTTTCCTCGTTGCCATTGTAACCTTAACCTCCTCAAATTCTAACGTAGCGGCAAAGTGCATATCTCAGTGAGATAAACATTTTATTAATTTCACATATGATTCCAATTATTTCCTCAACCCAAATGAGCTGTTCCCTCTCACTATCTGATATTACACTCATTCTCTGACTGCGCGAAGAATTGTGGGTAGAAGAACATAGATTTCCAAAGAGTTGCTGAATGCCAGTGAGTCTCTGCTGCCAAAAGCCAGATCTTTCCCCAAGTTTCATAAATAGATGAGTAAAGCATTTTGATCAAATCCAGGACTGTTTCTGACGATTTCCACAATGATATCTCCAAAAATTTGATATTTCAGTAAAGAGTGAAAAGTTTTCAGTTTCCAAAAGAAAATCTTTCACCAAGTTCATCATTTCACTCCCTGCTCATTTGTTTCCAAAGATTCTCTCAATGCTATTGACACTTTACAGTCAAAGCTCTGGTAATGCGGCAAACTGCATATCTCGAAGAGATCAGTATTTTGAGTAAATCCAGGTGTGGCGGTAAATATAACATCAAATCCACCAAAATTGATGGCAATGTTTTCCTGTTTACCATTGTATCCTTAACCTCCACAAATTCTAACTTAAAGGCAAAGTGCATATCTCAGTGAGATAAGCATTTTAGTAATTTCACTTTTGATTCCAATTATTTCCTCAAACCAAATGAGCTATTCATGCTCACAATCTGATATTGCACTCATTCTCTGACTGCGGGAAGAATTGTGGGTAGAACAACATAGATTTCCAAAGAGTTGTTGAATGCCAGCCAGTCTCTGTTGCCAAAAGTCAGATCTTACGCCAAGTTTCATAACCTGATGAGAAAAGCATTTTGAGCAAATCCAGAACTGTTTCTGACGATTTTCACAAAGATATCTCCAAAAATTTGGCATTTCAGTAATGAGTGAAAAGTTATCACTTTCCAAAAGAAAATCTTTTACCAAGTTCATCATTTTACACCCTCCTCATTTGTTTCCAAAGATTCTCTCAATGTTATTGACACTTTAGAGCCAAATCTCTGATAATGCGGCAACGTGCATGTCTCGCAGAGATCAGCATTTTGAGTAAATCCAGGTTTGGCGGTAAATATAACATCAAATCCACTGACTCATGATGGCTGAAAAGCTGACAGCACAGCAAAGCCCATATCTGGATGAGGTAAGCATGTTGAGTGACACCAAAATTGATTCCAATGTTTTCCTCTATGCCATTGTAACCTTAACCTCCACAAATTCTAACATTGCGGAAAAGTGCATACGTCAGTAAGATAAGCATGTTATTAATTTCACATGTGATTCCAATTGTTTGCTCAACCCAAATGAGCTGTTCCCTCTCTCAATCTGATATTGCACTCATTCTCTGACTGCGCGAAGAATTGTGGATAGAACAACATTGATATCCAAAGAGTTGCTGAATGCCAGTCAGTCTCTGTTGCCAAAAGTCAGATCTTTTGCCAAGTTTCATAACGAGGTGAGAAAATCATTTTGAGCAAATCCAGGACTGTTTCTGACGATTTCCACAAAGATATCTCCAAAAATTTGATATTTCAGTAAAGAGTGAAAAGTTTTCAGTTTCCAAAAGAAAATCTTTCACCAAGTTCATCATTTTACTCCCTCCTCATTTGTTTCCAAAGATTCTCTCAATGCTATTGACACTTTATAGCCAAACTCTGGTAATGCGGCAAACTGCATATCTCGAAGAGATCAGTATCTTGAGTAAATCCAGGTGTGGCGGTAAATATAACATCAAATCCACTGACTCATGTAGGGTGAAAAGCTGACAGCGCAGCAAAGTCCATATCTGGATGGAGTAAGCATGTTGAGTGACACCAAAATTGATTCCAATGTTTTCCTCGTTGCCATTGTAACCTTAACCTCCTCAAATTCTAACATAGCGGCAAAGTGCATATCTCAGGGAGATAAGCATTTTAGTAATTTCACATATGATTCCAATTATTTCCTCAAACCAAATGGGCTGTTCCAGCTCACAATCTGATATTGCACTCATTCTCTGACTGCGCGAAGAATTGTGGGCAGAACAACATAGATTTCGAAAGAGTGGCAGAATGCAAGTCAGTCTCTGTTGCCAAAAGTCAGATCTTACGCCAAGTTTCATAACCTGATGAGAATAGCATTTTGAGCAAATCCAGAACTCTATCTGACGATTTCCACAAAGATATCACCAAAAATTTGATATTTCAATAAAGAGTAAAAAGTTTTCACTTTCCAAAAGAAAATCTTTCACCAAGTTCAACATTTTACTCCCTCCTCATTTGTTTCCAAAGATTCTCTCAATGCTATTGACACTTTACAGCAAAACTCTGAGAATGCGGCAAAGTGCATATCTCGAAGAGATCAGCATTTTGAGTAAATCCAGGTTTGGCGGTAAATATAACATCAAATCCACTGACTCATGTAGGCTGAAAAGCTGACAGCGCAGCAAAGCCCATACCTGGATGGAGTAAGCATGTTGAGTGACACCAAAATTGATTCCAATGTTTTCCTCGTTGCCATTGTAACCTTAACCTCCTCAAATTCTAACATAGCGGCAAAGTGCATATCTCAGTGAGATAAACATTTTAGTAATTTCACATACGATTCCAATTATTTCCTCAACCCAAATGAGCTGTTCCCTCTCTCAATCTGATATTGCACTCATTCTCTGACTGCGCGAAGAATTGTGAGTAGAAGAACATAGATTTCCAAAGAGTTGCAGAATGCCAGTGAGTCTCTGCTGCCAAAAGCCAGAACTTTCACCAAGTTTCATAAATAGATGAGTAAAGCATTTTGATCAAATCGAGGACTGCTTCTGACGATTTCCTCCAAGATATCTCCAAAAATTTGATATTTCAGTAAAGACTGAAAAGTTTTCAGTTTCCAAAAGAAAATCTTTCACCAAGTTCATCATTTCACTCCCTCCTCATTTGTCTCCAAAGATTCTCTCAATGCTATTGACACTTTACAGCCAAAACTTTGATAATGCGGCAAAGTGCATATCCCGAAGAGATCAGCATTTTGAGTAAATCCAGGTTTGGCGGTAAATATAACATCAAATCCGGTGACTCATGAAGGCTGAAAAGCTGACAGCACAGCAAAGTGCATATCTGGATGAGGTTAGCATGTTGAGTGACACCAAAATTGATTCAAATCTTTTCCTCTATGCCATTGTAACCTTAACCTCCACAAATTCCAACATTGCGGCAAAGTGCATACCTCAGTGAGATTAGCATGTTATTAATTTCACATGTGATTCCAATTGTTTCCTCAAACCAAATGAGCTGTACCCGCTCACAGCCTGATATTGCAATCATTCTCTGACTGTGCGAAGAATTGTCGATAGAACAACATAGATATCCAAAGAGTTGCTGAATGCCAGTCAGTCTCTGTTGCCAAAAGTCAGATCATACGCCAAGTTTCATAACCTGATGAGAAAAGCATTTTGAGCAAATCCAGAACTGTTTCTGACGATTTCCACAAAGATATCTCCAAAAATTTGATACTTCAGTAAAGAGTAAAAAGTTTTCACATTCGAAAAGAAATTCGTTCACCAAGTCCATCATTTTACTCCCTCCTCATTTGTTTCCAAAGATTCTCTCAAGTCTATTGACACTTTACAGCCAAAACTCTGATAATGCGGCAAACTGCATATCTCGAAGAGATCAGTATTTTGAGTAAATCCAGGTTTGGCGGTAAATATAACATCAAATCCACTGACTCATGTAGGCTGAAAAGCTGACAGCGCAGCAAAGCCCATATCTGGATGAGGTAAGCATGTTGAGTGACACCAAAATTGATTCCAATGTTTTCCTCGTTGCCATTGCATCCTTAAACTCCTCAAATTCTAACATAGCGGCAAAGTGCATATCTCAGTGAGATAAGCATTTTAGTAATTTCACCTATGATTCCAATTATTTCCTCAACCCAAATGAGCTGTTCCCTCTCACAGTCTGATATTGCACTCATTCTCTGACTGCGCGAAGAATTGTGGGTAGAAGAACATAGATTTCCAAAGAGTTGCTGAATGCCAGTGAGTCTCTGCTGCCAAAAGCCAGATCTTTCACCCAGTTTCATAAATAGATGAGTAAAGCATTTTGATCAAATCCAGGACTGTTTCTGACGATTTCCTCCAAGATATCTCCAAAAATTTGATATTTCAGTAAAGAATGAAAAGTTTTCAGTTTCCAAAAGAATATCTTTCACCAAGTTCATCGTTTCACTCCCTCCTCATTTGTCTCCAAAGATTCTCTCAATGCTATTGACACTTTACAGCCAAAACTCTGATAATGCGGCAACGTGCATGTCTCGCAGTGATCAGCATTTTGAGTAAATCCAGGTTTGGCGGTAAATATAACATCAAATCCACTGACTCATGATGGCTGAAAAGCTAACAGCGCAGCAAAGCCCATATCTGGATGAGGTAAGCATGTTGAGTGACACCAAAATTGATTCCAATGTTTTCCTCTATGCCATTGTAACCTTAACCTCCACAAATTCCAACATTGCGGCAAAGTGCATACCTCAGTGAGATAAGCATGTTATTAATTTCACATGTGATTCCAATTGTTTCCTCAAACCAAATGAGCTGTACCCGCTCACAGCCTGATATTGCACTCATTCTCTGACTGTGCGAAGAATTGTCGATAGAACAACATAGATATCCAAAGAGTTGCTGAATGCCAGTCAGTCTCTGTTGCCAAAAGTCAGATCATACGCCAAGTTTCATAACCTGATGAGAAAAGCATTTTGAGCGAATCCAGAAATGTTTCTGACGATTTCCACAAAGATATCTCCAAAAATTTGATACTTCAGTAAAGAGTAAAAAGTTTTCACTTTCCAAAAGAAAATCTTTCACCTAGTTCATCATTTCACTCCCTCCTCATTTGTTTCCAAAGATTCTCTCAAGTCTATTGACACTTTACAGCCAAAACTCTGATAATGCGGCAAACTGCATATCTCGAAGAGATCAGTATTTTGAGTAAATCCAGGTTTGGCGGTAAATATAACATCAAATCCACTGACTCATGAAGGCTGAAAAGCTGACAGCGCAGCAAAGCCCATATCTGGATGAGCTAAGCATGTTGAGTGACACCAAAATTGATTCCAATGTTTTCCTCGTTGCCATTGTATCCTTAAACTCCTCAAATTCTAACATAGCGGCAAAGTGCATATCTCAGTGAGATAAGCATTTTAGTAATTTCACATATGATTCCAATTATTTCCTCAACCCAAATGAGCTGCTCCCTCTCACAATCAGATATTGCACTCATTCTCTGACTGCGCGAAGAATTGTGGGTAGAACAACATAGTTTTCAAAAGAGTTGCAGAATGCCAGAGTGTCTCTGCTGCCTAAAGCCAGATCTTTCACCCAGTTTCATAAATAGATGAGTAAAGCATTTTGATCAAATCCAGGACTGTTTCTGACGATTTCCTCCAAGATATCTCCAAAAATTTGATATTTCAGTAAAGAGTGAAAAGTTTACACTTTCCAAAAGAAAATCTTTCACCAAGTTCTTCATTTTACGCGCTCCTCATTTGTTTCCAAAGATTCTCTCCAGGCTAGTGACACTTTACAGCCAAAACTCTGATAATGCGGCAACGTGCATGTCTCGCAGTGATCAGCATTTTGAGTAAATCCAGGTTTGGCGGTAAATATAACATCAAATCCACTGACTCATGATGGCTGAAAAGCTGACAGCGCAGCAAAGCCCATATCTGGATGAGGTAAGCATGTTGAGTGACACCAAAATTGATTCCAATGTTTTCCTCTATGCCATTGTAACCTTAACCTCCTCAAATTCTAACATTGCGGCAAAGTGCATACGTCAGTGAGATAAGCATGTTGTTAATTTCACATGTGATTCCAATTGTTTCCTCAACCCAAATGAGCTGTTCCCTCTCTCAATCTGATATTGCACTCATTCTCTGACTGCGCGATGAGTTGTGGATAGAACAACATAGAAATCCAAAGAGTTGCTGAATGCCAGTCAGTCTCTGTTGCCAAAAGTCAGATCTTTTGCCAAGTTTCATAACGAGGTGAGAAAATCATTTTGAGCAAATCCAGGACTGTTTCTGACGATTTCCTCCAAGATATCTCCAAAAATTTGATATTTCAGTAAAGAGTGAAAAGTTTTCACTTTCCACAAGAAAATCTTTCACCAAGGTCATCATTTCACTCCCTCCTCATTTGTTTCCAAAGATTCTCTCAATGCTATTGACACTTTACAGCGAAACTCTGAGAATGCGGCAAAGTGCATATCCCGAAGAGATCAGCATTTTGAGTAAATCCAGGTTTGGCGGTAAATATAACATCAAATCCACTGACTCATGTAGGCTGAAAAGCTGACAGCGCAGCAAAGCCCATACCTGGATGGAGTAAGCATGTTGAGTGACACCAAAATTGATTCCAATGTTTTCCTCGTTGCCATTGTAACCTTACCCTCCTCAAATTCTAACATAGCGGCCAAGTGCATATCTCAGTGAGATAAACATTTTAGTAATTTCACATATGATTCCAATTATTTCCTCAACCCAAATGAGCTGTTCCCTCTCTCAATCTGATATTGCACTCATTCTCTGACTGCGCGAAGAATTGTGGGTAGAAGAACATAGATTTCCAAAGAGTTGCTGAATGCCAGTGAGTCTCTGCTGCCAAAAGCCAGATCTTTCACCAAGTTTCATAAATAGATGAGTAAAGCATTTTGATCAAATCCAGGACTGCTTCTGACGATTTCCTCCAAGATATCTCCAAAAATTTGATATTTCAGTAAAGAGTGAAAAGTTTTCAGTTTCCAAAAGAAAATCTTTCACCAAGTTCATCATTTCACTCCCTCCTCATTTGTCTCCAAAGATTCTCTCAATGCTACTGACACTTCACAGCCAAAACTTTGATAATGCGGCAAAGTGCATATCCCGAAGAGATCAGCATTTTGAGTAAATCCAGGTTTGGCGGTAAATATAACATCAAATCCGGTGACTCATGATGGCTGAAAAGCTGACAGCGCAGCAAAGTGCATATCTGGATGAGGAAAGCATGTTGAGTGACACCAAAATTGATTCCAATGTTTTCCTCTATGCCATTGTAACATTAACCTCCACAAATTCCAACATTGCGGCAAAGTGCATACCTCAGTGAGATAAGCATGTTATTAATTTCACATGTGATTCCAATTGTTTCCTCAAACCAAATGAGCTGTACCCGCTCACAGCCTGATATTGCACTCATTCTCTGACTGTGCGAAGAATTGTCGATAGAACAACATAGATATCCAAAGAGTTGCTGAATGTAAGTCAGTCTCTGTTGCCAAAAGTCAGATCATACGCCAAGTTTCATAACCTGATGACAAAAGAATTTTGAGCAAATCCAGAACTGTTTCTGACGATTTCCACAAAGATATCTCCAAAAATTTGATACTTCAGTAAAGAGTAAAAAGTTTTCACTTTCCAAAAGAAATTCGTTCACCAAGTCCATCATTTTACTCCCTCCTCATTTGTTTCCAAAGATTCTCTCAAGTCTATTGACACTTTACAGCCAAAACTCTGATAATGCGGCAAACTGCATATCTCGAAGAGATCAGTATTTTGAGTAAATCCAGGTTTGGCGGTAAATATAACATCAAATCCACTGACTCATGTAGGCTGAAAAGCTGACAGCGCAGCAAAGTGCATATCTGGATGAGGTAAGCATGTTGAGTGACACCAAAATTGATTCCAATGTTTTCCTCGTTGCCATTGCATCCTTAAACTCCTCAAATTCTAACATAGCGGCAAAGTGCATATCTCAGTGAGATAAGCATTTTAGTAATTTCACATATGATTCCAATTATTTCCTCAACCCAAATGAGCTGTTCCCTCTCACAGTCTGACATTGCACTCATTCTCTGACTGCGCGAAGAATTGTGGGTAGAAGAACATAGATTTCCAAAGAGTTGC
This sequence comes from Carcharhinus amblyrhynchos, assembly GCF_965287045.1. NCBI lineage: Eukaryota > Metazoa > Chordata > Chondrichthyes > Carcharhiniformes > Carcharhinidae > Carcharhinus > Carcharhinus amblyrhynchos. The sequence continues at coordinate 41,699 of NW_027649803.1, read as the reverse complement.
TGAATGCCAGTGAGTCTCTGCTGCCAAAAGCCAGATCTTTCACCAAGTTTCATAAATAGATGAGTAAAGCATTTTGATCAAATCCAGGACTGCTTCTGACGATTTCCTCCAAGATATCTCCAAAAATTTGATATTTCAGTAAAGAGTGAAAAGTTTTCAGTTTCCAAAAGAAAATCTTTCACCAAGTTCATCATTTCACTCCCTCCTCATTTGTCTCCAAAGATTCTCTCAATGCTACTGACACTTCACAGCCAAAACTTTGATAATGCGGCAAAGTGCATATCCCGAAGAGATCAGCATTTTGAGTAAATCCAGGTTTGGCGGTAAATATAACATCAAATCCGGTGACTCATGATGGCTGAAAAGCTGACAGCGCATCAAAGTGCATATCTGGATGAGGTAAGCATGTTGAGTGACACCAAAATTGATTCCAATGTTTTCCTCTATGCCATTGTAACATTAACCTTCACAAATTCCAACATTGCGGCAAAGTGCATACCTCAGTGAGATAAGCATGTTATTAATTTCACATGTGATTCCAATTGTTTCCTCAAACCAAATGAGCTGTACCCGCTCACAGCCTGATATTGCACTCATTCTCTGACTGTGCGAAGAATTGTCGATAGAACAACATAGATATCCAAAGAGTTGCTTAATGCCAGTCAGTCTCTGTTGCCAAAAGTCAGATCATACGCCAAGTTTCATAACCTGATGACAAAAGAACTTTGAGCAAATCCAGAACTGTTTCTGACGATTTCCACAAAGATATCTCCAAAAATTTGATACTTCAGTAAAGAGTAAAAAGTTTTCACTTTCCAAAAGAAATTCGTTCACCAAGTCCATCATTTTACTCCCTCCTCATTTGTTTCCAAAGATTCTCTCAAGTCTATTGACACTTTACAGCCAAAACTCTGATAATGCGGCAAACTGCATATCTCGAAGAGATCAGTATTTTGAGTAAATCCAGGTTTGGCGGTAAATTTAACATCAAATCCACTGACTCATGTAGGCTGAAAAGCTGACAGCGCAGCAAAGTGCATATCTGGATGAGGTAAGCATGTTGAGTGACACCAAAATTGATTCCAATGTTTTCCTCGTTGCCATTGCATCCTTAAACTCCTCAAATTCTAACATAGCGGCAAAGTGCATATCTCAGTGAGATAAGCATTTTAGTAATTTCACATATGATTCCAATTATTTCCTCAACCCAAATGAGCTGTTCCCTCTCACAATCTGATATTGCACTCATTCTCTGACTGCGCGAAGAATTGTGGGTAGAACAACTTAGTTTTCAAAAGAGTTGCAGAATGCCGGAGAGTCTCTGCTACCAAAAGCCAGATCTTTCACCAAGTTTCATAAATAGATGAGTAAAGCATTTTGATCAAATCCAGGACTGTTTCTGACGATTTCCTCCAAGATATCTCCAAAAATTTGATATTTCAGTAAAGAGTGAAAAGTTTACACTTTCCAAAAGAAAATCTTTCACCAAGTTCTTCATTTTACGCGCTCCTCATTTGTTTCCAAAGATTCTCTCAAGGCTAGTGACACTTTACAGCCAAAACTCTGATAATGAGGCAACCTGCATATCGCGAAGACATCAACATTTTGAGTAAATCCAGGTTTGGCGGTAAATATAACATCAAATCCACTGACTGATGTAGGCTGAAAAGCTGACAGCACAGCAAAGTGCATATCTGGATGAGGAAAACATGTTGAGTGACACCAAAATTGATTGCAATGTTTTCCTCTTCACCATTGTATCCTTAACCTCCACAAATACTGACTAACGGCAAAGTGCATATCTCAGTGAGATAAGCATTTTAGTAATTTCACATATGATTCCAATTATTTCCTCAACCCTAATGAGCTGTTCCAGCTCACAATCTGATATTGCACTCATTCTCTGACTGCGCCAAGAATTGTGGGTAGAACAACATAGATTTCCAAAGAGTGGCGGAATGCAACTCAGTCTCTGTTGCCAAAAGTCAGATCTTTTGCCTAGATTCATAACCAGGTGACAAAAGCATTTTGAGCAAATCCAGGACTGTTTCTGACGATTTCCACAAATATATCTCCAAAAATTTGATATTTCAGTAAAGAGTGAAAAGTTTTCACATTCCAAAAGAAAATCTTTCACGAAGTTCATCATTTCACTCTCTCCTCATTTGTCTCCAAAGATTCTCTCAATGCTATTGGCAGTTTACAGCCAAAACACTGATAATTCGGCAAAGTGCATTATCCCGAAGAGGTCAGCATTTTGAGTAAATCCAGGTTTGGCCGTAAATATAACATCAAATCCACTGACTCATGTAGGCTGAAAAGCTGACAGCGCAGCAAAGCCCATACCTGGATGGAGTAAGCATGTTGAGTGACACCAAAATTGATTCCAATGTTTTCCTCTTCACCATTGTATCCTTAACCTCCACAAATTCTAACTTCACGGCAAAGTGCATATCACAGTGAGATAAGCATTTCAGTAATTACACATATGATTCCAATTCTTTCCTCAAACCAAATGAGCTGTTCCCGCTCACAATCTGATATTGCACTCATTCTCTGACTGCGCGAAGAATTGTGGATAGAAGATCATAGATTTCCAAAGAGTTGTTGAATGCCAGACAGTCTCTATTGCCAAAAGTCAGATCTTACGCCAAGTTTCATAACCTGATGAGAAAAGCATTTTGAGCAAATCCAGAACTGTTTCTGATGATTTCCACAAAGATATCTCCAAAAATTTGATAGTTCAGTAAAGAGTGAAAAGTTTTCACTTTCCAAAAGAAATTCGTTCACCAAGTCCATCATTTTACTCCCTCCTCATTTGTTTCCAAAGATTCTCTCAAGTCTATTGACACTTTACAGCCAAAACTCTGATAATGCGGCAACGTGCATATCTCAAAGAGATCAGCATTTTGAGTAAATCCAGGTTTGGCGGTAAATATAACATCAAATCCACTGACTCATGAAGGCTGAAAAGCTGACAGCACAGCAAAGTGCATATCTGGATGAGGTAAGCATGTTGAGTGACACCAGAATTGATTCCAATGTTTTCCTCTATGCCATTGTAACCTTAACCTCCACAAATCCTAACATTGCGGCAAAGTGCATACCTCAGTGAGATAAGCATGTTATTAATTTCACATGTGATTCCAATTGTTTCCTCAAACCAAATGAGCTGTACCCGCTCACAGCCTGATATTGCACTCATTCTCTGACTGCGCGAAGAATTGTGGATAGAACATCATAGATATCCAAAGAGTTGCTGAATGCCAGTCAGTCTCTGTTGCCAAAAGTCAGATCATACGCCAAGTTTCATAACCTGATGAGAAAAGCATTTTGAGCAAATCCAGGACTGTTTCTGACGATTCCCAAAAAGATATCTCCAAAAATTTGATAGTTCAGTAAAGAGTGAAATGTTTTCACTTTCCAACAGAAAATCGTTCACCAAGTTCATCAGTTCACTCCCTCCTCATTTGTTTCCAAAGTTTCTCTCAAGTCTATTGACACTTTACAGCCAAAACTCTGATAATGCGCCAAACTGCATATCTCGAAGCGATCAGTATTTTGAGTAAATCCAGGTTTGGCGGTAAATATAACATCAAATCCACTGACTCATGTAGGCTGAAAAGCTGACAGCGCAGCAAAGCCCATATCTGGATGGAGTAAGCATGTTGAGTGACACCAAAATTGATTCCAATGTTTTCCTCGTTGCCATTGTATCCTTAAAATCCCCAAATTCTAACATAGCGGCAAAGTGCATATCTCAGTGAGATATGCATTTTAGTAATTTCACATATGATTCCAATTATTTCCTCAACCCAAATGAGCTGTTCCCTCTCTCAATCTGATATTGCACTCATTCTCTGACTGCGCGAAGAATTGTGGGTAGAAGAACATAGATTTCCAAAGAGTTGCTGAATGCCAGTGAGTCTCTGCTGCCAAAAGCCAGATCTTTCACCCAGTTTCATAAATAGATGAGTAAAGCATTTTGATCAAATCCAGGACTGTTTCTGACGATTTCCTCCAAGATATCTCCAAAAATTTGATATTTCAGTAAAGAGTGAAAAGTTTTCAGTTTCCAAAAGAAAATCTTTCACCAAGTTCATCATTTCACTCCCTCCTCATTTGTCTCCAAAGATTCTCTCAATGCTATTGACACTTTACAGCCAAAACTTTGATAATGCGGCAAGTGCATATCCCGAAGAGATCAGCATTTTGAGTAAATCCAGGTTTGGCGGTAAATATAACATCAAATCCACTGACTGATGAAGGCTGAAAAGCTGACAGCGCAGCAAAGCCCATATCTGGATGAGGTAAGCATGTTGAGTGACACCAAAATTGATTCCAATGTTTTCCTCTATGCCATTGTAACATTAACCTCCACAAATTCCAACATTGCGGCAAAGTGCATACCTCAGTGAGATAAGCATGTTATTAATTTCACATGTGATTCCAATTGTTTCCTCAAACCAAATGAGCTGTACCCGCTCACAGCCTGATATTGCACTCATTCTCTGACTGTGCGAAGAATTGTCGATAGAACAACATAGATATCCAAAGAGTTGCTGAATGCCAGTCAGTCTCTGTTGCCAAAAGTCAGATCATAAGAACATAAGAACATAAGAAATAGGAGCAGGAGTAGGCCATCTAGCCCTTCGAGCCTGCCCCGCCATTCAATAAGATCATGGCTGATCTGTTTTGGCTCAGTTCCACTTTCCCGCCCTCTCCCCATAACCCTTAATCCCCTCTCTTATCAAAAACCCATCAACCCGCTTCTTAAAAATATTTAGCGAGGCAGCCTCCACCACTTCAACGGGCAGAGAATTCCAGAGATTCACCACCCTTTGAGTGAAGAAGTTCCTCCTCAACTCCGTTCTAAACCGCCTCCCCTTTATCTTGAGGCTGTGCCCCCTAGTCCTACTGTCTTTTTTGAGCGGGAAGAGTCTCTCCACCTCTATCCTACCCATCCCATTCATCATCTTATACGTCTCAATGAGATCTCCCCTCATTCTTCTAAACTCTAACGAGTACAAGCCTAGTTTATTCAGCCTCTCCTCATAGCTCAATCCCCTCAACTCCGGTATCAGCCTAGTAAACCTCCTCTGCACTCCCTCCAGGGCCAAAATATCCTTGCGCAGGTGCGGCGCCCAAAACTGCACACAGTACTCCAGCTGCGGCCTCACCAATGCCCTATACAGCTGCAGCAAGACCTCCCTACTTTTATATTCAATCCCCCTCGCTATGAAGGCCAGCATCCCATTCACCTTCCTGACCACCTGCTGCACCTGCAAGCTGGGTTTTTGCGACTCATGCACAAGGACCCCGAGGTCCCTCTGCACCGTCGCCTGCTGCAGTTTTTCGCCACGTAAGTGATAGTTCTGTGTGGAGAGTCTGCAGAAGGATCTAGATAGGCTGGGCGAATGGGCCAGGAAATGGCAAATGGAATTTAATGTTGGCAAGTGTGAGGTGGTCCACTTTGGTAGGAAGAATGGTAGGAAGGACTATTACATACGCCAAGTTTCATAACCTGATGAGAATAGCATTTTGAGCAAATCCAGAACTGTTTCTGACGATTTCCACAAAGATATCTCCAAAAATTTGATACTTCAGTAAAGAGTAAAAAGTTTTCACTTTCCAAAAGAAATTCGTTCACCAAGTCCATCATTTTACTCCCTCCTCATTTGTTTCCAAAGATTCTCTCAAGTCTATTGACACTTTACAGCCAAAACTCTGATAATGCGGCAAACTGCATATCTCGAAGAGATCAGTATTTTGAGTAAATCCAGGTTTGGCGGTAAATATAACATCAAATCCACTGACTCATGTAGGCTGAAAAGCTGACAGCGCAGCAAAGTGCATGTCTGGATGAGGTAAGCATGTTGAGTGACACCAAAATTGATTCCAATGTTTTCCTCGTTGCCATTGCATCCTTAAACTCCTCAAATTCTAACATAGCGGCAAAGTGCATATCTCAGTGAGATAAGCATTTTAGTAATTTCACCTATGATTCCAATTATTTCCTCAACCCAAATGAGCTGTTCCCTCTCACAGTCTGATATTGCACTCATTCTCTGACTGCGCGAAGAATTGTGGGTAGAAGAACATAGATTTCCAAAGAGTTGCTGAATGCCAGTGAGTCTCTGCTGCCAAAAGCCAGATCTTTCACCCAGTTTCATAAGTAGATGAGTAAAGCATTTTGATCAAATCCAGGACTGTTTCTGACGATTTCCTCCAAGATATCTCCAAAAATTTGATATTTCAGTAAAGAATGAAAAGTTTTCAGTTTCCAAAAGAATATCTTTCACCAAGTTCATCGTTTCAGTCCCTCCTCATTTGTCTCCAAAGATTCTCTCAATGCTATTGACACTTTACAGCCAAAACTCTGATAATGCGGCAACGTGCATGTCTCGCAGTGATCAGCATTTTGAGTAAATCCAGGTTTGGCGGTAAATATAACATCAAATCCACTGACTCATGATGGCTGAAAAGCTAACAGCGCAGCAAAGCCCATATCTGGATGAGGTAAGCATGTTGAGTGACACCAAAATTGATTCCAATGTTTTCCTCTATGCCATTGTAACCTTAACCTCCACAAATTCCAACATTGCGGCAAAGTGCATACCTCAGTGAGATTAGCATGTTATTAATTTCACATGTGATTCCAATTGTTTCCTCAAACCAAATGAGCTGTACCCGCTCACAGCCTGATATTGCACTCATTCTCTGACTGTGCGAAGAATTGTCGATAGAACAACATAGATATCCAAAGAGTTGCTGAATGCCAGTCAGTCTCTGTTGCCAAAAGTCAGATCATACGCCAAGTTTCATAACCTGATGACAAAAGAATTTTGAGCAAATCCAGAACTGTTTCTGACGATTTCCACAAAGATATCTCCAAAAATTTGATACTTCAGTAAAGAGTAAAAAGTTTTCACTTTCCAAAAGAAATTCGTTCACCAAGTCCATCATTTTACTCCCTCCTCATTTGTTTCCAAAGATTCTCTCAAGTCTATTGACACTTTACAGCCAAAACTCTGATAATGCGGCAAACTGCATATCTCGAAGAGATCAGTATTTTGAGTAAATCCAGGTTTGGCGGTAAATATAACATCAAATCCACTGACTCATGTAGGCTGAAAAGCTGACAGCGCAGCAAAGTGCATATCTGGATGAGGTAAGCATGTTGAGTGACACCAAAATTGATTCCAATGTTTTCCTCGTTGCCATTGCATCCTTAAACTCCTCAAATTCTAACATAGCGGCAAAGTGCATATCTCAGTGAGATAAGCATTTTAGTAATTTCACATATGATTCCAATTATTTCCTCAACCCAAATGAGCTGCTCCCTCTCACAATCAGATATTGCACTCATTCTCTGACTGCGCGAAGAATTGTGGATAGAAGAACATAGATTTCCAAAGAGTTGCTGAATGCCAGTGAGTCTCTGCTGCCAAAAGCCAGATCTTTCACCCAGTTTCATAAATAGATGAGTAAAGCATTTTGATCAAATCCAGGACTGTTTCTGACGATTTCCACCAAGATATCTCCAAAAATTTGATATTTCAGTAAAGAGTGAAAAGTTTACACTTTCCAAAAGAAAATCTTTCACCAAGTTCTTCATTTTACGCGCTCCTCATTTGTTTCCAAAGATTCTCTCCAGGCTAGTGACACTTTACAGCCAAAACTCTGATAATGCGGCAACGTGCATGTCTCGCAGTGATCAGCATTTTGAGTAAATCCAGGTTTGGCGGTAAATATAACATCAAATCCACTGACTCATGATGGCTGAAAAGCTAACAGCGCAGCAAAGCCCATATCTGGATGAGGTAAGCATGTTGAGTGACACCAAAATTGATTCCAATGTTTTCCTCTATGCCATTGTAACCTTAACCTCCACAAATTCTAACATTGCGGCAAAGTGCATACGTCAGTGAGATAAGCATGTTATTAATTTCACATGTGATTCCAATTGTTTCCTCAACCCAAATGAGCTGTTCCCTCTCTCAATCTGATATTACACTCATTCTCTGACTGCGCGATGAGTTGTGGATAGAACAACATTGATATCCAAAGAGTTGCTGAATGCCAGTCAGTCTCTGTTGCCAAAAGTCAGATCTTTTGCCAAGTTTCATAACGAGGTGAGAAAATCATTTTGAGCAAATCCAGGACTGTTTCTGACGATTTCCACAAAGATATCTCCAAAAATTTGATATTTCAGTAAAGAGTGAAAAGTTTTCACTTTCCACAAGAAAATCTTTCACCAAGTTCATCATTTCACTCCCTCCTCATTTGTCTCCAAAGATTCTCTCAATGCTATTGACACTTTACAGCGAAACTCTGAGAATGCGGCAAAGTGCATATCCCGAAGAGATCAGCATTTTGAGTAAATCCAGGTTTGGCGGTAAATATAACATCAAATCCACTGACTCATGAAGGCTGAAAAGCTGACAGCGCAGCAAAGCCCATACCTGGATGGAGTAAGCATGTTGAGTGACACCAAAATTGATTCCAATGTTTTCCTCGTTGCCATTGTAACCTTACCCTCCTCAAATTCTAATATAGCGGCAAAGTGCATATCTCAGTGAGATAAGTATTTTAGTAGTTTCACATATGATTCCAATTATTTCCTCAACCCAAATGAGCTGTTCCCTCTCTCAATCTGATATTGCACTCATTCTCTGACTGCGCGAAGAATTGTGGGTAGAAGAACATAGATTTCCAAAGAGTTGCTGAATGCCAGTGAGTCTCTGCTGCCAAAAGCCAGATCTTTCACCAAGTTTCATAAATAGATGAGTAAAGCATTTTGATCAAATCCAGGACTGCTTCTGACGATTTCCTCCAAGATATCTCCAAAAATTTGATATTTCAGTAAAGAGTGAAAAGTTTTCAGTTTCCAAAAGAAAATCTTTCACCAAGTTCATCATTTCACTCCCTCCTCATTTGTCTCCAAAGATTCTCTCAATGCTACTGACACTTTACAGCCAAAACTCTGATAATGCGGCAAAGTGCATATCCCGAAGAGATCAGCATTTTGAGTAAATCCAGGTTTGGCGGTAAATATAACATCAAATCCGGTGACTCATGATGGCTGAAAAGCTGACAGCGCAGCAAAGTGCATATCTGGATGAGGTAAGCATGTTGAGTGACACCAAAATTGATTCCAATGTTTTCCTCTATGCCATTGTAACATTAACCTCCACAAATTCCAACATTGCGGCAAAGTGCATACCTCAGTGAGATAAGCATGTTATTAATTTCACATGTGATTCCAATTGTTTCCTCAAACCAAATGAGCTGTACCCGCTCACAGCCTGATATTGCACTCATTCTCTGACTGTGCGAAGAATTGTCGATAGAACAACATAGATATCCAAAGAGTTGCTGAATGCCAGTCAGTCTCTGTTGCCAAAAGTCAGATCATACGCCAAGTTTCATAACCTGATGAGAAAAGCATTTTGAGCAAATCCAGAACTGTTTCTGACGATTTCCACAAAGATATCTCCAAAAATTTGATACTTCAGTAAAGAGTAAAAAGTTTTCACTTTCCAAAAGAAATTCGTTCACCAAGTCCATCATTTTACTCCCTCCTCATTTGTTTCCAAAGATTCTCTCAAGTCTATTGACACTTTACAGCCAAAACTCTGATAATGCGGCAAACTGCATATCTCGAAGAGATCAGTATTTTGAGTAAATCCAGGTTTGGCGGTAAATTTAACATCAAATCCACTGACTCATGTAGGCTGAAAAGCTGACAGCGCAGCAAAGTGCATATCTGGATGAGGTAAGCATGTTGAGTGACACCAAAATTGATTCCAATGTTTTCCTCGTTGCCATTGCATCCTTAAACTCCTCAAATTCTAACATAGCGGCAAAGTGCATATCTCAGTGAGATAAGCATTTTAGTAATTTCACATATGATTCCAATTATTTCCTCAACCCAAATGAGCTGTTCCCTCTCACAATCAGATATTGCACTCATTCTCTGACTGCGCGAAGAATTGTGGGTAGAACAACATAGTTTTCAAAAGAGTTGCAGAATGCCAGAGAGTCTCTGCTACCAAAAGCCAGATCTTTCACCAAGTTTCATAAATAGATGAGTAAAGCATTTTGATCAAATCCAGGACTGTTTCTGACGATTTCCTCCAAGATATCTCCAAAAATTTGATATTTCAGTAAAGAGTGAAAAGTTTACACTTTCCAAAAGAAAATCTTTCACCAAGTTCTTCATTTTACGCGCTCCTCATTTGTTTCCAAAGATTCTCTCAAGGCTAGTGACACTTTACAGCCAAAACTCTGATAATGAGGCAACCTGCATATCGCGAAGACATCAACATTTTGAGTAAATCCAGGTTTGGCGGTAAATATAACATCAAATCCACTGACTGATGTAGGCTGAAAAGCTGACAGCACAGCAAAGTGCATATCTGGATGAGGAAAACATGTTGAGTGACACCAAAATTGATTGCAATGTTTTCCTCTTCACCATTGTATCCTTAACCTCCACAAATACTGACTAACGGCAAAGTGCATATCTCAGTGAGATAAGCATTTTAGTAATTTCACATATGATTCCAATTATTTCCTCAACCCTAATGAGCTGTTCCAGCTCACAATCTGATATTGCACTCATTCTCTGACTGCGCCAAGAATTGTGGGTAGAACAACATAGATTTCCAAAGAGTGGCGGAATGCAACTCAGTCTCTGTTGCCAAAAGTCAGATCTTTTGCCTAGATTCATAACCAGGTGACAAAAGCATTTTGAGCAAATCCAGGACTGTTTCTGACGATTTCCACAAATATATCTCCAAAAATTTGATATTTCAGTAAAGAGTGAAAAGTTTTCACATTCCAATAGAAAATCTTTCACGAAGTTCATCATTTCACTCCCTCCTCATTTGTCTCCAAAGATTCTCTCAATGCTACTGACACTTTACAGCCAAAACTCTGATAATTCGGCAAAGTGCATTATCCCGAAGAGGTCAGCATTTTGAGTAAATCCAGGTTTGGCCGTAAATATAACATCAAATCCACTGACTCATGTAGGCTGAAAAGCTGACAGCGCAGCAAAGCCCATACCTGGATGGAGTAAGCATGTTGAGTGACACCAAAATTGATTCCAATGTTTTCCTCTTCACCATTGTATCCTTAACCTCCACAAATTCTAACTTCACGGCAAAGTGCATATCACAGTGAGATAAGCATTTCAGTAATTACACATATGATTCCAATTCTTTCCTCAAACCAAATGAGCTGTTCCCGCTCACAATCTGATATTGCACTCATTCTCTGACTGCGCGAAGAATTGTGGGTAGAAGAACATAGATTTCCAAAGAGTTGTTGAATGCCAGACAGTCTCTATTGCCAAAAGTCAGATCTTACGCCAAGTTTCATAACCTGATGAGAAAAGCATTTTGAGCAAATCCAGAACTGTTTCTGACGATTTCCACAAAGATATCTCCAAAAATTTGATACTTCAGTAAAGAGTAAAAAGTTTTCACTTTCCAAAAGAAATTCGTTCACCAAGTCCATCATTTTACTCCCTCCTCATTTGTTTCCAAAGATTCTCTCAAGTCTATTGACACTTTACAGCCAAAACTCTGATAATGCGGCAAACTGCATGTCTCGAAGAGATCAGCATTTTGAGTAAATCCAGGTTTGGCGGTAAATATAACATCAAATCCACTGACTCATGTAGGCTGAAAAGCTGACAGCGCAGTAAAGTCCATACCTGGATGGAGTAAGCATGTTGAGTGACACCAAAATTGATTCCAATGTTTTCCTCGTTGCCATTGTATCCTTAAACTCCCCAAATTCTAACATAGCGGCAAAGTGCATATCTCAGTGAGATAAGCATTTTAGTAATTTCACATATGATTCCAATTATTTCCTCAACCCAAAGGAGCTGTTCCCGCTCACAATCTGATATTGCACTCATTCTCTGACTGCGCGAAGAATTGTGGGTAGAAGAACATAGATTTCCAAAGAGTTGCTGAATGCCAGTGAGTCTCTGCTGCCAAAAGCCAGATCTTTCACCAAGTTTCATAAATAGATGAGTAAAACATTTTGAGCAAATCCAGAACTGTTCCTGACGATTTTCACAAAGATATCTCCAAAAATTTGGCATTTCAGTAAAGAGTGAAAAGTTTTCACTTTCCAAAAGAAATTCGTTCACCAAGTCCATCATTTTACGCGCTCCTCATTTGTCTCCAAAGATTCTCTCAATGCTATTGACACTTTAAAGCCAAAACTCTGATAATGCGGCAAAGTGCATATCCCGAAGAGATCAACATTTTGAGTAAATCCAGGTTTGGCGGTAAATATAACATCAAATCCAGTGACTCATGAAGGCTGAAAAGCTGACAGCGCAGCAAAGTGCATATCTGGATGAGGTAAGCATGTTGAGTGACACCAAAATTGATTCCAATGTTTTCCTCTATGCCTTTGTAACCTTAACCTCCACAAATTCCAACATTGCGGCAAAGTGCATACCTCAGTGAGATAAGCATGTTATTAATTTCACATGTGATTCCAATTGTTTCCTCAAACCAAATGAGCTGTACCCGCTCACAGCCTGATATTGCACTCATTCTCTGACTGCGCGAAGAATTGTGGATAGAACATCATAGATATCCAAAGAGTTGCTGAATGCCAGTCAGTCTCTGTTGCCAAAAGTCAGATCTTACGCCAAGTTTCATAACCTGATGAGAAAAGCATTTTGAGCAAATCCAGGACTGTTTCTGACGATTCCCAAAAAGATATCTCCAAAAATTTGATAGTTCAGTAAAGAGTGAAATGTTTTCACTTTCCAACAGAAAATCGTTCACCAAGTTCATCAGTTCACTCCCTCCTCATTTGTTTCCAAAGATTCTCTCAATGCTATTGACACTTTACAGCCAAAACTCTGATAATGCGCCAAACTGCATATCTCGAAGAGATCAGTATTTTGAGTAAATCCAGGTTTGGCGGTAAATATAACATCAAATCCACTGACTCATGTAGGCTGAAAAGCTGACAGCGCAGCAAAGCCCATACCTGGATGGAGTAAGCATGTTGAGTGACACCAAAATTGATTCCAATGTTTTCCTCGTTGCCATTGCATCCTTAAACTCCTCAAATTCTAACATAGCGGCAAAGTGCATATCTCAGTGAGATAAACATTTTAGTAATTTCACATATGATTCCAATTATTTCCTCAACCCAAATGAGCTGTTTCCTCTCACAGTCTGATATTGCACTCATTCTCTGACTGCGCGAAGAATTGTGGGTAGAAGAACATAGATTTACAAAGAGTTGCTGAATGCCAGTGAGTCTCTGCTGCCAAAAGCCAGATCTTTCACCCAGTTTCATAAATAGATGAGTAAAGCATTTTGATCGTATCCAGGACTGTTTCTGACGATTTCCTCCAAGATATCTCCAAGAATTTGATATTTCAGTAAAGAGTGAAAAGTTTTCAGTTTCCAAAAGAAAATCTTTCATCAAGTTCATCATTTCACTCCCTCCTCATTTGTCTCCAAAGATTCTCTCAATGCTATTGACAATTTACAGCCAAAACTTTGATAATGCGGCAAAGTGCATATCCCGAAGAGATCAGCATTTTGAGTAAATCCAGGTTTGGCGGTAAATATAACATCAAATCCGGTGACTCATGTAGGCTGAAAAGCTGACAGCGCAGCAAAGTGCATATCTGGATGGAGTAAGCATGTTGAGTGACACCAAAATTGATTCCAATGTTTTCCTCTATGCCATTGTAACCTTAACCTCCACAAATTCCAACATTGCGGCAAAGTGCATACCTCAGTGAGATAAGCATGTTATTAATGTCACATGTGATTCCAATTGTTTCCTCAAACCAAATGAGCTGTACCCGCTCACAGCTTGATATTGCACTCATTCTCTGACTGCACGAAGAATTGTCGATAGAACAACATAGATATCCAAAGAGTTGCTGAATGCCAGTCAGTCTCTGTTGCCAAAAGTCAGATCATACGCCAAGTTTCATAACCTGATGAGAAAAGCATTTTGAGCAAATCCAGAACTGTTTCTGACGATTTCCACAAAGATATCTCCAAAAATTTGATATTTCAGTAAAGAGTAAAAAGTATTCACTTTCCCAAAGAAAATCTTCCACCAAGTTCAACATTTTACTCCCTCCTCATTTGATTCCAAAGATTTTCTCAATGCTATTGACACTTTACAGCCAAAACTCTGATAAAGCGGCAAAGTGCATTATCCCGAAGTGATCAGCATTTTGAGTAAATCCAGGTATGGCGGTAAATATAACATTAAATCCACTGACTGATGTATGCTGAAAAGCTGACAGAGCAGCAAAGTGCATATCTGGATGAGGAAAACATGTTGAGTGACACCAAAATTGATTGCAATGTTTTCCTCTTCACCATTGTATCCTTAACCTCCACAAATACTGACTAACGGCAAAGTGCATATCTCAGTGAGATAAGCATTTTAGTAATTTCACATATGATTCCAATTATTTCCTCAACCCTAATGAGCTGTTCCAGCTCACAATCTGATATTGCACTCATTCTCTGACTGCGCGAAGAATTGTGGGTAGAACAACATAGACTTCCAAAGAGTGGCTGAATGCAACTCAGTCTCTGTTGCCAAAAGTCAGATCTTTTGCCAAGATTCATAACCAGGTGACAAAAGCATTTTGAGCAAATCCAGGACTGTTTCTGACGATTTCCTCCAAGATATCTCCAAAAATTTGATATTTCAGTAAAGAGTGAAAAGTTTTCAGTTTCCAAAAGAAAATCTTTCACCAAGTTCATCATTTTACTCCCTCCTCATTTGTCTCCAAAGATTCTCACAATGCTATTGACAATTTACAGACAAAACTCTGATAATGCGGCAAACTGCATATCCCGAAGAGATCAGTATTTTGAGTAAATCCAGGTTTGGCGGTAAATATAACATCAAATCCACTGACTCATGTAGGCTGAAAAGCTGACAGCACAGCAAAGTGCATATCTGGATGAGGTAAGCATGTTGAGTGACACCAAAATTGATTCCAATGTTTTCCTCTATGCCATTGTAACCTTAACCTCCACAAATTCTAACATTGCGGCAAAGTGCATACCTCAGTGAGATAAGCATGTTATTAATTTCACATGTGATTCCAATTGTTTCCTCAACCCAAATGAGCTGTACCCGCTCACAATCTGATATTGCACTCATTCTCTGACTGCGCGAAGAATTGTGGATAGAACATCATAGATATCCAAAGAGTTGCCGAATGCCAGTCAGTAACTGTTGCCAAAAGTCAGAGCTTACGCCAAGTTTCATAACCTGATGAGAAAAGCATTTTGAGCAAATCCAGAACTGTTTCTGACGATTCCCACAAAGATATCTCCAAAAATTTGATAGTTCAGTAAAGAGTGAAATGTTTTCACTTTCCAACAGAAAATCGTTCACCAAGTTTATCATTTTACTCCCTCCTCATTTGTCTCCAAAGATTCTCTCAATGCTATTGACAATTTACAGCCAAAACTTTGATAATGCGGCAAAGTGCATATCTCGCAGAGATCAGCATTTTGAGTAAGTCCAGGTTTGGCGGTAAATATAACATCAAATCCACTGACTCATGTAGGCTGAAAAGCTGACAGCACAGCAAAGTCCATATCTGGATGGAGTAAGCATGTTGAGTGACACCAAAATTGATTCCAATGTTTTCCTCGTTCCCATTGTAACCTTAACCTCCACAAATTCTAACGTAGCGGCAAAGTGCATATCTCAGTGAGATAAGCATTTTAGTAATTTCACATATGATTCCAATTATTTCCTCAACCCAAATGAGCTGTTCCCGCTCACAATCTGATATAGCACTCATTCTCTGACTGCGCGAAGAATTGTGGATAGAAGAACATAGATTTCCAAAGAGTTGTTGAATGCCAGTGAGTCTCTGTTGCCAAAAGTTGGATCTTACGCCAAGTTTCATAACCTGATGAGAAGAGCATTTTGAGCAAATCCAGAACTGTTTCTGACGATTTTCACAAAGATATCTCCAAAAATTTGGCATTTCAGTAATGAGTGAAAAGTTTTCACTTTCCAAAAAAAACTTTCACCAAGTTCATCATTTTACACCCTCCTCATTTGTTTCCAAAGATTCTCTCAAGTCTATTGACACTTTATAGCCAAAACTCTGATAATGCGGCAACGTGCAAATCTCAAAGAGATCAGTATTTTGAGTAAATCCAGGTTTGGCGGTAAATATAACATCAAATCCACTGACTCATGTAGGCTGAAAAGCTGACAGCGCAGCAAAGTGCATATCTGGATGAGGAAAGCATGTTGAGTGACACCAAAATTGATTCCAATGTTTTCCTCGTTGCCATTGTATCCTTAAACTCCCCAAATTCTGACATAGCGGCAAAGTGCATATCTCAGTGAGATAAGCATTTTAGTAAATTCACATATGATTCCAATTGTTTTCTCAACCCAAATGAGCTGTTCCCGCTCAGAATCTGTTTTTGCACTCATTCTCTGACTGCGCGAAGAATTGTCGATAGAACAACATAGATTTCCAAAGAGTTGCTGAATGCCAGTCAGTCTCTGTTGCCAAAAGTCAGATCTTACGCCAAGTTTCATAACCTGATGAGAAAAGCATTTTGAGCAAATCCAGAACTGTTTCTGACGATTTCCACAAAGATATCTCCAAAAATTTGATATTTCAGTAAAGAGTGAAAAGTTTTCACTTTCCAAAAGAAAATCTTTCACCAAGTTCATAATTTTACTCCCTCCTCATTTGTTTCCAAAGATTCTCTCAAGACTTTACAGCCAAAACTCTGATAATGCGGCAAAGTGCATATCTCGAAGACATCAGCATTTTCAGTAAATCCAGGTTTGGCGGTAAATATAACATCAAATCCACTGACTCATGTTGGCTGAAAAGCTGGCAGAACAGCAAAGTGCATATCTGGATGAGGAAAACATGTTGAGTGACACCAAAATTGATTCCAATGTTTTCCTCTACACCATTGTAAACTTAACCTCCACAAATTCTAACATAGTGGCAAAGTGCATATCTCAGTGAGATAAGCATTTTAGTAATTTCTGATATGATTCCAATTATTTCCTCAAACCAAATGAGCTGTTCCCGCTCACAATCTGACATTGCACTCATTCTCTGACTGCGCGAAGAATTATGGGTAGAAGAACATAGATTTCCAAAGAGTTGCTGAATGCCAGTGAGTCTCTGCTGCCAAAAGCCAGATCTTTCACCAAGTTTCATAAATAGATGAGTAAAGCATTTTGATCAAATCCAGGACTGTTTCTGACGATTTCCTCCAAGATATCTCCAAAAATTTGATATTTCAGTAAAGAGTGAAAAGTTTTCAGTTTCCAAAAGAAAATCTTTCACCAAGTTCATCATTTCACTCCCTCCTCATTTGTCTCCAAAGATTCTCTCAATGCTATTGACACTTTACAGCCAAAACTTTGATAATGCGGCAAGTGCATATCCCGAAGAGATCAGCATTTTGAGTAAATCCAGGTTTGGCGGTAAATATAACATCAAATCCACTGACTGATGAAGGCTGAAAAGCTGACAGCGCAGCAAAGCCCATATCTGGATGAGGTAAGCATGTTGAGTGACACCAAAATTGATTCCAATGTTTTCCTCTATGCCATTGTAACATTAACCTCCACAAATTCCAACATTGCGGCAAAGTGCATACCTCAGTGAGATAAGCATGTTATTAATTTCACATGTGATTCCAATTGCTTCCTCAAACCAAATGAGCTGTACCCGCTCACAGCCTGATATTGCACTCATTCTCTGACTGTGCGAAGAATTGTCGATAGAACAACATAGATATCCAAAGAGTTGCTGAATGCCAGTCAGTCTCTGTTGCCAAAAGTCAGATCATAAGAACATAAGAACATAAGAAATAGGAGCAGGAGTAGGCCATCTAGCCCTTCGAGCCTGCCCCGCCATTCAATAAGATCATGGCTGATCTGTTTTGGCTCAGTTCCACTTTCCCGCCCTCTCCCCATAACCCTTAATCCCCTCTCTTATCAAAAACCCATCAACCCGCTTCTTAAAAATATTTAGCGAGGCAGCCTCCACCACTTCAACGGGCAGAGAATTCCAGAGATTCACCACCCTTTGAGTGAAGAAGTTCCTCCTCAACTCCGTTCTAAACCGCCTCCCCTTTATCTTGAGGCTGTGCCCCCTAGTCCTACTGTCTTTTTTGAGCGGGAAGAGTCTCTCCACCTCTATCCTACCCATCCCATTCATCATCTTATACGTCTCAATGAGATCTCCCCTCATTCTTCTAAACTCTAACGAGTACAAGCCTAGTTTATTCAGCCTCTCCTCATAGCTCAATCCCCTCAACTCCGGTATCAGCCTAGTAAACCTCCTCTGCACTCCCTCCAGGGCCAAAATATCCTTGCGCAGGTGCGGCGCCCAAAACTGCACACAGTACTCCAGCTGCGGCCTCACCAATGCCCTATACAGCTGCAGCAAGACCTCCCTACTTTTATATTCAATCCCCCTCGCTATGAAGGCCAGCATCCCATTCGCCTTCCTGACCACCTGCTGCACCTGCAAGCTGGGTTTTTGCGACTCATGCACAAGGACCCCGAGGTCCCTCTGCACCGTCGCCTGCTGCAGTTTTTCACCACGTAAGTGATAGTTCTGTGTGGAGAGTCTGCAGAAGGATCTAGATAGGCTGGGCGAATGGGCCAGGAAATGGCAAATGGAATTTAATGTTGGCAAGTGTGAGGTGGTCCACTTTGGTAGGAAGAATGGTAGGAAGGACTATTACATACGCCAAGTTTCATAACCTGATGAGAATAGCATTTTGAGCAAATCCAGAACTGTTTCTGACGATTTCCACAAAGATATCTCCAAAAATTTGATACTTCAGTAAAGAGTAAAAAGTTTTCACTTTCCAAAAGAAATTCGTTCACCAAGTCCATCATTTTACTCCCTCCTCATTTGTTTCCAAAGATTCTCTCAAGTCTATTGACACTTTACAGCCAAAACTCTGATAATGCGGCAAACTGCATATCTCGAAGAGATCAGTATTTTGAGTAAATCCAGGTTTGGCGGTAAATATAACATCAAATCCACTGACTCATGTAGGCTGAAAAGCTGACAGCGCAGCAAAGTGCATGTCTGGATGAGGTAAGCATGTTGAGTGACACCAAAATTGATTCCAATGTTTTCCTCGTTGCCATTGCATCCTTAAACTCCTCAAATTCTAACATAGCGGCAAAGTGCATATCTCAGTGAGATAAGCATTTTAGTAATTTCACCTATGATTCCAATTATTTCCTCAACCCAAATGAGCTGTTCCCTCTCACAGTCTGATATTGCACTCATTCTCTGACTGCGCGAAGAATTGTGGGTAGAAGAACATAGATTTCCAAAGAGTTGCTGAATGCCAGTGAGTCTCTGCTGCCAAAAGCCAGATCTTTCACCCAGTTTCATAAATAGATGAGTAAAGCATTTTGATCAAATCCAGGACTGTTTCTGACGATTTCCTCCAAGATATCTCCAAAAATTTGATATTTCAGTAAAGAATGAAAAGTTTTCAGTTTCCAAAAGAATATCTTTCACCAAGTTCATCGTTTCACTCCCTCCTCATTTGTCTCCAAAGATTCTCTCAATGCTATTGACACTTTACAGCCAAAACTCTGATAATGCGGCAACGTGCATGTCTCGCAGTGATCAGCATTTTGAGTAAATCCAGGTTTGGCGGTAAATATAACATCAAATCCACTGACTCATGATGGCTGAAAAGCTAACAGCGCAGCAAAGCCCATATCTGGATGAGGTAAGCATGTTGAGTGACACCAAAATTGATTCCAATGTTTTCCTCTATGCCATTGTAACCTTAACCTCCACAAATTCCAACATTGCGGCAAAGTGCATACCTCAGTGAGATTAGCATGTTATTAATTTCACATGTGATTCCAATTGTTTCCTCAAACCAAATGAGCTGTACCCGCTCACAGCCTGATATTGCACTCATTCTCTGACTGTGCGAAGAATTGTCGATAGAACAACATAGATATCCAAAGAGTTGCTGAATGCCAGTCAGTCTCTGTTGCCAAAAGTCAGATCATACGCCAAGTTTCATAACCTGATGACAAAAGAATTTTGAGCAAATCCAGAACTGTTTCTGACGATTTCCACAAAGATATCTCCAAAAATTTGACACTTCAGTAAAGAGTAAAAAGTTTTCACTTTCCAAAAGAAATTCGTTCACCAAGTCCATCATTTTACTCCCTCCTCATTTGTTTCCAAAGATTCTCTCAAGTCTATTGACACTTTACAGCCAAAACTCTGATAATGCGGCAAACTGCATATCTCGAAGAGATCAGTATTTTGAGTAAATCCAGGTTTGGCGGTAAATATAACATCAAATCCACTGACTCATGTAGGCTGAAAAGCTGACAGCGCAGCAAAGTGCATATCTGGATGAGGTAAGCATGTTGAGTGACACCAAAATTGATTCCAATGTTTTCCTCGTTGCCATTGCATCCTTAAACTCCTCAAATTCTAACATAGCGGCAAAGTGCATATCTCAGTGAGATAAGCATTTTAGTAATTTCACATATGATTCCAATTATTTCCTCAACCCAAATGAGCTGTTCCCTCTCACAGTCTGATATTGCACTCATTCTCTGACTGCGCGAAGAATTGTGGGTAGAAGAACATAGATTTCCAAAGAGTTGCTGAATGCCAGTGAGTCTCTGCTGCCAAAAGCCAGATCTTTCACCCAGTTTCATAAATAGATGAGTAAAGCATTTTGATCAAATCCAGGACTGTTTCTGACGATTTCCTCCAAGATATCTCCAAAAATTTGATATTTCAGTAAAGAGTGAAAAGTTTACACTTTCCAAAAGAAAATCTTTCACCAAGTTCTTCATTTTACGCGCTCCTCATTTGTTTCCAAAGATTCTCTCCAGGCTAGTGACACTTTACAGCCAAAACTCTGATAATGCGGCAACGTGCATGTCTCGCAGTGATCAGCATTTTGAGTAAATCCAGGTTTGGCGGTAAATATAACATCAAATCCACTGACTCATGATGGCTGAAAAGCTAACAGCGCAGCAAAGCCCATATCTGGATGAGGTAAGCATGTTGAGTGACACCAAAATTGATTCCAATGTTTTCCTCTATGCCATTGTAACCTTAACCTCCACAAATTCTAACATTGCGGCAAAGTGCATACGTCAGTGAGATAAGCATGTTATTAATTTCACATGTGATTCCAATTGTTTCCTCAACCCAAATGAGCTGTTCCCTCTCTCAATCTGATATTGCACTCATTCTCTGACTGCGCGATGAGTTGTGGATAGAACAACATTGATATCCAAAGAGTTGCTGAATGCCAGTCAGTCTCTGTTGCCAAAAGTCAGATCTTTTGCCAAGTTTCATAACGAGGTGAGAAAATCATTTTGAGCAAATCCAGGACTGTTTCTGACGATTTCCACAAAGATATCTCCAAAAATTTGATATTTCAGTAAAGAGTGAAAAGTTTTCACTTTCCACAAGAAAATCTTTCACCAAGTTCATCATTTCACTCCCTCCTCATTTGTCTCCAAAGATTCTCTCAATGCTATTGACACTTTACAGCGAAACTCTGAGAATGCGGCAAAGTGCATATCCCGAAGAGATCAGCATTTTGAGTAAATCCAGGTTTGGCGGTAAATATAACATCAAATCCACTGACTCATGAAGGCTGAAAAGCTGACAGCGCAGCAAAGCCCATACCTGGATGGAGTAAGCATGTTGAGTGACACCAAAATTGATTCCAATGTTTTCCTCGTTGCCATTGTAACCTTACCCTCCTCAAATTCTAATATAGCGGCAAAGTGCATATCTCAGTGAGATAAGCATTTTAGTAATTTCACATATGATTCCAATTATTTCCTCAACCCAAATGAGCTGTTCCCTCTCTCAATCTGATATTGCACTCATTCTCTGACTGCGCGAAGAATTGTGGGTAGAAGAACATAGATTTCCAAAGAGTTGCTGAATGCCAGTGAGTCTCTGCTGCCAAAAGCCAGATCTTTCACCAAGTTTCATAAATAGATGAGTAAAGCATTTTGATCAAATCCAGGACTGCTTCTGACGATTTCCTCCAAGATATCTCCAAAAATTTGATATTTCAGTAAAGAGTGAAAAGTTTTCAGTTTCCAAAAGAAAATCTTTCACCAAGTTCATCATTTCACTCCCTCCTCATTTGTCTCCAAAGATTCTCTCAATGCTACTGACACTTTACAGCCAAAACTCTGATAATGCGGCAAAGTGCATATCCCGAAGAGATCAGCATTTTGAGTAAATCCAGGTTTGGCGGTAAATATAACATCAAATCCGGTGACTCATGATGGCTGAAAAGCTGACAGCGCAGCAAAGTGCATATCTGGATGAGGTAAGCATGTTGAGTGACACCAAAATTGATTCCAATGTTTTCCTCTATGCCATTGTAACATTAACCTCCACAAATTCCAACATTGCGGCAAAGTGCATACCTCAGTGAGATAAGCATGTTATTAATTTCACATGTGATTCCAATTGTTTCCTCAAACCAAATGAGCTGTACCCGCTCACAGCCTGATATTGCACTCATTCTCTGACTGTGCGAAGAATTGTCGATAGAACAACATAGATATCCAAAGAGTTGCTGAATGCCAGTCAGTCTCTGTTGCCAAAAGTCAGATCATACGCCAAGTTTCATAACCTGATGACAAAAGAATTTTGAGCAAATCCAGAACTGTTTCTGACGATTTCCACAAAGATATCTCCAAAAATTTGATACTTCAGTAAAGAGTAAAAAGTTTTCACTTTCCAAAAGAAATTCGTTCACCAAGTCCATCATTTTACTCCCTCCTCATTTGTTTCCAAAGATTCTCTCAAGTCTATTGACACTTTACAGCCAAAACTCTGATAATGCGGCAAACTGCATATCTCGAAGAGATCAGTATTTTGAGTAAATCCAGGTTTGGCGGTAAATTTAACATCAAATCCACTGACTCATGTAGGCTGAAAAGCTGACAGCGCAGCAAAGTGCATATCTGGATGAGGTAAGCATGTTGAGTGACACCAAAATTGATTCCAATGTTTTCCTCGTTGCCATTGCATCCTTAAACTCCTCAAATTCTAACATAGCGGCAAAGTGCATATCTCAGTGAGATAAGCATTTTAGTAATTTCACATATGATTCCAATTATTTCCTCAACCCAAATGAGCTGTTCCCTCTCACAATCAGATATTGCACTCATTCTCTGACTGCGCGAAGAATTGTGGGTAGAACAACATAGTTTTCAAAAGAGTTGCAGAATGCCAGAGAGTCTCTGCTACCAAAAGCCAGATCTTTCACCAAGTTTCATAAATAGATGAGTAAAGCATTTTGATCAAATCCAGGACTGTTTCTGACGATTTCCTCCAAGATATCTCCAAAAATTTGATATTTCAGTAAAGAGTGAAAAGTTTACACTTTCCAAAAGAAAATCTTTCACCAAGTTCTTCATTTTACGCGCTCCTCATTTGTTTCCAAAGATTCTCTCAAGGCTAGTGACACTTTACAGCCAAAACTCTGATAATGAGGCAACCTGCATATCGCGAAGACATCAACATTTTGAGTAAATCCAGGTTTGGCGGTAAATATAACATCAAATCCACTGACTGATGTAGGCTGAAAAGCTGACAGCACAGCAAAGTGCATATCTGGATGAGGAAAACATGTTGAGTGACACCAAAATTGATTGCAATGTTTTCCTCTTCACCATTGTATCCTTAACCTCCACAAATACTGACTAACGGCAAAGTGCATATCTCAGTGAGATAAGCATTTTAGTAATTTCACATATGATTCCAATTATTTCCTCAACCCTAATGAGCTGTTCCAGCTCACAATCTGATATTGCACTCATTCTCTGACTGCGCCAAGAATTGTGGGTAGAACAACATAGATTTCCAAAGAGTGGCGGAATGCAACTCAGTCTCTGTTGCCAAAAGTCAGATCTTTTGCCTAGATTCATAACCAGGTGACAAAAGCATTTTGAGCAAATCCAGGACTGTTTCTGACGATTTCCACAAATATATCTCCAAAAATTTGATATTTCAGTAAAGAGTGAAAAGTTTTCACATTCCAAAAGAAAATCTTTCACGAAGTTCATCATTTCACTCCCTCCTCATTTGTCTCCAAAGATTCTCTCAATGCTACTGACACTTTACAGCCAAAACTCTGATAATTCGGCAAAGTGCATTATCCCGAAGAGGTCAGCATTTTGAGTAAATCCAGGTTTGGCCGTAAATATAACATCAAATCCACTGACTCATGTAGGCTGAAAAGCTGACAGCGCAGCAAAGCCCATACCTGGATGGAGTAAGCATGTTGAGTGACACCAAAATTGATTCCAATGTTTTCCTCTTCACCATTGTATCCTTAACCTCCACAAATTCTAACTTCACGGCAAAGTGCATATCACAGTGAGATAAGCATTTCAGTAATTACACATATGATTCCAATTCTTTCCTCAAACCAAATGAGCTGTTCCCGCTCACAATCTGATATTGCACTCATTCTCTGACTGCGCGAAGAATTGTGGGTAGAAGAACATAGATTTCCAAAGAGTTGTTGAATGCCAGACAGTCTCTATTGCCAAAAGTCAGATCTTACGCCAAGTTTCATAACCTGATGAGAAAAGCATTTTGAGCAAATCCAGAACTGTTTCTGACGATTTCCACAAAGATATCTCCAAAAATTTGATACTTCAGTAAAGAGTAAAAAGTTTTCACTTTCCAAAAGAAATTCGTTCACCAAGTCCATCATTTTACTCCCTCCTCATTTGTTTCCAAAGATTCTCTCAAGTCTATTGACACTTTACAGCCAAAACTCTGATAATGCGGCAAACTGCATGTCTCGAAGAGATCAGCATTTTGAGTAAATCCAGGTTTGGCGGTAAATATAACATCAAATCCACTGACTCATGTAGGCTGAAAAGCTGACAGCGCAGTAAAGTCCATACCTGGATGGAGTAAGCATGTTGAGTGACACCAAAATTGATTCCAATGTTTTCCTCGTTGCCATTGTATCCTTAAACTCCCCAAATTCTAACATAGCGGCAAAGTGCATATCTCAGTGAGATAAGCATTTTAGTAATTTCACATATGATTCCAATTATTTCCTCAACCCAAAGGAGCTGTTCCCGCTCACAATCTGATATTGCACTCATTCTCTGACTGCGCGAAGAATTGTGGGTAGAAGAACATAGATTTCCAAAGAGTTGCTGAATGCCAGTGAGTCTCTGCTGCCAAAAGCCAGATCTTTCACCAAGTTTCATAAATAGATGAGTAAAACATTTTGAGCAAATCCAGAACTGTTCCTGACGATTTTCACAAAGATATCTCCAAAAATTTGGCATTTCAGTAAAGAGTGAAAAGTTTTCACTTTCCAAAAGAAATTCGTTCACCAAGTCCATCATTTTACACCCTCCTCATTTGTCTCCAAAGATTCTCTCAATGCTATTGACACTTTAAAGCCAAAACTCTGATAATGCGGCAAAGTGCATATCCCGAAGAGATCAACATTTTGAGTAAATCCAGGTTTGGCGGTAAATATAACATCAAATCCAGTGACTCATGAAGGCTGAAAAGCTGACAGCGCAGCAAAGTGCATATCTGGATGAGGTAAGCATGTTGAGTGACACCAAAATTGATTCCAATGTTTTCCTCTATGCCTTTGTAACCTTAACCTCCACAAATTCCAACATTGCGGCAAAGTGCATACCTCAGTGAGATAAGCATGTTATTAATTTCACATGTGATTCCAATTGTTTCCTCAAACCAAATGAGCTGTACCCGCTCACAGCCTGATATTGCACTCATTCTCTGACTGCGCGAAGAATTGTGGATAGAACATCATAGATATCCAAAGAGTTGCTGAATGCCAGTCAGTCTCTGTTGCCAAAAGTCAGATCTTACGCCAAGTTTCATAACCTGATGAGAAAAGCATTTTGAGCAAATCCAGGACTGTTTCTGACGATTCCCAAAAAGATATCTCCAAAAATTTGATAGTTCAGTAAAGAGTGAAATGTTTTCACTTTCCAACAGAAAATCGTTCACCAAGTTCATCAGTTCACTCCCTCCTCATTTGTTTCCAAAGATTCTCTCAATGCTATTGACACTTTACAGCCAAAACTCTGATAATGCGCCAAACTGCATATCTCGAAGAGATCAGTATTTTGAGTAAATCCAGGTTTGGCGGTAAATATAACATCAAATCCACTGACTCATGTAGGCTGAAAAGCTGACAGCGCAGCAAAGCCCATACCTGGATGGAGTAAGCATGTTGAGTGACACCAAAATTGATTCCAATGTTTTCCTCGTTGCCATTGTATCCTTAAACTCCCCAAATTCTAACATAGTGGCAAAGTGCATATCTCAGTGAGATAAGCATTTTAGTAATTTCACATATGATTCCAATTATTTCCTCAACCCAAATGAGCTGTTCCCTCTCACAATCTGATATTGCACTCATTCTCTGACTGCGCGAAGAATTGTGGGTAGAAGAACATAGATTTCCAAAGAGTTGCTGAATGCCAGTGAGTCTCTGCTGCCAAAAGCCAGATCTTTCACCAAGTTTCATAAATAGATGAGTAAAACATTTTGAGCAAATCCAGAACTGTTCCTGACGATTTTCACAAAGATATCTCCAAAAATTTGGCATTTCAGTAAAGAGTGAAAAGTTTTCACTTTCCAAAAGAAATTCGTTCACCAAGTCCATCATTTTACACCCTCCTCATTTGTCTCCAAAGATTCTCTCAAGTCTATTGACAGTTTGCAGCCAAAACTCTGATAATGCGGCAACGTGCAAATCTCAAAGAGATCAGCATTTTGAGTAAATCCAGGTTTGGCGGTAAATATAACATCAAATCCACTGACTCATGTAGGCTGAAAAGCTGACAGCGCAGCAAAGTCCATATCTGGATGGAGTAAGCATGTTGAGTGACACCAAAATTGATTCCAATGTTTTCCTCGTTGCCATTGCATCCTTAAACTCCTCAAATTCTAACATAGCGGCAAAGTGCATATCTCAGTGAGATAAACATTTTAGTAATTTCACATATGATTCCAATTATTTCCTCAACCCAAATGAGCTGTTTCCTCTCACAGTCTGATATTGCACTCATTCTCTGACTGCGCGAAGAATTGTGGGTAGAAGAACATAGATTTACAAAGAGTTGCTGAATGCCAGTGAGTCTCTGCTGCCAAAAGCCAGATCTTTCACCCAGTTTCATAAATAGATGAGTAAAGCATTTTGATCGTATCCAGGACTGTTTCTGACGATTTCCTCCAAGATATCTCCAAGAATTTGATATTTCAGTAAAGAGTGAAAAGTTTTCAGTTTCCAAAAGAAAATCTTTCATCAAGTTCATCATTTCACTCCCTCCTCATTTGTCTCCAAAGATTCTCTCAATGCTATTGACAATTTACAGCCAAAACTTTGATAATGCGGCAAAGTGCATATCCCGAAGAGATCAGCATTTTGAGTAAATCCAGGTTTGGCGGTAAATATAACATCAAATCCGGTGACTCATGTAGGCTGAAAAGCTGACAGCGCAGCAAAGTGCATATCTGGATGGAGTAAGCATGTTGAGTGACACCAAAATTGATTCCAATGTTTTCCTCTATGCCATTGTAACCTTAACCTCCACAAATTCCAACATTGCGGCAAAGTGCATACCTCAGTGAGATAAGCATGTTATTAATGTCACATGTGATTCCAATTGTTTCCTCAAACCAAATGAGCTGTACCCGCTCACAGCTTGATATTGCACTCATTCTCTGACTGCACGAAGAATTGTCGATAGAACAACATAGATATCCAAAGAGTTGCTGAATGCCAGTCAGTCTCTGTTGCCAAAAGTCAGATCATACGCCAAGTTTCATAACCTGATGAGAAAAGCATTTTGAGCAAATCCAGAACTGTTTCTGACGATTTCCACAAAGATATCTCCAAAAATTTGATATTTCAGTAAAGAGTAAAAAGTATTCACTTTCCCAAAGAAAATCTTCCACCAAGTTCAACATTTTACTCCCTCCTCATTTGATTCCAAAGATTTTCTCAATGCTATTGACACTTTACAGCCAAAACTCTGATAAAGCGGCAAAGTGCATTATCCCGAAGTGATCAGCATTTTGAGTAAATCCAGGTATGGCGGTAAATATAACATTAAATCCACTGACTGATGTATGCTGAAAAGCTGACAGAGCAGCAAAGTGCATATCTGGATGAGGAAAACATGTTGAGTGACACCAAAATTGATTGCAATGTTTTCCTCTTCACCATTGTATCCTTAACCTCCACAAATACTGACTAACGGCAAAGTGCATATCTCAGTGAGATAAGCATTTTAGTAATTTCACATATGATTCCAATTATTTCCTCAACCCTAATGAGCTGTTCCAGCTCACAATCTGATATTGCACTCATTCTCTGACTGCGCGAAGAATTGTGGGTAGAACAACATAGACTTCCAAAGAGTGGCTGAATGCAACTCAGTCTCTGTTGCCAAAAGTCAGATCTTTTGCCAAGATTCATAACCAGGTGACAAAAGCATTTTGAGCAAATCCAGGACTGTTTCTGACGATTTCCTCCAAGATATCTCCAAAAATTTGATATTTCAGTAAAGAGTGAAAAGTTTTCAGTTTCCAAAAGAAAATCTTTCACCAAGTTCATCATTTTACTCCCTCCTCATTTGTCTCCAAAGATTCTCACAATGCTATTGACAATTTACAGACAAAACTCTGATAATGCGGCAAACTGCATATCCCGAAGAGATCAGTATTTTGAGTAAATCCAGGTTTGGCGGTAAATATAACATCAAATCCACTGACTCATGTAGGCTGAAAAGCTGACAGCACAGCAAAGTGCATATCTGGATGAGGTAAGCATGTTGAGTGACACCAAAATTGATTCCAATGTTTTCCTCTATGCCATTGTAACCTTAACCTCCACAAATTCTAACATTGCGGCAAAGTGCATACCTCAGTGAGATAAGCATGTTATTAATTTCACATGTGATTCCAATTGTTTCCTCAACCCAAATGAGCTGTACCCGCTCACAATCTGATATTGCACTCATTCTCTGACTGCGCGAAGAATTGTGGATAGAACATCATAGATATCCAAAGAGTTGCCGAATGCCAGTCAGTAACTGTTGCCAAAAGTCAGAGCTTACGCCAAGTTTCATAACCTGATGAGAAAAGCATTTTGAGCAAATCCAGAACTGTTTCTGACGATTCCCACAAAGATATCTCCAAAAATTTGATAGTTCAGTAAAGAGTGAAATGTTTTCACTTTCCAACAGAAAATCGTTCACCAAGTTTATCATTTTACTCCCTCCTCATTTGTCTCCAAAGATTCTCTCAATGCTATTGACAATTTACAGCCAAAACTTTGATAATGCGGCAAAGTGCATATCTCGCAGAGATCAGCATTTTGAGTAAATCCAGGTTTGGCGGTAAATATAACATCAAATCCACTGACTCATGTAGGCTGAAAAGCTGACAGCACAGCAAAGTCCATATCTGGATGGAGTAAGCATGTTGAGTGACACCAAAATTGATTCCAATGTTTTCCTCGTTCCCATTGTAACCTTAACCTCCACAAATTCTAACGTAGCGGCAAAGTGCATATCTCAGTGAGATAAGCATTTTAGTAATTTCACATATGATTCCAATTATTTCCTCAACCCAAATGAGCTGTTCCCGCTCACAATCTGATATAGCACTCATTCTCTGACTGCGCGAAGAATTGTGGATAGAAGAACATAGATTTCCAAAGAGTTGTTGAATGCCAGTGAGTCTCTGTTGCCAAAAGTTGGATCTTACGCCAAGTTTCATAACCTGATGAGAAGAGCATTTTGAGCAAATCCAGAACTGTTTCTGACGATTTTCACAAAGATATCTCCAAAAATTTGGCATTTCAGTAATGAGTGAAAAGTTTTCACTTTCCAAAAAAAACTTTCACCAAGTTCATCATTTTACACCCTCCTCATTTGTTTCCAAAGATTCTCTCAAGTCTATTGACACTTTATAGCCAAAACTCTGATAATGCGGCAACGTGCAAATCTCAAAGAGATCAGTATTTTGAGTAAATCCAGGTTTGGCGGTAAATATAACATCAAATCCACTGACTCATGTAGGCTGAAAAGCTGACAGCGCAGCAAAGTGCATATCTGGATGAGGAAAGCATGTTGAGTGACACCAAAATTGATTCCAATGTTTTCCTCGTTGCCATTGTATCCTTAAACTCCCCAAATTCTGACATAGCGGCAAAGTGCATATCTCAGTGAGATAAGCATTTTAGTAAATTCACATATGATTCCAATTGTTTTCTCAACCCAAATGAGCTGTTCCCGCTCAGAATCTGTTTTTGCACTCATTCTCTGACTGCGCGAAGAATTGTCGATAGAACAACATAGATTTCCAAAGAGTTGCTGAATGCCAGTCAGTCTCTGTTGCCAAAAGTCAGATCTTACGCCAAGTTTCATAACCTGATGAGAAAAGCATTTTGAGCAAATCCAGAACTGTTTCTGACGATTTCCACAAAGATATCTCCAAAAATTTGATATTTCAGTAAAGAGTGAAAAGTTTTCACTTTCCAAAAGAAAATCTTTCACCAAGTTCATAATTTTACTCCCTCCTCATTTGTTTCCAAAGATTCTCTCAAGACTTTA
Source organism: Carcharhinus amblyrhynchos (assembly GCF_965287045.1). Taxonomy (NCBI): domain Eukaryota; kingdom Metazoa; phylum Chordata; class Chondrichthyes; order Carcharhiniformes; family Carcharhinidae; genus Carcharhinus; species Carcharhinus amblyrhynchos. Next base: position 10,979 of record NW_027649803.1, on the reverse strand, counting down.
CAGCCAAAACTCTGATAATGCGGCAAAGTGCATATCTCGAAGACATCAGCATTTTCAGTAAATCCAGGTTTGGCGGTAAATATAACATCAAATCCATTGACTCATGAAGGCTGAAAAGCTGACAGAGCAGTTTAGTGCATATCTGGATGAGGTAAGCATGTTGAGTAACACCAGAATTGTTTCCAATGTTTTCCTCTCCCATTGTAACGTGAATCTCCACAAATTCTAACTTTGCGGCAAAGTGCATATCTCGGTGAGATAAGCATTTTAGTCATCCCACATTTGATTCCAATTATTTCCTCAAACCAAATGAGCTGTTCCCGCTCACAATCTGATATTGCACTCATCCTCTAACTGCGCGAAGAATTGTGGGTAGAACAACATAGATTCCCAAAGAGTTGTTGAATGCCAGTGAGTCACTGTTGCCAAAAGTCAGATCTTTCGCCAAGTTTCATAACCTGATGAGAAAAGCATTTTGAGCAAATCCAGAACTGTTCCTGACGATTTCCACAAAGATATCTCCAAAAATTTGATATTTCAATAAAGAGTGAAAAGTTTTCAGTTTCCAAAAGAAAATCTTCCACCAAGTTCATCATTTCACTCCCTCCTCATTTGTTTCCAAAGATTCTCTCAAGTCTATTGACACTTTACAGCCAAAACTCTGATAATGCGGCAAAGTGCATATCCCGAAGAGATCAGCATTTTGAGTAAATCCAGGTTTGGCGGTAAATATAACATCAAATCCAGTGACTCATGATGGCTGAAAAGCTGACAGAGCAGCAAAGTGCATATCTGGATGAGGTAAGCATGTTGAGTGAGACCAAAATTGATTCCAATGTTTTCCTCTTCACCATTGTAACCTTAACCTCCACAAATTCTGTCATAGCGGCAAAGTGCATATCACAGTGAGATAAGCATTTCAGTAATTTCACATCTGATTCCAATTATTTCCTCAAACCAAATGAGCTGTTCCCGCTCACAATCTGATATTGCACTCATTCTCTGACTGCGTGAAGAATTGTGGGTAGAACAACATAGATATCCAAAGAGTTGCTGAATGCCAGAGAGTCTCTGTTGCCAAAAGTCAGATCTTACGCCAAGTTTCATAACCTGATGAGAAAAGCATTTTGAGCAAATCCAGAATTGTTTCTGATGATTTCCACAAAGATATCTCCAAAAATTTGATTTTTCAGTATAGAGTGAAAAGTTTTCACTTTCCAAAAGAAAATCTTTCAACAAGTTCATCATTTCAGTCCTTCCTCATTTGTTTCCAAACTTTCTCTCAATGCTTTTGACACTTTAAAGCCAAAACTCTGATATTACGGCAAAATGCTTATCTCGAAGAGATCAGCATTTTGAGTAAATCAAGAGATCCGTCATTTTGGCAGAACCAACGGGATGAACGAGTACACTATCAAGGGCAGAAGTCTGAGTAGTGTTGAAGAGCAGAAGGATCTAGGGGTCCGGGTCCTCAGGACTCTTAAATCGGCCTCGCAGGTGGAGGAGGTGGTCAAGAAGGCGTATGGTGTACTGGCCTTCATTAATCGAGGGATTGAGTTTAGGAGTCGGGAGGTAATGCTGCAACTTTATAAGACCCTTGTCAGGCCTCATTTGGAGTACTGTGCGCAGTTCTGGTTGCCTCACTATAGGAAAGATGTAGAAGCTATTGAGAGGGTACAGAGGAGATTTACAAGGATGTTGCCTGGACTGGGAGGCATGCCTTATGAAGTTAGGTTGAGGGAGCTGGGACTCTTTTCCCTGGAGAGACGAAGGTTGAGAGGCGACCTGATAGAAGTTTACAAAATGTCGAGAGGAATAGATAGGGTGGACTCTCAGAGGTATTTCCCCAGGTTGAAATGGTTGCTATGAGAGGACACAGATTTAAGGTGCAAGGAGGGAAGTTCAGAAGTGATGTTAGGGGTAAGTTTTTCACTCAGAGGGTGGTGAGTGGATGGAATCGGCTGCCGTCAGTGGTGGTGGAGGCGAACTCGCTGGGGTCTTTTAAAAGACTTCTGGATGAGTATATGGGGTTTAATGAGATTGAGGGTTATAGATAGGTCTGTTGGTTGGTAGGTGTTGATGTGATCGGTGCAACTCGTGGGCCGAAGGGCCTGTTTGTGCTGTAGTGTTCTATGTTCTAAATCCAGGTTTGGCGGTAAATATAACATCAAATCCACTGACTCATGTAGGCTGAAAAGCTGACAGAGCAGCAAAGTGCATATCTGGATGAGGTAAGCATGTTGAGTTACACCAGAATTGTTTCCAATGTTATCCTCTCCCATTATAACGTGAAACTCCACAAATTCTAACTTTGCGCAAAGTGCATATCTCAGTGAGATAAGCATTTCAGTCATCCCACATTTGATTCCAATTATTTCCTCAAACCAAATGAGCTGTTCCCGCTCACAATCTGATATTGCACTCATTCTCTGACTGCGTGAAGAATTGTGGGTAGAACAACATAGATTTCCAAAGAGTTGCTGAATGCCAGTGAGTCTCTGTTGCCAAAAGTCAGATCTTTCGCCAAGTTTCATAACTAGATGAGAAAAGCATTTTGAGCGAATGCAGAACTGTTTCTGACGATTTCCACAAGCATATCTCCGAAATTTCATGTTTCAGTGTAAAGTGAATACATTTCAGTTTCACTTCATCATATCACTCCTTCCTCATCTGTTTCCAAAGATTCTCTCAACGCCATTGACACTTGACTGCGTAAACTCTGTGATTGCGGCTAATTGCATATCTCGCAGTGATCAGCATTTTGAGTAAATCCAGGTTTGGCGGTAAGTATAACATCAAATCCACTGACTCATGTTGGCTGAAAAGCTGACGTTGCAGCAACGTGCATATCTGGATGAGGTAAGCATGTTGAGTAACACCAAAATTGATTCCAATGTTTTCCTCAATACCATTTCAACCTTAAATGCCACAAATTTTAACATAGCGGCAAAGTGCATATCTCGGTGAGATAAGCATTTTAGCAAATCCACATTTGATTCCAATAATTTCCTCAATGCCAATGAAGTATTCCTGCCGAAAATCTGATATTACACTCAGTGTCTGACTGCGCGAAGAATTCTGGGTAGATCAACATAGATTTCCAAAGGGTCGCTGAATGCCAGTCAGTCTCTGTTGCCAAAAGTCAGATCCCTCGCGAAGTTCCATAACTGAATGAGAAAACATTTTGAGCTGATCAGAATTGTTTCCGACGATTTCCACAATGTTATCTCCAAAAATTTGATATTTCAGTAAAGAGTGAAAAGTTTTCAGTTTCTAAAAGAAAATCTTTCACCAAGTTCATCATTTCACTCCCTCCTCATTTGTTTCCAAAGATTCTCTCAATGCTATTGACACTTTACAGCCAAAACTCTGATATTGCGGCAAAGTGCATATCTCGAGGAGAAACCCTGTACACACCTGGCAGGATCCTGATACGCTGCGAAACCCTGTGCACACCTGGCAGGATCCTGATACACTGTGAAACCCTGTACACACCTGGCAGGATCCTGATACACTGAAACCCTGTACACACCCGGCAGGATCCTGATACACTGAAACCCTGTACACTCCTGGCAGGACCCTGATACACTGTGAAACCCTGTACACACCTGGCAGGATCCTGATACACTGTGAAACCCTGTACACACCTGGCAGGATCCTGATACACTGTGAAACCCTGTACACACCTGGCAGGATCCTGATACACTGTGAAACCCTGTACACAGCCGGCAGGATCCCGATACACTGTGAAACCCTGTACACACCTGGCAGGATCCTGATACACTGTGAAACCCTGTACACACCTGGCAGGATCCTGATACACTGTGAAACCCTGTACACACCTGGCAGGATCCTGATACACTGTGAAACCCTGTACACAGCCGGCAGAATGCTGATACACAGCCTGGCTGGATCCTGGAGTGCTGTGCGCACTCTCAGGTTGCTGAGATGGAGGTGCATTTTCATACGGAAGCATGTGGCATACAATTTTCTCCCTCCGACTGTGCACAACATCACAAATAAAAATAGTAAAATTCTGCTTTGATAGCATTCAGCCGCTGAGCAATCTGTGCCCCAACTCCTAACAATATCCAGAACTCAGCTGGGGAAACATCACTGAAGAATTCAAACATTGAACGACTGGAATCTCCATTGTTGTGCAATCAGGATCACGTGGGGATTTGTACTGTCTACAATACACGGCAGCTTGGGTAGTATTCACAATTAGAGAGAAAATATTACCGGAATAGAGATCTGTATTCAAATACAGATAGAATCAAGTAAGGATATGAACATTTTCTTAGCTTTTGTTCACTTTCAAATAAGATTCCCATTAACTTTTTAATGAATTAAATCTGTTTTCAGTATAGTGGTTTTGAGAAGTTACTTATTAACGCTAATAACAAAAAAACACATTTTCTCTCTGTTCTGATTGAAGATCTCCAACAGAAACACAAGGAGACACTCCGGGTACAAACTGAAACTCTGAGAGTGAACACTATCCTCATAAAGGAGAAGGTTAAGATTTTCCAGCTGGTTGATCGATACGCTGAGCTAACGGTTATTTCCAATGTTCGAGATCGGACACTTGTTGAACATGAACTGCTGGCAAGAGGCCGAGATCATGAAGAATGGAGAGTGAAACATCTCCGGAGAGAACTGGAAAAAATCCGAACTGATCAATTGTTCCAGAGCAGCTTTTCCCAGAGAAAATCCAAATCTGGGAATTCAGCAGCAGTGAGCGGAGTCCCGGGAATTGGAAAAACAACAATGGTACAAAAGATTGTTTATGACTGGGCCACTGGGAAAATATACCCACACTTTCAATTTGTCTTCAGTTTTAAATTCCGGGATTTGAACACTATTAACGGGAGAATAAACCTGAGGAATCTGATACTGTTTTTCTACTGTTTTTGTGAGAGGGCATGGGATCCAAGGGCCTTTGGCCTTGTGGATCAAGAACTGGCTTGCCTGCAGAAGGCAGAGAGTGGTTGTGGATGGGTCTTTTTCTGAATGGAGGTCAGTCACCAGTGGAGTGCCCCAGGGATCTGTTCTAGGACCCTTGTTGTTTGTCATTTTCATAAATGACCTGGATGAGGAAGTGGAGGGATGGGTTAGTAAGTTTGCTGATGACACGAAGGTCGGTGGTGTTGTGGATGGTCTGGAAGGATGGCAAAAGTTGCAGCAGGACATAAATAGGATGCAGGACTGGGCGGAGAAGTGGCAGATGGACTTCAACGCGGATAAAAGCGTGGTCGTCCATTTTGGCAGAACCAACGGGATGAACGAGTACACTATCAAGGGCAGGAGTCTTGGTAGTGTTGAAGAACAGAACGATCTTGGGGTCCGGGTCCACAGGACTCTTAAATCAGCCTCGCAGGTGGAGGAGGTGGTCGAGAAGGCGTATGGTGTACTGGCCTTCATTAATCGAGGGATTGAGTTTAGGAGTCGGGAGGTAATGCTGCAACTTTATAAGACCCTTGTCAGGCCTCATTTGGAGTACTGTGCGCAGTTCTGGTCGCCTCACTATAGGAAAGACGTAGAAGCTATTGAAAGGGTACAGAGGAGATTTACAAGGATGTTGCCTGGACTGGGAGGCATGCCTTATGAAGTTAGGTTGAGGGAGCTGGGACTCTTTTCCCTGGAGAGACAAAGGTTGAGAGGCGACCTGATGGAAGTTTATAAAATGTTGAGAGGAATAGATAGGGTGGATTCTCAGAGGCTATTTCCCCAGGTTGAAATGGTCGCTACGAGAGGACACAGATTTAAGGTGCGGGGAGGGAGGTTCAGGAGTGATGTTAGGGTTAAGTTTTTCACTCAGAGGGTGGTGAGTGAATGGAATCGGCTGCCGTCAGTGGTGGTGGAGGCGAACTCGCTGGGGTCTTTTAAAAGACTTCTGGATGAGTATATGGGGTTTAATGGGATTGGGGGTTATAGATAGGTGTTGATGTGATCGGCGCAACTTGTGGGCCGAAGGGCCTGTTTGTGCTCTAGTGTTCTATGTTCTATGTTCTACTTTGGGAATATTCTGGGAGAGCTCTGGAAGAACCCAGAGGGATTGCTGTTTATATTCGATGGTTTGGATGAATTCAAGGACACGATTGATTTTGCCGACAATCGGAGAAATACAGAACCTCAGTCCATGTGCACAGATCCTGAATGCTGGTGTGAAGTGTCTGACATTGTGCACAGTTTAATACAGCACAAGCTGCTCCCAGGATGTTCAGTGCTAGTGACCAGCCGCCCCACTGCATTACATTTATTAGAAAAGGCTAAGATCGCTGTCTGGGCTGAAATCCTGGGATTTGTTGGTGATGAACGGAAGAAATATTTCAACAAGTTTTTTGAAGACCAGACGGTGGCAGCAGCTGTTTTCAAGCACGTGGAGGAGAACGAGATCCTGTACACCATGTGTTACAACCCTTCCTACTGCTGGGTCCTCGCTCTATCACTGGGTCCCTTCTTTACACAAAGAGACAGGAAACAGCAGCAAGTTCCCAAGACCATCACCCAACTATATTCCTACTATATTTACAACATTCTGAAAAACCATGGCCGAGAGATTGAAAACCCCCGTGATGTGTTACTGAAGCTTGGTGAGATGGCCTACACAGGAGTCTCCAAGAAGAAGATTGTGTTTAGAAATGGAGATTTGATTGAGTACAATCTACAACCTTCCCAGTTCCTGTCTGGGTTCCTGATGGAACTTTGAGAGAAAGATGATTCTGCCCAGAGTGTGGTTTACACATTCCCACACCTCACCATCCAAGAGTTTGTATCTGCACTCACACAATTCCTGACTCCAGATCCCAGGGAGATCGGGAAACTCCTCAGTGAAGCTCACAGTGAGGAAGATGGGTGATTTGAGATATTTCTCCGTTTTGTTGCTGGTCTCTCCTCCCCACAGTCAGTTCGACCCCTGGAGGAGTTTCTGGGTCCGTTTCTTCATCAAACAACCTGCCGAGTGATTGACTGGGTGAAGGAGAAGGTTGAAGGGCAGATTGGAGACACAAAGACTGAAACTGGGAAAAGGAAGCTCCTGAACACATTCCACTACCTGTTTGAGTCTCAGAATAGAGCACTGGCTGAGAACACAGTGGGATCTGTGAAAATACTTTCATTTAGGGGATTGCGACTGACCCCGATTGACTGTGTGATCCTGTCTCATGTCATTGGACTCTGTGATACAATAAAACACCTCGATCTGCAGCGATGCCACATTCAGTGTGAAGGGCTCCAGCGGCTGGGACCCGTTCTGCACAAGTGTCAGGAGTTGAGGTAATTGTTTGTTTGGTCTCATAGCGAACATTTTCATTATTGAGAAGCCATTTCCTTTGATCTAATAAAACAGAGACATGTTCATTCGAGGAAGTCGAGAGGGAAACAATGTCCAATGGTCACAGAGAAAGTGTGGGAGAATGGTGCAAAGTAATAATGTTCATTTCAGAGCAGCTGCTGACTTGATGGGCTGATTGGCCTCATTCTGAACCTGTAATAAATCTGTGATTCTCTGATAAAACTACATCATTTCAAGAAGGCAGATTCTCGTGGGCAAATAGGCATGGGCAGTAAATGTTGGCAAAACCAGTGATGATCACATTCCTTGAGTGAATGAAAACATTATTGGGATAAATTTTAAATAATTAGAGCTGTAAAGACCTCCCTCCAAAATCTGAAAAAGGATCTTTCCCTCTCCCAACAGAAACCATCTGATTATGTACGATGCTGTACAGAAATTAGTTTCTCTTGTTCGGTACAGCTTACAGTTTGTGTTTAATTATTATCAGGATTATTTTACTGAGCTCTCCCTCTGTTATATATTACAGTAGGTGTGTGTTATATTGGGACAATGTCCCTTTATAAGTCACGTGATCACTGGTGACATCCTCAGTTAGGGTTGGTTTCTGAATCTCTGCATTGCCCTGCCTATACTGGCAGCCTCTGTGAACACCGCCTGAAACTCAGTGTTTCTATCATTCATTGTGAGTCTCTGAATATAAGAAACCATTTTTTTAACCTCTATAAGCCTTATAACGTCAAAAACATTGAATTAAAATGCAGGGACAGTTTAAAGTGAAACCAGGCAGGCAGCTTTATTTAACATGAAGTGAAATTAAAGTGTCGGCCCTTTCTTAGCTCACAAGCACAGAAACACAAATTAAACTTCAACTTGTGAATTATTGTCTAATGCCCACAAACACAAACAAAGTCCAAGATGCTGTATTCTTTATTATCTGTTATCTACACTTACTTTCCTAACAGCAATGATCCATGTACATGTATGTCCAGTGTCTCTGATCCTGCAATCCGTTAACAATTCTACTGATTATTTTATATTGCTTTCACATATGACTCAGATTGCATCAGATGATTTTTGAATATCCGTGTACACCACATCAACAGCAGAACCGTCATTGATCCTTTCTGTTGCAGCTTCCAATTCACAGCAATATAAAGCCAGTTGCAAACGGCATTTTTTTTAACCAACCAATGAATTTAGTTTCCTCTGTGTCAGTATTAGATTTACCATTTCTCTTGATGTCCGTGGTAGGGAAGTTGTTGGAGAGGATTCTTAGAGATAGGATGTATGCGCATTTAGAACAGAACAGGCTCATTAGTGACAGGCAACATGGTTTTGTAAGAGGGAGGTTGTGCCTTACAAATCTGGTGGAATTTTTTGAAGAGGTGACAAAAACGGTTGATGAAGGAAGAGCCGTGGATGTCGTCTACATGGATTTCAGTAAAGCGTTTAACAAAGACCCTCATGGCAGGTTGGTGAAAAAGGTTAAGGCTCATGGGATACAAGGACAGGTGGCGAGATGGACTGAGAACTGGCTTGGTCACAGAAGACAGAGGGTAGCAGTGGGAGGGTCTTTTTCTAGCTGGAGGTGTGTAACCAGTGGTGTTCCGCAGGGCTCTGTACTGGGACCTCTGCTATTTGTGATATATATAAATGATTTGGAAGAGGGAGTAACTGGTGTGATCAGCAAGTTTGCAGATAACACAAAGATGGCTGGACTTGCTGATAGTGATGAACATTTTCAGACAATACAGTATGATATAGATAGGCTGGTAAATTGGGTGAAGAAATGGCAGATGGAATTTAATCCAGATAAATGTGAGGTGATGCATTTTGTAAGAACGAATGTAGGGGGGAGTTATACAATAAATGGCAGAACCATCAAGAGTATAGAAACACAGAAGGACCTAGGTGTGCAAGTCCACAAGTCCTTGAAGGTGGCAGCACTGGTGGAGAAGGTGGTGAAGAAGGCATATGGTATGCTCGCCTTTATAGGAAGGGGTATAGAGTGTAAAAGCTGGAATTTGATGTTGCAGTTGTACAGAACGTTGGTTCATCTACATTTGGAGTACTGCATCCAGTTTTGGTCGCCACACTACCGGAAGGACGTGGAGGCTTTAGAGAGAGTGCAGAGGAGGTTTACCAGGATGCTGCCTGGTATGGAGGGTCTTAGCTACGACGAGAGATTGGGTAAACTGGGGTTGTTCTCCCTGGAAAGACGGAGAATGAGGGGAGACCTATTAGAGGTGTATAAAATTATGAAAGGTATAGATAGGGTGAACATAGAACATAGAACATAGAACATAGAACATAGAACATAGAACATAGAACATAGAACACTACAGCACAAACAGGCCCTTCGGCCCACGAGTTGTGCCGATCACATCAACACCTACCAACCTACAGACCTATCTATAACCCTCAATCTCATTAAACCCCATATACTCATCCAGAAGTCTTTTAAAAGACCCCAGCGAGTTTGCCTCCACCACCACTGACGGCAGCCGATTCCATTCACTCACCACCCTCTGAGTGAAAAACTTACCCCTAACATCACTCCTGAACCTCCCTCCCCGCACCTTAAATCTGTGTCCTCTCGTAGCAACCATTTCAACCTGGGGAAATAGCCTCTGAGAATCCACCCTATCTATTCCTCTCAACATTTTGTAAACTTCTATCAGGTCACCTCTCAACCTTCGTCTCTCCAGGGAAAAGAGTCCCAGCTCCCTCAACCTAACTTCATAAGGCATGCCTCCCAGTCCAGGCAACATCCTTGTAAATCTCCTCTGTACCCTCTCAATAGCTTCTACATCTTTCCTATAGTGAGGCAACCAGAACTGCGCACAATACTCCAAATGAGGCCTGACAAGGGTCTTATAAAGTTGCAGCATTACCTCCCGACTCCTAAACTCAATCCCTCGATTAATGAAGGCCAGTACACCATACGCCTTCTTGACCACCTCCTCCACCTGCGAGGCCGATTTAAGAGTCCTGTGGACCCGGACCCCTAGATCCTTCTGCTCTTCAACACTACTCAGACTTCTGCCCTTGATAGTGTACTCGTTCATCCCGTTGGTTCTGCCAAAATGGACGACTACACATTTATCTGCGTTGAAGTCCATCTGCCACTTCTCCGCCCAGTCCTGCATCCTATCTATGTCCTGCTGCAACTTTTGCCATCCTTCCAGACCATCCACAACACGACCAACCTTCGTGTCATCAGCGAACTTACTTACCCATCCCTCCACTTCCTCATCCAGGTCATTTATGAAAATGACAAACAACAAGGGTCCCAGAACAGATCCTTGAGGCACTCCGCTGGTGACTGACCTCCATTCAGAAAAAGACCCATCCACAACCACTCTCTGCCTTCTGCAGGCAAGCCAGTTCTGGATCCACAAGGCCAAAGGCCCTTGGATCCCATGGCCTCTCACCTTCTCAAGAAGTCTTGCATGGGGGACCTTATCAAACGCCTTGCTGAAGTCCATGTACACTATGTCCACGGCACTTCCTTCGTCAATGTGTTCAGTCACATTATCGAAGAACTCAACTAGGCTTGTAAGGCACGACCTGCCCTTGACAAATCCATGCTGACTATTCCTGATCATGTCAAACCTCTCCAAATGTTCGTAAATCTTGTCCCTCAGAAGCCTCTCCATCAGCTTACCAACCACTGAGG